>NC_142437.1:61062500-61662500 GCF_059453495.1 Arachis ipaensis | reverse complement strand
ATGAATGCATGCAAGAATGCTATGAATGTCAAGATGAACACCAAGAACACTATGAAGATCATGATGAACATCAAGAACACATTTTTGAAAAATTTTTGATGCAAAGAAAACATGCAAGACACCAAACTTAGAATTCTTTAATTCTTAGACATAAAGAATTCAGGAATGCATATGAAAAACAAGAAAAGACACAAAACATGCAAATGTAAAGATCAAACAAGAAGACTTACCAAGAACAATTTGAAGATCATGAAGAACACTATGAATGCATGAATTTTTTTTCGAAAAATACAAGATGAACATGCAATTGACACTAAACTTATAACATGACTCAAGACTCAAACAAGAAACACAAAAAATATTTTTGATTTTTATGATTTTCTAATTTTTTTGTATTTTTTCAAAAATTATTTGAAAAACAAAAATAAGGATTCCAAAATTTTTAATATAAATTCCAGGAATCTAGCATTCTTAGTCTCAAGCTCCAATCAAAGGGTCAGGCATGGCTTAATAGCCAGCCAAGCTCTAGCATGTAAATTACATCCATTGAGGTGATTAGTTGAAGACCAGTCCCAAAGCAGTTTGGGTATGGCTTTACAGCCAGATAGGATTCAACATGTTTCATGAAACACTAGAATTCATTCTAAAAAATTCTGAAGAAAAATATTTTTTTGAAAACACATTTTTTTTTCCGAAAACAGGTGAGAAATTTTTGAAAGGTTTTTGAAAAATTTTTGAAAATGAAACAAAAAGAAAATTACCTAATCTGAGCAACAAGATGAACCGTCAGTTGTCCAAACTCGAACAATCCCCGGCAACGACGCCAAAAACTTGGTATGCGAAATTGTTACTCAAGTTGTGAATTATTGTTCGAAATTGATTCCCTGGCGATGGCACCAAAAACGGATGCACAGAACCATGGTCTAAACATATCTTCACAACTTTGCATAACTAACCAGCAAGTGCACTGAGTCGTCCAAGTAATAAACCTTACGTGAGTAAGGGTCAATCCCACGGAGATTGTTGGTATGAAGCAAGCTATGGTCACCTTGTAAATCTCAGTCAGGCGGATATAAAATAGTTATGGAGTTTTCGAAATTAATACTAAAATAAGGATAGGAATACTTATGTAAATCATTGGTGAGAATTTCAGATAAGAGTATGGAGATGCATTCATTCCTCTGAACCTCAGCTTTCCTGCTATCTTCATCCAATCAATCTTACTCCTTTCTATGGCTGGCTTTATGTAAGGATGTCACCGGTGCCAATGGCTACTTTCAATCCTCTCGGGAAAATGGTCCAAATGCTCTGTCATAGCACGGCTAATCGTCTGGAGGCATCACCCTTGTCGTTGGTTGCATCCTATTCCTCTCTGTGAAAATAATCCGATGCGCTGTCACTGCATGGCTAATCATCATGGAGGTTCTCGATCATACTGGAATAGAATTTACTATCCTTTTGCGTCTGTCACTACGCCCAGCACTCACAAGTTTGGAGTTCATCACAGTCATTCAATCCCAGAGTCCTACTCAGAATACCACGGACAAGGTTTAGACTTTCCGGACTCTCATGAATGCCGCCATCAATCTAGCTTATACCACGAAGATTCTGATTAAGAGATCTAAGAGATACTCATTCAATCTAATGTAGAACAGAAGTGGTTGTCAGGCACGCGTTCATAGGGAATGATGATGATTGTCACGTTCATCATATTCAGGTTGAAGTGCGAATGAATATCTTAGAAGCGAAATAAGATGAATTGAATAGAAAACAGTAGTACTTTGCATTAATCTTTGAGGAACAGCAGAGCTCCACACCTTAATCTATAGAGTGCAGAAACTCTACCATTGAAAATACATAAGTGATAATGGAGTTCATTGGTCTCGGCCCCAGAGGGGAACCGGAGTAACCAAGACTACTAATACAATGATAAAAAGTTCTATTTATAATAAACTAGTCACTAGGGTTTACAGAAGTAAGTAATTGATGCATAAATCCACTTCTGGGGCCCAGTTGGTGTGTGCTTGGGCTGAGCTTGAATGTTACACGTGTAGAGGTCCTTCTGGGAGTTGAACGCCAGCTTTTGTGCCAGTTTGGGCGTTGAACTCCACTTTGAAGCTTGTTTCTGGCGCTGGACGCCAGAATTGGGCAGAGAGCTGGCCTTGAACACCAGTTTGCGTCGTCTAAACTTGGACAAAGTATAAACTATTATATATTGCTGGAAAGCCCTGGATGTGTACTTTCTAACGCAATTGGAAGCGCGCCATGTTGAGTGCTGTAGCTCCAGAAAATCCATTTTGAGTGCAAGGAGGTCAGAATCCAACAGCATCAGCAGTCCTTCTTCAACCTCTGAATCTGATTTTTGCTCAAGTCCCTCAGTTTTAGCCAGAAAATACCTGAAATCACAGAAAAACACACAAACTCATAGTAAAGTCCAGAAATGTGAATTTAACATAAAAACTAATGAAAACATCCCTAAAAGTAACCAGATTCTACTAAAAATATACTAAAAACAATGCCAAAAAGCGTATAAATTATCCGCTCATCAATAACTCAAGAGCCTTCAGTTAATCAACTAAAGCAAAGAATATAAAAAGCTAAACAAGAATCATAAATCTGAAATACCTCAATTGCATTAATAAGAGAAAATCAATCTAAACATAGAGAGTTCATAAGTCAATTTGGCAACATAAGTAATTAAATGATAGCATTAAAGTATCTGAAAGTAAAAGAGAAATATAAAGTAAGAGAAATATTGAACCTGATGAAGAGTTGAAATCCTAAATCCTTTAAGAGGAATCCTAATCCTAAAACCTAAGAGAGAGGAGAGAACCTCTCTCTCTAAAAACTACATCTAAATTGTGAAAAGTGAATAATAATCGACCTCCTTATGAATGGATGCATTCTCCCACTTTATAACCTCTAATCTGTGCTTTCTGTACTTGGATCTGGGCTAAAAAGGGTTTCAGAAATCGCTGGGAGCGTTTTCTATAGTTTCTGGTGCGTGGCATCTGTCACGAGTCCGCGTAGGTCACGCGGTCGCGTCATCTGGGAGTTTTCCTTATCACGTGTTCGCTTCGGTCACGCGTACGCGTCATCTGCGTTCTGCTCAAGGCGCGCGTCCGCGTTAGTCACGCGTTCGCGTCACTACCTTTTCGCGCTAGGCACGCGGCTGCGTCGTCCATGCGTTCGCATCGCTGCCAGTTTCTTCAAAAACTCCATTTTGTGCTTTCCTTCCATTTTTGTATGTTTCCTTTCCATCCTTTAAATCATTCCTGCCTTAGGAGATCTGAAAATACTCAACACACAAATCACGGCATCGAATGGTAATAAAAGGTAATTAAAATAATTATTTTTAAAGCATAGGAAAAATGTTTTTCACATATATCACATAATAAGGAAGGGAAAATAAAACCATGCAATTTCACATGAATAAGTGGGTGAAGGGTTGAATAAATCAATTAAATTGAGCACAAAATATATCATGAAATATAGGTTTATCAGAACCTTGCCAAGAATTTGTTGACTACATCTTCCCAAGTTGTGAGGCTCTCTTTAGGAAATGATTTTAGCCACTTAGATGCCTTGTCCCTGAGAGAGAATGGGAACAAGAGCAGTCTATAAGTGTTTGGATGAACTCCATTTGACTTTACAGTATCACAAATTCTTAGAAATGTAAAGAGATGCTGATTAGGGTCTTCTTGGGCACCTCCTCCAAATGAACAATTGTTTTGGACGAAAGTAATGAGCTGTGGCTTCAATTCGAAGTTATTGGCATAATTGTTGGTTTGAGAATGCTGCTTCCACAATTTCCAGGATTGGGGTTGATGTAGGACCCTTGCACTCTTCTCTCTTGTGGAGTATGATTAGCTACACCTTCTCCAGCATGGTTAAGTACCTCTTCCTCTATAGCAAGATTTAGATCCTCTTCCAACTCTTCTTCTCCAACCACTCCCTTGCCTCTTGCTTCCCTCCTTAATCTAAGGAAGGTCCTCTCAGGTTCACTATCAAAAGAGGTTGAAGCTCCTCTTCTACCTGTCATGCACTCAGCAAACATAGGCAAACAGCAAGTGAAATTTTAAAAGCTCATACATTAATTTTAAATTTGAAATTTTTGACCCATGTGCATTGACTCTTTTTATTTTATATTTTGGGAAATTTCTTTGTGTATTTTCTTAATTAAATAATGTAAAAATACTTTTTTCTCTCTTTTTTTTTTAAATCAATGCACATGGTAATTCCATTGTTTTGATCTCACATGAGCATGCTTCCCAAATTTTTGTTTTTGAAATAGCTTACTCTTTTTAAATTCCTACTTTGTTTCTATCATCCCATGTTCCCATAAAATTCCCCACACTTAAACAATACACAATTTCTATCTTAAGCTAACTAAGGATTCAATTTGGGATTTTTATTTTGTTTTTCTGCTTAAGGCTAGTAATGTGGTTTATAGAGCAAGAGGGGATTAAAAAACTCAAGGAGGCTAACAAGGGTGATTTAAAAGGTAGGCTAATTTGGGATAAGTGAGGAAAAATTCAAATGATGGCCTCAATCATCTCTTGGTATGTATCTATATTCTATAATTGGACATATAGATTAAAACAAAGTAAAGAACATCAGAATGAAAAAGAAGGGTAAAACACACAGGAATAAAATTTATGGTCTGAATGCAACCATACAATTAAGCTCAAAACTCACAGGCTGTGTGTTCTCCAGCTCGAAAATCATATATCAGTTATACATGTCATGCAAGTAAAAATTAAGAGTTCCCATTATTCTCAATGTAAATCTTAGGGTAGCCTTTAAAATCTTAGTGTTGTTCCTTGATGAAATGTTGTTAACTAACTAACATGTAATGCTATATATATACAAGGTGTGTGGATTGTTTTAATTTACTAAGATTTCTAGTTTACTCCTTTTATTTTCAATTAAATCAAACTATTATATGCTAAAAGGGTAAACTATACTAATGAATCCACATATTCTATAATTAATAAGTTTAGAATTGCAAACTAAACTAAATGGCTAAAATATGAACTAAAGTGCAAAATGCGGAAAATAGGGTAGAAATACAACAAAAGAACAATGTATAAGTACTGAAAAATAAAAATAAAAACAAAAATACAGGAAAATAACAAAATAAGATAAAAGAGTCTGTAGTGGTTCACCAAAAAGATACGCCAGGGATGGCGACCTCCCCACACTTAAAGTAAAGCATCGTCCTCGATGCTCACTCAAGCTGGGTGTGAAGGAGTGTCATCACCGGAGGGATGGGCTGCTGGAGTCTCGGTGGTGGCCAGAAGGTCTGCAGACTGGATGAGGGTAGGAGGATCTGTCTGCTACAGTGGAGGCTCTGACTGTATAGGAATCTCTGGGTCTGCAGCTGATGAGCGGATAATTTATACGCTTTTTGGCATTGTTTTTACATAGTTTTTAGTATAATTTAGTTAGTTTTCAGTATATTTTTATTAGGTTTTAAATAAAAATCACATTTCTGGACTTTACTATGAGTTTGTGTGTTTTTCTGTGATTTCATGTATTTTCTGGCTGAAATTGAGGGACTTGAGCAAAAATCAGATTCAGAGGTTAAAGAAGGACTGCAGATGCTGTTGGATTCTGACCTCCCTACACTCAAAGTGGATTTTCTCGAGCTACAGAACTCCAAATGATGCGCTCTCAATTGCGTTGGAAAGTAGACATCCAGGACTTTCTAGCAATATATAATAGTTCATACTTTGTCCGAGTTTAGATGACTCAAACTGGCGTTCAACGCCAGTTCCATGCTGCATTCTGGAGTTAAACGCCAGAAACAGGTTACAAAGTGGAGTTAAACGCCAGAAACAGGTTACAAACTGGCGTTCAACTCCAAGAGAAGCCTCTACACGTGTAAAGCTCAATGCTCAGCCCAAGCACACACCAAGTGGGCCCCGGAAGTGGATTTCTGCATCATTTACTCATTTCTGTAAACCCTAGTAGCTAGTTTAGTATAAATAGGACTTTTTTATTATTGTATTCAAAGTCTTGGTTATTCCGGTTCCCCTCTGGGGCCGAGACCAATGAACTCCATTATCACTTATGTATTTTCAACGGTAGAGTTTCTACACACCATAGATTAAGGTGTGGAGCTCTACTATTCCTCATGAATTAATGCAAAGTACTATTGTTTTTCTATTCAATTCAAGCTTATTCCTATTCTAAGATGTTCATTCGCACCCAAGAACATGATGAATGTGATGATTATGTGATGCTCATCATCATTCTCACTTACGAATGCGTGCCTGACAAACACTTCCGTTCTACATGCAAACAAGCTAGAATGAGTATCTCTTAGGTATCTAATACAAGGGACCGAGTTCGAGATATTAGAATCTTTGTGGTATAAGTTAGAACCCATGGACGGCCATTCTTGAGATCCGGAAAGTCTAAACCTTGTCTACGGTATTCCGAGTAGGATCTGAGAAGGGATGGCTGTGACGAGCTTCAAACTCGCGAGTGCTGGGCGTAGTGACAGACGCAAAAGGATAGTAAATCCTATTCCAGTATGATTGAGAACCGACAGATGATTAGCCATGCAGTGACAGTGCATTGGACCATTTTCACAAAGAGGATGGGATGTAGCCATTGACAACGGTGATGCCCTACATACAGCTTGCCATGGAAGGGAGTAGGAATGATTGGATGAAGACAGCAGGAAAGCAGAGGTTCAAGAGGAACGAAAGCATCTCTATACGCTTATCTGAAATTCTCACCAATGAATTACATAAGTATCTCTATCCTATTTTATATTTTAATTATGTTATAATTGTCAATTCACTATAACCATTTGAATCCGCCTGACTGAGATTTACAAGGTGACCATAGCTTGTTTCAAGCCGATAATCTCCGTGGGATTGACCCTTACTCACGTAAGGTTTATTACTTTGACGACCCAGTGCACTTGCTGGTTAGTTGTGCGAAGTTGTGACAAAGTGTGATTCACGTTTGAGAGCACCAAGTCTCTGGCACCATTGTTGATGATCGCAATTTCGCATACCAAGTTTTTGGCGCCGTTGCTGGGGATTGTTCGAGTTTGGACAACTGACGGTTCATCTTGCTGCTCAGATTAGGTAATTTTATTTTAATTTTAAGCTTTTTGTTTTTATTATTCTTTCCGAAAAAAATAAAATAAATATTTTCAAAAATATATTTTTATTCAGAATTTTTAAGAATGAATTCTAGTGTTTCATGATGATCTGTTGAATCTTGGCTGGCTGTAAGCCATGTCTAATCTTTTGGACCGGGGTTTCAACTTATCATCACAAGAGCTTGTTGATCTTCACCCATTTGGCAGTTACACATATAGTTGTTGTATACATGGGAGGTATCAATATCTGCTGAAGCTTGGCTGGCCATTGGCCATGTCTAGTGTTTTGGACCGGAGCTTTCACTGAAAGCTTGGCTGGCTAGTAAGCCATGTCTAATTCCTGGACTGGAGCTTTAGAATAGCATTGCAAGATTCTTGGAATTCTCATTAAAAATTTTGAAATCCTTATTTTTCTTTTTCCAATTAATTTTCGAAAAATACCAAAAAAATTAATAAAATCATAAAACCAAAAATAATTTTGTGTTTCTTGTTTGAGTCTTGAGTCAAATTTTAAGTTTGGTGTCAATTGCATAATTTTATAATTTCTTGCATTTTTCGAAAATGTGTTCTTCATGATCTTCAAGTTGTTCTTGGTAAGTCTTCTTGTTTGATCTTTAAAATTTCTTGTTTTGTGTCTTTTCTTGTTTTTCATATGCATTATTGAATTCTTAATGTCTCAACATTAAAAATTTCTAAATTTGGCGTCTTGCTTGTTTTTCTTTTCTTAAAATTTTCAAAAAAATATGTTCTTGATGTTCATCTTGACATTCAAAGTGTTCTTGGTGTTCATCTTGACATTCAAAGTGTTCTTGCATGCATTAGTTGTTTTGATTCATAATTTTTATGTTTTGCTTCAATTTTGTTTTTCTCTCTCATCATTAAAATTCAAAAAAAAAATATCTTTTCCTTTTCTACTCATAAATTTTCGAAAATTTGAGTTGACTTTTTCAAAAAATTTTAAAATCTAGTTGTTTCTTATGAGTCAAATCAAATTTTTAATTTAAAAATTCTACCTTTTTCAAATCTTTTTCATTTTTCTTTTATGATTTTCAAAAATTTCAAATTGATTTTTAAAAATCTTTTTCTTATTTTATTTCATAATTTCAAAACCTTTACTAACAATTAATGTGATTGATTCAACAATTTCAAGTTGTTACTTGCCTATTAAGAAAGATTCAATCTTTAAATTTTAAATTCATATCTTTTCTATTTCTTGATAGTCAAGTAATCAACTTTAATTTTCAAAATCAAATCTTTCTAAATTTCTTTTTCAAATCTTTTTCAAAATAAGTTTCAATCACATCTTTTTCAAAATCAATTTCAAAATCTTTTCTAACTTCTTATCTTTTCAAAAAATTGATTTTCAAATCTTTTTCAATTAACTACTTGACTTTTTGATTGGTTTTAAAAGTTTACTATTTTAATCATATCTTTATCAAAACTACCTAACTAACTCTCTCTTTCTAATTTTCGAAAATTCCTTCCCTCTTTTTCAAAATTCCTCTTTAATTAACTAATTGTTTTAAACTTTAATTTAATTTCATTTCATTTTTCTTTTTTTTTTAATTTTTGAATTTTCACTTTAATTTTAAATTAAAAATAAAAATTTTTTATTTTAATTTGTTTAATTTTCAAAATTCTCTCTCTCACCTCCTTCTATTTATTTATTCATCTACTAACACCCCTCTTTCACCCAAGAATTCGAACTTATTCCTCTCCCTTGTGTTTGGATTCTTATCTTTTCTTTCCTCCATTATTCTCTTCTTATACTTACATAAGGAATCTCTATACTTTGACATAGAGGATTCCATATTTTCTGTTCTCTTCTTTTTCATATGAGCAGGAACAAGGATAAGAACATTCTTGTTGAAGCTAATCCTGAACCTGAAAGGACTCTGAAGAGGAAGCTAAGGGAAGCTAAAGCACAACTCTCTGGAGAAAATCTAACAGAAATTTTCGAAAAAGAAGGAGACATGGCCGAAAATAATAATGCAAGGAAGATGCTTGGTGACTTTACTGCACCAAATTCTAATTTACATGGAAGAAGCATCTCAATCCCTGCCATTGGAGCAAACAATTTTGAGTTGAAACCTCAATTAGTTTCTCTGATGCAACAGAATTGCAAGTTTCATGGACTTCCATCAGAAGATCCTTTTTCATTTCTTAACTGAATTCTTGCAAATCTGTGATACTATCAAGACCAATGGGGTTGATCCCGAGGTCTACAGGCTTATGCTTTTCCCATTTGCTATAAGAGACAGAGCTAGAATATGGTTGGACTCTCAACCTAAAGACAGCCTGAACTCTTGGGATAAGCTGGTCACGGCTTTCTTAGCCAAGTTCTTTCCTCCTCAAAAGCTTAGTAAGCTTAGAGTGGATGTTCAAACCTTCAAATAGAAAGAAGGTGAGTCCCTCTATGAAGCTTGGGAGAGATACAAGGAACTGACCAAAAAGTGTCCTTCTAACATGCTTTCAAAATGGACCATCCTGAATATATTCTATGATGGTCTGTCTGAATTATCTAAAATGTCATTGGACCATTCTGCAGGTGGATCCATTCACCTAAAGAAAACGCCTGTAGAAGCTTAAGAACTTATTGACATGGTTGCAAATAACCAGTTCATGTACACTTCTGAAAGGAATCCTGTGAGTAATGGGACGCCTATGAGGAAGGGAGTTCTTGAAATTGATACTCTGAATGCCATATTGGCTCAGAACAAAATATTGACTCAGCAAGTCAATATGATCTCTCAGAGTCTGAATAGATTGAAGGAATCATCCAACAGTACTATAGAGTCATCTTCTGAAGAAGAAACTTACGATCCTTAGAACCCTGCAATAGCAGAGGTGAATTACATGGGTGAACCCTATGGAAACACCTATAATCCCTCATGGAGAAATCATCCAAATTTCTCATGGAAGGATCAACAAAAGCCTCAACAAGGCTTTAATAATGGTGGAAGAAACAGGTTTAGCAATAGCAAACCTTTTCCATCATCCACTCAGCAACAGACAGAGAATTCTGAGCAGAATCTATCTAGCTTAGCAAATATAGTCTCTGATCTATCTAAGGCCACTTTAAGTTTCATGAATGAAACAAGGTCCTCCATTAGAAATTTGGAGGCACAAGTGGGCCAGCTGAGTAAAAGAGTCACTAAAACTCCTCCTAGTACTCTCCCAAGCAATACAGAAGAAAATCCAAAGAGAGAGTGCAAGGCCATTGACTTGACCATCATGACCGAACCTACAAGAGAGGAGGAGGACGTGAATCCTAGTGAGGAAGACCTCCTGGGACGTTTAGTGGCCAACAAGGAGTATCCCTTTGAGGAACCAAAGGAATCTGAGGCTCATCTAGAGACCATAGAGATTCCATTGAACCTCCTTCTACCCATCATGAGCTCTGATGAGTATTCTTCTTCTGAAGAGAATGAAGACGTCACTGAAGAGCAAGTTGCTAAGTACCTTGGTGCAATCATGAAGCTGAATGCCAAATTATTTGGTAATGAGACTTGGGAAGATGAACTTCCCTTGCTCACCAATGAACTAAATGCATTGGATAGGCAGAAATTACCTCAAAAGAAACAGGATCCTGGTAAATTCTTAATTCTCTGTAACATAGGCACCATGACCTTTGAGAAGGCTCTGTGTGACCTAGGGTCAGGAATAAACTTAATGCCACTCTCTGTAATGGAGAAACATAGGATCTTTGAGGTGCAAGCTGCCAGAATCTCATTAGAGATGGCAGACAACTCAAGAAAATAGGCTTATGGACAAGTAGAGGACGTGTTAGTAAAGGTTGAAGGCCTTTACATCCCTGCTGATTTCATAATCCTAGACACTGGGAAGGATGAGGATAAATCCATCATCCTTGGAAGACCCTTCCTAGCCACAGCAAGAGCTGTGATTGATGTGGACAGAGGAGAATTGGTCCTTCAACTGAATGAGGACAACCTTGTGTTTAAAACTCAAGGATCTCCTTATGTAACTATGGAGAGGAAGCATGAAAAGCTTCTCTCACTGCAGAGTCAACCAAAGCCCCCACAGTCAAACTCTAAGTTTGGTGTTGGGAGGTCCCAACCTTGCTCTGATTATCTGTGAGGCTCTATGAGAGCTCACTGTCAAGCTATTGACATTAAAGAAGCGCTTGTTGGCAGACAACCCAATGCTATTTAATTATATCTATTTATTTTCTTCTTGTTATTTCGTGTTTTATTAGGTTGATGATCATGTGGAGTCACAAAAACTACTAAAAAATCAAAAACAGAATGAAAAACATCATTAAAAACAGCACACCCTAGAGGAGGAACATTCTGGCGTTTAACTGCCAGAAATAAGCATCTGTCTGGCGTTTAACGCTAGAAACAAGCACCAAGCTGGCGTTTAACGCCAGAAACAAGCATCTACCTGGCGTTAAACGCCAGAAACAGGCAGCAGTCTGGCGTTAAACGCCAGGATTGCACAGCAAGGGCATTTTACACGCCTAATTGGAGCAGGATGTTAAGTCCTTGACCCCACAGGATCCCCACCACTTCTTCTCTCCTGTTCACACCTTTTCATAACTCTCTTCCCCAAATACCCTTCACCAATCAACTCAATCACTCTTCTCCATCACCTCTTCACCACTCACATCTATCCTCTCTTCCCCAAAAGCCCCACCTACCTTCAAAAATTCAAACTATTTTCCCTCCCAAACCCAACCCTAATGGCCGAACCCTAACCATCCCCACACTCTTATATAAACCCCTCATTCCTTCTTCATTTCACACAACACAACCCTCTCTTTTTCCCCTTGGCCGAATACACCCCTCTCTCCCTCTCCTCCATTTCTCTTCTTCTTCTCCTTCTTTCTTTCTTTTTTTGCTCGGGGACGAGCAAACATTTTAAGTTTGGTGTGGTAAAAAGTATTACTTTTTGTTTTTCCATAACCATTAATGGCACCTAAGGCTAGAGAAACCTCAAGAAAGAGGAAAGGGAAGGCAATCGCTTCCACCTCTGAGTCATAGAAGATGGAGAGATTCATCTCAAAGGTCCATCAAGACAACTTCTATGAAGTTGTGGCCAAGAAGAAAGTGATCCCTAGGGTTCCTTTCAAGCTAAAAAAGAATGAGTATCCGGAGATCCGACTTGAGATCCAAAGAAGAGGTTGGGAAGTTCTCACCAACCCCATTCAACAAGTCGGGATCTTAATGGTTCAAGAGTTCTATGCAAACGCATAGATCACTAGGAACCATGATCAAAGTGTGAACCCGAATCCAAAGCATTGGCTCACCATGGTTTGGGGAAAATACTTAGATTTCAATCTGGAAAATGTAAGGCTGGCATTCAACTTGCCAATGATGGAAGAAAACGCACGCCCCTACACTAGAAGGGTCAACTTTGATCAAAGGTTGGACCAAGTCCTCATGGACATATGTGTGGAAGGAGCTCAATGGAAAATTGACTCAAGAGGCAAGCCGGTTCAATTGAGAAAACTGGACCTTAAGCCTGTAGCTAGAGGATGGTTGGAGTTTATTCAACGCTCAATCATTCCTACTAGCAACCGATCTGAAGTTACTATAGACCGGGCCATCATGATCCATAGGATCATTATTGGGGAGGAAGTGGAAGTTTATGAGATCATACCTCAAGAACTCTACAAGGTGGCTGACAAGTCCTCTACTTTGGCAAGGTTAGCCTTTCCTCACCTCATTTGCCACCTCTACAATTCGGCTGGAATTGACATAGAGGGAGACATCCTCATTGAAGAGGACAAGCCCATCACTAAGAAAAGGATGGAGCAAACAAAAGAGCATGGATTTCAACAAGAGCATGAGGAAATTCCTCACCATGAAATCCCTAAGATGCCTCAGGGGATGTACTTTCCTCCACAGAATTATTGGGAGCAAATCAACACTTCCCTAGGAGAATTAAGTTCCAACATAGGACAACTAAGGATGAAGCACCAAGAGCACTCCATCATCCTCCATGAGATTAGAGAAGATCAAAGAGCTATGAGGGAGGAGCAAAAAAGGCAAGGAAGAGACATAGAGGAGCTCAAAAGCACCATTGGTTCTTCAAGAAGAGGAAGACACCATCCTCACTAAGGTAGAATCATTCCTTAATCTCCTTGTCTATTTATTTTACTATTTTTTTATTTTTGAGCTTTATGTTTTATTTATGCTTGTGTCTTTACTATATGATCACTAGTGTCTAAGTGTCTATGCCTTAAAGTTATGAATATAAATCCACCACCTCTCTTAAATGAAAAAATGTTCTAAAAACAAAAGAACAAGAAGTACATGGTTTCGAATTCATCCTTGAAACTAGTTTAATTATTTTGATGTGGTGACAATACTTTTTGTTTTCTGAATGAATGCTTGAACAGTGCATATGTCTTTTGAAATTATGGTTTATAAATGTTAAATATGTTGGCTCTTGAAGAATGATGAAAAAGGAGACATGTTATTTGATAATCTGAAAAATCATAAAATTGATTCTTGAAGTAAGAAAAATCAGTGAATACAAAAGCTTGCGAAAAAAAAGAAAAAAGAAAAGAAAAAATGGCAAAAAAAAAGAGAGAAAGAAAAAAAGAAAAAGCAAGCAGAAAAAGCCAAAAGCTCTTTAAACCAAAAAGAGCAAAAAGCCAATAGCCCTTAAAACCAAAAGGCAAGGGTAATAAAAAAGGATCCAAGGCTTTGAGCATCAGTGGATAGGAGGGCCTAAAGGAATAAAATCCTGGCCTAAGCGGCTAAACCAAGTTGTCCCTAACCATGTGCTTGTGGCGTGAAGGTGTCAAGTGAAAACTTGAGACTGAGCGGTTAAAGTCAAGGTCCAAAGCAAAAAAAGAGTGTGCTTAAGAATCCTGGACACCTCTAATTATGGACTTTAGCAAAGCTAAGTCACAATCTGAAAAGGTTCACCCAGTTATGTGCCTGTGGCATTTATGTATCCGGTGGTAATACTGGAAAACAAAGTGCTTAGGGCCACGGCCAAGACTCATAAAGTAGCTGTGTTCAAGAATCAACATACTGAACTAGGAGAATCAATAACACTATCTAAATTCTAAGTTCCTATAGATGCCAATCATTCTGAACTTCAATGGAAAAAGTGAGATGCCAAAACTATTCAAGAGGCAAAAAGCTACTAGTCCCGCTCATCTGATTGGAGCTAAGTTTCATTGATATTTTGGAATTTATAGTATATTCTCTTCTTTTTATCCTCTTTGATTTTCAGTTGCTTGGGGACAAGCAACAATTTAAGTTTGGTGTTATGATGAGCGGATAATTTATACGCTTTTTGGCATTGTTTTTACATAGTTTTTAGTATAATTTAGTTAGTTTTCAGTATATTTTTATTAGTTTTTAAATAAAAATCACATTTCTGGACTTTACTATGAGTTTGTGTGTTTTTCTGTGATTTCAGGTATTTTCTGGCTGAAATTGAGGGACTTCAGCAAAAATCAGATTCAGAGGTTGAAGAAGGACTGCAAAAGCTGTTGGATTCTGACCTCCCTGCACTCAAAGTGGATTTTCTCGAGCTCCAGAACTCCAAATGACACGCTCTCAATTGCGTTGGAAAGTGGACATCCAGGGATTTCCAGCAATATATAATAGTCCATACTTTGCCCGAGTTTAGACGACGCCAACTAGCGTTCAACGCCAGTTCCATGCTGCATTCTGGAGTTAAACGCCAGAAACAGGTTGCAAAGTGGAGTCAAACGCCAGAAACAGGTTACAAACTGGCTTTCAACTCCAAGAGAAGCCTCTACACATGTAAAGCTCAATGCTCAGCCCAAGCACACACCAAGTGCGCCCCGAAAGTGGATTTCTGCATCATTTACTCATTTCTGTAAACACTAGTAACTAGTTTAGTATAAATAGGACTTTTTATTATTGTATTCAAAGTCTTGGTTATTCCGGTTCCCCTCTGGGGCCGAGACCAATGAACTCCATTATCACTTATGTATTTTCAACGGTAGAGTTTCTACACACCATAGATTAAAGTGTGAAGCTCTACTGTTCCTCATGAATTAATGCAAAGTACTATTGTTTTTCTATTCAATTCAAGCTTATTCCTATTCTAAGATGTTCATTCGCACCCAGGAACATGATGAATGTGATGATTATGTGATGCTCATCATCATTTTCACTTACGAACGTGTGCCTGACAAACACTTCCGTTCTACATGCAAACAAGCTAGAATGAGTATCTCTTAGGTATCTAATACAGGGGACCGAGTCCGAGATATTAGAATCTTCGTGGTATAAGTTAGAACCCATGGACGGCCATTCTTAAGATCCGGAAAGTCTAAACCTTGTCTGTGGTATTCTGAGTAGGATCTGGGAAGGGATGGCTGTGACGAGCTTCAAACTCGCGAGTGCTGGGCGTAGTGACAGACGCAAAAGGATAGTAAATCCTATTCCAGTATGATCGAGAACCGACAGATGATTAGCCATGCAGTGACAGCGCATTGGACCATTTTCACAAAGAGGATGGGATGTAGCCATTGACAACAGTGATGTCCTACATACAGCTTGCCATGGAAGGGAGTAGGAATGATTGGATGAAGACAGCAGGAAAGCAGAGGTTCAGGAGGAACGAAAGCATCTCTATACGCTTATCTGAAATTCTTACCAATGAATTACATAAGTATCTCTATCCTATTTTATATTTTAATTATGTTTTAATTATCAATTCACTATAACCATTTGAATCCGCATGACTGAGATTTACAAGGTGATCATAGCTTACTTCAAGCCGACAATCTCCGTGGGATCGACCCTTACTCACTTAAGGTTTATTACTTGGACAACCCAGTGCACTTGCTGGTTAGTTGTGCGAAGTTCTGACAAAGTGTGATTCACGTTTGAGAGCACCAAGTCTCTGGCGCCATTGTTGATGATCGCAATTTCTCATTCCAGCGGCCTGAATCTGTTGTGGCTCCTCCTGCTGTGGCGCAGCCTGCTCTGGTCCTGCCTGCTCAGCCTCTCTCTGTGCATGTATCTCCTCCTCATGCTCGTCCGCCTACTCCTCGGATGGCTCTGATGGTGTGTTAGGCTCGGAGGGGATGTCGCCGCCAGATCGGATCATCAACTTGAGGTGCTCATAGCGTCGCTTGTTGCGACGCTCAGATCGCTCATATCGCCGCTGGTTGCGGCGCTCCATCTGGTCCAGCTGCTGAAATAAGTGGTGCACGAGGTGATAAATGGGCTCTGAGGCAGGTGGAGGTGCAGTGGGTGGGGCTGGTGCAGCAGTGGAAGAAGAAAGGGCAGCTGAAGATGTGGCGGCCTCACCAGAAGCGGTGAGGAATGGAGGTCTGTAGCCTAAAGCCTGAAACTTCCTGCTATAAGGAATGATCTTCTTGCAGTCTGCAGCAGCCGGCTTCGCATCAGCCAGCTCCCAAGGCACGTCAGATCGACGGCCGAGCTGGGTAATCAGATATGGGAAAGGGAGAGTGCCTCTGACATGGACCCTTGGCCATGTAATACCGGATGAATCATGGAAGATACAGGTCATTACCCTCCATCACGCACCAGAGGAGGGTGATCATAGCAGCAGGCAGCTCCATCTCATGAGTGCCCGGCATAACAAAGTTGCTCAGGATCTGGTGCCAGAGCCGAGCCTCATCATTCAGATACATCAGCTTGATTCCCTTAGGCATTGCTGTGTTCTTTCCCATGACCCATGGGGCAGTAAGGTCAAGGGCTATCCTCTGCTTGACAGCATCCCAGTCAAATCTCAGAAAGCGCATGTCCTCTTCAGCCTTTTGGTAACCGTCAGGCTGATCTGACTTAGGCTGAAGCTGCAGAATATCCTCAATGGCTTCCTCAGTGACCAGTATCTGTTTCCCTCTGAGGTGCACTACATCCAGGGAAGTCTTGAAATAGTTGCAGTAAAACTCTCTTACCCATGAAGCATTGACCTCTGTCAAGTTTCTCTCTAAGAAGAACCAACCTCTCTGTTTTATCTGTTCGGAGGTGTACTGGTGTAGTTCTTCTGGAATTTTCAGGGTCCTCTCCAGGTACAGGTTCCTGGAGGTGGCAAACACTGGATACTTCAGCTCACAGTATCTGTTTGTAAATTTAACTGGATCATTAGCAGGGAGGAGTTGTTCAGCCTTCTCCTACGGGGTAAAGTACTTTTCCCGCCAAGAGTCATCATGCATAATATCCAGGATAGACATAGAGGATTCGCCTCTTTTTCTTTTGCCAGTGGTTGCTTTGCCTTTTCCTTTGTGCTGAGGGTCAGACATCCTGAAAAGTAGAAATTCCAGGATATAATTGAAGAACAAAGCAGGAAGACAAGTAGGCAAATAGAATAATAACAAGATAAGCATATAGTGGCAAAAGAGCAGTAGGATTATGAAATGAGTTAAGTATATGTGCATTATGGAATGTATTTGAGTTAGAAATCTGAGATGAAAAATCACAATCCAAAATGTAATATAAGTAGAATTCATGTTAAGTGGAAAAATAAGAATCATGCCTTGAGTTAGAAAGTTAAAGTAAATAGTTAAAAACCATAGAGAGAAGTTTGAAAGTTAAAAGTGGTTAAGAGTGAAAAAGAGGTTAGAAAGTGGAAAGCAGTGGGTTTAGGAGAAAGAAAGTTAAAGTGAGTGGCATTGATAAATCTTTCCTAGGTAACAAGAATTTCACAAATTTAAAGAATAATCAACTCATATTCAGGCAAAAATATCAGGTTATTGATGATAATTCAAATAGAGATGAGAGTAGTAAAAATTAAAAGAAAATCATCAATAATGCGATTTACTAGCCAGGGAATTAAGAAGGAATAAGAATGCTATCATGTGCATTCATGAATTGGTTTGGTAAAAGCTAAGTAATGCAAAATTCAAAATTGCCAAAACTAATACATGAATGAGAAGGAAACAATTTGCAGAAAATTGGGCAGCATTCCAGCTAAAATTGGATGTTTCCGGGTAATAAACAGCAAGCAGAACAGTTCATATAAATTAAAATAAAGCTGCAAATAGACACAAGTAATATGAACATGAAAGAGCAGTGTAACAGCAGCATGAAACAGTGAAGAAGAGCATATGAACAGTATAAATATCACAGCCAGACCAAAATTGCAGAATAGGTAAAACAAGCAACAAGTACGGCGCAATTATCAGGCCTAAATCCACTAACCACATTCTAGCTACCTAACCACCTAGAATCCACTACAAACATGCATCTCTAACTAGCCTAATTCGAACATAATCTGAAAAGTAAGCAAATAACTACAAGTGATAGAGAAATTGGCATTCGGCAGAACCTGGTGTGTGGAAGAACAAATTTATGGAACAGAGAGATGATGGGGGTGTGGTGGTGGTGGTGCTGACACGGCGGTGAAGGGCGGTTGGCGCGGCGGTGGCCGGCTGTTCGGTGGCAGGGGGTTTCGGGTAGGGTTTAATGGTGGAGGGGTGGTTATGAAGGGAGCGAGGGAGATGAAGCTGTGGTGGTCGGTGGTGGGAGACGGCACTGGTAGCATCGTGGTGGTGGCTGGCCGCGGTGGGGGCAGCGATGGTGGAGGAAAGAAGAGAGAGAAGAAGGAGAGGGAAGGAAGAAGGAGAGAAAGGGGAGAGGGGGTGTCGCGTGGTGGTCTGGGTGGTTGGGGGTGGTGCGGTGGTCAGAGTGGTGGTTGGGGGTGGTGGTGTTTGGGTGGGGAGCAGAGAGGGAGCAGAGGGGGGTTGGGGGGGAAGAGAATGGTGACGCGGGGGGAAATAGGGTTTCGCGTGGTTGGGGTTAGTGATTATGAATCCACGCGAACGCATGGGGCACGCGATCGCGTGGCTAGGGTGAAATGGGATTGACGCGGTCGCGTGATTGACACGATCGCGCGGGTTGGGTACAAGATGGATGACGCGGACGCGTGAGGCACGCGACCGCGTCGCTGTAAATTGTGCTAAACGCACAATTCCAGCGTCGTTTTAGCGCAACTCTCTGTCTCCATAAGGGTGCCATGCTATCCACGCGACGCGGACGCGTCGCTCACGCTTTCGCGTGGGATGGGTGTTTTACAAGTGACGTGTTCGCGTTAGAGACGCGAACGCGTGAGCCGTTTTGTGCTAAACACACACCAGCCGCACGATTCCAGCCCAGATTTCTGGGCGTTGGATTTTTACGCCGATTTCCAGATCACGCGTTCGCGTGAGTGACGCGGATGCGTGGGAGGTGTTTTTCGCGACTGACGTGAACGCGTTAGCAACGCGGTCGTGTCGCGCGCACTTTTTTTTTATGCAATTATGCAATTATACAGTATGCAATGCTAATGAATAATATTCAGGTTCAATGAAAATAATATAATATAAAAACAAACAACACGAAATAAAATTGAAAAAGAAACGACCATACCATGGTAGGTTGTCTCCCACCTAGCACTTTTAGTTAAAGTCCTTAAGTTGGACATTGGATGAGCTTCCTGTTATGGTGGCTTATGCTTAAATTCATCCAGAAATCTCCACCAATGTTTGGAATGCCAACAGCCTCCGGGGTCCCAAACTAGGCATGTAAAGCTGTTGAGCAGCTTCAAACAGGTTCTCAGGCTCTCGGGGTGATGAATGTCAGAATAGATTCCAAGATCCCAAACTTTGCTTTTAAATCCGCCGTTGTCTTGATATATATTCTTCGATCCGGGCGGTTTAGAAATTGTCTTCTCACCAAGATGACCAAAC
Organism: Arachis ipaensis; assembly: GCF_059453495.1. Lineage (NCBI taxonomy): Eukaryota > Viridiplantae > Streptophyta > Magnoliopsida > Fabales > Fabaceae > Arachis > Arachis ipaensis. Next base: position 61,642,722 of record NC_142437.1, on the reverse strand, counting down.
GTCTTCCGAGACCCATTCAATTGAACTTGGTACCAATCCGTGCACTTCGAATTGAAGCGTGGAACTTTATTGAATATTGCACACCAGTTCTGAGTACGAGCTATTTCCCTCTTAGTCTTAAAGCCGCAGAGAGCTCTAAGATGGCCATCTGTTTCAAGCAAACCATATTCAAGTGGAAAGGTAAAGATAAAGGTTAAGGATTGTACCCACTTGAAGCTTGTGTTAGGTGGTAATGGCCTTGGGACAGGTGTTTCCAGTGGTTCTGTAAGTTCTACTCCCTTGTATTCTTCTATGAATTCCTCCACTTCTTTGCAAAATTTTTGAATTACAACTGCGTCCTGATCAAAATCTTCTATGTCTTCCTCGTCACTCAAGTCATACGTTAGAGGTTGAGAGAAATCTACCTCGACATCATCTTCATATTCACTTGGATAAGATTCTTCAAGCTCAAGGAGTTCAGTTGCGGATGTGAGTTCGTGATTAGGAGAGCTTGATTCATGATCATCACTGCCTATGGAATCAACTTCTTGGTCTGTTCCGTCCAATTTTTCACAAGGTATATGCTTTGGAGGTTGTGCACTGTCCTCTTTGGCATCAATTTCGAACTTCTCAGCAGAATCCTTTACAGCTCTCGATTCCCATGGAGGTTCAGCATCTCCTAAATCTTCAACCACTTCTTCCTCTACAACTATCATGGCTTCCTTCACTTGTTCCAATACAAAGCCATGCTCCTCATTGTCCACCGGAGTTTCTAGTGTTTCCTTCATGCTACACTCTTCTTTTGATTCTCCACATGTAGTCATGGGAGTATTTTGAGCGCTCAGATGTCGGGAAGCTATTATATTTACTACCTCAGTTAAGGCAGTAGTGAGTTCCAATACGCCCCTTTGCATCCTCGCTTGCCCTTGAAGAAGAACACGAAGTTTGTCATTCATTGGAGGTTGGGGTGGGTATGAGGGTTCATTGGTTGGGGAAGAGGGTTCAAAATAAGAATGTGGTGGTTATTGGGAGTAATTGGATTGGAATTGAGATGGGTAAGGGTCATACGGTGGTGAATGGTGAAAAGGAGCTTGCGAGTGTGGTGGTTCAAAGCTACGTTGAGAGGATGGTCTATAAGCACAGGATGGGGCTTGTTGGTAATTACAAGGGGATCCACCATGTCTATCAGCTTGGTATGCATTGTAGAGTGGTCCTTGCCCATGATATCTTGGAGGGTGTTGTTGCCTAAAGGGTTGATCAGGGCCTCTTGACTCCATCCATCTTTGATTGCTTAGACCTTGATGCATATTCCTGTTGTAGCTTCCACTCCTTTCAACAGATTTAGAACCAAACTCAAAGCGAGAGGGGTGAGAATTCATAGTAGCTAATAGAAATAAAAGCGAAAAACAAAAACAAATAAACAAATAAAAGAAAAATATTTACAATAACCAATAATAAGGCACACGTTTGCAGTTCCCCGGCAACGGCGCCATTTTGACGATCGGTTTTTCTATCGGTAAAGAAATATAAAAATATGATCGCGTTGTAAGTATAGCTTCTAAACCAACAGAAAATCCTTTCGTACAAACGTTTTGGTTGTCACAAGTAACAAACCCCTTTAAAATTGATAACCGAAGTATTTAAACCTCGGGTCGTCTTCTCAAGGAACTGCAGGGAGGTGTTCTTATTATTGGTTATGAGTTTTGTAAATTGTGGGTTTTGAAAGTAAGGAACAAGTAATTTAAATGACAAGTAAAATAAATAAATAAATAACTGTAAAATAAACTCTTGGCAAGGTATGAAAATTCAGAAGTCCTATCCTAGTTACTCCTATGAGAATTGAAGTTAATTCCACTTAGTTAACCTTTACAAAAGCAAGGGAAAGTCAAGTGAACTAATTAGTCCTAGCCAACTCCTAAGGAAAGACTAGAGTTAGTGGAATTCTAGTCAATTAGCCGACATGACAATCAATCACGATAAGTTGATAACTCAAGAGCCTCCAGTTGATCAATTAAAGCCAAGAATATAAAAAGATAAACAAGAATCATAAATCTGAAATACCTCAATTGCATTAATAAGAGAAAATCAATCTAAATATAGAGAGTTCATAAGCCAATTTGGCAACATAAGTAATTAAATGAGATCATTAAAGTATCTGAAAGTAAAAGAGAAATATAAAGTAAGAAAAATATTGAACCTGATGAAGAGTTGAAATCCTAAATCCTTTAAGAGGAATCCTAATCCTAAAACCTAAGAGAGAGGAGAGAACCTCTCTCTCTAAAAACTACATCTAAATTGTGAAAAGTGAATAATAATTGACCTCCTTATGAATGGATGCATTCCCCCACTTTATAACCTCTAATCTGTGCTTTCTGTACTTGGATCTGGGCCAAAAAGGGTTTCAGAAATCGCTGGGAGCATTTTCTGCAGTTTCTGGTGTGTGGCGTCTGTCACGCGTCCGCGTGGGTCACGCGGTCGTGTCATCTAGGAGTTTTCCTTATCACGCGTTTGCTTCGGTCACTCGTACGCGTCATCTGCATTCTGCTCAAGGCGCGTGAAGAACGGATGCTTGATGGTTTAGAATTCAAAATAAATTCCCGTTGCAAGTATAGTTTCTAAACCAAGCAATCATCCTTTCTTACAAACGTTTTGGTTGTCACAAGTAAGAAACCCCTTAATAAATTGATAACTGAAGTATTTAAACCTTGGGTCATCTTCTCAAGGAATTGCAGGGAGGTGTTCTTATTATTGGTTATGAGTCTTGTAAATTGGGGGTTTTGAAAGTAAGGAACAGGTAATTTAAATGACAAGTAAAATAAATTAACAATAATAAAATCTCTTGGCAAGGTATAAGAATTAAAAGTTCTATCCTAGTTATCCTTATCAGATGTGATGAGAATTGGATTTTAATCCCACTTAGTTAACCTTTACTAAAGCAAAGGAAAGTCAAGTGGACTAATTAGTTTGATCCTCAAGTCCTAGTCAATCCCTGTGGGAGGACTAGCTTTAGAGCGATCTAGATCAATTAGTAATCTGCCAATTTTAACCACTGCTGAGTTTGACAACTCAAGTGTTACCAATTACTTAACCAAAGCCAAAAGGAAGAAAATATCTAAATTAAATTGAAAGCATTCATAAATAGAATAAAGCAATCATAAATCTGAAACACATCAAATTACGTTTAAACATAAATTCAAATCTAACATGGAAAAGTTCATAAAGTAAATTGAGAAAAGAAATAAAAAGAACGTTGAACCTGAGAAGCAGTTGAAATCCTAAATCCTTTAAGAGGAATCCTAATCCTAAAATCTAAGAGAGAGGAGAGAACCTCTCTCTCTAAAAACTACATCTAAATTATGAAAAGTGAATTATGGAGGACATGTTCATTAATGGATGCATTTCCCCACTTTATAGCCTCTAATCTATGTTTTCTGGGCCAAAAACTAGGTCAAAAACAGCCCAGAAATCGCCCCCAGTGATTTCTGTTACGTTCAGGTCGCGGCAAGGTGACGCGGAAGCGTCGTCCACGCGTTTGCGTGGATTGCATTTCTGCCAGGTCACGCGTTCGCGTGATCCACGCGTTCGCGTGATCCACGCGTTCGCGTCATCTGGCTTTGGGGAAGCTATGGCAAATTATATATCAAATCGAAGCCCCAGACGTTAGCTTTCCAACGCAACTGGAACCGCATCATTTGGACCTCTGTAGCTAAAGTTATAGCCATTTGAGTGCGAAGAGGTCAGGCTGGACAGCTTAGCAATTTCTCCAACTTCTTGTATTCCTTCCACTTTTGCATGCTTCCTTTCCATTCTCTGAGCCATTCCTGCCCTGTAATCTCTAAAATCACTTAACACACATATCAAGGCATCTAATGGTAATAAGGGAGGATTAAACATAGGGAACTTAAGGCCAAAGAAGCATGTTTTCAATCAAAGCACATAATTAGGAAGGCAAATGTAAAACCATGCAAATAGTATGAATAAGTGGGTAAAGAGTTGATAAAAACCACTCAATTGAGCACAAGATAAACCATGAAATAGTAGTTTATCAACCTCTCCACACTTAAACATTAGCATGTCATCATGCTAAGCTCAAGAGAAGCTATAAAGGAGTGAAGAGGAATGATAGAGAGTATACAATGCAACCTATCTATATGAATGCAACTACATGCTAAGATGTTTCTATCTACATGGTTAAAAGTAGATAAGCTCTTCAAGACAAACATAAATCAGATTTCACTAATTCAAATCTTACAATAAAAAGCAAGTAAACTTGTAAGAAGATAGCTCATGAAAGCAGGGAACATAGAATTAAGCACTGAACCCTTACTGGTAGTGTATATCACTCTAACTCTCAAGTGTCTAGGGTTAATCACTCTACTCTTCTCTAGTCATGCTTTCTAAACTTTGTTCTTCATCTAACCAATCAACAAAAATTTAATGTACCAATGCAAACATCATGAGGTCTTTTCAAGGTTGTAATGGGGCTAAGGTAAGGGTGAGGGTATATATATATGGCTAAGTGAGCTATAAATTGAATCTTTAATTGACCTAAACTTTCACCTAACATACATATACTCTATATAATTCTAATTCATGCCTAGCTACCCAAAATTCCCACTTTTGCATCACATACTCATGTATCAATTTTTCTTTTTAATTTATCACATGTGCATTGATCTTTCATTATTAAACTTAGCATTGGGGTAATTTTGTCCCCTTATTTATTTACTTATTTATTGAATATATTTTTTTTTGGATTTTTTTTTTGAACATGAAAATAAACATAGCTTATCAATGCACATGGATTTTTAATTTTTTATAGTTTCACATGAGTAGGTACACAAATTCCCATTATTTTATCATGGTAGAAACATAACACATTCCCTTATTAACCCATGTTTCCACAGTTTTCTCACAATTAATTGTTACACAATCCCTATCTTAAGCTAACCAAAGATTCAATTGGGATATTTAATTATTTTTCTGCTTAAGGCTAGTGATGTGGTAAAATATAGAATAAATGGGGGTTTACAAGGCTCAAAGTGGCTGACAAGGATGATTTAAAGACTAGGCTTATTTGGGATAAGTGAGCTAAACAAGTAATGGCCTCAATCATATGCAAGCATGTAAATACACTAAATATTGGACATATAGAATGGAACAAAGCAAAGATTGCAATCATAGAGAAGAAAACACACAAGAATAAAAATTTATGGTTAAATAATGTAACCATATAAATAAGCTCAAAATCTCACAGGTTGTGTGTTCTTAGCTTTTTAAACTATGTTCCAAATACAACTTCAAACAAGTTTTAATAGAAAATTTTTTAATTTAAATTAGTGAAATACTATAAAAATTTCTTGAAAAAGAAAATATTACTTCAACCAAGTAGTAACTAAATGCATAAAATCAAACAAACATGAAATTAAATATGCAAATGCAACAATGAACAAAGAAAATAAAATATTGGTGTTGAGAAGAAAATAACTAACCCATGGAGATCGGTATCGACTTCCCCACACTTAAAGATCGCACCGTCCTCGGTGCATGCTAAGATGTGCAAGTGGATGGGTTGCTTCAATTGACGCTTTTCTCATCAAGGAATGTGCGTAGGAACTTGTTTGTCTCTCCCATGTAAACGTCTTCCGGTTCTCTTCCTGGTGGCCATCCTGAAAGAAAAAGGGAAGAAAAGTAACCTAAAACAAAGATAAAAAATAAATAAAACATGGGTTGGTTAATGCCAAATAATGAGGGTCTCAATTATATGGTAGCTACAACATGCAAGTGAGAAAACAATAGAAGCACATGGCATACCAGTGGTGCAAAATTTTACAACAATGGGGGAGAGTGTGGGTAAGGAGAGTTAATGTAAATTCATGTCAATGCAAAATTAAAACAGGTATAAAAGATTGGCATTGATTTAAATAATATTACCTAACCAGAATAAAATAAGTCTCTAAGCACCTAAAATAATCCAAGAGAAGATGCAACAGTGAAATAAGAAAATTCAACACCAAAGGAAAAATAATGAATTTAGAGAAGAAAATAAAAATATGCACAAAATTAAAATGTAATGAATGAAAGTATGCAAATAAATTAAATAAAATAGAATGGAGGTGAAAAAGGATGAGAAGTTAAAAAGATGAAGAAGAAGAAGAAAGTAAGAAAGGAAGAAGAAAGAAATAAGAAGGGAAAAGAAAAAAATTAGGATTAGGGAAAAAAGACAAGATTTTTGGCACTGATCTGGATAAGCTGTGCGCTGCATGTGACGCGGACACGTGAGTGATGCGTTCGTGCGGATAGCGCTTCTATGAAGTGACGCCGACGCGTGGATCACGCGTTCGCGTGGATCACGCGTTCGCGTGGAGTGATTTGTGCCATTAGCGCGAGGGTAGCCTCGCGGTCGCGCAACTCTCTGTTTTAAATGCATTTTGCCAAAAATCTAGGTGACGCGGTTGCGTGGTCGACGCGATCGTGTGAGTGGCCATACTTTGAAAAATGACGCGGACGCGTGGGGCACGCATTCGCGTGGTGGGGCTTGTGCTTCTAGCGCGGTTCCAACCCCACTCCATCACAACTTGCTGCCATACACCCTTTTTACGTCGATTTTTAGGGCACGCGTTTGCGTGGGTGACGCGGATGCATGGGAGGCATTTTTCGCAAATGATGCGGATGCGTCAGCGACGCGGTCGTGTGGGTCAATTTGTGCCATAGGCACGCCTCCAGCCACGCTCTCACGTGACTCTCTGTTCAATTTTCTTTTCTTCCCAATGCACTTGTGACGCGGACGCGTCGCGTGCATTTTTTTTTTAATTTAAAATGCAGAATGCAGTATGCAAATGTTATGAATAATTCCAGGTTCAATGAAATAAAATAAAATTCAAAAATAAACAAAACTAAATAAAATTAAAACTGAAAAAGGAACGTTCATACCATGGTGGGTTGTCTCCCACCTAGCACTTTTAGTTAAAGTCCTTAAGTTGGACATTTGGTGAGCTCCTTGTCATGGCGGCTTGTGCTTGAACTCATCCTGAAACGGCCACCAATGCTTGGACTTCCAATGGCTTCCGGGATCCCAAACTAGGCGCAGAGAGCCTTCAAGCAGGTTAAAGCAAGTGACAAGGCCCCAAGAGTGTTGATTTCTAGACTGAATTCCAGGGTCCTAAACCTTGCTTTTGCACCCGTCTTTTTGTTGATCATTAGTGTTCCAACCGGGTGGCAGGCAATCTAAATTCTCACTAAAGTAGCCAAACAACTTCCTAGACCCATTCAGTTGAGCTTTACACCAACCTTTGCATTTAAACTTTGAGCTTTCCACCATATTGAATCTTGCATGGCGACTCCTACCACTAACCATCTTCCTCTTACTCTTAATGCCATAAAGAGCTCTAAGTTGACCATCCGTCTCCAGTAGCCCATATTCAAGTGGAATTAGAAAGCTAAGGGATATGAATTTTACCCACTTGAATGTTGTGAAGGATGATGGCAACTCAGGGGGAGGTATTTCTAACGAATTTGCAAGCTCCACTCCCTTGTGCTCTTCTCTGACAACTTCCACCTCTTTGCAAGTTTCTTCAATATCAACCTCTTCCTCTTGGTAGCTTTCTTCCAATTCAATCTCTTCTTCATTGCTCACCAAGGGCATGGGAGGCTGTGCTTCTTCTTCTTTAATCTCTATCTCTTGACCAACCTCTTCCAAGTCTTCAACTATGATATGCCTTGGAGGTTGTACACCCTCCTCAGCATCAATTTCAATCGCCTTGGAAGGAGGTTTTATAACCTAACTTTCCCATGGAGGTTCAGCATCTCCTAAGTCTGCAACCACTTCTTCCTCTGCAACTATTATGGCTTCCTCCACTTGTTCCAATACAAAGCCATGTTCCTCATTGTCCACCGAAGTTTCTAGTATCTCCTTCATGCTACGCTCTTCTTTTGATTCTCCACATGCAGCCATGGGAGTACTTTGAGTGCTCAGATGTTGAAAAGCTAATTGATTTATTAACTCGCCTAAGGCGGCCGCGAAATTTAGCACACTCTTATTAATCTTTTCTTGCCCTTGAAGAATAACACTAAGGGCGCTGTTATCCAATGGAGGTTGGGGTAGATAGGAGGGTTCATTATTTTGGAGAAAGGGTTCATGGTAGGAAGGTGGTTCTTCTTGATAAGGATATGGGGATGGTGAATATTGAGGTGGTGATTCTGGGTGTGGTTCATATGGTGGTTGGTATGGTGAATATAGGTTAGGGTCATATGGTGGTGTTTGGTGGTAAAAGGCTTGTGAGTACGGTGGTCCAGAGTTGTGTTGAGGAGATGGTTCATAAGCATATGGCGGGACTTGTTGGTAACTACAAGGGGTCCACCATAATCAACATCTTGGTATGCATCACAGAATGGTTGTTGGTTATAGTGCATTGGAGGGGGTTGTTGCCAAGAGGGTTGATCAAATCCTTGTGGCTCCTCCTATTGTTGATTGTTCCAACCTTGATGCCTGTTCTCATTGTAATTTCCTCTTCCTGCAACATAATTGTAACCAGACTCATAGCCAAAGGGGTGAGAGTTCATAGTAACAAATAAAAATTAAAAACAAAAATAAAAAATAATTTTAAATTAAAAGGTTATTGAAATTTAAATTTTGAATTTGAAAATTAAATTTTGAATTTTGAAATTTAAAATTTTGAAATTTGAAATTTGAATTTTAAAATTTTGAATTTTGATTTTTGAATTTTAAATTTTGAATTCTGAATTTTGAAAAAGTCAATAATATAAGATAAAGATTTAAATTTTGAAAAGATTTGATTTTTTAAAATTTTTAAATTTAAATTTTGAAGTTTGAATTTTGAATTTTGGAAATTAAATATTGAAATTTGAAATTTGATTTTTTGAAATAAGATAAGATAAGATTTTGAAAAAGATATGATTTTTGAAAAATATTTGAGTTTTGAAATTTAAAACTAAGATAAGATAAGATAAAAAAAAGTTTTAAAATAAAAATCTGAATTTTAAAAGGAAAATTCAAAAATTCAATTAAAATAAAGAGAAAAGATATTTTTGAATTTAATGAGGAAAGAGAAAAACAATAAAATGAAACCAAACTTAAAATTTTTAGATCAAAACGAAGAAAACAACTAAGAACAACTTGAAGGTCAAGATGAACACGAAGAACAAATTTTTGAAAAAATTTTTAATAACTAAATAAAAAACCAATAACCTCTTAATTTATGAAAAAGCAAAAATAAAAATAAAAAATAAAAACAAATAAACAATCAAAAAGCAAATATTTACAATAACCAATAATAAGGCACACGTTTGCAATTCTCCGGCAACGGCGCCATTTTGAAGAACGGATGCTTGACGGTTTAGAATTCAGAATAAATTCCTGTTGCAAGTATAGTTTCTAAACCAAGCAATCATCCTTTTTTACAAACGTTTTGGTTGTCACGAGTAACAAATCCCTTAATAAATTGATAACCGAAGTATTTAAACCTCGGGTCGTCTTCTCAAGGAATTGCAGGGAGGTGTTCTTATTACTGGTTATGAGTCTTGTAAATTGGGGGTTTTGAAAGTAAGGAACAGGTAATTTAAATGACAACTAAAATAAATTAACAATAATAAAATCTCTTGGCAAGGTATAAGAATTAGAAGTTCTATCCTAGTTATCCTTATCAGATGTGATGAGAATTGGGTTTTAATCCCACTTAGTTAACCTTTACTAAAGCAAAGGAAAGTCAAGTGGACTAATTAGTTTGATCCTCAAGTCCTAGTCAATCCCTGTGGGAGGACTAGCTTTAGAGCGATCTAGATCAATTAGTAATCTGCCAATTTCAACCACTGCTGAGTTTGACAACTCAAGTGTTACCAATTACTTAACCAAAGCCAAAAGGAAGAAAATATCTAAATTAAATTGAAAGCATTCATAAATAGAATAAAGCAATCATAAATCTGAAACACATCAAATTACGTTTAAACATAAATTCAAATCTAACATGGAAAAGTTCATAAAGTAAATTGGGAAAAGAAATAAAAGGAACATTGAACCTGAGAAGCAGTTGAAATCCTAAATCCTTTAAGAGGAATCCTAATCCTAAAACCTAAGAGAGAGGAGAGAACGTCTCTCTCTAAAAACTACATCTAAATTATGAAAAGTGAATTATGGAGGACATGTTCATTAATGGATGTATTCTCCCACTTTATAGCCTCTAATCTGTGTTTTCCGGGCCGAAAACTAGGTCAAAAACAGCCCAAGAATTGCCGCCAGCGATTTCTGTTACATTCAGTTCACGGCAAGGTGACGCGGAAGCGTCGTCCACGCGTTTGCATGGATTGCATTTCTGCCAGGTCACGCGTCCGTGTGATCCACGCGTTCGTGTTGCCTGGCTTCAGAGCAGCTATGGCAAATTATATATCAAATCGAAGCCCTGGACGTTAGCTTTCCAACGCAACTAAAACCGCATCATTTGGACCTCTGTAGCTAAAGTTATAGCCGTTTGAGTGCAAAGAGGTCAGGCTGGACAGCTTAGAAATTTCTCCAACTTCTTGTATTCCTTCCACTTTTGTATGCTTCCTTTCCATCCTCTGAGCCATTCCTGCCCTGTAATCTCTGAAATCACTTAACACACATATCAAGGCATCTAATGGTAATAAGAGAGGATTAAACATAGGGAACTTAAGGCCAAAGAAGAATGTTTTCAATCAAAGCACATAATTAGGAAGGCAAATGTAAAACCATGCAAATAGTATGAATAAGTGGGTAAAGAGTTGATAAAAACCACTCAATTGAGCACACGATAAACCATGCAATAGTGGTTTATCAGCGCGCGTCCGCATTAGTCACGCGTTTGCGTTACTGCCTTTTCGCGCTAGGCACGCGGTTGCGTCGTCCATGCGTTCGCGTCGCTGCCAGTTTCTTCAAAAACTCCATTTTGTGCTTTCCTTCCATTTTTGTATGTTTTCTTTCCATCCTTTAAATCATTCCTGCTTTAGGAGATCTGAAAATACTCAACACACAAATCACGGCATCGAATGGTAATAAAAGGTAATTAAAATAATTATTTTTAAAGTATAGGAAACATGTTTTTCACATATATCACATAATAAGGAAGGAAAAATAAAACCATGCAATTTCACATGAATAAGTGGGTGAAGGGTTGAATAAATCACTTAAATTGAGCACAAAATATATCATGAAATATGGGTTTATCAGAACCTTGCCAAGAATTTGTTGACTACATCTTCCCAAGTTGTGAGGCTCTCTTTAGGAAATGATTTTAGTCACTTAGATGCCTTGTCCCTGAGAGAGAATGGGAACAAGAGCAGTCTATAAGTGTTTGGATGAACTCCATTTGACTTTACAGTATCACAAATTCTTAGAAATGTAAAGAGATGCTGATTAGGGTCTTTTTGGGTACTTCCTCCAAATGAACAATTGTTTTGGATGAGAATAATGAGCTGTGGCTTCAATTCGAAGTTATTGCCAAAATTGTTGGTTTGAGAATGCTGCTTCCACAATTCCCAGGATTGGGGTTGATGTAGGACCCTAGCACTCTTCTCTCTTGTGGAGCATGATTAGCTACACCTTCTCCAGCATGGTTATGTACCTCTTCCTCCATAGCAAGATTTAGATCCTCTTCCAACTCTTCTTCTCCAACCACTCCCTTGCCTCTTGCTTCCCTCCTTAATCTAAGAAAGGTCCTCTCAGGTTCACTATCAAAAGAGGTTGAAGCTCCTCTTCTACCTGTCATGCACTCAGCAAACACAGGCAAATAGCAAGTGAAAAATTCACAGTTAATGAAAAAAATGTGGTTAGAACAATTAATCAAAGTTGGAGTCCAACTTTGGCTCCAACTTTGCACCCTTCTTAGCCAATGTTTGAGGTAGCGTTTGAGGTCCAACTTTGGGCTCAAACGTTGCCTTCTTGCTTATAGCTTGAGGCAAAGTTGGAGTCCAACTTTGCACCCTTCTTGGCCAACGTTTGAGGTAAAGTTGGAGTCCAACTTTGGCTCTAACTTTACACCTCTTTGAGTATGGACGTTGGACCTAACATTGGAGCACCAACTTTGGTTCTAACGTTGGTCTCCCCCTCTTCTTCATCAACGTTTGAGGCAATGTTGGAGCACCAACTTTGGCTCCAACATTGCTTCCTTTTGCTTTCTTCCTTGGCCCTTTTGTTTCTTCTTTGATCTTCCTTCCTTAGCTTCCTTTTCACCTATCATCAATCAAACATGTGCATCAAAGTTTGCTATAATCACAAGATATTTGCATCGTTCAATTATCAAGCTAAAATTGCATAAGATATTGTAAAAAGAACATAAATAACCAAGTTTAACTGAATCAAGGGATGCATGAAATTCTTATCCAAATGCTTACTTATAACTCAAGAAAGTGCATAAAACCTAATGAAAATAACAGAAAAAGGCTTGTGAAACTAGCCTAAGATGCCTTGGCATCACTTTTCCATCCTCTAAACCCTTCATGCCCTATAAACCTGGAAAACACTTAACAAACATATCATGACATCGAATGGTAATAAGAGAGGATTAAAATTAGCAAATTTAAGGCCAAAGAAACATGTTTTCAATCATAGTACAAAATTAGGAAGGAAAATGTAAAACATTCGAATTATATGCATAAGTGTGAGAATAATGAATAAAATCCACTCAATTCAATACAAAATAAACCATAAAATAGTGGTTTATCACTAACTTGATTCTGGTAAAGAAGCAAAATAGAAAGTGGAGGATGTGTGTCGACTACACCGACCTCAACAAAGCTTGCTCCAAGGACCTATACCCTCTCTCAGGTACCCATGCTCTGGTTGATTTGGCTTCAGGTTATTGGAACTTATCCTTCATGGATGCATATCTGGGATACAATCAAATCCCGATGTATAAACCAGAATAAGAAAAGACTTCTTTCATCACTCCCAAGGCTAACTACTGTTACGTAGTAATGCCTTTTGGGTTAAAGAATATTGGAGCCACATACCAGCAATTGATGAACAAAGTGTCCCCCCGCCCCCTTTAGGGAAATGATGAGTCCATATTTAATGATAATTTTTTGTTTGAATTGGATGGATTTCATCACATAAACTCACACTTAAGCACTAAATAGAATACTTTTGTGATTTCTCTCTAGATTTGACCAAAATGTGAAAACATGCATTTTTATGCCTAAACTGATCATTTTAATTCCACTTTTATTCCATTAGATGCCATGACATGTTTGTTGAGTGATTTCAGGTCCTAGAGGCAAGAATGACTAGACAAAAGTGGGAGGAAGCATGCGAAATGGGAGATTTCATGAAGAAAAACAAAGGAGAAGCACACAGTTAAGTGTGCATACGCACAAGTCTCAACGCATGACTTCATTAATGAAGCACATGGCTCGTAATTTTTGGGTCTCTTTGGCCCAATTTTGGAAGTGCTGAAGCCATTTTGGAGTGCTATATGAAGGGAACTTCATCATATATCAAAGGGAGCTCACTTTCAGATAGAAAAAACACATTAGGAGTAGGAATAGTATAGATTAGGAAATGCTCTCTTAGGGTTTTAATTAGGTTTCAATGTAGAATTTTATAGTTTCAATTTTGGTCTTGGATTTTGCTCATCTCATTGTAAGTACTCTTTAATTTCCTCTTTAATTTCACTACTCTTGTTACTTTTTCTTATAGTTCAAGCTACTTTGTTAATATATGCAATTTTGATTTCTTGAAACTTTTGATTATGAATTTAGTCTTTTATGATCTATATATGCTTGATTGAGTTTTTATTGTTGATATTGTGAATATTTTGCTTATAGTTTTCATTATCTTCTGCAATTTACCATGTTTTATTTTTATGCCCACAAGGTGTTTGTGAAAATGCCAACTATAGATTTTGAGTAGATTTTCACACCTTGACTTGGGAAATGAGTTCTTAGGATACTAGAGTCATAATTTCTAACATTTAGTGGTAATTCTTGCGTAGTTAGTTGACTCTTATTTCCATTGATGTTGGCTTTTTTTACTAAGTAATTAGTAAGTTAGCTAGGACTTATGGATTAAGGTCAATTATGCTTGCTTGACTTACTCCTCGATGTTAGGGGTTGACAAAGTAAGATTGACTCATCATAGTTATTATAGTTATGGTTATGGCGATGATAGAAGTCCTTAATTCTCATTCCAAGTCAATACTCTTTTATGCATTTATAGCATTTTCACTAAGCTTTGATCTTCCTTCATTTTAATTTACTTTTATTTCCTTTTTGATCATTTCTTAGTTCTTTTAATCTTTCGTTCCTGGATTAAAAATCCCGATATCTTCACAACCAAGAGTGTGCATCTTAATTGCATTGTCTGAGGGAGAGGACCCGGGACTTCAAACTCCTGGTTACTTTATTTTGGATTGTGACAATCTTTGAATTTAAACTTTGATGTTGGGATTTAATTTTCAGTTTGGACTATGCTATCAACGAATATTTTGAGAAATTCTAAATTGGCACAAATCCTAATCATCAAGTTTTTGGCGCCGTTGTCTAGGACTATGCAATTGGTGTCATATTTTTTCTTGTTGTGAATATGTGAATAGTGTAAATAGCTTACTTTTTGGTTATTGGGTTGTTTTGGTTAATACTTAGGTATTTGTTTTTCTTGTTTATTGATGTCTTTTGCTTTTATTTTCTACTTTTTCTATGAGCTATCACCCCTTGTTTCTTGGAGTTTAGATGTGATTATATTTTAGGGTATGATGATTTTAAATTGGGATTACATCATGGAATAGAAGAATCAATTGAGGAAGGAAACGTATGCATATGAGCAACACTCATGGCAACCACCTCCCCCATGTTACAATGAGGGAAACCCTCCTCGATGTGCATACCAAAACCAAACGTATGAATGGTTGATGAGGGAAAATCGATTTTGCACAAACTAACCAGCAAGTATATTGGGTTGCATCAAGTAGTAAAACTCACCGGAGTGAGGTCGATTCCACAGGAATTGATGGATCAAGCAATTTTAGTATGGTGATTAGTCTAGTCAAGCTAACAAGTGATGACTTGAGTGAAATTTGATTGACAGAAGGTAAATTGTAGGAAATCTAAAGTACTAAATGTAAATTGCTTGAAACTTAAATGGCAAGAAACATAAATAACATGAAAATTAAATTGTAAGAAACTGTAAATAGGCTAAATCTTAAATTGCAAGAAAAGTAAATGACAGGAATCTTAAATTGCAAGAAAGTAAAAGTGAAAAATCTAAATGGCAATGAAATTTAAATTGCATAGAATTGTAAATGGGAATTGGGTGTTGGGACAAGACAGTAAGAAAAATTACAATTAAGGTACATTCAGAGTGATTTGAATTGAAGAAAATCAAAGAGAATGATTCATTAGGAATTGGAGATATCATAATCTATCATGAATCAAATGGGTGTCAACTCTTTTCTCAATCATGTGAGTAGATCTATGGCGGATTGAAATGGGCAAGATCTATGGTGGATTAAAATGGGTCTCAACTCCTTTCTCAACTCCTTTCTCAATCAAATGGGTCTCAACTCCAATCTCTCTAAGCACAATCAATCTTGCCAATTCCTTGATCTAGTTGTCATGAGAAGAGGTTAAGTGTATGTCTCTCATCCATAAGCCACACAAACTTTCAAGATCTCAATTCCTCCCGAATGGTGTTAATCAAGAGAGTAGTGAAGGATAGAGCTCCAATTCTAATGCAAGTAATTCCCCTTCCGAGGCTCACACAAGCATTCAATTGAATTAAATCCCCTTCCGGAGTGAGTAATTTACAATCAAAACAGAAGTTATCCTATAGCTACACAAATGAATTGAGAAGAAGATGAATTTCATTGATGGGATTTAGTTCATCATTGCCCTAGTAAAAAAAATAGAAAATAGAAAAGTGCAGAAGATCAAAAACAGAAGGAAATTACAAAAGAAATTGAGCACAAAGTTTCCCAATTTGGGTCCCTGACTCCCCTAGCCTTCCAATCCCCTTCTAACTCAAATTCTCCTCTATTTATACACTTTCTTCTTTCAGCTCTTCAAGTCTTGGATGTAGGTCTTGGCCTTTGTTGAAGCTAGTTGGGAGTGGCCTTTGATGAGGACGTTTGGAAGTTGACGTTCATACTTTGCATGGGTGCCTTTTTGTATTGGAATTGGATTGACGTTGGAGTTCCACGTTTGAGCTCAAACGTTGGGTTAAATGTTGCCAAACAAGGCTGGGATGTTGGCCCTGAAGTTTAACCCAACGTTGGACCTTACGTTGGAGTTCAACGTTCGCTCATCCACGCGTGCGCGTGCCTCACGCTTGCACGTCGATTGACACAATTCCTCATCCACGCGTACGTATCGCTTCACGATTTTTCTTGGAACTTTGTCGAGCACGTTGGACTCAACGTTAGCCTACCCACGCATACGCGTGATCTACGCATGCGCGTCGATTGGCTGAAATGCACACCCACGCGTCGTTGCACTTTTTTCCAATCTCCAAACTTGAAATTTGTCGAGCACATTAGAGGTAACGTTGGACCACCAACGTTCCCTCCAACGTGGGCACACTTTCTGCCTCAATGTTGGACCCATAGTTGGAGTCCAACTTTGGATCCAATTATGGTCTCTTGATTTGAAGCTAGGGGCATAGTTGGAGTCCAACTTTAGCTCCAACTATGCACCTTCTTTATGCCCAATATTTGAGGTAGCGTTTGAGGTCCATCTATGGGCTCAAACGTTGCCTTTTCTTATAGTTTGAGGCATAGTTGGAGTCCAACTTTGGCTCCAACTATGCACCTTTCTTGGCCAACGTTTGAGGCAAAGTTGGAGGCTAACTTTGGCTCCAACTTTGCACCTCTTTTAGCATGGACGTTGTACCTAATGTTGGAGCACCAACTTTGGCTCCAACGTTGGTTTCTCCCTTCTTTCCTCAACGTTTAAGGCAACGTTGGTGAGCCAACTTTGGCCACCAAATTTGCTTCCTCTTGATTATTTTCCATGGCCCTTTTGTTGCTTGTTGCTCTTCCTTTCTTGGCTTCTTTTTCACCTATCATCAATCAAACACTTGCATCAAAGTTTGCTATAATTCACAAGATATCTGCATCATTCGATCATCAAGTAAAATTTGCATGAAAACCTCATGAAAGCACATAAACAACCAAGTTTAATTAAATCAAGGGATGCATGAAATTCCAATCCAATTACTTACTTATTGTGCAAGAAAGTGCATGAAACCTAATGAAAATAAATGAAAAATGCTTGTGAAACTAGTATAAGATGACTTGTCATCAACGGTACCCCCTACACAACTCTCAACCACCAAACCTTCAAGCACCACACTATCTACCCCCATGAAATCCGAATGCATATACAACTTGCCACCAACCATATGAACCATCACCTCCTTACACACCACCTCAATACACTAACCCACATGACACACCTTCCAACTTTATAACCTTTCTCCTAACTATTGAACCTTCTTTTTTACCAAAATATGAAGTTCTCCAATCCTTGTCCCAAGAATAACAAGACCTTCAAGATTTTCTCCAAGAGCAAGGAGAATTCCAAAAGAAGCAAGGGGAGTTCATGGCTACCATAGCCGAAGCGGTGAACCGCTTGGCCTTACTACACTCAAGCAATCAAGACATTCCCCTTGAAGAATGTGGGGATCAATTAAGAAGTGTAGTGAGAAGGAAAAAATAGAACCTAAAGGAGAAGAAGTGGAGTTAAATCTTGAGTCACAAGAGGAGGAAGGTAAAACAATTGAACCACAAGAGGTAAATGGAGAATTGAGGGAGTTTGATCAAGAAGTGGATTCCATCATCAATGATTTTTTGTCCACCTTGGTCAATCCCCTCAATGATCTTGAGGAACCTTTTCCCTTTGAGTTTGAGAGAGACATGAAAGTAGACTTCCCACAACCTCCTAAGTTTGGATTGAATGATAGTAGAGAAGACTTAGAGGAGGTTGGTGAGGAAGAACTAGTCAAGGGTGGTGAGAAAGAGGTAAACACCCAAGAAGTGGAAGCATTCATGCAAGAGTCCAAGAGAGTAATTCCGTTCCAAGGGCAATTTGAGTAGGTAACAATATCCTCA
Organism: Arachis ipaensis; assembly: GCF_059453495.1. Taxonomy (NCBI): domain Eukaryota; kingdom Viridiplantae; phylum Streptophyta; class Magnoliopsida; order Fabales; family Fabaceae; genus Arachis; species Arachis ipaensis. The sequence continues at coordinate 61,624,672 of NC_142437.1, read as the reverse complement.
ATGAGCTTCATAGGCCCACATCAATTTTCTATCTTGGAAATGGATCACCAACTTAAGATCCTTCTTGGAGTGTTCAACAATGAAGAAATAGGTGTTGGTTGCCAAAGGAGTTCAAGGCATAAGTGGTGCAAGGTCCAATTAGGAGGATTCTAAGATTTATTTGAGTGCTTCGAAGGTGGTTTGGGAGATTGTTCATCCAAGTACAAGAGTGAAGGTCGACAAGAGGATGACCGGGAAACTAAAGTGTGGGATCCGGGCATACATTTCTACAACCAACAATCTTGGGTCCCAATTGCTTGCTTAAGGTTGCTTGAGAGCTTGATGTATTTCGTTTGGGATCCCAGAAGATTTTGGAAGAGCAAGCATGGTTGGCAACTCAAGAATGAATGGAAGCACAAGTCTCCTTGATGTGAGCTTCAACCAAAAGTCCAACTTAAGGACTTTAAACCAAAGTGCTAGGTGGGAGACACCCCACCATGGTAACACCCCTCTAACTCTTCTCTCTTTTAGTTTTTGCTTATTGAATTTTGTCTCTTTGATTAGCTTAGTTTAATTGGATTAGTTGCATTTTAGTTGGATCATGTGTTTTTGAGAATGATATGTTTTGGGGTTGAAAACCTTTGATTGATATCATGGTTAGTACCTTATAGGCATTAAAAATTTTGTAGAAATAGAGCATTATGCATAAGCACACACTTGTGCATACGCACACTTCCCCTAGTTTTCGACATTTGTGCATACGCACACTTGTTTACATACCCTTTGTTCACAGCGCTCGCATCTGCTTGTGTGAGTGCACCACAGCACTTTTTCATTCTATGTGTACGCACGCTAGTCTGTACGTACGCACACATGATCCTTTTGCCCTGTTAAAAAAAAGTTTTGCTTTCTGTACGTGCGCACATACCTATGCGTACGCACACCCACTTACACCCTTCTGTTGGGAGCGGTCGTACACCCCCTGTGCGTCTGCATCCCCTGTTTTCTCATCTTTTGTGCGTACGTATGGACCTGTGTACATACGCACGGGCGCCGAACTAAGCAGTAATTAGAAACAGAACCCAGTCGCGCCAGACCTTCCCCAACCCTTTTTCTTCTTCGTTCTATCCACAACCCACCCCACCCTCTCTTCTTTCGGCAACGCTCTGCCGCCATGAGCCTCGCAGTGGATGTCACAAGTTCCACTGTTGCCTATCTTCTATTCTTCCATTCTTTAACTTTTCAATTTTCAGGTTTTAATCTTCTTTGCTTTGTTTATTTGCTTGCTTAATTTTCATTTTCTTTATTTAACTTTAGTAATCTAGCTTAGGTTTTGCTTAATTAATTTTTGTTGAGTTGCAAGTGTTCAATTTTTGATTTATGGATTGTTGATGCTTGAATTTTGGCTTGAATTTGATGAATATGTGCACTGCACACTATGTGTTCGATAAAATACCTAAATGAACTTTGAGTTTAATGCATGTGTTGTAGCTACCACATGTGTTAGACTATATCCTTGTTTGGCATTCTAATTAAGAATTGTGCACTTTTGAATGATTATAATATTATTTTAGATTGGAATCTGAATAATGTACTTGTTTATTGCTTTGAGTTGCTAGCACCAAATTGATATGGAAATTGACATTTGATTTCTTATTTGGTGGAATTTTCAACAAGTGCATATTGAGTTTAGTGAATTGAATTAAATTGCTTGTTCATCATAGTTTTTAAATCAATATAATTACATAACAAGGTCCTTGCTTCTTGTTAATGCTTTGCATTTGTTTGAGTTGACTTCACTTGATTCTTATCAAGCTTGTCACTTTTTGTAACAAGCACCTTTTCCATGTGATTATTTCATTATCCTTGAGGATGAATAAGTAGTTTTTTTTCATCATTGAATTGGTTATTGTGTGTTGTGCTTACTTTATTAATGTTGCACTTTCACTTGCACAATTTTAATATCCAATATTTCCTAAATTCAATTCGTTCTTGTTGTAATTGCCTAAGCTTGCTTGTCTCTAACTGATGCTCATCCATTCCTTGCATGTTAAGCCATTTAATTGAGGAACTCATGCTTACTTTTTGATAGTGTGCATGCCATTTTAGCCGGCCGTTATGTGTGTTCTAACCTCGCGCATAATTGGAATACGCACCCGGCTTATTTTTATCATACCACACCACTATGCAAACTTCCTCAATTAAATACTTGTTTGTTTTCTTTTGGCTCCAAGTATACATTGTATTTACTTACTCCTTTACCTTTCTGTGCCACTTGCCTTGTGATTCTTAATTATACTCTATTCATTCTTTTTTAAGGATGAGCCGTAAAAGCGAGGTGCCGGTAGAGGAAGAGGACACCGATGATGGAGATGACGAAAATGGATTGGACTTGGCAATTTTTTAGCAGCCCGAGCCCTCCATCCGCCAGCTGAAGGTGGAGTGCTTTAGAGCCATTTTTCCCAGATTGTGTTTGTGCACGGAGGACCGTGCAACGCTTAAGTGTGGCGGAGGATTCACCACTTATGGGGCGTAAATTTTCTTTTCTGAACACTTTGCACTTTATTTTTGTTTTCTTTTATTATGTTTCTTGTATATATTTAGAGTTCTTTTGACTGTTGCATTGCATTTTATTTTAGTATATATTTCTTAGCTTATTCATAATTTTATTTCTAGCTATTGCATTTTTACTTTTTCTTGGTATATATTTTATAGATAGAAGTTGTGATTGGATGTTGTGAATAGTATAGCACCTAGCTCAATTTTGTCCTAATTGTTCATAATGATTTTTTGCATATTGAAAATTAGGGAAAGAACTAGAAAATTGTTGAAATTGCATCCATCACATCATACATACATATATAGGAAATAATCTTGGTGAAAACGACAAAAATTTTTAAGAAATCTCTTTCAGGGCATTCCATTAAATTGAGTTGGAAAATTGTTTTCTAAACTTGCTTAAATGAATTTTTGTGGAACATAGAAGAGAGATAGAACAAAATACCTTGTGAGTTGTTGAGCCTATATTGAGTGGTTATGCATTCTAACCACGAATTTTTGTTCATTGTGTGCTAACTTGATTTTTAATAATTATCTTAATTTTTTTTTTGTTACTTTGTGTGCCTTATTGTTATTTTGCGGTTCCGTAGCTAAATCTACCCAATTTTCCTTTCATGCATGGTTACCGGATGCTATGGTTCCATATTTCTTCTTTTCTGAATCCCTTCCGTAAAAGAGCCGAATGAAACAAGAGTTTCACGTTCGGTTTTGAATTAGAGACGTTAAAAAAAAAAAGATAAACCAAATTCAATAGAAAGATCATTATTTATAGTCCAAGACCACACATATTGATAGATGAAACTCTTATTGTTATTTATTTGATCGATCGACAGCGCGACGGTGCTCCTTCTATGATTGTGATCTTGGATTTTCTTGATTCATTATTTTCGATGTTTGGTGTTTTGAATTCATTTCGCATGATTGAGGCCTTTATTTCAATTAAATCTTACTTACCCATATAGCCATCCCCTTATGTCTACCCTTGTGAGCCAATTTCGAGCTTTTTAATCCTTTTTTGTTCTAATTGTTACCACATCACCAACCTTAAGCGAAAGACCATGAATTGCATCTTTGATTGGCTTAGGTTGAGGTGTGTGTGTCATTTAAGTGTGGAAAAATTTTTGGAAAGCATTGGTAGAGAAAATTTTTATTGTGGATATTCGTTGAAAATTTTGGAAAATGGGTGCATACTCATGTATCAGTTTGCTTTAACCATATGCATTTGTCATAGAAAAATAAACATAAATAGAAAAGAAAAAAATGGAATCAAAAATAAATAAATAATAAGATGGGGACAAAAGTTATCCCAAAGAAAAAAAAAAGAGAAAATAAATGAAAATAAATGTATATGTAGATTTGGATGAAAAAAATGCATGAATGTGTATAAAAAGAGAGGAAATGGAAAGTTAGGTTGCATATTTTTGTAATTTGGTTGATATAGGTTGAGTTGGATACTTAAACTAATCAAGGATTCAATCTTTTAGTCCACTTAGCCGTATCTATCCCACCTTAATGCTAACCCCATTACAACCCTAAGAAGTCCTCATGATACTTACATACATGCATCAATTACTTGTTGATTGTTAGATGAAAAGCAAAATCCTTGAAAGCTTGATTAGAGGAGACTTGAGTGATTAAACCCTAGACACCGAGCGTTGAAAGTGTATACACACCTAGTGAGGGTTCAATTACTCAATTCTATGTTTCCACACCTCTTATTATGTTTTCTTGCAAGTTGTTTCATTTTGAAATTCGAATCAATTATTTGGATTTTGATTGCATTGAATTATTTCTTTGTTTAAGCCCTATATGTCCATATGCTTGTTTGGAAATTTGATTGTTTGTTTTCACCAATTCAATAGTAAACAATAGTATAGATAGATATAGATAGTACATAGTATACTTGTATGCATATAGATAGTTGCATTCAATAAGTTGTTACCCTTTGATCATTCTCCTTATTTGTGTTTAGCATGAGGACATGCTATTGTTTAAGTGTGAAAAAATTGATGAGTCCATATTTGATGATAATTTTTTGCTTGAATTGGATGGATTTCATCACATAAACTCACACTTAAGCACTAAAATAGCATACTTTTGTGATTTCTCTCTAGATTTGACCAAAATGTGAAAATATGCATTTTTGTGCCTAAATTAATCATTTTAATTCCACTTTTATTCTATTAGATGCCATGACATATTTGTTGAGTGATTTTAGGTCCTAGAGGCAAGAATGACTAGCCAAAAGTGGAAGGAAGCATGCAAAATGGGAGATTTCATGAAGAAAAACAAAGGAGAAGCACACAGTCAAGTGTGTGTACGCACAAGTGCAGAAATCAGCAAGTGTGTATACGCACAACCTTCTGTGTGTATGCACAAGTGGAAAAATTAGCAAGTGTGCGTACGCACACACCTGTGCATGCGCAAGTTCTAGCGCGTGACTTTATTAATGAAGCACGTGGCTCATGATTTTTGGGGCTTTTTCGCCCAATTTTGGAAGTGCTGAAGCCATTTTGGAGTGCTATATGAAGGGAACTTCATCATATATCAAAGGGAGTTCACTTTTAGATAGAAAAAAACACATTAGGAGTAGGAGTAGTGTAGATTAGGAAATGCTCTCTTAGGGTTTTAATTAGGTTTCAATGTAGAATTTTATAGTTTCAATTTTGGTCTTGGATTTTACTCATCTCATTATAAGTACGCTTTAATTTCACTACTCTTGTTACTTTTTCTTATAGTTCAAGCTACTTTGTTAATATATGCAATTTTGATTTCTTGAATCTTTTGCTTATGAATTTAGTCTTTTATGATCTATATATGCTTGATTGAGTTTCTATTGTTGATATTGTGAATATTTTAGTTATAGTAGAGTCATAATGTCCGATATTTAGTGGTAATTCTTGGGTAGTTAGTTGACTATTGTTTCCATTGATACTAGCTTTTTACTAAGTAATTAGTAAGTTAGCTAGGACTTATGGATTAAGGTCAATTATGCTTGCTTGACTTAGTCCTCGATGTTAGGGGTTGACGAAGTGAGATTGACTCATCATAGTTATCATAGTTTTGATTATGGCGATGATAGGAGTCCTTAATTCTCATTCCCAAGTCAAGGCTCTTTTATGAATTTATAGCATTTTCACTAAGTTTTGATCTTGCTTTCTTTTAATTTATTTTTATTTTCTTTTTGATCATTTATTAGTTCTTTTATTTCTTAGTTCTTTTAATCTTTCGTTCCTTCATTGAAAACCCCCGTATCTTCACAACCAAGAGTGTGCATCTTAATTGCATTGTCCGAGGGAGACGACTCGGGACTTCAAACTTCCGGTTATTTTGTTTTGGATTGTGACAATCTTTGAATTTAAACTTTGATGTTGGGATTTAATTTCCAATTTGGACTATGCTATCAACGAATATTTTGAGAAATGCTAAAGCGGCACAAATCCAAATCATCAGGAAACTCATGGAAGTATATGTGGACGACATGCTCATCAAAACTAAGGACAACTTAGCTCTCCTATCCGACCTCACCGAGGTATTCTCCATAATAAGGAATCATGGGATGAAACTAAACCCCTCAAAATGCACCTTTGTAGTAGATGCTGGAAAGTTCTTAGGTTTCATGCTTACTCAAAGAGGCTTAGAGACCAAGCCAGATAAGTGCACAACCATACTAGAGATGAAAAGCCTGACTTGTATCAAAGAAGTCCAACAACTAAATGGAAGGTTGGTAGTACTATCCAGGTTCTTAGCAAGATCAGCGTTGAAGTCCCTACCATTATACTCGATCCTCAGAAAGGGGAATCAATTTGAATGGACCCAGGAATACAAACAAGACTTTCAAGATTTCAAAGCATTTCTAGGCCAACCTCCCATACTCACCTGACCTATTGTAGAAGAAGAGCTCGTCCTCTTCTTGGCAGTGGAGAGCCGAGCTATAGCCTCAGCCTTGATCCAAGAATATGAGAACGGGCAGCAACCTATCTACTTTGTTAGCAAAGCTTTACAAGTAGCAAAACTAAACTACCAAAGGATAGAAAAGTTTGGGTATGCTCTTATCTTCACCTCCCGAAGGCTCCGATCTTACTTCCAAGCTCACACTATAAAGGTCCGAACTAATCAACTGATGATGTAGATTTTACAAAAGATGGACCTAGTAGGAAGAATGCTGCAATGGGCTATGGAACTGTCTGACTTTGATTTAAAATACAAAGCTCAGATAGTAATCAAATCCCAGTACCTCGTTGACTTTGTAGCCGAATACACTGAAAGTCAAGGAATCCCTACAACTTGGAGTTTGTATGTAGATGGATCATCCAATAAAGCCAGCAGTGTGCTGCATGATCATCTTTTCTTTATTTTCTTATTATTTTATATATAAATTTATTGAGTTTTATTGAGATTTTAATCTTTGAAGCCTATTGGATGCTACTTTGAGGTGTATTGTGGTTTTATTTGTTTTAGAAAAAATTCAGACAAGTTTAGCAGAGTTCATGCAGAAGAAAAAGAGAAAAAGTGAAGATGCCAAGCTGATGCCAAACATCGAGCCTGGCGTTTGGCGCCAGTCATCTCGTACCGCGTGCAAGGCCTCTGATTGGTTGGCGTTAAACACCCCGACCTAGAGTTTAGCACCAGATGCCTCGTAATTCATGTAACGACCATACGCTAGTGGCACTAAATGCCAATCTTAGCATTTAGCACAAGGAAGACAGTAACGCCCACGAGTCCTTCTGCCTCATCGGCGCTAAATGTCGAGCCTGGCATTTAGCACCAGCACCGCATTTTTGAACTTCAAGGAAAGGGTTTCAGTAGTTGGTGCATGAAATTGTGATCATCAATAATGGCGCCAAAGGACTTGGAGCTCTTAAACGTGAATCACACTTTGTCACAATTCCGCACAACTAACCAGCAAGTGCATTGGGTCGTCCAAGTAATACCTTACGTGAGTAAGGGTCGATTCTACGGAGATTGTCGGCTTGAAGCAAGCTATGGTCATCTTGTAAATCTCAGTCAGGCAGATTCAAATGGTGATGGAGGATTGATAATTAAAAGATAAATAAAATGTAAAATAAAGATAGAGATACTTATGTAATTCTTTGGTTGGAATTTCAGATAAGCGTATGAAGATGCTTTGTTCCTCCTGAACCTCTGCTTTCCTATTGCCTTCTTCCAATCATTCATACTCCTTTCCATGACAAGCTTTATGTTGGGCATCACCGTTGTCAATGGCTACTTCCCGTCCTCTTAGTGAAAATGTTCCAAATACGCTGTCACCGCACGGCTAACCATCTGTTGGTTCTCAATCATGTTGGAATAGGATCCATTGATCCTTTTGCGTCTGTCACACGCCCAACAATCGCGAGTTTGAAGCTCGTCACAGTCATCCTTTCCCAGATCCTACTCAGAATACCACAGACAAGGTTTAGATGTTCCGAATCTCAGGAATGGCCGCCAATAATTCTAGCCTATACCACGAAGGTTCCAATCTTAGATTAGAAACCCAAGAGATACGCATTCAAGCCATTGCTAGTAAAATAGAGGTGGTTGTCAGGCACATGTTCATAGGTGAGAATGATGATGAGTGTCACGGATCATCACATTCATCAAGTTGAAGAACGAATGAATATCTTAGAGAAGAAGTAGGCGTGAATTGAATAGAAGAACAATAGTACTTTGTATTAATTCATGAAGAACAGCAGAGCTCCACACCTTAATCTATGGTGTGTAGAAACTCCACCGTTGAGAATACATAAGAACAAGGTCTAGGCATGGATACAATAGCAAAAGGTCCTATTTATAGAGAACTAGTAGCCTAGGGTTTACAGAAATAAGTAATTAATGCAGAAATCTTCTTCTGGGCCCACTTGGTGTGTGCTTGGGCTGAGCATTGAAGCTTCCATGTGTAGAGACTTTTCTTGGAGTTAAACGCCAGCTTTTGTGCCAGTTTGGGCGTTTAACTCCAGCTTTTGTGCCAGTTTTGGAGTTAAACGCCAGAATTCTTGAGCTGACTTGGAACGCCTGTTTGGGCCATCAAATCTTGAGCAAAGTATGGACTATTATATATTGCTGGAAAGCCTAGGATGTCTACTTTCCAAAGCAATTGAGAGCGCGCCAATTGGGTATTTGTAGCTCCAGAAAATCCACTTTGAGTGCAGGGAGGTCAGAATCCAACAGCATCTGCGGTCCTTTTTCAGTCTCTGAATCAGATTTTTGCTCAGGTCCCTCAATTTCAGCCAGAAAATACCTGAAATCACAGAAAAATACACAAACTCATAGTAAAGTCCAGAAGAGTGATTTTTATTTAAAAACTAATAAAAACATAATAAAAACTAACTAAAATATACTAAAAATAATGCCAAAAAGCGTATAAATTATCCGCTCATCACAACACCAAACTTAATATGTTGCTTGTCCCCAAGCAACTGAAAATCATATAGGATAAAAAGAATAGAATGTACAATGAATTCCAAAAACATCTATGAAGATCAATATTAATTAGATGAGCGGGGCTTTTAGCTTTTTGCTTCTGAACAGTTTTGGCATCTCACTTTATTCCTTGAAGTTCAGAATGATTGGCATCTATAGGAACTCAGAATCCAGATAGTGTTATTGATTCTCCTAGTTAAATATGTTGATTCTTGAACACATCTACTTTATGAGTCTTGGTCGTTGCCCTAAGCACTTTGTTTTCCAGTATTACCACCGGATACATAAATGCCACAGACACAAAACTAGGTGAACCTTTTCAGATTGTGACTCAGCTTTGCTAGAGTCCCCAATTGGAGGTGTCCAGGGTTCTTAAGCACACTCTTCTTTTTGCTTTGGACCTCGACTTTAACCGCTCAGTCTCAAGTTTTCACTTGACACCTTCACGCCACAAGCACATGGTTAGGGACAGCTTGGTTTAGCCGCTTAGGCCAGGATTTTATTCTTGTGGGCCCTCCTATCCACTGATGCTCAAAGCCTTGGATCCTTTTTATCACCCTTGTCTTTTGGTTTAAATGGGTATTGGCTTTTTCTGCTTGCTTTTCTTTTTTTTCTTTCTTCTTTCTTTTCTCTCCTTTTTTTTTCTCTTTTTTTTTTTTGCATATATCTTTTTTTTCTGCAAGCTTTTCACTGCTTTTTCTTGCTTCAAGAATCAATTTTATGATTTTTCAAATCATCAGATAACATTTCTCCTTTTTCCATCATTCCTTCAAGAGCCAACAATTTTAACATTCTTTAAACAACAAATTCAAAAATATGCACTGTTCAATCATTCATTCAGAAAAACAATAGTATTGCCACCACATCAAAATAATTAAACTGTTTTAAAATTTGAAATTCATGCACTTCTTTTTCTTTTTCAATTAAAAACATTTTTCATTTAAGAAAGGTGATAGATTCATTTTCATAGCTTTAAGGCATAGACACTTAGACACTAGTGATCATATAATAAAGACACAAACATAAATAAACATAAAGCACAATTTTCGAAAAATAAAAAATAAAGAACAAGGAAATTAAAGAACGGGTCCACCTTAGTGATGGCGGCTTGTTCTTCCTCTTGAAGATCTTATGGAGTGCTTGAGCTCCTCAATGTCTCTTCCTTGCCTTTGTTGTTCCTCTCTCATGGTTCTTTGGTATTCTCTAATTTCATGGAGGAGGATGGAATGCTCTTGGTGCTCCACCCTTAGTTGTCCCATGTTGGAACTTAATTCTCCTAGGGAGGTGTTGATTTGCTCCCAATAGTTTTGTGGAGGAAATTGCATCCCTTGAGGCATCTCAGGGATTTCATGATGAGGAGTTTCCTCATGCTCTTGTCCATGAGTGGGATCTCTTGTTTGCTCCATCCTTTTCTTAGTGATGGGCTTGTCCTCATCAATGAGGATGTCTTCCTCTATGTCAATTTCAGCTGAATTACAGAGGTGACAAATGAGATGAGGGAAGGCTAACCTTGCCACAGTAGAGGACTTGTCCGCTACCTTGTAGAGTTCTTGGGATATAACCTCATGAACTTCTACTTCCTCTTTAATCATGATGCTATGAATCATGATAGCCCGGTCTATAGTAACTTCAGATCGGTTGCTAGTAGGAATGATTGAGCGTTGGATGAACTCCAACCATCCCCTAGCCACGGGCTTGAGGTCATGCCTTCTTAGTTGAACCGGCTTTCCTCTTGAATCACTCTTCCATTGAGTGCCCTCTTCACAGATGTCCATGAGGACTTGGTCCAACCTTTGATCAAAGTTGACCCTTCTAGTGTATGGGTGTGCATCTCCTTGCATCATAGGCAAATTGAATGCCAACCTTACATTTTCCGGACTAAAGTCTAAGTATTTCTCCTAGACCATTGTAAGCCAATTCATGGGGTCCGGGTTCACACTTTGATCATGGTTCTTGGTGATCCATGCATTGGCATAGAACTCTTGAACCATTAAGATTCCGACTTGTTGAATGGGGTTGGTGAGAACTTCCCAACCTCTTCTTCGAATCTCATGTCGGATCTCCGGATATTCGCCTTTTTTGAGCTTAAAAGGGACCTCGGGGATCACCTTCTTCTTGGCCACAACTTCATAGAAGTGGTCTTGATGCACCCTTGAGAGGAATCTCTCCATCTCTCATGACTCAGAGGTGGAAGCTTTTGCCTTCCCTTTCCTCTTTCTAGAGGTTTCTCCGGCCTTTGGTGCTATAAATGGTTATGGAAAAACAAAAAGCTTTAGCTTTTACCACACCAAACTTAGAAGGTTTGCTCGTCCTTGAGCAAAAGAAGAAAGAAGAGAGTAGAAGAAGAAGAAATAGAGGAGATGGAGTGGGCTTTGTGTTTCGGCCAAGGGGGATGGGTAGTGTTTAGGTTGTGTGAAAATGAAGGAGTGAAGATGGGTTTATATAGGAGTGGAGAGGGGGGTGTGGTTCGGCCATTATGGGTGGGTATGGGTAGGAAAGTGGTTTGAATTTGAATGGTGAGGTAGTGGGGTTTTATGAAGGATGGATGTGAGTGGTGAAGAGAATGGTGGGATTTGATAGGTGAGGGATTTTTTGGGAAGAGGTATTGAGGTGATTGGTGAATGGGTGAAGAAGAGAGAGAGAGGTGGGGTAGGTGGGAATCCTGTGGAGTCCACGGATCTTGAGGTGTCAAGGATTTCTCATCCCTGCACCATGTGGCGTGCAAAACACCCCCTTGCTGCCAATCCTGGCGTTAAACGCCAGGCTGCTGCCCATTTCTGGCATTTAACGCCAGCTTCTTGCCCATTCCTGGCGTTAAACGCCCAGAATGGTGCCAGACTGGGCGTTTAACGCCCATTCTGCTACCCTTACTGGCGTTTAAATGCCAGTAAGTTTCTCCTCCAGGGTGTTCTATTTTTCATTCTGTTTTTCCTTTTGTTTTTGCTTTTTCAATTGTTTTTGTGGCTTCACATGATCATCAACCTATAGAAAACATAAAATAACAAAAGAAAATAGAAATTTAACATAGATAAGTAAAAATTGGGTTGCCTCCCAACAAGCGCTTCTTTAATGTCAATAGCTTGACAGTGGCTCTCATGGAGCCTCACAGATGTTCAGAGCAATGTTGGAACCTCCCAACACCAAACTTAGAGTTTGAATGTGGGGGTTCAACACCAAACTTAAAGTTTGGTTGTGGCCTCCCAACACCAAACTTAGAGTTTGACTGTGGGGGCTCTGTTTGACTCTGTATTGAGAGAAGCTCTTCATGCTTCCTCTCCATGGTGACAAAGGGATATCCTTGAGCTTTAAACACAAGGGAGTCTTCATTCACTTGAATGATCAATTCTCCTCTGTCAACATTAATCACAGCTTTTGCTGTGGCTAGGAAGGGTCTGCCAAGGATGATGGATTCATCCATACACTTCCCAGTCTCTAGGATTATGAAATCAGCAGGGATGTAATGGTCTTCAACCTTTACCAATACATCCTCTACAAGTCCATAAGTCTGTTTCTTTGAATTGTCTACCATCTCCAGTGAGATTCTTACAGCTTGTACCTCAATGATCTCTAGCTTCTCCATTACAGAGAGAGGCATAAGGTTTATACTTGATCCCAGGTCACATAGAGCCTTCTCAAAGGTCATGGTGCCTATGGTACAAGGTATTGAGAACTTTCCAGGGTCTTGTCTCTTCAGAGGTAATCTCTGCCTAGTCAAGTCATCCAGTTCTTTGATGAGCAATGGAGGTTCATCCTCCCAAGTCTCATTACCAAACAACCTAGCATTTAGCTTCATGATTGCTCCAAGGTACTTAGCAACTTGCTCTTCAGTAACATCTTCATCCTCTTCAGAGGAAGAATACTCATCAGAGCTCATGAATGGCAAAAGTAAATTCAATGGAATCTCTATGGTCTCAGTGTGAGCCTCAGATTCCCATGGTTCCTCATTAGGGAACTCCATGGAGGTTAGTGGACGTCCATTGAGGTCTTCCTCAGTGGAGATCACTGCCTCTTTCTCCTCTCCAAGTTCGGCCATGTGAGACGTGTTTATGGCCTTGCACTCTCTCTTTGGATTCTCTTCTGTATTGCTTGGGAGAGTACTAGGAGGGAGTTCAGTAATTTTCTTACTCAGCTGACCCACTTGTGCCTCCAAATTTCTAATGGAGGACCTTGTTTCAGTCATGAAACTTTGAGTGGTTTTGATTAGATTAGAGACAATGGTTGCTAAGTCAGAGTGGCTCTGCTTAGAATTCTCTGTTTGTTGCTGAGAAGATGATGGAAAAGGCTTGCTATTGCTAAACCTGTTTCTTCCACCATTATTGTTGTTGAAACCTTGTTGAGGTCTCTGTTGATCCTTCCATGAGAGATTTGGATGATTTCTCCATGAAGGATTATAGGTGTTTCCATAGGGTTCTCCCATGTAATTCACCTCTTCCATTGCTGGGTTCTCAGGATCATAAGCTTCTTCTTCAGAGGAAGCTTCCTTAGTACTGCCTGTTGCTGCTTGCATTCTAGACAGGCTCTGAGAAATCATATTGACTTGTTGGGTCAATATTTTATTCTGAGCTAATATGACATTCAGAGTATCAATCTCAAGAACTCCTTTCTTCTGAGCTATCCCATTATTCACAGGATTCCTTTCAGAAGTGTACATGAATTGGTTATTTGCAACCATTTCAATGAGTTCCTGAGCTTCTGCAGGCGTCTTCTTCAGATGAAGAGATCCTCCAGCAGAGCTATCCAATGACATCTTAGATAGTTCAGACAGACCATCATAGAAAATACCTATGATGCTCCATTCAGAAAGCATGTCAGAAGGACATCTTCTGATCAATTGCTTGTATCTTTCCCAAGCTTCATAGAGGGATTCTCCTTCCTTTTGTCTGAAGGTTTGGACTTTCACTCTAAGCTTGCTCAATTTTTGAGGTGGAAAGAACTTTGCCAAGAAGGCATTGACTAGCTTTTCCTAAGAGTTCAGGCTTTCTTTAGGTTGTGAATCTAACCATGTCCTAGCTCTGTCTCTTACAGCAAAAGGAAAAAGCATAAGTCTGTAGACTTCAGGGTCAACCCCATTGGTCTTGACTGTGTCACAGATTTGCAAGAATTCAACTAGGAACTGATGAGGATCTTCCAATGGAAGTCCATGAAACTTGCAATTCTGTTGCATTAGAGAAACTAATTGAGGCTTAAGCTCAAAGTTGTTTGCTCCAATGGCAGGGATTGAGATGCTTCTCCCATAGAAGTCGGGAGTAGGTGCAGTAAAGTCACCGAGCACCTTCCTTGCATTGTTGGCATTGTTGTTTTCGGCTGTCATGGTTTCTTCTTTCTTGAAAAGCTCTGTTAGGCCCTCTAAAGAGAGATGTTCTTTAGCTTCTCTTAGCTTTCTCTTCAAGGTCCTTTCAGGTTCAGGATCAGCTTGAACAAGTATGCCTTTATCTTTGTTCCTGCTCATATGAAAGAGAAGAGAACAAGAAAGTAGGGAATCCTCTATGTCACAGTATAGAGATTCGTTGAGGTGTCAGAGGAAAAGAAGAATGGAAGGAGGAGGTAGATAGAAGAGAATTCGAACATATAAAGAAGGAGGGAGTTCGAATTGCACCTTGAGGAAGAGTGTTAGTCCTTTAAATAGAAGGATGTGAGAAGAGGGGAAGAATTTTCGAAAATAAATTTAAAAAATTTTGAAATAATTAAAAGAAATTTTGAAAATTTGATTGATGATTTTCGAAAATTAAGATTGGGAAAGAAATTAAGTGATTTTTGAAAAAGATTTTGAGATTAGAAATCAAAAAGATATGATTGAGAGTTAATTTTGAAAAAGATGTGATTGAGAAGATATGATTGAAAACCAATTTTTAAAAAAGAAAGTTTTAAAATTAAAGTTGATTACTTGACTAACAAGAATTTAGAAGATATGATTCTTAAAATTTAAAATTTGATCCTTTCTTAATAGGCAAGTAACAACTTGAAAATTTTGAAGTAAATCATTAATTATAGCAAGGATTTTTGAAAATAGTAATAATGGAAAGAAATTGATTTTGAAGAGATATGATTGAAAAGATATTATTTGAAAAAGATTTGATTTTGAAAAATTATGAAGATTTGAAAAAAATCTAAATTAAAAACAAAATCTTCCCTCTAGTGTCATCCTGGCATTAAACGCCCAGAATGGCATCCATTCTGGCGTTTAACGCCCACAATCCTACCTTTTTGGGCGTTAAACGCCCAGCCAGGTACCCTGGCTGGCGTTTAAACGCCAGTTTTCCTTCTTCACTGGGCGTTTTGAACGCCCAGTTTTTTCTGTTTGATTCCTCTGCTGAATGTTCTGAATCTTCAATTCTCTGTATTATTAGCTTGAAAAGACACAATTTTGAAAATATTTTTGAATTTTTTTTTTAATGATGAGAAATAACAAAAAAATGCAACTAAGATCAAATGAACAATGCATGCAAGACACCAAACTTAGAAATTTTGTATTAGAGGCTTTAACAAATTGAGAATGCATAAGAAAAATAACAAAACACACAAAACAGGAGAATTTAAAGATCAGAGCAGTGAAATCATCAAGAACAACTTGAAGATCAATGAAGAACATAATGCATGTAATTTTTCGAAAATTATAGGTATGCAATTGACACCAAACTTAAAAATTGATAGTAGACTCAAACAAGAAACATAAAATATTTTTTATTTTTATGGTTTTATAAATTTTTTTGCGATTTTTGAAACTTATATGGAAAAGAAAATAAAGAGAATCAAAACTTTTAATAAGAATTCCAGGAATCATGCAATGTTAGTCTAAAGCTTCAGTCTAAAAAGATTAGACATGTTTGGCCAAGCTTCAGCAGGACATTACATTCAGCAGCTAAATTGATGAGAATCAATCAGCTTTTGTGATGATAAGAACATCACCTTGAAACTCTAGAATCCATTCTTAAAAATTCTGAAAAGTACCTAATCTAAGCAACAAGATGAACTGTCAGTTGTCCAAACTCGAACAATCCCCGGCAGCGGCGCCAAAAACTTGGTGCGTGAAATTGTGATCATCAACAATAGTGCCAAAGGACTTGGAGCTCTTAAACGTGAATCACACTTTGTCACAATTCCGCACAACTAACCAGCAAGTGCACTGGGTCGTCCAAGTAATACCTTATGTGAGTAAGGGTCGATCCCACGGAGATTGTCGGCTTGAAGCAAGCTATGGTCATCTTGTAAATCTCAGTCAGGCAGATTCAAATGGTGATGGAGGATTGATAATTAAAAGATAAATAAAACGTAAAATAAAGATAGAGATACTTATGTAATTCTTTGGTTGGAATTTCAGATAAGCGTATGAAGATGCTATGTTCCTCCTGAACCTCAGCTTTCCTATTGCCTTCTTCCAATCATTCATACTCCTTTCCATGGCAAGCTTTATGTTGGGCATCACCGTTGTCAATGGCTACTTCCCGTCCTCTGAGTGAAAACGTTCCAAATGCGCTGTCACCGCACGGCTAATCATCTATCGGTTCTCGATCATGTTGGAATAGGATCCATTGATCCTTTTGCGTCTGTCACACGCCAAACAATCGCGAGTTTGAAGCTTGTCACAGTCATCCCTTCCCAGATCCTACTCAGAATACCACAGACAAGGTTTAGACGTTCCGGATCTCAGGAATGGCCGCCAATAATTCTAGCCTATACCACGAAGGTTCTAATCTTAGATTAGAAACCCAAGAGATACGCATTCAAGCCATTGCTAGTAGAACAGAGGTGGTTGTCAGGCACATGTTCATAGGTGAGTGTCACGGATCATCACATTCATCAAGTTGAAGAACGAATGAATATCTTAGAGAAGAAGTAGGCGTGAATTGAATAGAAGAACAATAGTACTTTGTATTAATTCATGAAGAACAGCAGAGCTCCACACCTTAATCTATGGTGTGTAGAAACTCCACCGTTAAGAATACATAAGAACAAGTTCTAGGCATGGCCGTGAGGCCAGCCTCCCAAACGTGAAAAGGTCTATCAAAGTCTGAAAATACAATAGCAAAATGTCCTATTTATAGAGAACTAGTAGCCTAGGATTTACAGAAATAAGTAATTAATGCAGAAATCTTCTTCCGGGCCCACTTGGTGTGTGCTTGGGCTGAGCATTAAAGCTTCCATGTGTAGAGACTTTTCTTGGAGTTAAACGCCAGCTTTTGTGCCAGTTTGGGTGTTTAACTCCAGCTTTTGTGCCAGTTTTGGAGTTAAACGCCAGAATTCTTGAGCTGACTTGAAATGCCTGTTTGGGCCATCAAATCTTGGGCAAAGTATGGACTATTACATATTTCTGGAAAGCCCAGGATGTCTACTTTCTAACGCAATTGAGAGCGTGCCAATTGAGCTTCTGTAGCTCCAGAAAATCCACTTTGAGTGCAGGGAGGTTAGAATCCAACAGCATCTGCGGTCCTTTTTCAGCCTCTGAATCAGATTTTTGCTCAGATCCCTCAATTTCAGCCAGAAAATACCTGAAATCACAGAAAAACACACAAACTCATAGTAAAGTCCAGAAGAGTGATTTTTATTTAAAAACTAATAAAAACATAATAAAAACTAACTAAAATATACTAAAAACATACTAAAAACAATGCCAAAAAGCGTATAAATTATCCGCTCATCAGTAGTATTTTAGGATTTATACTTATTTTATTTTGATATCTTTTGATTTTTATTATGAGAAGATACAATCTTCTAGGGTTTTAGATATTATTTTATTTAACTAGTTTATTTTATTTCCAAATCAATTAGGTTAGATATAAAAGAGAAACAGATTTAGCCCTTCGGGCTCTTCTTCTCTCTCTTTATCTCATTCTACACTCTACACACTTTTTGAAACCCTAAGTTTTCTCTGAGCCATGAGCAACTATACCTCTATTGTTTAGATTAGGAGCTCTGTTTATTCTATGGATTAATATTATTGTCAATATACTTTTAATCAATGTACTTATTTATATTCAAGGATTACTTCCGTTCTTCATCTTATTAATTTGAGTATATTGGAAGATAGCTCTTTTTCTACATGAATTCTTGTTACTTCTTAGAAAAGTTAACTCACTTGAATAATAGCTTGAAAGTAACTCGTCCTAAACTACTAACTACCTAGACTTAACGTGAAACATGACATATAATCATCTTATATTTGGGTGATTAGGGTTTTGTGGCTAATAAACTAGAATTGGACCTAAACCTTTAATCCTA
This sequence comes from Arachis ipaensis, assembly GCF_059453495.1. Taxonomy (NCBI): domain Eukaryota; kingdom Viridiplantae; phylum Streptophyta; class Magnoliopsida; order Fabales; family Fabaceae; genus Arachis; species Arachis ipaensis. The sequence goes on along the minus strand of NC_142437.1, from coordinate 61,606,495 downwards.
AGTAAGTGACCAAGAAAATGGTAGTTGATTCGGTTAAAGGAATTTAAATCTCTAAGGAATTATGGTTTAGTCAACTAAAATTGGCCATGAATTAAATCTTACATGATTAAAGTATTTAGTAAGAACTATTAATCCAAAAAAATAAATATCTTTGAAACCTTAACTGTTTCTCACATACTTTTCACACCAAATTTACTGCTTGTTTTCTTAATTCGTGAATTACTATTTAATGCTTTTTGAACCCAAAACACTAGTTTCTGCTTGTCTAACTAAGTGAACCACTCAACTATTATTGCTTGATCTATCAATCCTCGTGAGATCGACCCTCACTCACTTGAGGTATTACTAGGTACAACCCGGTACACTTGTCGGTTCAGTTGTGATATTCTAAATTCGCACCAAATTTTTGGCACCATTGCTGGGGATTGACTGGGAATGACAACTATCCATTGGTTGATTGCTTAGATTAGACATTTTTGCTTTAATTTTGTTTAATTTCTTTCTTTTAATTTTCAAAAAATAGCCTTAAATTATTTAAACATTTTTCCCTTAATTTCTAAAATTAAGTTTGGTGTCCCTTTAGTTGTTTTATTTTGTTTTTCTAATTATTTTTCCTACATTATTTTTGAAATTGGTAGCTTATTTTTTCATTTATTAATTTTTGAAATTCTAGTGTTATTTATTCAGTTTATTTTATTTTATTTCCTTTACTCAGTTTATCTTACTGGAAATTCTCTTCACTCTGACGTAGAGATCCCCACTTTTTCTTGTTTTCTGTTTGTTTATGAGCAGAAACAGAGATAAAGACTATATTCTTGAATTTGATCTTGAGATTGAGAGAACTTTAAGAAGGCATTTACAGCAGGCTAGATCTTACAAAGCCACTGAGAATCTCAAAGACAATTTTGAGAAAGAAGCTGAAGGATTTACTATGGATCCTAACAACAACAACAACAATGTTGTTAACCCTCATGTTCTCATTGCTCCTACTGTGCCTGAGGAAGCCGTAATTGTTGAAGAGGAAGAAGTGGTTGAATATTTAGGAGATGTTAAAAGTCCATAGAAATCTCAAGTCATAGAGCTTCCTTCCAAAAAGTTTGAATTTGATGTTGAAGAGGGTGCGCAACCTCCCAAGCATGTCATGAGTGAAGAATTGGACGAAATGGATTTAATCATTGATGAGTTTTTATTTACAATTGAATCATCTCCCATTGGACATGAAATAGAGGCCAAAGAAGAAGATACACAACCTCCAAGTCCCTTGGAAAGCAAAGAGGAAGAGGTTGAAGTTGAAAAAGCTTGCAAAGAGGTGGAGGTAGTCAATGAAGAACACAAGAGAGTAGAACTTGTAAGATCATTGGAGACACCTCTCCCAAGCCATCACTATCTATCCTTTCATTCAAGTGGGTAAATCTCTTATCTCTAAGCTTTCTTATTCCACTTGAATATGGTTTGCTTGAGACGGATGGTCAACTTAGAGCTCTTTGTGGCTTTAAGAGCAAAAGTGAAAGGATTAGTAGTTCGCATTATAAATCAAGGTTCACTATGGTTAAGAGCTCAAAGTCTAATTATAAAGGATGGTGTAGTGCTAAATTAGAAGGGTCTAAGAAGATGATTTTTCACCCGATAAAATAGATTACAGTAGTTTATGAAACTGACGCAGTTTTTATGCCCTGCTTTTTGTTGCAGCAATTTTTAATTACACTACTGTTACCTGAAAAAAACTATAGCATTTTTTTATTTGTAGCGATTTAAAATTTCCATAATTTAAAAAGTTAAGATTTAAAAAAATATATTATCATAGTTTAAAATCTCTACCAACTGGTGACCAAAATTAAAAAATAGACACAATAATCAATCTAGACTTAATTACATTATATCAAACAGGTGAGTCCAATACATGCTTACCTTGCTCACAAGGTCAAGGAAAGTGAATGAATATATTTTAAAATCAAGACCGATTCGAGATCTTGAAAGACAATTACATAGACTTAGTGTTAATAAATAATGTATATATTAAGAGAAGTGATGCTCACAGAGTAGAAATACGAATGAAAAAACTGAACATTAGAAAACTAATAATAATAACAATTCCGTTAAAGAGATAATGAGAAATCTAAACAATGTGAATAATGGGTTATAAAATTAGTCCAATACATGTAAAAAATAAAAAATACTCAACAAATTATCTAAATCAAAAAGTCTACTTAGTTATTCTAAAAAAAAATCATCCCAAACTCTAGTTTATTAAAATATTTCACTTCAATATCCTCTTCTTTTTCAATCGGCTGCCACCCTACTTTCATCAATAATAATCATCCCACTTCACTGTTGCTACCACCGGCGTCGCTCACCTCCGATAAAAATAACCATCCACTTAAAGATAAAAATAATCATCCGCATACCTAATCAATTGAATATCTAATATATTTTAATTATATATAACTAAACCCAATTCAATTAAAATAATCATTAACATAAAAATAAAAATAATCATCTACATACCTACTAAAATGCTGGTAATTGAAATAGAAGAAAAAGAAGATTCAATTTTCCTTTCTCATTCCCTAATTTTGGAACCAAATGAAGCTGTGTGGTCTGTTACTCTGTTATACGAGAACCATAACTTTGATTCGACAACGTTCTCTAGGTTGACCAAAATGATTCTTGTCTTGTATGCAAATGCCGCAAAATTACCTTCAATCACAACTAGAAAATTGCTTAATACAGATAGATTTACAGATAAATTTAGTCTTTATTACAGATGGATTTTTGGTTACTGACAAAATTACCGATAAATTTTGTCCCTCTGTAAAAGCCTCGTCGAAAATTATTTACCGATGGATTTTTTTTCGTCGGAAAATTACCGACAGATTTTTACCAGTTACCGACAGATTTTTCCTCGGTAAATTGTCCCATCCATTTTCCTGAAACGTCGAACTTTCCGACGGATTTTTCGTCGGTAATTGGCAACAGATTTTCCGTCTGTAATTTAAACCTTGAAAATCATCTCATACTCTGAATATAGACAGAAAATCCGTCTATAAGGTAAAATAGATTTTTTTTAGATTTTTCCAATTACAAAATAAACTTGTTTTCATATAAAATAAATATAAATTTAATACAAATTTTTATCTAATTTGTATTCAAATAATTATAATATTTCAAAAAATAAACAAATTCATCGTATTATCAAACTAAAAGAAAAGTACTATAAACAAGCAAGTCAATATAATTCAAAACATAAACAAAGTGTATTGATCATCAACTATAATTCCCAATATATTGTTCAACCATACTAAAACTATCAGCTATAGTCTTCAGTGTCATCTTCATCCTCATCATCATCATAGTCCTCATCCAAAGAGATTGAGGGTAGCGGCGGTGGCGGTGGTAGTCGAACAGCACTAGAACTACTTGACGATCTAACATTCTCATAATAGCTAACATAAGCCTTATTCTATCTCTTCTGTTTTAGCTTTTCCTTCTTGGCCTTTTCAATTTTCCGTTCCAACTTTTCTAACTTCTTTTGAGTCTTTTCCAAAGGAGCCAAGCGTGTATCTAACAACTTAATAATACGCTCATCTGTTTGTTGAATAACACGCTGAAAAAGTTCTTCATTGAGATTATGAATCTCTTCTCGCAAATCAAGAACAGAATTTTGATTTCTAGGTGCTCTTCCAGATACAGAATTGGCATAAATGGTTCCAGACTTGATAGAGCTAGAAAAGAATGACCTTTTTCCGTAAACTCGATTCTTCTTTTGTCCACCACACACTTCCTCCCAGATCAAGTCTTCATCAATTGGTGGTACCTCCATTCTCTGTGCTTGAGCCTCGGCATGTTGGGCTTGAACTTCTGCCAACTCTTTTATAAACTTCTCCTGTTGCACAATGATTATATCAATTATATAAATCAAGTTTCAAACAATATAGTACACTATTTAACAATAATACGGTACTTATAACTTGATTATGTCTACCAAAAAATTATTCAAATATTTCTATTATCACTTTAGATTTAGTACAATATAGCATGAGATAAACCATAAACATATATATTTCTATACATACATCAAATACAACTTGCTGGAAAAAAAATAATAAGAATAAAAAATAAATGCAGCTCAAAGTATGTCATTTTCTAATAAATAATATTTATTTGATGATGCTGGCATTGAATAATATTTTTTAAATACTAATATCTATAATGCTGCCATTGAATAAAATCTCTTCTTTTTTGTGAACCATTTTTAACAATTTATACAAAATTCAGAAAACAAAAAGCATCGTTATCAAGAGTTATATTGTTGATACATGATTATGAAGATAATTTAACCATGGCCAACATAAGAAAGCAACAATTAACTTATGAATCAAGACCCCATCGATATGGAATATGATTAAGCAATGCATAAACTATTTTCACAAACTCAAAATCAAACCATGCTAACCTTGATAACCTGAATAAGACTAATATTGCATGAACCCAGGGAGAGTGATACAATAGTAATGCTCCTTGTTAACCTTGATAACCTTCAGCAAAAGCCATGTCTTTTGACAACTTCCACTTTAGAGGTTACAATTTCATCTTCTCCTTGCTTCTCCAACAACTTCTAACAATCCAGTCACATATTTCAAATCAATTTTTGTAGGATTAACCACCAAAAACACTCTCAAATTATTCAAATGCTGACAGAAATGCACCCGAATTTTACTATCGATAAAAATACATTTAAATAATTTAAAAACATAACAACAATACCTAACAATAAATATATATTTTCAAAAAATACCTTATAAATTGAATTTTGATGTGATTTTTTACAAGAATAATTAAAAAAATGAGATATTATTATTCTTAAAATTTGATAATTTTTTCTAAGTATATATTTTTTTGTGATTTTTTAAAAGTATTATTAGTTGTTAACAAAAAAATTAAAAAAAAATATATACTCAACGAAAAATCACCAAATTTTAAGGATACTAATATCACATTTTTTTAATCATGCTTGCAAAAAATTGTATCAAAATTCAATCTCTAATATATGTTTTGAGAAATACATATTTAATGTTAGATAATCTTGCAAAAAAACTAATATTAAATATTTATTTCTCAAAAAATATATTAGAGATTGAATTTTGATGCAATTTTTACAAGCATAATTATAAAAATGAGATATTATTAATCTTAAAATTTGGTAATTTTTTTTAAGTATATATTATTTTGTAATTTTTTAAAAGTATTATTGGTTGTTAACAAAAACAATTATAAAAAATTATATACTTAACAAAAAATTACCAATTTTTATGTATAATAATATATTATTTTTATAATCATGCTTGTAAAAAATTGCATCAAAATTCAATCTCTAAGGTATTTTTTTAAAATATATATTTACTGTTGGGTATTGTTGTTGTATTTTTAAATTATTTGAATGCATTTTTATCGATAGTAAAATTCGGGTGTATTTTTTTTAGTGTTTGAATAATTCAAGAGCATTTTTGGTGGTTAACCCATTTTTGTAATGCTCTAAGAGACCAACAAGAAGTAAGTAGTTAAAGGCAAAGTTGTTCACTCGCTTTACCCCAGGACTAACCAAAGTGCTAGCTAGCATTATTAAATTATAAAATCCTGCACTGCTTTAGATTTCATACTTCTGAGTTTTGTATACTCTTCTAGTGGTACTAGCACTGACTTCGAAACTGCCAAAAACAGCTATTAATTTATATCCACGCCCAAAAGCAAACTTCAAACTTCAGTCCACAACCACACCAATAGATTCTATAAGGGGGCAGACATCATTTTTCCAAGCAGAGAACTTGAATGCAAAATTTAATTCCGAAATTTCATGAACAAGTAACCACTAATTTTGCTAAATTATCACTACACTACTAACACGAAATTACAGTGCAAAAAAGGGTCACAAAATTCAAGGGCTAATAAAAAATTGACCAATAGTCAACGAAACTAGCTCCAAGATAAACTGTATCAAATGATTTTCACAATTCACAGTTCAACATAGTAACAAAGACAAAAGCCCAATTTCTACCTGATCAACATACATAAGAAATCACCAACAAGAATCTTCTTACCTTAGCTTTGGATATGATTTTAACGGCAATTGATTGACTCTTCTATAATTCTGCAAGTGAGAAGTTGAAGATGAAGCCAATATTTAGCATCAAATAACTAATGACAAGAAGCAGAAACTTACAGAAAATCAGCGATCTCAAGATAAAAGTGATAGCCACGATGAATGATACATGTACACAAATCAATCTAAATGTATAACTACCACTTTTTCAATACTCCAGCTCTTTCATTGCACGTGTAACAAGAGAGGGAGAAGCCTATATGTGGGTCTCTAATCAAATAAAGTATGGCTATAACTACTAACAATTATAGTAAGCAAAAGAAATCAAAGAGAAGAGATAAAGAGAGAGAGATAATCTAATCAAACTCTAGCTAACTACCTACCTATATCCCCGTTCATTATTTGCAGTCATTTTTCATTGCTCAACACCCTCTCGCTTCTATTTCACCATATTTTACTTCCAATGTCAGTGCTACTATTATTATTACTATTTGGGGGACTTGTCTCTCGCTTCTATTATTTATTTTTGTAATTATTATTATTTAATTGTAATGATGATAATCTAATCAAACTTCTTAGTTTATTAGGATTACAATCAGGGAGGGTCTATTTATGGTATATTCAGCCTCATTATTTTATCTTTTATTTCTTGCCGTAGAAGTACCAATGAAGCAAGACCATCAGCGAAACAAAATCCTTTAAAGCAAAACAGAACAAATATTTATGTTAGAAACAGAAAAATTCCTTTAAAGGAACCAACACTTTGATCCCAAATTAATTAAAGAGGAATGCAGAGAAATAAGGAATTAAAAGGGGAATTGCCCAAAGAATTGAAGAGAGTGAAAAGTGAAAAAAAAAACAAATAAGGAACGAAATAAAAATAAAAAGGAAAATAACAGATTGGGGTAGCCAAAATTAGGAGAAAGCAAAAATAGAGGGAATAAGAAAAAGAGAAAAAAAAAGGAATGAACCTCACCTCAACTAAACTGAATAGATGATTGCAAATGGTTGTGAGAGTAAGATTGATAATGTTGTTGCTAGGATTTGTTAGTTTATTTAGTGTGTAATGGTTTTGATTGTTGCAAAGAACGAAAGAAAGGGATGAATGCAGTGATTCCTAAAGCCATACCTGAACAGCACAAGAACTATGATTTCAAATGAGAAGAATTCAAAAATTGAAAGCCATACAAAATTATACCTGAACCGGTGGATGAGTACAGTTATTCCTGAACCGGTGGATGAGGATGACCAGTGAATGGCCGTTGTTGAGGTCAGTGATGAGATCGTGGACGGAGCGATGGAGAGAGCAACGGCAGTGAAAGAAGCTCCTGCGATGGAGAGAGCGTGGACGGAGAGAGGAAGAAGCTCTTCACTTGTGTGGAGTGTGAATGGATCAAGAGGGTAGGATCTGAGTTAGGGTTAACTCAATATTTCCGGCAGAATATTTTAAATTGCAGACAGATTTTCTGTCTATAATAATTTAATAAAACACAGCGTTTTTGTCCATTTAATTGCAGACGGATTTTCTGTCTGTAATCATTTCCCGCGAAAAAAAATTAATTTTTTCGACAGAATTATCGACGAATTCTCTTTTCCGTCTGTAATTTATGCAAATTCATTTTTTTGTTTTCCGACAAAACTTCCCTGGCAAATTCCGTCTGTATTTCCGTGAGATAAAATCCGTCGGAAATATCTGTCTGTAATAACTAGTTTTCTAGTAGTGAATTATGCATCAACTAAAGGACCCCAAAAAGGTTCTCTTTGCGCTTTCGACGACCCCATAAATGGATAAAAAGAAGGCCGGGCACGGGAAGGCAGCGATAATGAGAACGCACGATGCGGTGAGATCTTTCGTTGCTACGATGCACAAACAGAACACAGAGAGATTGGGCGTCGTCAGCAGATGCGTCGGGCTGACCGGCGAAGGTGGAGGCGGTGTTGGCTGGAGGCTGTAGTAGCATCGGTATGGCCGGTGGGAGTGTTGCGCCACGAGGTGAGGACCGAAGAAGATGACCACGAGTTTTGGATGTGTATTGAAAATTACGGTGAAATTAGGAATAACCGTATATAGTGTGAATGAGTTTAAATACTAATTTTAATTTTTCAAATTTCGAAATTTAAAACTAAATATTTAATTAATGATTTAATTTTTAATTTTAATTTTACTTTTTTTTAATTTATTATTCACATTGTTCACCACTAGTATTCTTTTTCTATACTTTTTCTAATAATAAATAATAAATAAATTAGAAGCCGTTTCACAATAATATTTACAATCATTTTAGCATGCAACACATGTAAAAATCATAAGTCTAGGGATACAAATTTGGTTATCGATAATATATATCAACACAAAAGGATTTGAACAGAAAGCCATCAATTTTTTCAATTTATTTTGCATATATATGCCGAAATATAAGTTACTGACCTAGTGGAATATTATCTGGAGCATCGTCCTTAATAAACTTAGTGTGATAATTTTCGAGCAACAATAAAAATGAACTTGGAGATTACAAATTTAGACCACCATCTAAAATTTCGTAAATCATTATTGGGACTAATAATTCATTGCTAATTGCACCGTTTACATGCTCAATCATTGCAAAAAAGAAAAAACGAAAGAGAAAAAAAGAATAATTTCCATAGGAATGATTTCATAATTTGGGAAATAAAAGAAGGGTACAGATAGTTGGTGAGAAGATGCGAAAGAAGAAGAGTTGACGAAAAGATGAGGAGGAGGATGGTTATTCATATATATGAGTGAAGAAAGGAGAGAGATTCACGATAAGAATTTGATTTTGTGTGGAAAATCCTTATTTCAATCATCTAGATAAACAACCACCTCTCCTTTTCACGGTGAGTTATAGCCTACACCAGTTCAAATAAGAAGATTGATGCACCTATTACTGCTAACACAGGTAAGTGTATATGTGTCCTGTTATTTGATAAATTTTAATATGACCATTATACTATAACCGAATAGATAAAAAATATTAATTGCAATGTTGTCTTTTTTAAACAAATGGAATGGACATATGAAAAAGTTCATCCAATGGGTTGGGTTCGGTTATCTAATTTTGGACTAGTCCTTTGTACACGACGCTAACCAAAAAAAAAAAGACAAATTTATTATGTTTGTTATACAAATTTATGTCACTTTTACAAATTGGTTAGAAACGGATCATCGGTTTTATTATGTTTGTTATATCAAATTTATATATTAATTGGTAAACAGCAATATTTGAGAGAGAATATTAAAATTATATTATATAATATAATATTTATAATTTTATACATAAAATATTTATAATTGTATATTTATTACATTTAAAATTATATATAATTATTTTAATAATAATTAATTAATATTAAATAAGATCACTTTAAATTATTTAGACTAATTTTTTATTATTTTTAAAATATTATTGATTGACAAAAAAATATTTAATAATAAAAATATTAGTCAAAATTTATTAAAATTTATTATTTTTTATTTTATTTAATATATCTTATAATAAATAAATAATAAATAAAATAAAAATAGACAGTTTAAATTAATTATTTTTTATTTCCCTAATTTTACTAATTGGCAAATTATTGCATTCTTTCCGCTCTCCAGTGTTTGTCCTAATATCCGTCTCATTAACTTTAGGGAATACTTTCATAAAGACGTGTAAAATGTCTTTTTGTAAGGACACTTACGTATCGCATTATTATTCGACGTATTAATGAACCGATTATTTTTGAATTTTTTAACAAATTAAAATAAAACCGATTTTTTGTATAACAATAGCAATAAATCTAATTTTTTTGGAGATCTAATTGTATTTTTAAATTTTTAGGGATTCAAATGTCTGCAAAACAAAAAGTCAGAGATATATTTGTCTTTTTATCAAAAAAATTTAAAGATATTCGATTTAGATTCTGTAATTCGATCGGATCAAATTGGGTCTAATAATTATAATACGGACAATTGGGTTTATTATTGTTGCTATAATAAATCGATTTTATTCTAATTTATTAAAAAATAAATTATTAACCGCTTTAATAAAAATATCTAATAATAAAATAACACATATAAATATTTTTTAAAAAAAGATATTTTTAATATCTTTATTAAGGTGGTCTCTTTAACTTTATTATAATTCAAAAGCAAGCTTTTATTTAATTAATTAATGTCTAAAACTTTTGTCGTACATGAACCGTGAGTGATAATTATATTTCTTTATATGTAATGTCCAAAACTTTTTATCGCATAAAAGAATTCTTGTGTATATCATAATTAAAAAGGATAAAAATATATATAATAATTAATAATTTCTCCAAAACTTTAATTAATCAATTAATTTAATTTCATCTTTGTACACATGCAGTTCATGCTAATATCCAATTAAAGCAATGGGAGAAACAAAGAGGTACTGAGCTATAGGATTGTTGTCACAAATCTATTATAAGTTGCTATAATTTTCTTCGTGGTCCATCTGAAAAGTGGAATATATATGGTTTGATGAGGATAAATTAATTAGACTATAGACACAAGCCTATGGGATATGATGCAGAAAATAGAAATTTGTGCCAATAATATAAGCTGTCATGTGGTTAACACTTAACATGCATGTTTATTACTTTTTCTAGGGAAAAAAAAAACCATGGTGGTGGTATGTTAGTGCTACTGCATGCAAAAATAATATACCTTATATCGGAAATAGAGGGTTAAATGACAACATTTTATAGAGTTGGATATTTCATTATTTGAAGAGACTACATAAGGCCTTCAAACACAATTAACTATTGGTACTTAACAATTAAAGGCCCAATACACTTTTTAAAACAATTTTAATACATTTTTTATCGGCCCAAAATTCAACACGTATTGACAATGAAAGTGTGACAGCACACAGGTGCATCAATCTCCTCATTTGGACCTGTGGAGGCTATAACTCACCCCTTTTCACCAGCATATTTCGTCCAATTACTCAGAAAAATAAACTCATTAATTTTTTTGTCATGCATCATAGTTAGTTAGAGAAACTACGAACAGTGTGTTTTCTACACGCGTGGTGTTCTAATACTGGTTTACGTGTTGTTGCTAGCCATCTTTGTAATTTTAAATAAATTTTGACCGTATAAAATTTAGGATGTTTAAAATTGATGACTTTGATAGTTTAACATATTTATTATTTGTTAGCTGGTTCTTTATTGCTACCAATTTTTTCTGAGAGTATGTTAAATAGTTTTCATCTCTCGCAATGTATCGCCATTGTTATATCTTAAAATGTTATCAGAATCCAAATCCAAACAAACAAAAATTGTCAAGAAATTCCTGGATCGTATTACTCTGGATCATCCATTATTACTTTTTATTATTATTATATATATTATGAAAGTGTTAAAGTAGCACTCAATAGGAACAAAACCTACTGAATGCTGCTACTTGCTAATAATTAATTAAACACTTCCCTTAATGGCATCACTGTATTTGTTCTGAACATCGTTGAATCTGTCCCAAATCATGACACCACCGTACTTGGCATTGTTCTCGATAGCAGGAAGAACCTGAGAAGTGAGCGCATCCGTGGGAATATAACCACTCCCCGCGGCGGCCGTAGAAGCCGGCACCCCCAAGAACACTTGCTTAGCCTGACTTCCGGTCCACTGGTTCCACGCGCTAACAAGACTGTTAATATTTCCACTAGCATAATTGCACGGAGGGTTGTTATAAAACTGAACCCAAACATAGTCAAATAAACCGGTTTGGATAGCAGAATCCAAATGTGCATCAGGGTAAGGACACTGTGGTGCCGCAGAAAGATACACCTTCTTCTGCTGGCTGAATCCGTTGAGGTTCTTTGCAAGTTGATCCCAGAACTGTCCTCCACCAGCTTCGATGTCGAAGTCGATGCCATCAAGCACTGCATCACCCAACGGCCTTGAGTTTGACGATCCCCCAAGAAAATTGTTCCACAGGTAGTTTGCTACCTGTGTGGCGTCATCGGTAGAGCTCAGGGAGTAGCTGCCGGCACCGCCACCAAGGGAAAGGAGTACCTTTATGCCTTTCCCTTGGCATGTCTTGATGTCGTTGCCTATGGAAGCGCAACCGCCGTTGTCGGGTGTGCAGTGGCCAGCAAGGTTCAGTTCCGGGGTTTGGCCGTTGCCGAAAGTAGACAAGAACGCTATGTTCACAAACTGGTAGTTCCCAGTGTTGCAAGCATCTGCTAGCGATCCTTCGCCACCGTTTTGGCCCCAGTAGACCGCAATTCCAGCAGAATTAGCTGAAACTTGCAACAGTTGGAATAGCAATATGGATGAAAACCATTTGAGGGTTGCCATGATTATTTTCCTGGAATTATTATATAGTAGTTTCTCACGGTTTGGTTCATGAATGTAGAGAGGGTGCCATTTTATAGGAGTTGGAATGGCTTGTAAGGACAAAGTTAGGTGAAGCAATTTTGAAAAAAGCCTTCTTGATATGAAATTATTACTTGCATAGCTCCTAGGTTGGAAAAGTAAGATGCGTGTATATTTAAAGAAGTTAAGACGATGAAGAAGTCGTCCATGCGTAGCAGCCATGCGTAGCAGCCATGCATCTTGAGTCTTGACTACGCTTGACTGACTTTCAATAGTAAAACCAAGACAAGCTCGCAAAGGACAGCAGACCACAATAAACAATCACGGGAAAGAGAAATGCAATGGCCAACAAAATTTATTAATTTTGGCCATTATTTTTAGATATTAATTTATTTTTTTATTTTATTAGTTAATAATACATTTTAAATTTATATTTATAAACATTAATAATTAACTAATAGTCAAAATCAATATATTCTATTAATCCTCCAGCATTTTTTAACAATAAATATTCTCCATTGATTATGTTTTAGTCGATTTTTGTAATAAGTATTTTAAAATTATTTATTAAAAGAGTAAAATTTATTTTCTATCTTTGAAGTTTATTAAATGTTTTAAAAATATCATTAAATTTTATTTTATTTTAATTTTATTTTAAAATTTTCAATTTACATTAAATATATATTTAACAGTTAAATTTTAAAAAAAAATTAGAACTAATTCAATAATAATATATGACAACTATCTCTGGTTTGTTTGTATTGATGGTTATTCTTATAAAATTGTTGTTGAATTTGTCCTAAATTTTTGGAAAATTAGTCTTCAGGAATATATTTGTTGCAAATAAAAAATTTTTTGGACAAAATTAAAACAAAATAAAATTTAAGATATTTTTGAAATAAACTTTTAATATACTTTAAAGACAAAAGGTAAACTTTACTTTTATTAAAATTACTTAGAACAAAATTTTTTAAATTACTTTTAACAATTGTTATAATAAAAGATAAAAATTTTGAATTTTTAATAAATTTTATATATTTAATATAACAAGTGTTTTTGGCAAAACTCTTGTTTTTATAGCATTAAGGGAGAGATACAATCGAAGGGTGGTTTACAATTTCTTCTCCAATTTTTTTAGATAATTAATTAGGGATGCAAACACCTGTAGTTAGTTAGTAAAAAAAAAACTCATTAAAAAACAAAGAAACAAAGTTGGACCTTTTATTTTTGAAGTTTTTTTTATGGAACGTAAATTCAAATTATCATGAGAAACATTTAAAACTAACTGAAAAGAAATATTTGAAATCTAAAAGAAAAATATCTAAAATCAAAGAAAAATAAACATTTAAAATTATCGTAAAATTAATATCTAAAACCTAATAAAAAGAAACATCCGAAATATAATAAAACCTACAAAAATTTATCCAAAATTATTTTAAGAAATCCGAAACCAAACAAAACGACACATCCAAAATTATTATTGGAAAAAGAATATAAAAAAACTAAGAAAAGAAACATTCAAAACAATTTAAAAAAATCCAAATTCAAAAAAGAAGAATCATGTAAAATATAAAAAAGAAAAACATCTAAAACATATAAAAAAAACACATCTAAAGCCTAGGACACTACAAAAATTTTTTATTAAAATGGGAATTGTATTATGACATGTTTGTAAAACTGTTAATATATTTACTAATTTTGACAATTTTAGGCTCTGTCGTAACAATCATTCTCTTTTTGATGGTTATCATTTATTATGGCGATTTAAAACCGCCACTATCATTTTCGTTTTTTTTCTTTTTATGTGTTTTAAACTAAGGAGGTGATGCATATGAAAGAGTGATTAATATTGTTGCATTTGGAAAAGTGAGAGTGATGTGTAAATGACGAACCCTAATCTTTTGTCGCTGTTCATCTTCCACCTCTCTCATTCATCTCCTTGCTACTGCTCGTTGCAGCTCATCTTGTAAAACCCTAAATTTTGAAAAAAAAAAGCTATTTTTTATTTATATTTATTTATTATTTTATTTTCAAAAAATTATCTTAAAAAATAATTAAATCAAAGTTATTTGTGATTTATATTTATTTATTATTTTAATTAGGACTCATATATATAATTTTCATAATAGTTAGACATTTTCTTATTTAAAATTTAAAGTTTTAGTAATTGAAAAATAATGAAGATTTGTTAATTTAATTTGAATAACTGGAATTTAGTTCAATTTTATAAACTAATAGAAAATTAATTGATTTATCTCTAATTTTAAATTAGAGTACTTATTTAAAAATAATTTGTGAGTTTATAAATAAATAATATTCTTGAAAATGATTATATTAAATTATATTTGACTTTAAATTACTACTCTACCCTCTAGTTTTATCAAAATACCTAATTTAACCCTAAAATTTCTAATTTTCACTAGTTGTCCTATCCCTAATTGACACTCCCTCACCATCTCACTCAGCTGCCGCCACCTTAACCCTAACACACCACACACTTCACCCACATTAACACACGGTATAGAAGGGAAGAGAGGAGGAAAGAAGAAGAGGAGGGGAAGAGAGGGGGCGACGGCAAGGGGAACCATGGTCATCGCCATGGTCACCATCAAGCACGAGTGAGAGCGAGAAAGTGAGGGGACGAAGATGCGAGAGAGATAGAGAGTGAGCGAGAAGCAGAGGACGACGAACGGGGAGAAGAGGGAGATTGTTTTCGTTGTCGTCATTGGTGCCAATGAGGACCATCCCCATTGTGTCTTATTGCCGCCGTCCGTGTTAGGGCTCACCACCGAACTGCAAACCAGCACTGGAGCTCATCGATGGAAAGGAGTTACTGCCACACCGTTCTGCCGTGTTTGTCATCACCGTTGTCACCGGAAGGTGGAAATCTAAGCTTGTTGGAGCTGTTGTTCTGGTTCTATTACAACTCGCCCAGGTCTCTGTTTGTCCCTGTCCTCTGTTCAGCCTTTGCCAGAACGCTATGTCACCAGAGAGATACTACCGAAACCTCCTAGATTCACCGGTAACACTACCTTGAAACTATTTTGGTTTTTGCTTATTCCTTTCTTGGATCTGTTTCGATTCTGTTTTATTCTGTTGTTCTAATTTTTTTTGTGTCTCTGCTGTCGTAACTGATTGGATTGGTGCTATTACCACTAGAACGAATGTTCTGGTCTTTGGTTTCTATTTTTCTGAGCGACAGAGCTATTGCTGCTGCTCCGTTTTCACGTTTTCCCTTAGTTTTTGTAAGTATTCTTATTCTGAAACCCTCAACGTTGATTGTTTTATTATACAATTCTTGAAAATTTGAGGTTTTAACATCTCAGGATTGAGCCACTGCAACTCTAAGCCGTGTTCGATGATATTGTTACTATAGAAATGGTCAGAATTATTGCCACTGCTGCTTTTAATTAAGAATAGAAAATGGTTTTCGTGTTTAATTATAGGGTTTCAACTAATTGAGTAGGGAGGTTTGTTCTACGAATTTAGAATGTTTCAAAAGTTTAGATAATACATGCATTTGAGTTAATGAGCATTTTATGGCTCGATTATCTCTATTAAATTTTGATTAATTCAATTTTGATGATTTGGCGAGCGCTAATAATTTGCATTCCTTAACTTTAGCTATTATTTATTATATAAGCTTGGTTCGTTGTTAAAACGTAGTCATTTCATAGGGTAATTTAAAAAAATGTTTAATCTAATGTTCGGGTTGGTAAGCGAAATTGTTCATAATCAATTCACAAATAATAACAAGTAATAAAATAACCACACATATGTATATCTCAAACAGTTAATAACATACAACTATCCAACCTTTATTAGAGTATAGACCTCAGTTAGAACACCCCTAGAAATAGCTAGATATTAACAATATATATATATATATATATATATATATATATATATATATATATATATATATATATATATATATATTACATGTATTCTTACACAAGTTTTCCATTTACGTGAGCGTTACGACTTTTATTTTAAACTTTTCTTCAAAGGCTCCTCGGTATAAATTCCTTTCAACTATTATTATTATTATTTTTTTTTTTTTTACTTTCAGAAGTCGTAATACCTTGCCAAGACTCTGTATGGTAGGGTGTTACATTATGGTATCAGAGTAATTCATTCTCGTAGAGCCTGGGGAATGGACTGATTATGCTTCTAAGCATACTCTGGCTATATGTACATGCTATTTAGGATGTCTGCTTGACATATATAGCATAAATGTTCATGAGCATTACTTTTGGAGACTCATAGCACTAGACTTTGGATATTAAGACTGATCACCTTAATATCAATTGTTAGGTATGGAAAATACCCAAATGGCGTCTCGTGGGCACGAGTGAGGTAATACAATTGATTTTTCGACTACTGCTATGCAAGATTCTGCTGAAGGAATGGAGGCGATAATGGACCTAGCGATGAATGAAACCAAAGGATTAGAAATCATGCAGCTGGAGTAAAAGTCGATGACGTTTAATTAGAGAGATGAAGAGATTCAACGAGTGTTTTAGCAGGGTAAACGAGTAATTAAGTTCTTAGTGGCTTATAATCAAAGTAGCGATGTGGAAGTGCAGTGATTTTGGTGACTCTAGAATTGTAGAGACGAGAGAAAGAAGACTTGGGATATGGAATGATTTCGAGGGCTATCGTAAGGTCAGAGATGGAAAGTGTAAGTGTGTGGTTTAGGTTATTGTGGGTTGACTCCGATTAAGCGATTGAGAAATTGATTAGTATTTGAGATAGTTGAGAAGGATTAGAGATAAACTTAACTTAGATGAAGCTCTTGAAAGATGAGGAAGTTGTAGTCATTGAGAAAGAGTTAGATGAAACTGAGAATAAAACAAATGGGTATAGTTAGGCTTGAATTTGATTAAGTTTATGATGTTGTACCTGAGACTAGAGAATGTGAATGTGTATTTGAATTCATGTTGGGAGAATGGCAAAATGAATGATAAGAAGTCGGTTAAATCTGCGAGAGCGTATGTGAAGATTTGAAAGCAAATTTTCGAGAACGAAAATTTTCGTTAGAGGGTAAGATGTAAAATCCAAAAAATTAGTAAATGATTAGCCAATAAATTAATTATTTAATCTAAGAAATTAGGAAATAAAATTTTATAGTTTAGTGGGGTAGAGCTAATCAAAACAAGAATTTTGACACTAATTTTAAAGAATTTGGCACAAGATTGGGCTGAACTGAACGAACCGGACCCGTATTGGGCACAAGGCCCAATCCAACCCTTTATATATGAAGAGTATCAGCCTTCTTCTTCCCAAAAGCAGGGAAGAATGCTGAAGCTTGCATGAGGCAAAGCCAAAAACACCAAAACCCTTGCCCAATTTTAATTCTCAATAACTTTCAATCCGGAGCTCCGATTGTCGCATCGTTTGCGGCCACGCATTCATCGTGACGAGCTCTACAAGACCCATCCAACAATTTCATAGGTAATCCTCATTTTCACTCTATGAAGCTCAGCCCTTAATTTAAAATTTAATTGGGTTTAGTGTTGAGAAATTGTGTAATTTTGGTGTTTAGGACCGAATTAGCTTTATGGACTTGCCGGGTCTTGTCCCAATTCCCCGTTGGTAAGGTGAGGAATCTTTAACCCTTGTGAAATTATATATATAGCAAATCCTATATTGATTTAGTGGTGTTTATATGATATTAGATGAAATTATATGCATTGGTGGCAAATTTGTAGAGTTGGAAGCTGAATTTGCTGTTTGGAGAGATTTAGAACTTTGAGTTTTATTGAACGGTGGTCATTTGTGGCGTTCCAAGTTTAGGGGAGAAATCAGTTAAGGTATGATTTTGGTTTCTCGTATATAATATGTACGGTATCATGAAAACTTAGGCTAGATGACTTAGGATAAGTTGAAGATGGTGAAATTGATAAATGTTAGTGGCTTTAGTGAAAGGTTGAACTTGTTATAATGTGTAATGATGATTGTTGATAATGAGGACTTGTGTTATGGATGTTGTGGTATTTGTTGAATTGTATTGTTGATTTGGGAATGGGTTGATGATATGGAAATTTGTAAATTGTTGATAATGATGAACCATGATGATGATAGTTGAGTATATGATTGTGAATTGAATACGAGATTTTGAAGTTGAGTTTGATTAATTGTGAGTTGAAGATGCTATGCTTATTGGAGTTGTGTATTAGGGTATTATGGATTGAATTGAACATTGAAATATGAATTGGTATGTTTAGATGCTGTCAAAAAGCTTAGAGTTTTGGTATTGAGTTATGAGATTAGTGAAAATAGAAGTTTGGTAAATTTTGTAAAAATCTGGTTTTTAGCCAAACTTCAGAGAGCCATAACTAGGCTTCCGACCCCCAAATTATTTTAAACTTGTTTCAAATAAAAATTGGGTCCGTAAAGTTTACGCCGTTTGAAGAACGGATGAAAAATATTTTAAAATAAAAAAGTTATGCGCGTTGGAAGTTTGGAGTGCAAAGCTGAAAATTCTGTAGCATTTAGCATTTTTGCTGTTCTGCATAACTCGAATACCCGACCATCTGCACGCGATGTGACCAACCTTTTCGGGTTGGGTATCTCACGTACGCGGGCATAGAAAATTGTACCCCCACGCATACGCATGGGTGACCTTTCAGAAATGCACTCCCATGCGTACGCGTGGCCCTGGTTTTCAACAAATGAGATTTTTGTGATTTTAACATGCTTTTAAATCTCTAAACCTCTGTTTTACACCCTATGACCCTAGAACTGAGTTATAAGGATAGTTAAGTAGATTTGAGCTAGGAAGGTGAGGCAACTTGGAAGTGAAGGATGGTATAGAGTAACTGAATTGAGATGTTAATGATGAGATTGGGGATGACTGTGTGTGGCCGAAATGATCGAGATGTGTGTGTGGCCGGAATGATCGAGATGTGTATGTAGCTGGAATGGTCGAGAGGGCAAGGTTCGTGGTGGTTTACCGCTTGCCCAGTGTCGAGAAGTATGTAGGATTTGTGGTAGTGTACCGCCCACATATTTTTAAAAGAGAATGTTATGTAGGGTTCGTGGTAGTTTACCGCCCACATGTTTTTAAAAGTGAATGCTTTGTGGGGTTCGTGGTGGTTTACCGCCCACACGTGTATGTTGTTTTTCCAATTGAAGATCTTGCGAGGTTTGTGGTGGTGTACCGACCGCATATTTTTAAAAAAGAATGTTATGTAGGGTTCGTGGTGGTTTACCACCCACATATTTTTAAAAGTGAATCTTTTGTGGGGTTCGTTGTGGTTTACCGTCCACATGTGTATGTTATTTTTCCAATTGAAGATCTTGCGAGGTTCGTGGTGGTGTACCGTTCACAATGGTGGGGTTCGTGGTGGTGTATCGCCCGCTAGGAGGCGTTCGTGGTGGTGTACCGCTCACCGGTTTTCAAGAGGACGATATCTGGATTAGCTACCAGATGTGTCGGGTTCTGGCAAAGTAACCGACACGTGAGCTCACGACCAGTGGGAAAGGCATTCATCATATACATTTGTCTGTTTTTGCTTGAGTTTGCATTTCTTGGGATTGGCTAATTGATAATCTATGCTTACCTGCTATATTTACTACCTGCTGTAATTGTATTCTAATTGTGTTTGTCTTTGCTTGTATTATTTGTCTGTGCATTGGTGAATCTGGAGGGTTGGAAGAGGTAGGAGGTGAGTAGAGTTAGAGTTTCATGAGACAGTGAGTGGATTATAAGTTGAGAGATTAAGTTAGGATTGAGTTAGAACCTTAAGAACCTTAGATATCTACCCCTACTTATGGTTTCTGTTTTAGTTCCTTAAGAATTATAATTTGAGTGTCGGCGTTCTAGGAATGCCTCTGGATTTTCCGGGGCCTTATTTATTATATATGTGGGCACCTTAACCATACTGAAAACCTCCAGTTCTTATCCCATACAATATTGTTGTTTTTCAGATGCAGGTTGAGAAGCACCACTCTGTATTATAGAGACTCGGATGAAGCGAAGAACTCTTGGGGCTCAGGGATGTATTTTGTTTATATTTTACATATGTATGTAGATTATCCACCTTGTATTTTTTATGTTTGTCCCTCTTAGAGGTTGACTCGGAGAAATAGGATGTCTTTTTCTGCTTTGGGTCATCTTGGGATTCTCTTATATATATATATATATATATATATATATATATATATATATATATATATATATATATATATATCTTATGTTTATTCTTACGCAAGTTTTCTATTTATGTGAGCGTTACGACTTTTGTTTTAAACTTTTCTTGAAAGGCTTCTCGATATAAATTCCTTTCAACTATTATTATTATTATTATATATTTTTTTTACTTTTCGAGGTCGTAACACCTTGCCACCTCAACTTTATGACTTATGCATAAGACTCTGTGTGGTAGGGTGTTACATGAGACTCTAAAGAAAAGCAAAATGAAAAAGTTAATATGGCGTAAACATTCAGGTGCAAATGGTTAACTCAATGAAATAGAACATTGAAAGTGAGTTGAAGATTCACATGCCTAGTGGTTCTGATTGAGAATGAGTTTGTATCGGAAGAACAATGATTTGTCCTTTAGGATTATCATTTATTATTCCTTTCTGAATAGGAGCTAGTTCATTCAATGATTCCTTTTGTTCTGTGAACCTGAAATACACTGAAATCACATCAGAACTACACCACAAGCATTCAGTAAAAACACAATTTATGTTGCATAAGAACTAACATAGTTACAGTTTTTTCTTTTTTTTTTTATTTTTGCTTTTTTTTTCTTGCATAAAATCTTAAAGAGATTTTTTTTCTAAAAAAAAATATGAAATCAGAAGCATAATATGGTAGTGCAAAGAATGAAAGAAATAGTAAGAGAAAAAATTATATTTTATCAATTGGTTGATTTACATTGCTCTGATTGCTTATGTGTGTTAGAAACACAACATTATTTTTACTTGCCAAATTTACATGTGGCATTTTAAGGACAAAATAAATATTATTCAATAAAACTAGAGTAATTATATCAGGTTTAAGGAAAATTTAGCAACGAAAGAACTTCAGACAATGAATCTTACGTTGGTAAAGGATCATAGTGAGCTTCTGTAGAGTGAAGTCCAGTTTCTAGAATATCAGTGATTTTTGCAGCATCCTGAAAAATCAATCAATCATCAGGAAAATAAAACACAGTAAAATTGCTAAAATACACCAAAAGACAAGCATAGCATTTTACAGTGAGAGTTTCTGAATCTTACTCATTATCAGATTCAGTTTCTTTTTGTGAGGATGAGTCCTTAACAACTTGTTTCTGTTTTTTTTTTTTTTTTTTTTTGGATTTAGTTCTGCTAAAGCGAACAATCCTCAGGCAAATGAACACAATAAAGATAGCATTACAATGATAGAAAATAGTCGTCTTCTTCTTCTTTCTTTCTTTCCTTAATTTTTTTCCCTTATTTTTCCGTTATTTTAGTTGTTTTTTCAGTTGTGCCATTTTCACGATTCCTTAAAATAGAAAAATATTTGTTTACACAATATATTTATCAGAAATACACTGAGAATAAAGAAAAATTTCTGTTGAGTTACCATCTCAT
The DNA here is from genome assembly GCF_059453495.1 of Arachis ipaensis. Classification (NCBI taxonomy): domain Eukaryota; kingdom Viridiplantae; phylum Streptophyta; class Magnoliopsida; order Fabales; family Fabaceae; genus Arachis; species Arachis ipaensis. The sequence goes on along the minus strand of NC_142437.1, from coordinate 61,584,480 downwards.
CCTTGATCTCAGCATTTATTCTTTGTACCAGCAACTCTTTGGTCCAATGTTGGACTCACGGTGGTCCAGAAATTTCATCCAATGGGCTATACTTGTATGTCGATTCGTGAAAATATATAATCATTAGAGCATAGAGACAGCCATTACCAGTATATTTCTTTTCCAATATGTACTCTTTAATGCCCTTTATTAGGAAGTTGAGCACATGACCAACCCAATTCCGATGATGTATTGTGTCCATGTGAAAATGGGCAGCATGTGAACCGAAGAAATTTTGTTTACCGTTGTCAGTAACAAAAAGGACAATTGAATACATAGGATGAATGTCCTCTTAAATTTCATCCGATTTTCCTCCCCATCGACATTTATCTCCATCATAGAGGTTGATAATTGCGACAAGGTCTTGCCTTGGAAGCTTCTAACAACTTTTTTATTCTCCTCACTAAGTTCTTGAATGTTAATTTTTCCAAGATAGCATGGGCCTGCAAAAGCGGCAAGAAATATTTCAATGACACAGAAATAATTTGATAATATACCAAAATTTGATTCACAGAATATATTAGGAAATTAATTTTTAACAGCTATACTCAAGCCAAGGGTAGCTGCTATATTTTCTTGGGTGATGTTGATTATACCATATCATGTGTCCAGTCTGTTAAGGGATAAATCAAATGAATATGCCAATTATTTCAATAGCTTGTATGGCACATTCATTGGAGGGATATGCATCAAACTACCAAATTCCAGTTCTGGAACAATTGCTTTTTTGTCCTTGCTCATGTTCTAGAATTTATCCTGAATTGATCTTGTGGAGCATCTTAAAGCATGGATTTTCTGTAAATAAATAAGAATCATGTAAATAAACTATATTTATACAAAATAAATTGATTTGTTCAAACATATATATGCTTACATTATATTTTGGTGCTATCTTTGATGCCATTTTTTCTATAAGATATAGAAAAAAGGTTAATTCACCAAAAGACAAACCAAATACACCGAAATACAAACCAAATACGTTGCTATTGTTTATTGATTACATCATACAATGTGAGATAAAAAAGACATGCAACTGAATCAAGCATGCATAAAATGATACCAGAAGCAATAGAATAAAATTCTATGGTTTGTTACAATAAATTGATGAACAAAATTTCTAATAAATGGACAAAATAGTTATAAATCACTCAAATATGTACATAATAACATCAGAAGCACAAGAAGAATATTATGTTGTCTAATTACAGCATAAAGAGTACAATACCACCAAGTATATCTAAATTCTGATGAAATACACAGAAAGACATGCCAAATACACCAAAAGACAAACCAAATAGACCAAAACACAAACATGAATACAATGATACCAAAAACACTACAGACACTCATTTCAAAATATGCAAAACTCAAACATACATAAAACACATTTAAATCTCTCAAACACATGCAAATATAGGTTAATATATACAACAAATACTACGTAACATTTTTACACTGACCTAACACAGTTATCACTAAATGAAGCGTATAATGAGAACAGTAATGTAAGAACACAAAATAAACTGCAGTATTACTATGTAGTGTTTTGCTATCAGAATGAGAAAGAGAAAAGGGAAAAACCTACAAGATTAGTGAACATTACCTTTAATAATCTTTTGTCTTTTCTTTGTGTGTTTGTTGGTAAGATTTTGGCTTCAGCTTTGAAATTTCTTTGACTTTTCATGACGATTTTGAGAGGTTTTGATCGTTGTTTAAATTTTGAGTGTTGTGATTTTGATCGAGGGAGAAGAACCGTTTTTCATAATGACTGATGAACGGATCTTTTGCCAGTAAAGAATTTCACAATAAATTCTCGTTGCTGGTATAGTTTCTAAACCAACAAAGAATCCTTTCATACAAAAATTTATTTGTCACTAAAGCAAACCCAGTAAAAATAAACCGAAGTATTCAAACCTCGGGTCGTCTCTCAAGGAATTGCAGGGAGGTGTAGTTATTATTGGTTATGGAAAAGTGTCTTTTTAGGTTTTTGAAAAGTTGAACAAGGAATGTAAATGACAAGAAAATAAACTAACAATTAAAAAAACTCTTGGCAAGGTATGAGAACTAGACGTCCTATCCTAGTTATCCTTATCAATTGTGATGAGAATTGTTCATTGCTCCCACTTAGTTAACCTCTAACTATGGAGAAAAGTCAAGTGGATGAATCAATTTGATTCCTCAAGTCCTAGTCAACTCCTAAGGAAAGACTAGCTTTAGAGGGATCCAAATCAACTAGCAAATTTTAATTATCAATCAACAAAGGAGTTTGATAACTCAAGCGTCTCCAATTACTCAACCAAAGCCAAGAATATAAAAATCTAACTTAAAATCCAACTAAGCATTTTGTCAAACACTTGGAAGGCATAACATAAAAACATAGAAATTAATAAGAGATAATAAAACCTAAGCAACCAATTGCAAGGATCAATGATAACAAATAAAGCAAGAAGCAATAAACATGAAATATCTCAAATTGCATTAAATGGGAAATCAAATCAAACATGAGAATCCATAAACAGAATTGACAACATAAAGTAATCAATAATGTAAATAAATAAACTAGAATGCTAAAATAAATAAAAGTAGAAGAGAAACTAAATTAAAGGAACATTGAACTTAGAATTGAGAAGAAATAAACCTAAAACTAAGAGAAATCCTAAAACCTAGAGAGAGGAGAGAGCCTCTCTCTCTCTAGAAACTACATCTAAAACCTAAAATTGTGTGAATGAGAAGTTCCTCATGATTCCACTCTGCAACCTCTATTCTGTGTTCTCGAGTTTGGAACTGAGCTAAAAAGGAGCCCAGAAATCGCTTCCAGCGCTTTCTGCAAGTTTCTGCACGTGGCGCATGTCACGCGTACGCGTAGGTCACGCGTGCACATCATTTGGCAAAATTCCTTGTCACGCGTACGTCGCTTGTCTTCTGCGCTAGGCACGCGTGCGCGTCGTCTACGCGTGCGCGTCGCTTCCAGCTTCTCAAAACTTCATTTTCTCGCGTTCCTTCCACTTTTGCATGTTTCCTTTCCATCCTATAAGCCATTCCTGCCCTATAAAGCCTGAAAACACTTAACACACAGATCACGGCATTGAATGATAATAAAGGATAACTAAAATTGACAGTTTAAAGTCCTAGGAAACATGTTTTCAACTATATTACAGAATTAGGAAGGATTTGTAAAACCATGCAAATTGTATGAATAAGTGAGCAAAGAATTGATAAAAACCACTTAATTGAGCACAAGATAAACCATAAAATAGTGGTTTATCAATCTCCCCACACTTAAACATTAGCATGTCCTCATGCTAAACTCAAGAGAAACTATAAAGGAGTGAAGGCAGAATGGTGGAACTTATGCAATGCAACCTATTTAAATGTAAACTACCTACATGCATCATGCTATTCTAATTACTATCTACCTATATATATATAAGCATACATGTGGTTAGATTGAGTCAAATTTCCAAGAAATCAAATATGCACAATCAAGGACTAGATCATATCAAAACACTTTCACAATTGAATTGAGTCAAACAAAAGAGTTCACAAACTTGCAAGACAAGTAATGATCAAATATGGACATATGAAAATGAGCAATTGAACCTTCACTGGAATTGTATATACACTCTAATCACTCAGTGTTTGGGGTTAAAACACTCAAATCTCCTCTAATCATGCTTTCTAAAACTTTGTTCTTCCTTCTAACTAATCAACAATTATCAAGTGTACAAATGCAAACATCATGAGGTCTTTTCAAGGTTGTAATGGGGCTAAGGTAAGGGTGAGGGTATATATATATGGCCAAGTGAGCTATCATATGAATCTCTGGCTAACCTAAGCTCTCACCTAACATACATGCACTCTATGTAATTTGTAATACCCGGTCTAACCGAAATTAATTAAATAATAAGTTAAATAAGAGCGAATATGGTTGGAAGATTTGGCAATTGGAATTTGATAATTCAAATATGATATTTGGATTCAGTGAATTTTTCCGAGTCGGAAAACATAGTTTTCTGCGTAAAAGCGCGCAGTGGAATTTTGACCGGCAGTACCGGCTGAGATCTGTCTGGTACTACAGCTGAGGAAATTGATTATGGGTAAATAATATTAATAAATGAGGAACTATAATTAGGGAAGGTAGAAATATTTAAAGTGCAATTTAGAGCGCTAATCTTAAAGGTTTTGGCCCAAAATTGGGCCAATGGGCAAAAATAAGTGAACCGGGCCTAAGTGGGCCCAAGACCCAACATATATAAACATTAGTTATGAGCATTTTAGCTCATTTTGCCCTAAAGAAGGGGTGTTGGGCGCTGAAATTGGGAAGAGAGAAGAGAAGAGAGAAAACCTAACTCTCTTTGATCTTCAAACCACCATAACTTGAGCTACGGAGCTCCGATTGACGAGCCGTTTGCGGCCACGCGTTGCTCTTTTCATCCTCTACAATTCTATCTAAGTTTTGTAGTGAGTCTTCCATTCATCTCTGTCCAGTTTTCGAAATTCCCCACTGTTACACGTTTTTGGGTAATTAGTGTTGAAATCTTGTGATTTTGGGTGTTTAGGGATACTCCAACATGGATTATAAGTGGGTTCTATCCCTACTTCATATGGGCTGAGGTAAGAAGTGCTCAAACCCTTGTGACTTGTCATTTTTATGAGCCCTAGGTTGATGTATGTATGTGATATTGGTTATGTTAGTGTATTTGGTGATGTTGGTGCACAATTGGGAGATTGGTATTGCTTGAGGAGCTTTGGTGAGGCTTGGAGCTAAGGTTGGTGAAGACTTCCAAAGAAGAGGCTCAATTGGTTTGGCTACAAGAGGTACGGTTTAAGTTTCATTTAAGTACCGTGTGTTGTGATGAGAATTCCTAGGCTAGATGCCCCTAGGATTAAGTTTGGATTGTGTAAATGGTTGGTGCTAATATGCATAGTTGGTATGTAATGTGAATTAATGATTTGGGTTGAGAATTGTGTGGCCTTGTATGCTTGGTGTATTGAGAATTTGATGTATTGGGTAATGAGTATTGATTTGTGGTTTATGCATTTAAATTATGATATTGGGCCGGAGGCCGTGGATTTTGGGTCGTAGGCCGAAAAAAAGGTGAGAAAGGTAAGTTGATGTGTGCATTGTATGATGACACAAGTGATTGGATGAATTTCAGATAATGAATATATGAATGATTGGGTTGGTTATTGAATAATAAGGTTTGAGGAGTTGAGGTGTGGGATTTGGTAAATTTGGGTGCAATTATATAGATGAGGTATGTTTGGTTTTGGTTGAGATATATTATATGGTCATATATGTGATTATGATTATTGATGCCTTAAAGGTATGATGATGCATTAGAGATATGTTTGTCGTGATATATGCTTGAGGAATGATTAAGGTTGATTTGTGGGTGAAGCCACGTGATAGTGAGTACGATATTGATTATGTATAATGATGGTTGATTGGAAATAGTGTTGTTGAAATTTGGCATGAGAAAGAGTATATGATATGTAAATGTGTTTGAGTTTGAGAAAGTGTCAACGTGCGAGTTGAGGAGGCTTGATGTTGATTTTGGTATATTTTGATTGATTTCAAAGAAAAGGCTGAAATTGGCATGTTTGATTGATTTTGAAAAGCGTTGAAAATGGCTTGTTTTGAAAATGGCACTTTATGGTTTTGTATGGAAACATGGTTTTGCGGCATACTTTGACGGGACATAACCTGGACTACAGATCTCTGTTTTCTGCCAAATCTGTTTAGAAATGAAATTGGATCCTTGATGTCCATGCCGTTCGAAGGACGGGTGAAAAACGATTTAAAATGAGAGAGTTATGTTCGTCGCAAGATTGGGGGTTGAATCTGTAAATTCTGCAGCTTTTAACTTAGAAAATTTTTAGCAGAACGACCCTACGCGCGTAGGCGCACCTGGCGCGTGCGCGCCGTTCTTCCAGAAAGCACCATCCACGCGTGCGTGTGGTGTGCGCGGGCGCGTCGATGCGCTGTACTAAATGCCCAGCTATTTTCCAGAGAGTTGTGCCAGGGTCGTGCCAGTTTTGTGCCTGGGCGCAAGAGCACCCACGCGTACGCGTGGCTGACGCTTGCGCGCCGTTTGGATATTTTTCAACCTGCGCGTTCACGCGTATGACGCTTGCGCGTCGATGAGTTTTTGGCCATCCACGCGTGCGCGTGGAGTGCGCGTACGCGTGGCCCTGTTTTCATGCCAAAGTTGATTTTTGAGTTTTTAAAGCCAAACCTCATACTTTTAAGCCTCTGATCTCACCCCTTATGTATCAAATCATTATGGTATGCCTAGCAATGAGGAAGGAGCTAGGGGATGTGGTAACTTGCGAGTGAAGCAAGGGAAAAGGTTATGATCAATGATGATCAGATATGATTATATGAGAGATGGAGGATGGCGGTGGAAGTACCGTGTATGCCATGAGCCGAAGGGCTATATTTATTGATAAATGGTTGGTTCTTGATTGGACCATGAGCCAGATGGCTGAGTTCTTGCCGGATACGGCGGAGCCATGTTGATAAATTGGCTAGTTCTGGATTGAACTGTGAGCCGGGTGGCTGAGTTATTGCCGAGTTACGGCAAAGCCATTATGGATTATGGCTGAGTATAAAGGCATATATGATAAATTAACGAATATGATAAATGAATAATGATGAAAAATGTTGAATGTAAGCATGCTTGTGTTTTCTCTCTGGTTGTAAGGGTGACAGGGCACCGATACCCTCTAATGGCGACAGGGCGCAGATACCCTCTAATGGCGACAGGTCGCAGATACCCTCTAATGGCGACAGGGCGCAGATACCCTCTAATGGTGACAGGGCACATATTCCCTCTAATGATATTAATACGCAACAGAGAGAATGTGCCCGGGTTAGCTACCGGACATGTCGGGTTGGCTTGATAACCGACAGATGATATCATCAGCCATAGGGCAGGCATTCATCATTTGCATATGTTTGAATTGTTTGGGTTTGCCTATTTGTTTTGGATTTCTACATTATATATGCTAAGTTACCTGATTATGTGCTACTTGTTCTACTTGTACCCTAATTGTGTATTACTTGCCTGTATTGCTTGTATTTGTACAACTGAGAGGCCCCTCATGTTGGTGTCGGTGGAGGTTGAGGGCTGTTCTTGATGAGATGAATTGATGATGCGATTGCATGATGATGGTGATCATTAGTTGAGATGATTTGAGCTCCCTGGGTAGACGCAGTGATGTGGTTTCACTAGTTCCAGGGAGGGCATGATATATTGATATAGAATTGCTGAGACAGCACGACTGATGATGGCTTTGTTTATGATTCTGAAATCTGATTCGTGGGAGAGTCAGCGAGTTTGGAGTCATATGAGATGTGATCTAGATTTAGTATTCCCTTACGACAGATGCCTATTTATAGATTAGTGAGAATCTAGGCTAGATACTTGGTGAAAAGGAGTTTAGGATGCTTGGTGAGTTTTTATTGCAGTGCATTGTATTTATTTGGCACTTTTACCGTACTGGGAACCCATGGGCCCGGGGTTCTCATTCCGTATATATCTTTTGTTTTTCAGATACAGGTCCAGGTGCTCAGAAGTGAGTTGTGGGTCGTCTGAGAGACGGCGAAGATCTTTATTTCCTCTACTTTGTGTTTGATTAGAATCTCTCCACCTATGTTTTGAAAAGATTATATTATGTATTGAACTCTTTTAGAACTTGCCTATAGAGGCTCTTATGTTTCCTTTAGGAGAGTTTAGGATATACTATTGTCATCTACTTTCATACTGTACCCTAGCCGGCCTAAACTTCGCGGGTCGCGACTAGTGGCTATTTACTTATGTTATATATATCTATCTGTTATCTATCTCTTAATCTCCTCTACGCCTTGTCCGTATATCGTTTTCGGCTTCACGGTTTATCTTTTGTTGTCGAAACGTGAGTGATACGTCTTCGTGATTTTATTTCTACTCTTTTCAGGCTTCTCGATTAATACTCTTTTCGAAATTACCTATATTTATATATTAAAAATCCACCTGAGAGTCGTACCACCGTAATATCATTGACTTATGACTCGAGCATAAGGATTTGAATATTAGGGTGTTACATTATGGTATCAGAGCAGTTCGTCCTCGTGAGCCTGAGGGATGGAACTGCTTATGCTTCAATGCATACTCTGAGTCTGTGCCTGTGCTAGTTAGGGTATCTAACCGATACATCTAGCATGAAGTCCATGAGTGTACTTTTGGTACTTTGAAGTACTATACTTCCGATATTGAGACTGATCAACTTGATATCGATTGTTTGGTGTGTATAGGAACCAGATGGCGCCTCGTGGACCTGGTCGGGGACGTAAGAGAGATCGTACTAGTACTCAGGAACCGGAAATCAACCCGAATAACCCGGTAAACTTTATGGCGGTGTTGGAGAATATGGCTGCTATTATGCAGGCCACTGCGGAGGCTCTTGGGCAACAGATAAACAATAATGGCAATGGCGGAAGTGGAGCTCAGGGCCCGATGACACTGGCAACTTTCTTAAAGGTTAATCCACCTAAGTTCAAGGGAACCACTAATCCGACTGAAGCTGACACCTGGTTTCAGGCCATGGAGCGAGCACTGCAAGCGCAGTTGGTGCCTGAAGAACAGTGTGTTGAATTTGCTACCTATCTGCTCACGGGGGAAGCATCGCATTGGTGGCAAGGGGCCCGACGTCTCCTGCAGCAGGGGAATGATCCTATCACCTGGGGTACCTTCCAAGTGGAATTTTATAAGAAGTACTTCCCGAATTCTGCTAGAACGGTCAAGGAACTTGAATTACTGCAGCTGAAGCAGGGTACAATGTCCGTATCTGAGTATACGGATAAATTTGAGGAGTTATTCAGGTTTTCTCGTATGTGTCAAGGAACCCCAGGAGACTTCTAGGAATGGAAGTGTATTAAGTATGAGGGAGGACTTCAAAGTGAAATCCTGAGCTCCGTTGGACCGATGGAGATTAGGGTCTTCTCCGAACTTGTGAACAAGAGCCATATTGCTGAAGAATGTGTGAGGAAGGCTGTTGAGACGAAGAATGACCGTTAGGAGTCCCACCGCAGAAAGCACAATCAGGAATACCCAGCAAGGGGTCAAGAGTTTAAGAGAAGAGGATACCCACAACGTCTTCCCCAAAGGCGAAATGACCTTGCGACAAATAAGAATTCCCAAGGAAAAGGTAGGGAAAAGCAAATAGTGGTTGTTTAAGATGTTTTGAGCTGTCAGAGATGTGGAGGTCATCACCTAAATAGACCGTGTCGTTATGGTTCGGGTTTGTGTTACAATTGCGGAAAGCTAGGACATTTGGTCAAAGATTGCCCACATCGGAAGGACCGGGAGACTGCCAGGTCTGATTTTCGTACCTGAGGTAATAAGAAAACTGATAACTTAATTCTTTACCACTTTAGATAATGCTGAAGGATGGTATTCACTCATAATACATGGTCGAATGAAAAATTATGATCTGTTCTAGATAACCCTAAGTTATCTTAATAGAAGGTTTGGTGAGCATAAGTGATTAGGTAGGCCTTTAACGGAAAGCAACCTCAGAGTGGAATGACTGGTGGGCGATGTCAAAGCCATCATCCGGGAACTCCGTGTCGAGGTGGATTGGGACTTTGCTATGGTTGTAGAGGAGTTGGACACGTGTCCTGGAAATGTCCTAAGAAGGTCAACCGGAATACTACCAAGGGCCAACAACAAGGTCGTGTGTTCACTACAACAACGGGTGATACCGTTAGATCCGACGGTTTGGGAATTGGTAAGCGAAAGATCGGTAACAACGTGTTAAAAGTACGATTAAGTTGGTATGTGGTTTTGGCTATCATAGATAGAAATCTAGTGAATGCCAGTCATGCTAAGTTGTGGTTGTGAGGAAGTAAGTGATAGAACTCGTACTAGACGAGAGATCAGAATAAAGCAGTGGAAACTTGTGGAAGCAGTAACACAGGATAGCTACGAATAAGAGCTGTAAAAGTTTACTATAGTATCTTATGTTTGAATACTAGAAGGGTTAAGCGGGTTACTGCAAGTAATGATCCCCAATAGTTGGAATTGATTGCGGCTGCGAGCTTTGATGGTTCTAAAGTGGATGAGGAAATTATCATTGATGCATAATTGGATTTAGATGATGAGAGAGTGCAAGTTGTCGTGTTTGAGAGATGAGTACCATGATGTTTGGTCATAGTGACCTTGGAATTAGATTGAGATTTATAATGATTGGTTTTGAAAGACGAATGTGAAAACCACTAAATTGGAATGCTGATGCGGTACTGAGATTGGTTTAAGGGAACCCGTGACGGGTGGTAAACTCCAATTTTTGGGGAGGTACTGTTGAAAATTTTTCCCAAGAAATTGAAAGAGCGTTGGTTATGGTTTTGAGGATGATTTTTGATATGAGTAACGTTAACAAAAGAGATGTGTCTCGAATGCTTTTATAGATTATTAAAGGAAAGCGGATTCTTATAATTTTGTTAAATTATTATTTCAAACTCATTTGCTTTCCAGAAATGAAAGGGGTTTTTGATTGATGAGTCAGAGGCTTTATAACAGCAAGTCATGTGGAAATTCGAGGGTTTGAGAATAAGAAAGTAAGTTTGGAGTTTATGCTTGGAGTTGTGCTGTGATTAGTGGTAATTGGCTTGGCAGAGAGAGAGGATAGTGATGGAGTATCATTAAGGTGTGGTGATGATCTTTGATTGATTATAGTGATGGGGGACGATGGCTGTGATTAACGACGATGGTAATATTATTGATGACATGATTTGAGATTTAATAGGGTGAGTTGATGAGACGATAAAAGTAAGGAATGAGACTATTGGTCGGCGTTGGACAAATGACCGAGAACCTCGAATATAGAGAAATCAGAGCGCGGCAACGGAAGCGCGCAGAATAAAAGGACCTTGGGACTGTTATGCGTTGGATATAGAGGCAGACTACGCTCGCGTACTCGCAGTGATGGATGGAATTTTCGAGGGCAAAAATTTCTGTTAGGGGGGTAGAATGTAATACCCGGTCTAACCGAAATTAATTAAATAATAAGTTAAATAAGAGCGAATATGGTTGGAAGATTTGGCAATTGGAATTTGATAATTCAAATATGATATTTGGATTCAGTGAATTTTTCCGAGTCGGAAAACATAGTTTTCTGCGTAAAAGCGCACAGTGGAATTTTGACCGGCAGTACCGGCTGAGATCTGTCTGGTACTACAGCTGAGGAAATTGATTACGGGTAAATAATATTAATAAATGAGGAACTATAATTAGGGAAGGTATAAATATTTAAAGTGCAATTTAGAGCGCTAATCTTAAAGGTTTTGGCCCAAACATGAGAATCCATAAACTAAATTGACAACATAAAGTAATCAATAATGTAAATAAATAAACTAGAATGCTAAAATAAATAAAAGTAGAAGAGAAACTAAATTAAAGGAACATTGAACTTGGAATTGAGAAGAAATAAACCTAAAACTAAGAGAAATCCTAAAACCTAGAGAGAGGAGAGAGCCTCTCTCTCTCTAGAAACTACATCTAAAACCTAAAATTGTGTGAATGAGAAGTTCCTCATGATTCCACTCTGCAACCTCTATTCTGTGTTCTCAGGTTTGGAACTGGGCCAAAAAGGAGCCCAGAAATCGCTTCCAGCGCTTTCTGCAAGTTTCTGCACGTGGCGCATGTCACGCGTACGCGTAGGTCACGCGTGCACATCATTTGGCAAAATTCCTTGTCACGCGTACGTCGCTTGTCTTCTGCGCTAGGCACGCGTGCGCGTCGTCTACGCGTGCGCGTCGCTTCCAGCTTCTCAAAACTTCATTTTCTCGCGTTCCTTCCACTTTTGCATGTTTCCTTTCCATCCTATAAGCCATTCCTGCCCTATAAAGCCTGAAAACACTTAACACACAGATCACGGCATTGAATGATAATAAAGGATAACTAAAATTGACAGTTTAAAGTCCTAGGAAACATGTTTTCAACTATATTACAGAATTAGGAAGGATTTGTAAAACCATGCAAATTGTATGAATAAGTGAGCAAAGAATTGATAAAAACCACTTAATTGAGCACAAGATAAACCATAAAATAGTGGTTTATCAATCTCCCCACACTTAAACATTAGCATGTCCTCATGCTAAACTCAAGAGAAACTATAAAGGAGTGAAGGCAGAATGGTGAAACTTATGCAATGCAACCTATTTAAATGTAAACTACCTACATGCATCATGCTATTCTAATTACTATCTACCTATATATATATATATATATATATATATATATATATATATATATATATATATATATATATATAAGCATACATGTGGTCAGATTGAGTCAAATTTCCAAGAAATCAAATATGCACAATCAAGGACTAGATCATATCAAAACACTTTCACAATTGAATTGAGTCAAACAAAAGAGTTCACAAACTTGCAAGACAAGTAATGATCAAATATGGACATATGAAAATGAGCAATTGAACCTTCACTGGAATTGTATATACACTCTAATCACTCAGTGTTTGGGGTTAAAACACTCAAATCTCCTCTAATCATACTTTCTAAAACTTTGTTCTTCCTTCTAACTAATCAACAATTATCAAGTGTACAAATGCAAACATCATGAGGTCTTTTCAAGGTTGTAATGGGGCTAAGGTAAGGGTGAGGGTATATATATATGGCCAAGTGAGCTATCATATGAATCTCTGGCTAACCTAAGCTCTCACCTAACATACATACACTCTATGTAATTTGTAATACCCGGTCTAACCGAAATTAATTAAATAATAAGTTAAATAAGAGCGAATATGGTTGGAAGATTTGGCAATTGGAATTTGATAATTCAAATATGATATTTGGATTCAGTGAATTTTTCCGAGTCGGAAAACATAGTTTTCTGCGTAAAAGCGCGCAGTGGAATTTTGACCGGCAGTACCGGCTGAGATCTGTCTGGTACTACAGCTGAAGAAATTGATTATGGGTAAATAATATTAATAAATGAGGAACTATAATTAGGGAAGGTAGAAATATTTAAAGTGCAATTTAGAGCGCTAATCTTAAAGGTTTTGGCCCAAAATTGGGCCAATGGGCAAAAATAAGTGAACCGGGCCTAAGTGGGCCCAAGACCCAACATATATAAACATTAGTTATGAGCATTTCAGCTCATTTTGCCCTAAAGAAGGGGTGTTGGGCGCTGAAATTGGGAAGAGAGAAGAGAAGAGAGAAAACCTAACTCTCTTTGATCTTCAAACCACCATAACTTGAGCTACGGAGCTCCGATTGACGAGCCGTTCCACGTGTTGCTCTTCTCATCCTCTACAATTCTATCTAAGTTTTGTGGTGAGTCTTCCATTCATCTCTGCCCAGTTTTCGAAATTCCCCACTGTTACACGTTTTTGGGTAATTAGTGTTGAAATCTTGTGATTTTGGGTGTTTAGGGATACTCCAACATGGATTCTAAGTGGGTTCTATCCCTACTTCATATGGGATGAGGTAAGAAGTGCTCAAACCCTTGTGACTTGTCATTTTTATGAGCCCTAGGTTGATGTATGTATGTGATATTGGTTATGTTAGTGTATTTGGTGATGTTGGTACACAATTGGGAGATTGGTATTGCTTGAGGAGCTTTGGTGAGGCTTGGAGCTAAGGTTGGTGAAGACTTCCAAAGAAGAGGCTCAATTGGTTTGGCTACAAGAGGTACGGTTTAAGTTTCATTTAAGTACCGTGTGTTGTGATGAGAATTCCTAGGCTAGATGCCCCTAGGATTAAGTTTGGATTGTGTAAATGGTTGGTGCTAATATGCATAGTTGGTATGTAATGTGAATTAATGATTTGGGTTGAGAATTGTGTGGCCTTGTATGCTTGGTGTATTGAGAATTTGATGTACTGGGTAATGAGTATTGATTTGTGGTTTATGCATTTAAATTATGATATTGGGCCGGAGGCCGTGGATTTTGGGTCGGAGGCCGAAAAAAAGGTGAGAAAGGTAAGTTGATGTGTGCATTGTATGATGACACAAGTGATTGGATGAATTTCAGATAATGAATATATGAATGATTGGGTTGGTTATTGAATAATAAGGTTTGAGGAGTTGAGGTGTGGGATTTGGTAAATTTGGGTGCAATTATATAGATGAGGTATGTTTGGTTTTGGTTGAGATATATTATATGGTCATATATGTGATTATGATTATTGATGCCTTGATGGTATGATGATGCATTAGAGATATGTTTGTCGTGATATATGCTTGAGGAATGATTAAGGTTGATTTGTGGGTGAAGCCACGTGATAGTGAGTACGATATTGATTATGTATAATGATGGTTGATTGGAAATAGTGTTGTTGAAATTTGGCATGAGAAAGAGTATATGATATGTAAATGTGTTTGAGTTTGAGAAAGTGTCAACGTGCGAGTTGAGGAGGCTTGATGTTGATTTTGGTATATTTTGATTGATTTCAAAGAAAAGGCTGAAATTGGCATGTTTTGATTGATTTTGAAAAGCGTTGAAAATGGCTTGTTTTGAAAATGGCACTTTGTGGTTTTGTATGGAAACATGGTTTTGGGGCATACTTTGACGGGACATAACCTGGACTACGGATCTCTGTTTCCTGCCAAATCTATTTAGAAATGAAATTGGATCCGGGATGTCCATGCCGTTCGAAGGACGGGTGAAAAACGATTTAAAATGAGAGAGTTATGTCCGTCAGAAGATTGGGGGTTGAATATGTAAATTCTGCAGCTTTTAACTTAGAAAATTTTTAGCAAAACGACCCTACGCGCGTAGGCGCACCTGGCGCGTGCGCGCCGTTCTTCCAGAAAGCACCATCCACGCGTGCGTGTGGTGTGCGCGGGCGCGTCGATGCGCTGTACCAAATGCCCAGCTATTTTCCAGAGAGTTGTGCCAGGGTCGTGCCAGTTTTGTGCCTGGGCGCAAGAGCACCCACGCGTACGCGTGGCTGACGCTTGCGCGCCGTTTGGATATTTCTCAACCCGCGCGTTCACGCGTATGACGCTTGCGCGTAGATGAGTTTTTGGCCATCCACGCGTGCGCGTGAAGTGCGCGTACGCGTGGCCCTGTTTTCATGCCAAAGTTGATTTTTGAGTTTTTAAAGCCAAACCTCATACTTTTAAGCCTCCGATCTCACCCCTTATGTATCAAATCATTATGGTATGCCTAGCAATGAGGAAGGAGCTAGGGGATGTGGTAACTTGCGAGTGAAGCAAGGGAAAAGGTTATGATCAATGATGATCAGATATGATTATATGAGATATGGAGGATGGCAGTGGAAGTACCGTGTATGCCATGAGCCGAAGGACTATATTTATTGATAAATGGTTGGTTCTTGATTGGACCATGAGCCGGATGGCTGAGTTCTTGCCGGATACTGATGCGCGAAAAATTTCTTTCACGTATAACTGGCAAGTATACCGGGTCGTATCAAGTAATAAAAACTCACGTGAGTGAGGTCGATCCCACAGGGATTGAAGGATTGAGCAATTTTAGTTTAGTGGTTGATTTAGTCTAGCGAATCAAGTGTTGGTTGAGTGGTTTGTGATTAACAGAAACTAAATTGCTTGAAACGTAAAGGGAGAAGGGTAAAGTGCAGTAAATTAAAGAGCAGGAAAGTAAATGTGCTAAATCTTAAAGAACAAGTAAATTAAATTGCAGAAACTTAGATTGCAAGAAATGTAAATGACTGAATCTTAAAGTGCAAGAAATGTAAATTGCTTGAATGATAAAAGGGAATTAGGAAGTGGGATTGCAGAAATTAAACAAGCAGAAGTAAATTGCAACAAAACAGAATAGTGAAAGATGAATTAAAGCAAAGTAGATCTAAACAGCAAAGTAGAAATGCTTGAGAAATTAAAACAGAAAGCGATGCTTAAGTTGCAGCAAATGAAAAAATGGTTCAAGATCTCAGGAGTGGAAGAGACTAGATAACAAGTCTAGATCTCAAATCCTTCCTTGATCCAACAAGAACAATTGCAAAAGAAATGAAGAAAAGTAAATTGCAGAAATAGATTGCAGAAGAGTAGAAGAAGATGCAATGACCAGAGAGTGAAATTCAAATTCAATTATGCAGAAACGTAAACAAGAGATCTCAAGGTGAGATTGAAACAGAAGTTCTTCAATTCTTCACCCAAGATCCAAAGCAAGAAAATTAACGAGTGCTCAAGCAAGAACAAGGAAGAAGAGAGATCAATTCTCCTTCCCAATTCTCTAAGGAAATCAATTCAAAAATTAAAGCTCAAAAGGGAATTCTCAAAAAAATGTCCCAGAGAAAAGTTTTTCATTACATCAAACTAAGTCCTATTTATACACTTTCTATTCTTGGATATTGGAATTTGGATGGGCTTTTGATTTGGTGAAGAAATGAATTAAGTTGGATTTTTAATTTGAATTTCAGCCCATGAAGAAATTTGCTTCCAGGGGGATGCTCAGCTCACAAAGTGAGCTGAGCTTGGAGACTTAGTGTGGGGAGGCCTTTGTTGCTTGCTTTGTTGCTTGGGATGCATCAGGGGAGAGCTCAGCTCACTTTGTGAGCTGAGCGCTAGTGCCTTGGTGCCAATTTGTTGCGCCTTGTGCTGTCCAGGACCGTGTCAAGGTGTGCTTCATGTGCCCATGGATAGCGCTCAGCTCACAAAGTGAGCTGAGCTTTGGGGCATCCAAGGAAAGGTCCTTGGTTCGAAACCCATGGGAAGCATGCGCTGGAGCTTTTCTTTGGTTTTCTTGTGATGCCTTGCTTCCTTGCTTCCTCATGGTGGTGAGTTCGAACCTTGAGGAGTGCATTTGGCCATTTTTTGCTTATTTTCCTTTGTGAGTAGCGCCTCCCCCATCCCCCTTGGTCATGAGTTCAAGCCTTGGAGCATGCATTTGCAAATCATTTCCTTTGAATTTTTCCTCTAGCGCTCTCGATAATGCTCACTTAGTGAGCTGAGCTTGGTTCCTCATTTCCTTATTTCTTGGCCTTGTGTTGTGCTCAGCTCACAAAGTGAGCAGAGCTTGGTTCTTCTCTTCTTGTCTCTTGACCCCATGTTGTGCTCAGCTCACAAAGTGAGCTGAGCTTTATGCTTTGGTCTCCTGGTAGTGAGTGTAGCGCTCACTTAGTGAGTTTTGGAGGGAGCTTCATGGTTTTGTTGCACCACACTTCCTCTTTTCTTGGCCACGCTTTTTCTTCTTTGAGCAACACTTCTTAGGCCACGCTTTCTTCTTTTCTTCTTTTCTTCACCTACAATTAATCAAAACAACCAATCAAAGTATCACCAAATTCACAAGGTTTACAAATCATAAAACTGCAATTAAATTTGGCCTAAACCTCATGATTTAGCATCAATTATATAGTGGTTGTTTGATTAAGAGAAGTTATGCATTTTCATTCCAAATTGATTTCTTAGGATGCAAGAAAGTGTATAAAACTAAATAAAAATAAAGAAAAAGGCTAGTAAAACTGGGTCAATATGACTTGTCATCACAACACCAAACTTAAAACTTGCTTGTCCCCAAGCAAGCATCAAACATAAGAGAAGATAGAATGAAATAGATAAGTATATATGTTCTTATTAGGCAGATAGTTGAACTTGGTCTATGGGGCTTTATGCAGATCAAAAGTAGCTCATTTATTACTTGCTGTCAAAACAAACAATGTTCCTTTAAGGGTTCATTAAGGTTGCTGCTATGAATCCTCACTTTTTGCTCATTTCCCTTGTCAGCTTTTCTTCTTTCTTTTGCATTACAGAACTTATTTCTTATTGAAGGCTTGGTGTCAAATGTTGCAGTGGCCTTTGGCCTTATTTTACTCAACATTTCTTCACCACAGACACATGGCTCACTTTGTTCTTCCTAGGATCATTGATGCCCAGCATCTCTTTGGATCACTAAATGTTTTGTAGCTAGGCTGCTCTTTATTGTGGACTTTCAGTTGGCAATCCCAGATCAGTTGATCTAAGTTGCCAAGTTTCAAAATACTCCTTAGAACTTACTTGTCCAAGCATATCCTAGTACACAAACACCACAGGCATATGTCCTAGGGTCCAAGCTATTGGTGTCTAGCCTTATTGTTTCTTTCTTTGCCAACTTTTGGCTTTTCTTCTTTCTTTTTCTTCTTCTATTTTGGTTTACTTTCAAGGTACTTTCATTGATTGAGACATCATAGCAGCAAACTAGCTTAGGCTTTAAGAAACATGTCATTTTGCAGCTTTTATTCTATGAGCTAACAATTAATCAAACACACACCACCACTAACTTTCATTCTAACTTCTGTGACATTGAACAATTACTTTTCTAAACCAAACATCTCTCTTTTATTCAAACAGCAAGGGGGAACAAAACAAAGTATTCAAGTTAATGAGTGATGACAATTATTATGCAGATAACTTTCAAGCAAAAATTATGCAGATAGCTTTCTTTTTCAACATGTACTTCCACTTGCAACTAAATAATCATTCCAGCCAGACATAAAGGAATCTCTGAATTAAATCACTACATAACAACAAGGATCAAGTATAAATACAACCTGTTGGGTTGTAGCTTTTCATTCTTCCTTCTGTTTGCTCCTTCTGAGTCATAATGCAAGTGTTCTTTAATTTGTTGGCTATTTCCTGCATAATCCTCAAAAGTGGCTTGCCTCTCAAGCCCTTAAGGTACCCGGTTAATATGCAAAGCTTATTTGTGGGCTTTTGAACTTACTTTGGTGTGTGAACACCAAACTTAGTTCCTTGCCAATGTCTCTCATGCAGCAAATTAATTATCTTGTGAAATCTTTTTTCCATGCTAAAGGTAATAAAACTAAAAACTATGAAACAGTAAATAGTTAACTAGTTTATCTAAATGCTTGAAGCTAGCATTATGTAGAAAGTGAGAATGCGTTTTATGATGAGATTTTGGTGAGACACCAAACTTAGAATCCTTCACTCTCCCTTAGATTGTTTTGGTGTGCAACACCAAACTTAGCTTCTTGCATTATAGATAAAACTAATTAACCTTTTTATTAAAATAGTTATGAACAGAAAACTACCTCGGGTTGGGTTGCCTCCCAACAAGCGCTCTTTTATTGTCACTAGCTTGACATCCTTCACTCTGTGCTCATGGAAGTTGAGGCTTCTGTTGCCTTAGGTTTCCTCCTCTTGCTATGGGCTTCCTTCCCTCTGTTTCTCTTTCCATAGCCTTCTTATTTTCCTCCATGACTCCCTTCTCTTTCAACACAGCATCCTTTTCATGGCTCTTTGGGTTCAGAGTCCCCTTTTTCTCACCCAATTCAGCAAGGTTTTGCACTAATTGTTCCACCTGCCTTTCAAGTCTTCTGAGTGAAGCCTCCTGGTTCTTGCTTATCATCTCTTGATGTTTCTTTATTTCTTCCCACTCTATTGCCATCATTTCTTGAATTTTTATGGACCTTTCCATCAGCATTTCTAGAATATAGATTCTTTGAAAGGTTGGAAGTGGTTGTGGCTGTGTCAATTGTGGTGGTTGATGAATGTCATTTTGAGCTAATGGTGAGGTAGGACGGGGTTGGAAGTGTGTGTGATTGTTGTTGTGGGGGTGTGTTTTAAGTTGATTTTTGAAGTTGGGATTGTTGCAGTTGAAGTCCCTTGGTCTTTGGTTTTGGTTCTCAACCCCCCTCCCATTAGAATGAGTTCTCCAAGGTGGATTGTACACATCATTCTGAGGCCTGTGCTGGAGCATGCTAGAGTGATTGCTTGGAGCTTGTAGTTGCTCATAGCTTTGTTGCTCATGGTTAATGGCCCCAAAGCTGTGTTCAGCTTGATTACACCCATATGAGCTTTGAGTCAGGTTGTATGTATGTACTACAGCATGTCTCAACTCAGTGATTTTTCTAGCCATCATATCTAGTTGTTGTAGAGTCTGCTGATGCATCTGCTTGTTTTGGCTTATCACTGCACGAGCACCTTCAATTTCTTTCTCTAATGGATGCACTTCTGCCTCTTGCTTAACAACTCTCTGTGATGGGTTAAATTTGACTAGGAGTCCATTCATCAGTTCTTCCCATCCGATAATGCTTCCTTGTGGAAAAGCTTCAAACCATTGGGCAACATCATTCATGGCTATGGATAGTTGCTTCGAACTATGGGTTACATTATCATCCAAGGTGGGGATATTACTCTCATGATTGCTAGAATTTGTTGAGTTCCCTTCCATGATCTGCACAGTCACAACCAATTCAAGTGATGATGGAATATTTTTAAGCTTAGAATGTGATTCAGAAGGTTAGCTGGCACAAAGCATCAAACAGTTGATGGACTTGGGAGATTAGTGGCAGAAATTGCTTCTCTTGTGTAAGCAAGAGCATTGCATAGAGCCAGAAATTTCCCGGAAAACTTTACTTTGTTGCTAAAGTGAAGTTTCAGTCATCTCAGGCAAAAATTCAAACAGTTAGTGGGTTAGTCAAAAATTAAAGGAACAGAAAATAAAAATGCTAGATCTAGATCACCACTTCACTTAATCATTGTCAATCTAATCAATCCCCGGCAACGGCGCCAAAAACTTGATGCGCGAAAAATTTCTTTCACGTATAACCGGCAAGTATACCGGGTCGTATCAAGTAATAAAAACTCACGTGAGTGAGGTCGATCCCACAGGGATTGAAGGATTGAGCAATTTTAGTTTAGTGGTTGATTTAGTCTAGCGAATCAAGTGTTGGTTGAGTGGTTTGTGATTAACAGAAACTAAATTGCTTGAAACGTAAAGGGAGAAGGGTAAAGTGCAGTAAATTAAAGAGCAGGAAAGTAAATGTGCTAAATCTTAAAGAACAAGTAAATTAAATTGCAGAAACTTAGATTGCAAGAAATGTAAATGACTGAATCTTAAAGTGCAAGAAATGTAAATTGCTTGAATGATAAAAGGGAATTAGGAAGTGGGATTGCAGAAATTAAACAAGCAGAAGTAAATTGCAACAAAACAGAATAGTGAAAGATGAATTAAAGCAAAGTAGATCTAAACAGCAAAGTAGAAATGCTTGAGAAATTAAAACAGAAAGCGATGCTTAAGTTGCAGCAAATGAAAAAATGGTTCAAGATCTCAGGAATGGAAGAGACTAGATAACAAGTCTAGATCTCAAATCCTTCCTTGATCCAACAAGAACAATTGCAATAGAAATTAAGAAAAGTAAATTGCAGAAATAGATTGCAGAAGAGTAGAAGAAGATGCAATGACCAGAGAGTGAAATTCAAATTCAATTATGCAGAAACGTAAACAAGAGATCTCAAGGTGAGATTGAAACAGAAGTTCTTCAATTCTTCACCCAAGATCCAAAGCAAGAAAATTAACGAGTGCTCAAGCAAGAACAAGGAAGAAGAGAGATCAATTCTCCTTCCCAATTCTCTAAGGAAATCAATTCAAAAATTAAAGCTCAAAAGGGAATTCTCAAAAAAATGTCCCAGAGAAAAGTTTTTCATTACATCAAACTAAGTCCTATTTATACACTTTCTATTCTTGGATATTGGAATTTGGATGGGCTTTTGATTTGGTGAAGAAATGAATTAAGTTGGATTTTTAATTTGAATTTCAGCCCATGAAGAAATTTGCTTCCAGGGGGATGCTCAGCTCACAAAGTGAGCTGAGCTTGGAGACTTAGTGTGGGGAGGCCTTTGTTGCTTGGGATGCATCAGGGGAGAGCTCAGCTCACTTTGTGAGCTGAGCGCTAGTGCCTTGGTGCCAATTTGTTGCGCCTTGTGCTGCCCAGGACCGTGTCAAGGTGTGCTTCATGTGCCCATGGATAGCGCTCAGCTCACAAAGTGAGCTGAGCTTTGGGGCATCCAAGGAAAGGTCCTTGGTTCGAAACCCATGGGAAGCATGCGCTGGAGCTTTTCCTTGGTTTTCTTGTGATGCCTTGCTTCCTTGCTTCCTCATGGTGGTGAGTTCGAACCTTGAGGAGTGCATTTGGCCATTTTTTGCTTATTTTCCTTTGTGAGTAGCGCCTCCCCCATCCCCCTTGGTCATGAGTTCAAGCCTTGGAGCATGCATTTGCAAATCATTTCCTTTGAATTTTTCCTCTAGCGCTCTCGATAATGCTCACTTAGTGAGCTGAGCTTGGTTCCTCATTTCCTTATTTCTTGGCCTTGTGTTGTGCTCAGCTCACAAAGTGAGCAGAGCTTGGTTCTTCTCTTCTTGTCTCTTGACCCCATGTTGTGCTCAGCTCACAAAGTGAGCTGAGCTTTATGCTTTGGTCTCCTGGTAGTGAGTGTAGCGCTCACTTAGTGAGCTTTGGAGGGAGCTTCATGGTTTTGTTGCACCACACTTCCTCTTTTCTTGGCCACGCTTTTTCTTCTTTGAGCAACACTTCTTAGGCCACGCTTTCTTCTTTTCTTCTTTTCTTCACCTACAATTAATCAAAACAACCAATCAAAGTATCACCAAATTCACAAGGTTTACAAATCATAAAACTGCAATTAAATTTGGCCTAAACCTCATGATTTAGCATCAATTATATAGTGGTTGATTGATTAAGAGAAGTTATGCATTTTCATTCCAAATTGATTTCTTAGGATGCAAGAAAGTGTATAAAACTAAATAAAAATAAAGAAAAAGGCTAGTAAAACTGGGTCAATATGACTTGTCATCAGATACGGCGGAGCCATGTTGATAAATTGGCTAGTTCTGGATTGAACTGTGAGCCGGGTGGCTGAGTTATTGCCGAGTTACGGCAAAGCCATTATGGATTATGGCTGAGTATAAAGGCATATATGATAAATTAACGAATATGATAAATGAATAATGATGAAAAATGTTGAATGTAAGCATGCTTGTGTTTTCTCTCTGGTTGTAAGGGTGACAGGGCACCGATACCCTCTAATGGCGACAGGGCGCAGATACCCTCTAATGGCGACAGGGCGCAGATACCCTCTAATGGTGACAGGGCACATATTCCCTCTAATGATATTAATACGCAACAGAGAGAATGTGCCCGGGTTAGCTACCGGACATGTCGGGTTGGCTTGATAACCGACAGATGATATCATCAGCCATAGGGCAGGCATTCATCATTTGCATATGTTTGAATTGTTTGGGTTTGCCTATTTGTTTTGGATTTCTACATTATATATGCTAAGTTACCTGATTATGTGCTACTTGTTCTACTTGTACCCTAATTGTGTATTACTTGCCTGTATTGCTTGTGTTTGTACAACTGAGAGGCCCCTCATGTTGGTGTCGGTGGAGGTTGAGGGCTGTTCTTGATGAGATGAATTGATGATGCGATTGCATGATGATGGTGATCATTAGTTGAGATGATTTGAGCTCCCTGGGTAGTAGACGCAGTGATGTGGTTTCACTAGTTCCAGGGAGGGCATGATATATTGATATAGAATTGCTGAGACAGCACGACTGATGATGGCTTTGTTTATGATTCTGAAATCTGATTCGTGGGAGAGTCAGCGAGTTTGGAGTCATATGAGATGTGATCTAGATTTAGTATTCCCTTACGACAGATGCCTATTTATAGATTAGTGAGAATCTAGGCTAGATACTTGGTGAAAAGGAGTTTAGGATGCTTGGTGAGTTTTTATTGCAGTGCATTGTATTTATTTGGCACTTTTACCGTACTGGGAACCCATGGGCCCGGGGTTCTCATTCCGTATATATCTCTTGTTTTTCAGATACAGGTCCAGGTGCTCAGAAGTGAGTTGTGGGTCGTCTGAGAGACGGCGAAGATCTTTATTTCCTCTACTTTGTGTTTGATTAGAATCTCTCCACCTATGTTTTGAAAAGATTATATTATGTATTGAACTCTTTTAGAACTTGCCTATAGAGGCTCTTATGTTTCCTTTGGGAGAGATTAGGATATACTATTGTCATCTACTTTCATACTGTACTCTAGCCGGCCTAAACTTCGCGGGTCGCGACTAGTGGCTATTTACTTATGTTATATATATCTATCTGTTATCTATCTCTTAATCTCCTCTACGCCTTGTCCGTATATCGTTTTCGGCTTCACGGTTTATCTTTTGTTGTCGAAACGTGAGTGATACGTCTTCGTGATTTTATTTCTACTCTTTTCAGGCTTCTCGATTAATACTCTTTTCAAAATTACCTATATTTATATATTAAAAATCCACCTGAGAGTCGTACCACCGTAATATCATTGACTTATGACTCGAGCATAAGGATTTGAATATTAGGGTGTTACATAATTCTAAAATTATGCCTAGCTACCCATAATCTCACTTTTGCATCACATACTCATGTATCAACTTTTCTTTAATTTTATCACATATGCATTGATCTTTTTATTAAACTTAACATTGGAGTAATTTTGTCCCCTTATCTATTTTTTATTTATTTGAATAGTTTCGGTTTGATTTTTTTTAATCAAAAATATAAAAGTAAACATAACATATCAATGCACATGGATTTTTTAATTTTTCTGGTCTCACATGAGTAGGTACCCAAATTCCCAATATTTTGTCAATGAAACACTGCACACTTTCATCAACCCAAGTCTCCACAATTCCCCACACTTAATTGACACACAATCTCTATCTTAAGCTAACCAAAGATTCATTGGGGTAATTAATTGTTTTTCCACTTAAGGCTAGTGATGTGGTAAAATATAGAACAGAGGAGATAAAAAGGCTCAAGGTGGCAAACAAAGATGATTGAAAGGGTAGGCTATATAGGATAAGTGAGCTAATAACAAATGATGGCCTCAATCATATGCAAGCATGTAAATACAGTAAACAATGGACATATAGAATGGAACAAAATATAGATTGCAATCATAGAGAAGAAAACACACAAGAATAACATATTATGGTTAAATAGTGTAACCATGCAATTAGGCTCAAAACTCACGGGTTGTGTGTTCTTAGCTCAAAAGCCATATTCCAATTATATATATCATGCAAGTTACCAAGAGGTTTTAACTCAAATCAATGTGAATCATAATTGCCTTTTCATCTAAAAATATACATTCGTTGAAAATTTCACAAATTGACCAACATTTATTATATATATATATATAAAATAAATGAGATGTTGTGATTATGAAAAGCTAAAATATTTTAATTTATCCCTATTTTCAATCAAATCAATTTCTCATATGCTAAAAGGGTAAACTAAGTTCAATAATCCACATTTTTCCATATCACAACTAATAGACTAAAAATGCAATTCAAGCTAAATATCTAAGATATATACAAGCCCAAAGTGAAGAATGCAACTAAGTAAGTATAAACAAGAGTACAATAAAATAGAAATGTGCAAGTACTAAAAGAAAAAATAAAATAAAATAAAACAAAATACAAAATAAAGCAAAATAGGATAAAAAGTATGAAATAGTTCACCAAAATAGAATCTGCCAGAGATGGCGACCGATTGATAAACTATTATTTTATGGTTTATCTTGTGCTCAATTGAGTGGTTTTTATCAAGTCTTTGCACACTTATTCATACAATTGCATGATTTTACAATTCCTTCCCAATTTTACTCTATGGTTGAAAGCTTGCTTCCTAAGCCTTTAAATTGTGTATTTTTAATTCTCATTTATACCATTTGATGCCGTGATCTGTGTGTTAAGTGTTTTCAGGCTTTATAGGGCAGGAATGGCTTAGAGGATGGAGAAGAAGCTTGCAAAAATAGAAGGAGCACAAGAAATAAAGGAGATGACCAGCGAGAAGCGACGCGCACGCATGGCTCACGCGTGCGCGTGAATTGGAGTTCGCACGATGACATGTGCGCGTGCTTGACGCGTACGCGTGACACGCAAAAATGACCAGCGACGCGTACGTGTGACTGACGTGTACGCGTGACATGCGCTACATGCAGAAATCACAGAAAACGCTGGGGGCAATTTTGGGCCGAGTTTGGACTCAGTTTTCGGCCCAAAAACACGGACTAGAGCCAGGGGACAAGCAGAGACTCGAGAGACATTCTCATTAGCATAGTTTTAGATTTTAGAATAGAATCTCAGAGAGAAAGCACACTTCCTCTAGGTTTTCTTCACATTGATAGTTTTTATGCTTTTTATGCTTTTGCTTTGGATATTGAGAAGAGTCACTACCTCCGTTGAAGTTTCCATTATTCTAGTTTGTTTCCTTATTCCTTTACTCTTTTAATTGCCCATTAACCCTGTTCAGATACGTATGTTTATGATTTTGGGATTTATTAATGCAAAGAACTATTTTTACCTTTAATTAATTTTTTGTTATTATTTTATTTAGTTTATCATGTCTTCCTTTTATTCCCTTTTTAAATTCGTGCAAGTAGTTTTCACATCAATGGAGTAGACTCCCAACTTGACTTGGGGGTTGATTAAAAGGAGACCCTTGAGTTGGAATACTCAAGTGTTAATTTTAATTGGAAATTGTTGGCTAATTCTCTATTTGCTAACACTAATCCTTCCATAAGGAGAGGGTTAGGACTTGTGAATAAGAGTTAGCTCAATCACTTGACTTTCCTTTATTTAGTAAGGGTTAACTAAGTGAAAACAACAACCTCTCATTATTATACTTGGGAGAATCCGACAAGGATAGAACTTCCAATTAATCTTCTCCCGGTCCAGGCTTTTATTTTAATTATATAAATTCTCTCGTTAATTTTCATTGCTTTAATCAATTATTATTTTAATTTCCCGTTCTCCAACTCTAAAAAATTCTCAGAAAATTCCTGACTAATAAAATAGCACTCTTTTGTCAACTCGTTGGGAGACGACCTGGGATTTCTACTCCCAGTATTTTTATTCAAAAATTTGTGACAACCCTTTTTAAATTGATAAGTGAATTTTTGTCGATTAGAAACTGTACTCGCAACGTTATTTCTATATTAATTTCTTAATCAGCTAATTTTTGCCACGTCAATTTTTGGCGCCGTTGCCGAGGATCAAGTTGCTCTTGGATTGATGCATCCACACGGGATATGAAAGCTTGGATAGTAGAGGTTAGACCAGTGAAAGCAGAGGTAATTGTGGTTTGAAGCTCTATTTGCCTTTGGCGAATAACACTAAGGGTGTTGTCATCCAGTAGAGGTTGGGGTGGATAGGAGAGTTCATTATTTTAGAGAAAGGTTTCATAATAGGAAGGTGGTTTACCTTGGTAAGGGCATGGAGATGGTGAATATGGAGGTGGTGGTTCGTGAGAGTAATTATTTTGGAGTTAGGGTGGTTCTATGTATGGTTCGTATAGTGGTTGGAATGATGGATAAGGGTTAGGGTCATACGGAGGTGAATGGTGGAAATGGGCTTGTGAGTATGGTGGGTTAAAGCTATGTTGAGGAGGGGGTTCATAGGTATATTGTGGTGGGTGTCGATTGTCACAAAGAGGTCCATCATAACCATTGTCTTGGCAAGCATCATAGAATGGTTGTTGATAATACCTTGGAGGTGGTTGTTGCCAAGAGGGGTGATCAAATCCTTGTGGCTCCTCCCATCTTTGATTGTCCCATCCTTGATCCAAGCTCTCATTATAATCTCTTCTTCCTGCAACATGATCGTAACCAAACTCATAGCCAAAGGGGTGATAATTCATAGTAGCAAGAGAAATAAAAACTAATAAAAATTAATGAAAATAAACTCCGAAAACTAGAGACACTAACAAAGAGACGAAAAAGCAAAATTATTCACAATATTCACAATTAACCAATAATAAGGCACACGTTTGTAATTTCCCCGGTAACGGCGCCATTTTGATGAACGGATCTTTTGCCAATAAAGAATTTCACAATAAATTCTCTTTGCTAGTATAGTTTCTAAACCAACAAAGAATCCTTTCATACCAAAATTTGTTTGTCACTAAAGCAAACCCAATAAAAATAAACCGAAGTATTCAAACCTCGAGTCGTCTCTCAAGGAATTGCAGGGAGGTGTAGTTATTATTGGTTATGAAAAAGTTTCTTTTTGGATTTTTGAAAGGTTGAACAAGGAATGTAAATGACAAGAAAATAAACTAACAATTAAGAAAACTCTTGGCAAGGTATGAGAACTAGATGTCCTATCCTAGTTATCCTTATCAATTGTGATGAGAATTGTTCATTGCTCCCACTTAGTTAACCCCTAACTATGGAGAAAAGTCAAGTGGATAAATCAATTTGATTCCTCAAGTCCTAGTCAATTCCTAAGGAAAGATTAGCTTTAGAGGGATCCAAATCAACTAGCAAATTTCAATTATCAATCAACAAAGGAGTTTGATAACTCAAGCGTCTCCAATTACTCAACCAAAGCCAAGAATATAAAAATCTAACTTAAAATCCAACTAAGCATTTTGTCAAACACTTGGAAGGCATAACATAAAAACATAGAAATTAATAAGAGATAAAAAAACCTAAGCAACCAATTACAAGGATCAATGATAACAAATAAAGTAAGAAACAATAAACATGAAATACCTCAAATTGCATTAAATGGAAAATCAAATCAAACATGAGAATCCATAAACTAAATTGGCAACATAAAGTAATCAATAATGTAAATAAATAAACTAGAATGCTAGAACAAATAAAAGTAGAAGAGAAACTAAATTAAAGGAACATTGAACCTGGAATTGAGAAGAAATAAACCTAAAACTAAGAGAAATTCTAAAACCTAGAGAGAGGAGAGAGCCTCTCTCTCTAGAAACTACATCTAAAACCTAAAATTATGTGAATGAGAAGTTTCTCATGATTCCTCTACTCTGCAGCCTCTATTATGTGTTCTCAAGTTTGGAACTGGGCCAAAAAGGAGCCCAGAAATCGCTCCCAGCGCTTTCTACAAGTTTTTGCACGTGGCGCATGTCACGCGTACGCGTAGGTCATGCGTGCATGTCATTTGGCAAAATTCCTTGTCACGCGTACGCGTCGCTTGTCTTCTGCGCTAGGCATGCGTGCGCGTCGCTTCCAGCTTCTCAAAACTTCATTTTCTCGCGTTCCTTCCACTTTTGCATGTTTCCTTTCCATCCTTTAAGCCATTCCTGCCCTATAAATCCTGAAAACATTTAACACACAGATCACGGCATTGAATGGTAATAAAGGATAATTAAAATTGACAGTTTAAAGGCCTATGAAACATGTTTTCAACTATATCACAGAAGTATGAAGGATTTGTAAAACCATGCAAATTGTATGAATAAGTGAGCAAAGAATTGATAAAAACCACTTAATTGAGCACAAGATAAACCATAAAATAGTGGTTTATCAATGACATTCGCGCTATTTGATAGTCTTGGAAGTGCGTGTTTACACACACCCTAATTTGAATGTTGTTTTTGTTGGATTTATGCTAACTTGTTTAGATTTATTTGTCAAAAAAAGTTATATGTGTAGGAGGTGTGATATTTTTAAGAGAAAAGGACAAATAGGTCCCTGGCCTTTTTTTCCCGCGGACATTTTCGTCCTCAAGGATTGAAAAATATATTCATGTCCCTGACCCCTCCAAAATGTGGATAAATTTATCCCTCCGTTGAAGTGATTCCATTGGACCCGACGAAAAAGCCTGATGTGGCTCCCGTGGCGCTAACCTGGCCGTTATGGGAGCTTACGTGACATGTAACTTTTGAAAACAAGACATATCAGTCCTCCGACACCAAAACGATGCCGTTTCACCAAGAACATATTAGTCCTCTGACACCAAAACGTCGCCGCTTCACCAAGGACCCTCCAGACACACTTTAATCCTTTATGCAATACTCATAACACCCATTTAACATGCTCCCTCAAAGTCCCATGAATCTGCAACTACAAAACTGTGAAGCATGAGGGAAGACCACATCTTCAAGCTTCATTATCTCCTCAGTCAGTAAAGAAGATCAATTACAAGTTATTTAAGCAACAAAATAACAATGGCACACTAATGAATCATGTATTTCAATAAAATGTAATACTAGAATCTAACAGCAACTACATTCATTATAGCTCCCAGAAAAATCAAAGCCCAAAAAATGAAGAGCAAGTGATTCCAAACCTGCTCTATATCCCTCTCAACAGGACCAGCTTTCTGAGGATCAGCCATTCAAGTTGCAATAACATGTGCTTCCAAGGAATGAATCCAATACCCATTTGAGCAACACCTCAAAACAAAACAAACAACACCGTAAACTAACCTCGAGTCTATCCCCATGAAAAACTCCAATTCAATTCAACTCAGCACTTCCAAACCCTCAAGCAAACAAAACAAAAACCCTCGAATTTTCCTTTTCTTTCTCGTCTGGCGAAATGGGTGCAGTGCTTGAAATGCAGAACAAAACGATGACGTAACGGGAATCAGAGCCAGCAGCATTGCAAGGAATCCCAGGGTTTCTCGAAGACCGAGCCATTTCTCGAGGATTACGACAGGGGGCGGAGAGAGGAGGAGCTTGTTGAGAAGTACGAGGAGGAAGGTTCTGGTTCCTGAGAGGGAAAGGAAGCTAGGGATTGCGATGGTGTGCTTCAACAACGGCGTTGCGGAGGACAATGAGAAGGAGAGCCTGTCGAGGGCGGATGTGTCGATGCGAACATGGGCGAGGCTGGCGGCAACGGCAGAGATGGTGGAGGAGAAGGAGGACCCATTGCCGCCGAGTGTAACGGTACAGAGCTTAGCCATCAATGGCGGAGGGTGAAACTAGTTGAGACTTGAAACAACGGAAGCAGGGTTTTTTTACCATAACCTAATCAATTTTCTAACTTAGATATGAGTGTTATGGGTTTTGCATAAGGGGATTAAAGTATGTCTGGAGGATTCTTGGTGAAGCGGTGTCGTTTTGGTGTCGGAGGATTAATATGTCCTATTTTTAAAAGCTACATGCCACGTAGGTTCCCATAAAGGACAGGTTAGCGCCACGGGAGTCACGTCAGACTTTTTCGTCAGATCTAACAGAATCATTTCAACGAAAGGATAACTTTGTCCACATTTTAGAGCGATCAAAAACATAAATATATTTTTCAATCATTAAAGACAAAAATATCTAGAAAAAAAGGTCACGACATATTTATCATTTTTTCTATTTTTAAACAAGTTGATTATGAGGGGGAGGTTTTTTTTCTTTCCTTTTTTACACACCCCAAACCCTATCCCTGTTCCCAGAATCCCTCCTCCGTCATTTTTTTATTCATTCGGTCTTCACTCCCTCACTCTTCTCTCGTCTCGCAACCGACTGCCCATCACGTCTTCCGCCACATCCAACTTCTCTACCGCCGGCGGCTATCGGCGGTGACGACACTTTCTTCCTGCTCTTCTGCTCTGCCTTTACCTTTTGTCCTTCTGCTTCTGCGCCTAAGGTATTTATTTATTTAATTTTTTTTTCTTTCTGCTGCAATTTGATATTGCTGCTGTTGCTACCATGTCTTGGATGATTCAGTTTCTGTTGTTGTTTGTTCAATTTTGTTGCTGCAAACCATAATTCATTTTTTGGTTATATCAATTTTCTTGTTGTTGAAAGTCCCATTTCTACTTGGCAATATCAATCTTCTTCTTCTTGTTTCTTGGACTGGAATATTTGTGTTATTTTATTTTCAGATGATGAAATGATGAACACTTTAGACTTGATTTAGGTTAAAATTGGTGTTCTTCTTTGTGTGAAATTATATACACTTCCTTTTAAAGAATTTGGTAACTCGTACCCATAGTTGTTTTGGTATCATATCACTATACATATCCTTGTAAGAGTTTGATTTGAAAAAATGCGTTAACAAAGAAACTAGAACTCTGGAATTGTTAGTTAGACATCGAGACCCATAATTATAGTTTTTTTTGTTATTTTGTTTTTGTTTACATGGCTCAAACTTGAGGTGAGATCGTTCTTAACTTTGGGGACCTTACTTGGATAGCAGTAGAGTGAACTTTTTCCCCTCTATTTTAAAATTTGAAGGAGGACCTTCTTTTTGAGAATTTTGTTAATAAATCCTTCTTTATGCAAAGTGCGAGGTTGTAGTGAAAATAATTTTCTTTTTAGTTAAAAGATTTCCCTCAGGTTCAGCATGCATCTTATATGATTTTCCTCCCTTTCCCTCGAAGTCTTTGTCATGTTAATCATCTATAACGTTGGATGATTCTCTGATTTTATAAAATTAGCATTATGCTACCTGGTTGTCGGTTTAGCAGTCAATTTAATTGACTAAATACAACATAGACATGAGAGCCATATAAGCAGCAACTTTATATTTTGCATTCATCTTTTAAGTCATGTTTTTCATGTGACAATCATGGAAGAGATCAATGAATTATTAATGGCTTCATATGGAATTTTCTGCCTGGCATTTGGTTGAACAAAATTTGCAAACAGATGCATATATGAGGTGGCTGTTTTAATAAAAAATAAAAAATAAAAAATAAAAAATAAAAAATAAAAAATAAAAATATTTCTTATTATAATCATGACTTCCTTTTGTTTTTCAGGATATTGTATAATTTGGTTCAAGATTTTAGCCTGTTGGCATTTCCCTTATTCTCATTACTCACTTAGGGAACGTGATCATTACTTCTATAATTTATTTGCATCATACATGATGAGCAGATCTGTTCGTTTAAAGGAGAAGAATGGAGAAAATAATACATTTTCTATGAATAATTGTGATGATGAGAGTGCAGCCCGTACAAGGCCGTTTAGTTTTGAGGAGATCATGCATAGAAGAAGAAACAAAGAATTGCTTGAAAATGTGAAAGTCCCATTCAAGGAAGCATGGAATAAATCACCAAGAAGTTCTACAAACAAAATACCTGATCATATTGAATCTATGAGTTATAAACATGATAGAAGTCCACCCTATAGCAGGCAAAAACATGTTTCTGAGGAAATAGTAAATGCAACTTCTAGAAAGAACATTAAGAGCACTATTGCAAAGGAAGACGATTTAACTGGAGGGAAAGATAGCGAAAAGTATATTCCAAAAGTCAAATCAAGTGTTGGATCTCGTGACATTGGCAAGATAACTAAAGAAAAGTCTGGTAAAGAGATGGCAGGATTGAGTAAAAATGGCTATGAAGATGGGATTAAGCATCAAAGAGACCCGGTTAATAAGGATAGACATGCAGAAACAATTAAATCAAGATCTGAAAGGAAAACAAAGAAAAATGATCACACTGGAGATTTTGAGAATATTAATGAGTATCATTTTGAAAGAAAGCATGACAAAAGTAGAAATGGTAGGGAGAAATCAAGAAAACATTTGATTAATGATTCTGACAAATTAGCTGAAAAGAAGCATCAAAGAGATTTGGATAAGGGTAGGCATGGAGAGGGTAAAGGAAAACATGATAGAGAAGCCAAGAGAAAATACCAAAATCTAGATGATAAATCCCTTGACAGGGATGCAATGGTGAAACAAGATCTTGGCAAACATCATAACCAATGGATTCAAGAGAGGAAACAAAGATGGGAAAATGTGTCACATCATGAAGAATCAACCGTAAAGAGGAGACGATCAAGAAGTCAAGAACATGATAACAAAAGAAGAAGAAGAAGATCCCCATCCTTTTCACCAAGGTCAGCAAAACATACCTATCATGATGAAGAACGGAAAGAGTTGCCAATGCTTTCTCTGAAAGATAGCTCTAGGAAAAAGCATTCTGATGTTTATAGAGATAGAGCATCAACTAACGGCTCAAGTAGTCATAACCATCGGCATGGTGCGTCAACAAGTGGACTTGGTGGCTATTCACCAAGGAAGAGGAAAAGTGAAGCTGCTGCTAAGACTCCGTCACCATCTAAGCATTCAACAGAGAAGAAACGGGCAGGATGGGATCTTACCCCTGGTGGGGCAGATAATTCTCCTCAAGCTTTTGTTTCTTCTAGTTTTCAGTTATCGAACCATGCCATGTTATCAAACATACAGAGCATGGCTACTTCTGTTGATCCGACTGTTGTCAAGCCTTTGGCAATGATTCTGAATGATGTATCAATAGGGAAGAATGCCCACATTGATCCTGTCCAATTGACACAAGCTACCCGACCTATGAGAAGGCTTTATCTTGAGAATGTACCAACTTCAGTCACCGAGAAAGCTGTGATGGATAGTTTCAATAACCTCTTGCTCTCTTCAGGTGTTAATCATATCGTGCAGGCCCAACCATGTATCAGCTGCATTGTGAGTTTACAGTGCAAAACGTGAAAACTAATGCCCTCCCTCCCCCATAATGAAGCAGTTGTTTTGAGTTTGTTCTTGCATTTGTTCCTTGCAGTTGCATAAAGATAAAGGCCAAGCAGTTGTAGAGTTCCTGACGGCTGAGGATGCCTCAAGTGCTCTTTCTTTTGATGGTAGTACACTTTTCGGCTGCAGCATGAAAATTAGACGGCCCAAAGATTATGTTGAAGTTACAGTAAGAATGAAAATCTTTTCCTTACCTTATTCTTCAATCTACATACCTATTCATATTCATATACTAGCTAGTTTTGGTAAATGTATGGTGTTTTAATCTTCTTGAATTTGAATTTTTTAATTGATATTT
The DNA here is from genome assembly GCF_059453495.1 of Arachis ipaensis. Classification (NCBI taxonomy): domain Eukaryota; kingdom Viridiplantae; phylum Streptophyta; class Magnoliopsida; order Fabales; family Fabaceae; genus Arachis; species Arachis ipaensis. Next base: position 61,550,095 of record NC_142437.1, on the reverse strand, counting down.
ACGTTCTAGTATGTTATCAACCAAAGTCTAGTATATTTTTCTTAAAGAACTGCAAACTCGTATAGTTCAAAGTTGTATTACCACCTATGTTGCTCACTTGTTTGTGTATACCTGTTTGAAGTTGGCAAATTTCTGGTCGTTATTGAAAATTGGTTTGCTTAATCTTGCTGTGATAATAATGAAACTTCAACATTACATTGCTGAATTACATTATATCAGTAGGATTTGTTAATCTTATGAGTTGACCAATTTTTGAAATTTGTGACTAGGACATGACTTGTTTAATCTTGGTGACTTAATGTAAAAAAAAAAAAATCTCATCCAATGTATAAGGGAAGTAGAACATTTGCACAATAATTTGTCTTAATTTATTTTTTCATGTATTTGCTGAAGTTTTCTATAGGAATGTAAATTGTATGGTAATCATGGATGCTAATTTCGTTGGAACTGCATTGTACAGTGTACACCTATGATGGATAATGGATTTTGGAGGATTCAAATTCATAGCATGAATTTCTTTGAGAAAGCTTTGTGTTTCTGTTTCAAAGTCATTGAAATTTTTATGGTTAACATTGACATTTGGATGTTGACCAGATTGAACACTAAAAAACATGTTTTAGAAGTTCATTGAAAAGTGTGTTATAACAACTGAATTTCGTATCCAAAGGTTCCAGCTTCTTAGCTATTTAATCATTGCCTTTTATGATATGTAAGATTAACAAATTTGTTCTAGAGTTGGGAACTCATTATTTCTTTTCCTTTTTCTCAAACTTGAAGATCTACAGAAGAAACTTGACATATTTCATGCATTGTGAGTTTGTGACTTCTCATACATGATATTTAAGAATCCTTGATTCCTTGGATAGTACATTGTAACTTTTCATTTTGCTTGAATGTATCTTTTATTTAAAATTAATGAGTTTTTCATTGTTTGTTACCAAAATATACTTTAATCAGTTAGGGTGTATTTAAAGAAGCATAGATTCATTGTGTTAATTTCTTTCAGAATGCTGCTCTACTATTCTTATGAGATATAGTCCAAAATTTTCTGGTTTTGTAAATTTCATGATTTAATTTGTTTGAAGGTTATGAGCTATCTCAGATTATATAATTGGTGCCACCTATTTTGATTTCAAGTTAGTGTGTCTTAGATATATTAGATTAGAAAAATCACAATGTTAGTGTTAGTTTGGAGTGACTTATTTGAGTGAAAAAAGTACTTTTAATAAAAAATAATGTATTTTTGTTAAGTTTTAAACTCGTTTGAATACATCTTTTAAGAAAAGTACTTTTATTAAAAAAAGCAGAAGTAAAGGACGTTTTTAATATTTGAAAACTCTTTCTAAAAGGTCTATCCAAATGTGAACTAGCTTTTCTCTATTAAAAAAAGATTTGTTTAAAAAAGAAAAAAAAAAGATAAGTACTTTTTTAAAAAGCCAATCTAAACTAACCCTTAATCCTATTGTGGACTTGAAGGCCTTGCAATCATAATAATGGCAATGGAGACACTTTTACTAAAAAAATTTGAAGAGATGTAGAAATTGTATTGGTTATTGCATATACACAAATATATTCATGTTAATCTTGTATAGTCAGTTAATCACCCATTATCTGACTAGTCAGGAACTTCTTTTTTAAAGTATCCTTTCGTTGGTGTTGTGTCTATGAGACTGACGAAACTCCGAGGGTTAAATTTGGCTTGGCGAAATGGGTGAAGAATGGGACTAGTGAGGTGAGGAAAAGGACTGCTGAAGGAAATAGGATCCTTAGTGAGCATACTAGCTAGGCAAGGTGGCAAGAGATAGGATAGGAGAGTGAATTTGTGGAAGAATAATTATTCTGTTAGGCAGCAATCATAATAATGGCAATGGAGACACTTTTACTAAAAAAATTTGAAGAGATGTAGAAATTGTATTGGTTATTGCATATACACAAATAGGATAGACAGAATAGGATGGGTAGACAGAATATTGGGGTAGCATTGAAGGTCTGAGCACCTCAAAGTGCTTAGGGTTTATCTTTTTTCCCTTTATACATTCCTTATACAAGCAGCAAATCCCTATGGGTTTTAAAAATATGCAGTTTGATGAATTTGCAAGTTTCTTCTTCAATCTTTATTGTCCTATTACTCGATTTCTGAGCCTATTTTCTGTCAATAAGAAATAGGTTACTTGCCTACTGGGCATGTAAAAATTGCTCATCTTGATTTTTGCGTATACTTGATCTAGGCTGCAAGTTTACTGTGAGAATTAAGTTTGGGTTTGGTATTATATATTTTCTTGTCCATATAGAGTATTTTAGATGAAATGAAAAGATCTAAACAAAGTTTACAATTTTCATTGACCTAAAAGAGGTCCGTGCCTCTGGTCGGGTGTGAAGGAAGGAGGGCATGTTGTGTATATTTGGGTCATACAGGATATGGATAATGCAGTCAAAAAGCTAAGATAGGAAATTGTGTTGGGCCGTGAATGACAATTACATCGCTATAACTAAATGGTTTCACCATGAGCCATTACAAATTGAATTAGCTGTCAGTGCCTTTATGAATACATATTGCAAATAATAGTCATAGTTGGAGATTCAAGGGATGATATGTATTATAAACTAGTTATGACTAGAAGCCCCTTGACAAGAATTTCATGCTATATGGTTTTGATTTGACAGTATAAAATGAAGTAGAAGTAAATGTAATATGTGGTTGGAAGGTTCAAGACATGCTTGCAATGACTTAGAGGTGAAAATTGGAAAAGGATGTAGAATTATAGGTAGATGTAGGTATTTTAATTGTGTTATGCAAATTGATAAAAATTATAGGAGTTGTGATTCATAGCATTTGAGCAAGTGGATGAAAAGAAGGAAAGCTTGAAGAGTTATTTGTGATTAAAAGGCACCTCTCAAGCTGAACGTAAGTTTCATTGGTAATTGATATAAAGTCGTGATACTGACAAGGAGGCTCAGCTGCAACTTTTCTGACTGGTACTTGTAAATGGGATGCTTAGATTCGATGCGCCTTGGTGATCAAGACGTAAAGGATTTATAGTGGGCAGTCTGCAGATCTGGTGAATAAATACTGCTCGGTGGCTAATCATGAAGGAGACACTGTGATACTTGGATCATTAACAATGCTTGGTTATGAGTTGGTATTCAATGGGAGAGGCCCTTCAGCCTTTGTTAGAGGCAGATCAGATAGGGTCGGAGGCCTGTCTGATTGAGCCCTAATCAGGAAAGTTGATTAGACAGATAATAACCCACTAACTAGAGGCAGAGGTACACAAAGAAGTTCTAGATGACAAAGTTCAAAAGTCTGTTTGTCAGTTTTACTGATGATGGTTTACTGGACAATATGTTATTATTTTTGCTGTTAGGAATCATTTTAAGTAAGAAACCCCAATCTTCCTATCAGACTGTTTTTGCTCACTGAGATACTAATAAAAATGAATCGAGATGTGCGATACTACTACTTTGGTTGTGAATGAAGCAATTTGGTATCAGAATTCTAAATAATTATGTTTGTAGAACCTAAGAACAATGTATTTAACCTAACAGTCATACATCAAACGCTTGAAAGAATCACAGTCAGAAGATACTAGTCCATCTTCCAAGGCTTAACCTTTTGAATTTGTCTTGTGTTCACCCTTGACAATTTAAGTCTCAACTCTCAACCTTATTTAGCTTTGAGGGCTCAAATTTAGTCCCCAGGGGTATACTTGTAAGGATGTCTTTATGAATGTATAATTTTGATTTCTTATATATTTGGCCATAGGTTTTGTGGACTTTTAAGTTTGAAAATGAGTTCATAATGCATAACCAAATGCTAGAAACTGTCTGTAGCTTCAAGAGTGTGATCTTGTTACATTTTATGAGATATTTTCTGACGTTAGTATTGGAATCTTTTAAATAGGATGTTTATATGGGGTATACCGTAATACACATTCTGGATGGTGACGAAGCAGACTCCTAGTTAAGAAGACTTCCTGGTGTATTGACAAGTTTAATTCATTACCAGGATTTAGCTGGCCAATGTTTCAGGGTTATTATTCTAGGCTGCTCTGAGAATGCTATTTATGTTCTGATGCTTTGTTTGTTATATCGAGTTCAGCATGTAAGTGCTATGGGCTGCAAGTTATTTGTGTTTCATATGCCACTTTTGTTCCGGTGTCTGCTTTACCCGAGTTTCTACATTTCTTCCGTGTTGTATGCTGACATGTCATCCTTAATTAAGTTAATGAGGATCAGCTTTCCTGAGGAAAGAAAATTGATGAGATGCATTAGGCTCAATTTCTGCTTCCCCTTTATCTATTATTTTATCTGCATGGGAACTTTTAACTTGACATTATGTAAGGACTCCACTCAAGCATGGTTAATTTGTAAGTTGTCCCCACAAATTTATGATATGCTCTTAAGAAAATGATAGCTTCCTAAAAATTCCTCTAGTATTTCTTCCTTGCATGGCATCCGTTGTGATGCAATATATTGCTTTGTAACTTCTCTGAAGGGTGATTTTGTCTGATAGTTATTCTATTCATTTTTCTTATGCTCACAAGATGATTTGGTATGATGGCAGAGAAAGTATGTTCTACAACAGGAGTTGTAGTGTATGCTTATGCCAAAAGAATGAGATCCTTTTGGTTTGGATGGTTCAGACTTCAGAAGGTCACAGTTCTGTGTCTCAGTTGTGCAGTGCATCTTGTCCTTATAGATTGGGATATTGAAATGTTGGGAGCATTTTTAGTTTCCACTAAGTGCTATTGTTTGATAGTATCTAATTTAACTATATATGGTGTTAAATGTTTGGTTCATGGTAACACTGTCCTTTATTGCCGAGAAACAACAAAGGAATTATCATGTTCTTTTTCCAGTAGCATCTGATCTCAGTGAATCTCAGGGAACTTCTGCATAGTATTCTAGCCTCTCAGAAGTCATTTTTTGTATTGGTTTTTATGTTTTATAGGAAAATGATTGTACGTGTACATGAAGCAACTTGAGAAAGGCTTAATATAAATGACATAAATATGAAATGAAAGTTCTTGGCTTTTTGTTGGTTCTAATCTAGTTAGAGGATGTTGATGGGATCTTGTATTTGATGGCAAATCTTTTCTGTGTATAATTCTTTGTTTGTTAAGTTACTTTTGTTTAGGGATTTTAATTCTATTAGTCTTTGTTACTTCTAATGCTGTGGCAGTGCTTTGCAATTCTAAGGTATATTGTGGTTATCATCCGTGTAGCAGGTTTTCAGACAATTGCTATTTTCATGCAGACTGGTGAACCAGAGAGATCAGATGATACTGCTTTCGCAACAAGTGATGTAGTGATTGATTCACCCAACAAGGTGCACATACAAAACAATCTAATATAGAACTGATTTTATGTTCCGGAAAATTTCTTGGTTTCACCACAAATATCATTACATTTTAGCCTAGGTTCAAATCTGACTTGATTGACTTAGCCATCACAAGTTAATTCCGGCTTTTGACTTTAAATTTGGACATGCATCCATTCATATTTTTTAATCCTTGTACCTTTTTTGAATTAATTTTTATTACCTATGTGTGCTCTGCTGCATTTTGTCAGTCAATAGTCCGTCTCGTGACTGTGATCTCTTTTTTTTCCCTTGGAATTCTTGCAGATCTTCGTAGGTGGAATTTCAAGTCAAGTTTCTTCAGAGATGGTAAGTAGTTGGAAAGGAAAATCTTGTTTCTTTTTCATATTTTAACCCTTAGAGGTAAAGGTTATGGTTTGCACACCTTGTAGTAACCCAATCTGCTTACTTTTTGGTTCTTGTCAGTTGTGACTAAGACTTGTTTTATTTATATCTATTAATAGAGTGAGCTGAGTGAAGAATCCAGAAGAGTTTAGAAGCTGTTAGAGCAGTTATAGGAATTGCCAGCTAGGATAGATTCCCAAACAGCCCCTAACTTAGGTATGTAAAGACCCTTCTACCCCCTTCAACAAGTGTGCTGAACACTCCTCTCACTTATGAATATATGTACTGGTTCGGTTCTCTCATAAGAATAGATTCTCTGAATTCTCAAACTATTATGGAATCAAGAGGAGCTGATTGCAAAAGCATGGATCCTCCTCCATCACCTCCGCCCATGAACCTGCTAGCGTTGGTTGATCCTCCTCCTCCGCCTCTGCCTCCTCTTCCCAATCTGTCTCTCTGACTTTATAATCGGTGCCAAGTTCTCTCTGCGATTAAGAGCAATTGTCACTCCAGCTTCATCAATCAGTGTGCTATTTAGTCTTCAAAATTTGCTTTGCCAGAAGATTCTCTCAACAATTCCATCTCAAGTTCCTACGAACTCTGGAAGAGATGGATCAAACACTTCTCATGTGGATGATGTCGACAACGGAGTCTTCTCACACTGGTGGTTGATTGCGAATTTTCGTGGCAATTTGGGAGAAACTAGATCTCTATTTAGCGTCGCAAACAAGAGCGCACGTCCAGCAACTCAAAACTGAGTTGAGCACTATTGTAAAAACATCTAAATTGTTGAGTTTTCTTCTTCGAGTTCGAGCTCTCGTAAATGCTTTAACCTCTGTTGGAAGTCGTGTTTATAAAAAAGAACACATAGCTGTGATTCTTGCTGGACTCGGATCTGAGTATGATGTGTTTGTTACATCCATCAACACTAGATTTGAGCCTTACTTTGTTCCTTAGGTGGAAGCACACCTCACACCTCTATACCTCATGACTCATGAAGCTTGGACTGAAGCAAATGAAAAAATGTTCTCCACTCCAGACCTTCAAGCACATGTTGCAACTCAATCTCACCAGAGGAGGATGTGGTAGTCGTAGTACTAGTAGAGGTGGCAAGGGATGCGGTGGAGGACAAGCTAGTGGAAATTCCACTAGCTGCGTCACTCTAGCTTTAACTTCTGGCATGGGTTAGATCAAGATTTCTAACCTTCTCTCCTTCCACCTCCACCCTATGCAAATTTTATGTTCACCTCTCCTTATACACGGAACTACACATCGCATTACACTAATTACTTGCCACATCATAACCATGCATCATATCTAAATCATGCATTTGCATAATCATTTCTTCTCTCCAAGTCATTCCTACATAAATTCTCCTTAGGCCTACTCATTTCTCTGCTGCCATAACTCACTTGAGTCAGTTGCTGATTCGGCCTGATATGCTGATTCTAGAGTCACATCTCATGTTATTTCTGAATACCCCCAATCTGATGCATGCATCCCCATACCCTGGACCTGACCTCCTCCATGCTGGTAATGGACAAGGTCTGTCTATCTCCCAGATTGGAAATTCTAGTGTTTGCACACCTAAATATCCACTTAAATTGAATGTTACATGTACCACAAATCACTAAAAATCTAATTAGTGTTAGTAAATTCGCTTTGTACAATCATCGTTTCTTCAAATTCTGGCCTTATAACTGCTTGGTTAAATCACAGGCCACTAGGGATGTAATGCTCCATGGCAAGATTGGAAAGGACGACCTATATAGATTTGCAAACTTTAAGCTGCAACACCAGCAACAATTTCATGATTCAATAATTTTAGATTACCAAAAGCAGCATGATTTAATGTATTATAATCTGTTGCATATTCAAATAATTTGTCTTTGGCAGCATAGGCTGGTGCATGCTTCTCAAAATGTAGTTTGCCATATATTGAAAAATTATAAAATTCCATTTGTTTATACAAATGTTTCTGATACTTGCTCTGCTTTCTGTCTTTGCAAAGCACATCGTGTTCCGTCTTCCTTGTCCTTTACAGATTACAATACTCCCTTAGAACTCATCTGCACTGATCTTTGAGGTCCTTCCCCTGTTATCTCAAATAATGGCTACAAATACTACATAGCCTTTATAAATGCTCACTCTAGATTCACATGGACTTCTTTTTTGAAAACCAAATCTGTAGCTTTCCCTGCCTTCATGCAGTTTAAGGAGGCTGCTGAGTTGCAGTTTGGGAAGAAAATCAAAGCTATCCAATCAGTTTGGGGATGGGAATTTAGATTGTTGTCTACCTATTTTAGAAAAGAGGGCATCAATCACAGGTTGATCTACCCACACATGCATCATCTTAATGGCATAGTGGAAAGGAATCTAGGCATCTCATTGAGACTGTCCTCAACTCCTAGCTCTTCCTCCAAACTGCACTGCTATTGGCTGCAAGTGGGTATTTCAAGTGAAATAGAACACAGAATCCCAGATGGCGTCAACAAACTTAAGGCACGCCTTGTTTCCAAGGGTTTTCTACAAAGAGTTGCCCTAGATTACTCGGAAACCTTTTCCCCTATAGTGAAAAGAATTCTGCGGTACCTTGCTGCCACCCAGGAGAGCTTGGAGTTCTGCTCATACCAGCCCCTAAACCATGGAACTTGAATATGTGAGGGTACTGTGATGTTTGCTGGACTGCAGATTTGGATGACTGGTGGTCCGTATCAGGAGCCTGTGTCTACCTAATACCTAACCTCATTTTCCGGTGGTCCAGAAAACAGCCTACTGTTGATCGGTCAAGTATGGAGACAGAACATAGAAGTATGGTAGACCTCATCGGGTCCAAACTTTGCTCACTGAATTGTGAGGGTTCCTACTTCAAGATCAGTGGTGAACTGTGACAACTTGAGCGCCATAATGCTAGCTCACAACCCAGTTATATATAATAGAATGAAACATACGGAGTTGAATCTCTTCTTGGGAAGAGAAAGGGTTATGGAAGGAAAATTATTGGTTGCTCATATTCTCAGAACTGAGCAACTTGTTGACCAAGGAAGTCTCTAAAGCTAAATTCCTGAGTTTGAGAGAAAAGCTACTTGTAATAGAATTTTGAAGTTACAAAAACCCCGTTTCAGGGGACGTAATAGAGTGAGCTGAGTAAAGAATCTGGAAGAGTCTAGAAGCTGTTAGAGTCTAGAAGCTATTAGAGTAGTTATAGGAATTGCCAGCCAGGATAGATTCCCTAACGGCTCGAACTAGTGTTAAGACCCTTCTACCCCCTTCAACTAGTGTGCTGAACACTCTCTTCACTTACGTATATAAGTACTGCTTGAGTACTTCAATAAGAACAAATTCTGATTTCTCTCTCTCTCTCTCTCTCTCTGAATTCTCAAACTCTATTATCTATTATTGTCAGCTTATGGAGATTGCTGGTGCATTTGGATCTTTGAAGGCTTACCACTTTGAGACCGGGGACAACATTGGATCACATGCCTTTCTCGAGGTAAGGGTGCATTAATTTTCTTTTTTATTTACTAGTTGTCTTATTTTTGTGCAATGGTGGTTGTCCTATAGACAGAGTTCTTATTCTACTTCTGATGTGGTTGGCTCTTTGCCTCTTTGAAGCTTCTTTTGTTCCCCTAGTCAATAAAACTGTCCTTTTGAGAAACTATTCATGTAAATGTTTTTTTTATACTTATTTGCTTTTGCGTTACATCCATAAAGCCAATCACAAAGCCGTTTGGTTGAAGTTTTAGCTGTATATACACAAACTTGGCAGTTCGCATAAGTTTTGATTTTTGGTATCATATGGTGCTCTTTTTCATTAATTGACTTATCAGTTTGAGTTCATCCAAAGCCAATTGTTCTTTCTCCCCATATATATAACATCTCATCTGGAGCCAACCTCATTTTGTTGTTTAGATTTGTTTTGATGAGGCACTCCCCCCACCCGCCCATTCTGTAACGTCTTTTTTCATGAATTGATAATTTGTTTGTACAAACCGTTAGTACGTGGATCACTCTGTTACCATCAAAGCATGTGCGGGTCTGAATGGTATGAAACTAGGAGGTGGAGTGCTAACAGTTGTTCAGGCTATGCCTGATGCGTTGGCCATGGTAATTTCCTCACTCATCCTATTGCCTATTTCAAATTCTTTGATGTGATTCAGAAATTGCCTTTGAATTATATCCTTGCTCTTTGAAATGACTGAGATGAATGCTCACTAAGATGAAAATAATATAGGAAAATGGCGGGAAGCTACCATCTTATATCATTCCAGAGCATGCAAAGCCACTGCTTAGAAAGCCAACACAAGTTTTAAAGATTAAAAATGTGGTATGAAATTTTTTATTTAGTTTTCCTGAAGTTATTTTATTTTTATATAATTTGAGTACTCAATTTCCCAATTCCTTAAATTTAAGTGTCTTTGTTAGCTTCAATGCAAATCATACTACTTATATATATAGGTAAATTCTAGTATGCTTATGTTTATGGTGGCTATGCAAGTGTTATTAAAATTAAAGTCATATTTTTTTTTTTTACATTTTGGTAATCCTTTTTTTAGCTATACTTTTTAAAATGCGCTGCTAAAGAATAAAAAAATATTACTTAAATTTTAGCAACATTTTAAATATCATAGCCACTATCGCATAGGCATACTAGAATGACCCTATATATATATATATATATATATATATATATATATATATATATATATATAACTTCAAGGTGGTATAATAGCTTAAAATAGAGTAAACTATAAAAAATGCACCTGAAATATTCATATGTTGACAAATGGGATATCACTTTATTGCCATTTTCATGCATTGTTCATGACGCCCAAGCCATTTGAAGTTTTCCAAATTTAAAAATTCTGATCAAATATGGATGCATCATGCATGTCTGGTGCATGTGATATGAGTATCTTCAGTGCCAATGTCTTATAAGTGTGGGACATGGACACACCACACATCCACAATCTCTTAGGCTGTATTACAATTTTTTGTGGGTAGATGGGATTGATTTGCATGCTATGACTTCAATCCTTACTTCTTGATGTGTAGTAAAGCCCGAGTCCCAATTTTCTAGTGGTTAAATTTGACTTTTGATCAGAAGAATGGGGTGCAATATAGATCAAATTCTAGATCATTTGGACATAGAGGCATTGATACTATGCCATAAACTACTGCATGAAGCTTACTTTATTAGGTGGAGCCTTGTGAATAAATTCTATATTTTTAACCTATTAGGTTAAAAGTGTAAACCATCATTTAGCTCCCTCAAAGATTACGGAATTGATAATTTAAAATATATGCTCATAGTCCCCCAATGATGTAGATACATTGACAAAAAGCCCCAAAATGTTCTTGTATCTGCCTAGATTTTGGGGCATTTTGTCATTGTTCATTTTTGGAGGCTACACATGTATTTCAGCGTCATAATCTTTCACAGGCTAAATTGGTAGTTTACTCTGTTAAATTTTATTTTTTGGTCTGACACTCATTTTTTATATGTTTCATGTATAAAAAGAATGCTTCTGTCCAAGTATGTTCTTAATAGTCCCTACTATTCGTTGCTTTTATAACACTTACAGTAGTTATTAACAATTATGAGTATTGGAGCCAAATTGAAAATGAGTGTTACATATGGGGGACAAGAAGTATGCATAGTCGGTCCTTAACTGATTCAATTGTAATTTTGTTTCTGTACATATGGGGTCAGAAAGTATGCATATGGGGGATAATTATTTTCAATTTATTCCGTGCCTGTAGTAACTGTACACTGTACTCATGATATTTCATTGGTGTAAAAATTAAATTAGAAACTTTCAGTGTTGTGTATAAGAATATACCTCAAGTTATATTGGATATTTTGATGATTGCGTTCTTATACTGCTTATGCATTATGATTAGTTTGCAATGGAGTCCATTTCATCTCTTCCGGGCATGGCAGTTGAAGAAATTTTGGAGGATGTGCGATTGGAATGTGCAAGGTCTTTTAAGAACTTCACATTGTTTTTTTGTACTCTGGAATTGCTCATAATGTTAAAGGGGTTATAAACATTTACCGTATCAAGTAATTATTTTGCAGATTTGGGACTATTAAATCCCTTAATGTTGTCAAGCACACCGGTGAGATGAACTCCGAACCTAAATCAGAATCTGAAGTTAAAAACAAAGTGGACTTTGAAGAAGCTTTGGAAGACAGAATGTGTAATACTAATGACGAAGAACCTAGCTTTTCTGAAAGGGCGACTTTACTCGAGTCCAAAGGATCAAGTGGAATGGACTCCTATTATGAGAAAGAGCTGGAAGATAAAGTTGATGACAATTGCAGTGTTGGTTTAAATGATGATGCTTTTGATGATAAATCATGTCTAGAACAGTGTGAAAGTGATGTAACAGCTAAGGATACAGGGAATAAGAGCATACCCAGTAGTAATACTCAAGAATGTGCCGGTTACCTGGACACACCGGAAGATGGACCAAAATCACTTGATAATATGGTTGCTAACAATACTGGTTCAGAGGCCGAAACGAAGACTGTGGCTAGCATTGTTGATCCAAACAACAGTGTATGTGTGGTTCAGGAAAGCTCTCCCAAACATGATGAGGAAGATGATATTCACGACAGTGTATTTGAACAAGGTTCTGTTCTTGTTGAGTTCGGAAGGACTGAAGCATGTTGCTCAGTGGCACATTGTTTACATGGACGTCTCTTCGACGGCCGAACAGTTACAGTCGAGTATGTTTCTCTCAATCAATATAGGGCAAGGTTTAACAAATGAGCTTCCCAGGTAAATGGTAGTTAATGAATCTGATTGACTGAGGGAGTTTGCTATTATCATGAAATCTATTGGAACAGGGTTTTCGTATTCAAATTAACTCTGATGACATCTGGTATTTTTTTCCCATTGGGAGTTGGAAGAGGCTTTATTTAACAGTGCCAATTTGATAACAGAGCAGTAGCATGCATGAAGTTTCCAACCAAAGCTGTTGAATCAATTTGATAACATTCTTTGTATATGTTTCGTTACTAACTGTCTGTTGTATCGTAGTCAGATTGAAATGTGAGTTACCCTAATTATTAGGATATGGTCATGTTCTTTCATAATTTTTGTTACATATATATTAGGTTGCCCTTCTTTTGCTTTACCGTGTTACTTTTTTTTATCACGGCCTACGTATACTTTACGCTTTAGCTATTTAAGCAACCCAGTCAAGCAACTCCGGTAGCCCATTTTGGGTGTATTCGCTTGGTCCTGTGCAACCACCTTCCGGCGTGTGAAATTTCCACAAGGTTATGTCATTCACGCCAAGATCCTGTTATGTTACGTTTGGGTGTAATTCTGTTTTGATCCTTAAGATTTAAAGTGTCTTGTTTGAATCAAAAAAAAGTTTCAATTAGTTTCAGTATAGTTCTACCGTGAGGTCAAAGTTAAATAATTAATAGAATGTTTTACGTAACAGTAGTACAAGAAAAAAGTTAGTACAAGAAAAAAGTCGATAATCTGAAGAACAAGTACAAGTTCCAGGAACTAAGGAGAATGATAAATAAATGTATTGATGTATCCATTGTTGATTTTGTACCTCTGGAGTTTGTACTTGTATTTTAGATTATTGACTTTGTTCTTACACCGTTGTCACGTAGGATATTCCGTTAATTATTTAACTTTGACTTCACGGTAAGACTACATTGAATTTAAATGAAATTTTTTTGGATTTAAATAGGACACTTTAAACTTTAAGGATCAAAATAGAATTACGTCCAAATATAGGACCAATTTATAGGGCTGCACACGGATTGGATCGGATCGGATATAGCCTAAAAAATTCTATCCGATCCGCACTGTATTCATCGGATCGGATCGAGCATTTTTCAGGCCATATCCAATCCGATCCGCATATTTACGTATCGGATCGGATCGGATCAGGTATATCCGCATAATTAAAAAAAAAAAAACTATTTTAAGATTCTATTTGGCTATTTTTACAAAAAGATATCCATAAAATTCATTTTTCACCTGTTTGAACCTATTTACTCCTAAAATATTATCAATAAAAGTTCTCTTGAATAACAAAAAAAATAATAACACAAGATTTAAATTTAATTATTCTAAGTTGAAGTACAACATAAAAAATTAAAACAAGATATCATAAAACTCATAAAACAACACACTAAAATTCATATCACATGAGGGTTTACTTTTATCACATGAGGGTTTACTTTTTTAAACTATGCTATTTATATGAGACTTGCGGATATGCGGATCGGATCCGCGGATATGCGGATTTGCAGATCGGATCCGCGGATATCACTACTAAATCTGCAATCCGATCCTACCATAGTGCGATCGAATAATATCCGCAAAATTCGGATCGGATGTGGATAATTACCGCGGATATGCGGATATTATTCGATCCATGTTCAGCCCTACCAATTTAGTATTTTACCCAATTATTTAAGTGGGTTGCTTTTTTTATTTGGATTAAGGATGGATTTGATAATTCTCAATTTTAGCATTATAATATCACAAGATACGCAATGATTTCATCCACTATTCGCTTTAGTCAAATTTCAAACTTGTCTGCACCTATTATATGGGAAAGATCATCATTTTGGCTGCGTTTGTTTACAGGCGCAGGAATAGAATAGAGATACAGTTATATTTGGTAGGTAACTCATGAATTGAGACATTATGTTCAAAGATAATTAGTGTATTTTATATCCATTCTGACAGGAAAAAAAATAGAAAAGTGACAATTTATTTTTTATTTTTTATCATTATTCTTGTTAATTTTTTATAATAATATTAGAGTAAAAGACAAATCGGTTCCTGACCTTTTTTTTCGCGGACATTTTTGTCCTGACTATTGAAAAATACTTTTAAGTCCCTGACGTCCTTAAAAGTTGGACGAATCAGTCCCTCTTTCCAAATGCCTCCGTTAGACCCAACGGAAAATGCTTGTCACGCGTACGCGTCGCCATGAATTCTCCACTTTACATGCTTTTTTCTATTTCTTTCAAACCATTCTTACCTTCAAAACTTTCCACGTCCCATTTTTTTTATTTATTTATGACTCTTTTGTTACTTATCATTAGTATATAATAAAAACAAAAATAAAGTACAGTGAGAAGTACAATAAAAACAACAAAAAAAATACGAAAAAAATTTCATATAGACATAATATATAATAATTACAACCAACAACATATATCATATGAACAAAAAAATTATAATAAGTAAATAAAATTTATATGAATAAAACCAAATAAAAAAATTTATACACAACATAAATATAGTATTAAAAATTAATAAAAATAAAAATGTATATTAATAATATTTGTCATATAAATAAAAAAATACAATAAAAATATAACATTAGAACACTAAAAAAATAATATTAAAATATTTATCATATAAATAAAAAAATACAATAAAAAACATAAAAATCAAAATATGAAAGAGAGTAGTAAAAATAATAAAAAAATTAAAATATTTATCTTAGCGTGATTGAAATAAATATAAAAGATTTTGATGGAAAAAATTTTGGAACGAAGAACATACATAAAAAATTACTTTAAAAGTTATATGATTACTTGCATCCTTCTTATAGAAAAAAATGAAGGGTAGAGTTAGTAGAAAATGAATGAATTTCTCATCTAATTTCTCAACTGTAATCAACCTTCCCAACGTAAACGCAGAAGTTAGAACTTTTTGCTTCACATGAACGTACGTTCAGAGGTGAAAGCAATTCTGGGTTCAGACAAAGTTGCCAAACATAAAAATGGGACGTTCAAGACCTTTAAACGGACTTCTCTTTTTCCCAACGTGAATCCCAAACACACCCTAAATTGCTAAATTTAATTTACTTTTTTCCCATTCGATGCCTTGATATGTTTGTTTGAGTGATTTAAAGTTTTGAAGGCAAGAATGACTTGAAAGAAATTGAAAAAAGCATGCAAAGTGGAGAATTCATGGTGAAGTGGAGAATTCATGGCGACACATACGTATGTGTCACGTGTACGCGTGAAAGGGAAGTCTGTCAGGCGACGCGTACGCGTGGGCGTGACAAGCATTTTTCGTTGGGTCTAACTGAGGCATTTGGACGGAGGGACTGATCCGTCCAACTTTTAAGGACGTCAGGGACTTAAAAGTATTTTTCAATGGTCAGAGACGAAAATGTCTGCAAAAAAAAAAGTCAAGGACCAATTTGTCTTTTACTCATAATAATATTTTTTATTATTATTATTTTTTCAAATTTTTTATATGGAAAAAATAAGTATAAAATAAACTTTCATAATTTGTTCTAATTTATCACTAGATAAAATACAAGAACACTAATTTTTGTATCATTGTTCTTTGTATTTTGTTTTTAATGTCTTGTCCTATTCTCAAAATCCAATGCAGCCTACAAGACTACCGTTGTGTGCAATTGGGTTGTTTTTGTTTTGTCATTGCCTTTCTGAAACCAGGCCCAAATTAACCTGGACAAAAAATTGAACCGCCTACCGGTCACCCGAACCCAAATTACCCAATGCACTAAGACCCCTACCCATTGAACGCTCACCTTAAATGGTGTTTCTGTATAATTCAGCTCTGACCACCATATAACTTGCTATTGAGCAGATGTTCTTTACCTAGAAATTTTATATTTGAAGGAACAATGTTTCATATAAAATCTGAAAAATTTAAGCCATAGGCCCTAAAAGAAGAAAAAACGGTTGGAAATTATTAATTCAAAATTAGTGAGATAAAAGATGTAAAGGGATGATGAACATTCTTTAATGCAAGTAGCATCATTCTGTAATTACGAGACAATACAGAATATCTTCATTGAGATTACGAACAGATAAATCTAGGGATGATGCGTGCAAAACATTATGGGGGAGATTTTTCAGATCAATTAAATATTGCAACTAGAAATTACAAAATAAGTGCATTGGAGGAATTGTTTATTATTTCAAAAAAGTACATTCTCAAGATTCCAAGGAATGCTTTTTGATATGGATGTAAATTTGTTTTTTTTGTTTTCTACCATATTTCTTAATCCGGTAAATTAAAATTAATCTGTCACATATCGAAATAAATTACTATATGCATAAGGCAAAATTCGAATTTCCAACATTTATTTAAACGAATTAATGAACTAAATATTAGATCTACTCAACTTGATTTGATATGGATGTAATTTTATTATGCATTCCAATATGATCATTACATTAGTCATACACTTACTTGCCAATGAAATTTGCTTGGATAGCAAAGTGTGGCTAATTTCTTTAGTTATAAAAACTCCAAATGTATTATTGTTAGTTATGGAGAAGTGGTGTAGTTTTTATAGATATAAGATAATTTTTTTAAAATTAAAATTTACAAACCAGAAAGCTCAGTTTTGTTTTGGAAACAAAACTTACGATCTAAGGGTCATGAAGAAATCTAAACCTCAAATTTGTATGAGCGCAAATTTTTTTCTTGGTAAAAAATCTAAGAGTTGATTTTTAACATTCAATCTTGTTCGTCCAATTTCCATGGTTTCGAGTATATCTGTTATATTATTTCTTGTCATACGCAAATCTGAAGGTCCGTTTTAATTCAATACCGACTTTCTAATTTATAGTGTCAGTCACCTTTACTCTCGTAGATAACACACAAAGCCTCAATAATATTAAAAAACACTACTCTTTCTGGAATATGAAAATTAAAAAGCGGCAAAGTGAAGGTGCACAAAATAATTTTAATGATGAGATTTCGAATTCGGAATTCCAACCTAAACGAAAATGCTAGGAAGTCGCTCTAGTCACGGTTAATGGTTCTTTTTTACATTAGACCTTAATAATCGTAATAATTTTTTTTATTATGTTTCAATTTAACTCTAGCTTAGTTTTAACGATTATATATGCTAGGAGTGAAGTCACATAAACTGTATGTGTGTGTGAACTTATGGCAATGAGAATTATACGAGTAAAGATTGTAATTTTTTTTAAAAATTAATTAAATTAGTTTTTATATAATTTTTTTATTTTTTTATAATATTAAATTTAAAGTTTTTTGATAGTACTAATTTTAAAATTATTTCTTAATAAATAAAATTTTCTTTACATAAAATAATAAAAATAATTTAAATTATTATAAAATTATTTTATCATTTGTATTTTAAATTTTATATTTTTAAATTATAATTTTTATAGCAAAATTTTTTATTTAAACGAATTTATCAAATTATTGTTGATTATATATTTAAAATTTTAATATTTTAAATCTTACTATATAATATAATATTTATTTTAAAATTTAAATCTTTTAAATTTTTTAAAATTATAATTTTTATTATTATTTAATATATATGGTAGAATTCAATAATTGAAAAACCGATTTGTGGGATCACTTGTTAAATCTTAATATTTTAATATATTTTTTTAAAATAAATAATATATTTATAGAGTAAGATATAAAAGATTAAAATATTTAAAATAACTACTATATTTATTTAGTGAAATTCAAAATATAATTTTAATATTTTGGATTTCACTAAATAAATATAGTAGTTATTTTAATGTTTTAATCTTTTATATCTCACTCTATAAATATAGTAGTTATTTTAAAATATTAAAAAACGAGAATTTTAATATTTTAAATTTCACTAAATAAATATAGTAGTTATTTTAAAAAAAATTATAAACTTAAAATATTAAATTTTTAAATATATAATCAACAATAATATGATAAACTTGTTTAAATAAAAAAATGTCACTATAAAAAATTACAATTTGAAAATATAAAATTTAAAATACAAATAAAAAAATAATTTTATAATAATTTAATTATTTTTATTATTTTATGTAAAGAAAATTTTATTTATTAAGGTCTAAAAAATCATATTAAAATTAGTACTATAAAAAATACTTCAAATTTAATATTATGAAGAAAAAATAAAAGAAATTTATATAAGGACTAATTTGATTAATTTTTAAAATTTTAAGAAGGAAAATAACTTATGTCTAAACTTTCAGAGACTATTTTAATTATAAATAATTTTTTTCACGTCAAGTGATACGTGGCATGCTAGGTGTCACTGACCTGACACGTCAACCAATCATATTGTGACACGTGGCATTAATTTACCATGTCATCACGCCATGTGGCACTTAATGTGATACGTCGTCATGCCGTTATCATCTAACTAACGGAAGGACCAATTTGACTTGTGTTTTATCTTTTAAGAACTAATATGAATAAAAAAATCTTTTGAGAACTAATTTGAAGAATATGTGATCTTTTAGAAACGAATTTGACTATTGTTACGGCCCGGCCCAGGATTCCCGCGGGTCAATCCAACCCGAGCTCCACCCGGCCCGGCTGCGCGCCATTTAACCGACCCGGACACGCGTCCCGTACGGCTCACCCGCGGCTGTAGGACAGCGTCCTCAAGAATATGGGCCTGCCTTCCACAGGGGCCCATTACTGACATGTATATAAGGGGAAGACTGGCTCTTCCCCCGAGGTACGTCACATTTTTCCACATCACCCTCCTTTCCGCCTGCACATTGTCTGACAAGAGCGTCGGAGTGTCTTTGCAGGTGGCACCCCCCTCTCCGCCCGAAGTACTCGGGATCTCGCACCCCTTGGACCGGAAGACCGTGACCAGACGAGCCCCCCATCACAACGAATCCTGACCCGAACCGTCCGGTAACCGACATACCGAACATTGGCGCTGTCTATGGGGACCACTCGTCCATGGACTTCGTGCTGGTCCAAACTGGGACAGGCTGCGAGGCAGCACCTCCCGTGCCTGGAGGAGGCGCCACTGCGGCAGAAACTCGGCAACAACAGAGGTCGCCCCCAAGGGACGCGACGCAAACTCACGAGAGACGCCCCTTCGGGGGGACAGGCGACAACCACGCCAGGATAATGCAAGAGTTGCGCCATAGGATGCAAGACTTAGAATGCCGGCTAGCCGAAAGAGAACGCGACCAACGCACCCCGGAGCAGAGCCCCACCCGCTCCCGTTCAAGGAGCCGCTCGAGGCGCTCACCCAGCCCCCAATACGAGTCAGAGAGCACAGGGGGACGGGGGCAAGCCAGAAGAAGAAGCCGGGACCCCATCATTTACGCCCGACACGAGAGGCGGCGTGCGTCCAACAGGGGCGAAGAGGACGCCCGTTGGGAGAATGACGAGCCGAGGAGAACTACTCGGGGAGCAGTGATAATAGGAGCGACCCCTTTCCACCGTTCCGTACTCGAGGTCCGGCTGCCGAAACACTTCGACAAGCCAACGGACATGAAGTATGATGGAACACAAGATCCCCTGGAACACTTAACGGCTTTTAAGGCCAGAATGAACCTGGAAGGGGTGGGAGACGAGGTCAGATGTCGCGCCTTCCCGGTCACCTTGGCGGGCCCAGCGATACGGTGGTTCAACAACCTCCCGTAGGGCTCGGTGACCCAATTCTCCGACATCAGCCACGCCTTTTTGGCTCAATTCACGACCAGGATTGTCAAAGCCAAACACCCAATCAATTTGCTTGGGGTGACACAGAGACCCGGAGAGCCGACCAGGAAATACCTGGACCGTTTCAATGACGAGTGCCTGGAAATTGACGGTCTAACAGACTCGGTGGCAAGTCTGTGCTTGACGAACGGGCTCTCGAATGAGGACTTCAGGAAACACCTTACCACAAAGCCCGTTTGGACGATGCAAGAGATCCAGTGCGTGGCCAAAGAGTACATCAACGACGAAGAAGTCAGCCGGGTCGTGGCTGCCAATAAACGGCAGCCCGCCTACAACCAAGCCCGGAACTACGAAGGCAGAGAAAGACCAAAGGAACACGCCAGGGACGGCGGCCCAAGTAAAACACCCAAACCGTTCCCCCGATTTGGGAAGTTCACCAATTATACCCCCCTCACGACATCAATCACCGAAGTTTACCAACAGATAGCGGAAAAGGGGATACTGTCAAAGCCCCGACCTCTGAAGGACAGGACGGGAGGAAACAAGAACCTTTACTGTGAGTACCACAAGGGTTACGGGCACAAGACCCAAGACTGCTTCGACCTAAAAGACGCCCTGGAACAAGCTATCAGGGATGGAAAACTTGCCGACTTCTCCCACCTTATACGGGAACCAAGGAGACGCAACCGGGACCACGATAGCGAAGACAGATCCCGGTCAACAAGGCGACGGCAGGAACCAGAGGGTGACGACCACGGCCTTACGGTGGTAAACGTAGTAACGGCCAGGAATACCGCCCCAAGGTCAAAGTCAGCGCAGAAAAAAGACGCCAAGGTCCTAGCGGTCTCCACCTCGACTGTTAGAAGTTTCCGAGGTATCCCACCCATCTCCTTCGGTCCAGAGGACCAATGGTTTGACGAGGCACCGGAAAGTCCGCCCATGGTCATCACGGCCAGGGTCGGAACGGGCCTCGTCAAACGAATCCTGATAGATACGGGGGCAGACTCAAACATCATGTTTCGAAATGTTTTCGATACCCTGGGACTAAGGGACGCCGACCTGACGACCCACCAGCACGGTGTGGTAGGGTTGGGGGATCACTTCATCAAGCCGGATGGAATCATCTCACTCCCGACCTCTGTGGGACAGGGGCAAAAGCGACGAACAGTCATGGCGGACTTTGTAATATTACGAGACTCCACGGCTTATAACATCATCCTGAGGAGAAAAACCATCAACGACCTAGGGGCGGCCATTAGCACAAAGCTGCTAGTGATGAAGTTTGTCACCGATGACGGATCTGTAGGATCCATCAAAGGCGACTTGGAAACGGCAGTCGCTTGCGACCACGCCAGCCTTTCTCTTAGGAAAAAATCCAAAGAAGCATCTGGAGTCTTCCTAGCTGACCTGGAAGCCAGGATAGACGACAAACCTAGACCAGAGCCAGAAGGAGACTTGGAAAAGTTCAGGGTCGGCGAGGAGGACGATAAATTCACATTCATAAACAGGAACCTCCCCCACGAGATGAAGGAGCCTTTGATGGAAATGATCAGGGCTAATGCCGACCTCTTTGCCTAGACGCCTACCGATATGCCCGGGATAGATCCCCAGCTCATATCGCATCATCTGGCCGTCAAGGCGGGAACCAAGCCAGTGGCCCAGAGGAGGAGAAAAATGTCACAAGAAAGGGCAGAAGAGGTAGCCAGGCAGACGGCCAGCCTCCTAGAAGCAGGATTCATCCGAGAACTGGACTACTCGACCTGGTTGTCGAATGTGGTCCTGGTTAAAAAGCACAATGGGAGATGGAGAATGTGCGTGGACTACTCTGACCTCAACAAGGCGTGTCCTAAGGATTGTTACCCCTACCTAACATCGACGCACTCGTCGACGCAGCGGCGGGGTACCGGTATCTGAGCTTCATGGATGCATACTCAGGATACAATCAGATACCGATGCACCGACCCGACGAGGAAAAAATGGCGTTCATAACGCCAGGGGGAATCTATTGTTACAGGGTAATGCCTTTTGGCCTGAAAAACGCTGGGGCCACATACCAAAGGCTGATGAATAAGATATTCAGTGAACTTATAGGCAAAACAGTAGAAGTCTACGTGGATGACATACTCGCGAAGACCACACGACCCGACGACCTCCTGAGCGACCTTGATGGCGTTTTTTCATCCCTCCGGCAACACGGCATGAGGCTTAATCCGCTCAAGTGCGCGTTTGCCATAGAGGCCGGAAAATTCCTGGGATTCATGATTACTCAAAGAGGAGTGGAAGCCAACCCCGAGAAGTGTCAAGCAGTCCTCCAGATGAAGAGCCCGGGTTGTATCAAAGATGTCCAACGACTTGCCGGGAGGTTAACAGCTTTATCCCGATTCCTCGGCGCGTCAGCAGCAAGAGCCCTGCCTTTCTTCAATCTAATGAAAAAAGGAATGACGTTCGAATGGACCCCAGCGTGCGAAGAGGCATTCAACCACTTCAAGCAGATCTTAGCGGCACCACCAGTTCTCGGAAAACCCAGGGCCGGAGAACCGCTCTATCTCTACTTATTAGTAACCGAGGAAGCACTCGCCGCAGTGCTCGTTAGAGAAGAGGGGAAAACCCAACAACCCGTTTACTTCGTGAGCAGGGTCCTCCAAGGACCTGAACTGAAATACAGCAAGCTGGAAAAACTGGCGCTGGCGGTCCTGGTCTCCTCCCGAAGGTTAAGACAATACTTCCAGAGCCATCGTATAGTCGTGAGGACGGATCAGGCGATTCGCCGAGTACTGCAAAAACCTGACTTGGCCGGTAGAATGATGACCTGGGCCATCGAGCTCTCCCAATACGACCTACAGTATGAATCCCGACATGCAATCAAAGCCCAGGCAATGGCAGATTTTCTGGTAGAGGTGACGGGGGACCCCCCCGAGGAAACGAGCACACGGTGGAGGCTCCACGTTGACGGGGCCTCCAACCAAACGTCCGGGGGAGCAGGGGTCATCTTAGAAAGCCCAGCAGGGGTCATCTATGAGCAGTCGACTAAGTCCGAATTCCCAGTGTCGAACAACCAAGCAGAATATGAGGCTCTCTTGGGCGGACTAATACTAGCTCGGGAAGTCGGGGCAACAAAGGTCGAAGTATGCAGCGACTCACAAGTTGTCACCTCGCAGGTAAACGGAAGCTACCAGGCCCGGGACCCCCTCCTGCAAAAATACTTGGAAAAGGTTAAAGAAATAACAAGTCAGTTCCAGGAGATCATCGTCCATCACGTCCCAAGAGAAAAGAACACACGGGCGGACCTCCTGTCCAAGCTGGCGAGCACAAAGCCAGGATCCGGTAACCGGTCTCTTATCCAAGGCATGGTGAAGGAACCAACGGTCGCCCTCCATTTGACGAAGTCAAGCCCCTCATGGCTAGATCCCATCACCAACTTCCTGGAACTCGGCAAATTGCCTGAAGATGAAAAAGCAGCCAAAGCTTTAAGAAGGGAGGCGGTCAGATACGCAATCATACAGGGACAACTATTCAAAAAGGGGCTCAGCCAGCCCCTATTGAAGTATTTGCACCCCGACCAGACGGACTACATGCTTAGAGAAGTCCATGAGGGGTGTTGCGGGCACCACATCGGGGGCAAAGCCCTAGCAAGGAAGTTCATCCGAGCCGGGTATTATTTGCCAACAATGATGAAAGACTCAAAGGAATTTGTCAAAAGGTGTATAAAGTGTCAACAAAACGCCAACTTCCACAAGGCACCGGCCTCCGAGTTAAGCTCTCTGACGACTACTCGACCTTTCGCACAATGGGGAGTCGACCTCCTGGGGCCCTTCCCAGTCGGCCCAGGACAAGTCAAATACCTCATTGTCGCCATTGACTACTACACCAAATGGGTAGAAGCAGAACCGCTGGCTACGATATCGTCCTCCAACTGCCGGAAGTTCATGTGGAGGCAGGTGATAACCCGTTTCGGTATCCCAGAGGTCGTTATCTCAGATAATGGGACTCAGTTTACGGACAAGAAGTTCATGGAGTTCCTCTCTGGCCTAGGGATAAAGCAGAAGTTCTCCTCGGTAGAACATCCCCAAACAAACGGGCAGGTAGAGGCTGCAAACAAAGTCATCCTTCTTGGTCTAAAGAAGCGCCTAGACAATAAGAAAGGAACATGGGCTGACGAACTCGCTTCCGTCCTATGGTCCTACCGGACAACCGTGCAAAGCGCCACAGGGGAGACTCCCTTTCGCCTAACATACGGGGTCGACGCTGTGATACCCGTCGAAATCGGCGAACCGAGCCCCCAACTACTACTCGCGGGCATGAGCGAAGCGGTCGAAAAGGACTTGATCGAGGAGACGAGGGAGATGGCTCACTTGTCAGAAACGGCGTTGAAACAAAGAATAGCCCTGCGTTACAATGCTAAAATCCTCAAACGGGATTTCGAGGAAAGTGACCTCGTCCTGCGACGCAACGACGTTGGTGCACCGACCCCAGGGGAAGGAAAGCTGGCGGTAAACTGGGAAGGTCCCTACAGGGTAAAGGAGGTGCTCGGCAAAGGCGTTTACAAGCTCGAAAGACTCGATGGCAAGGAAGTACCCAGAACATGGAACGCAGGTAACCTAAAGAGGTTCTACTCATGACCTAACGGCTCGCCGACCAGGGAGCCTAACTAGATAGTCGATACTTGCCCTGTCCACATGTTAATTAACCTTGTCTATTCACTTTGTCAAATACTTGTCCAACTGACGATTAATTTTCACTTGTTAAATTTTTTACCTACCTATTGCTCCCCAATATGTGTTTCACACGATTGATCTCGATAACGGCATCCCGGGACTGATCACCCCGGGAGCCAGACGGATCACAGCCATAATTAACTCGTCGACAACACGACCAAACTGGTCCGAACTGTTACTAACGCAAAAACGGCAAGACGGGCACAAGCAATAAGCCCGCCACGGAAACACGGTAACAAAAATAATTCAACAAGCAAGGCGAAAGACAATAACGGTAACACGACCAGACGACGAAACGAGCGTAAATCATAAAGCAACCAAATAAGCATAACTTATAATGTCAAAACATGGGATGGACAAGCGAATTGTTCAAAACAAACAAACGACAAATACGCAAAGTTACAAGATATCACTTCCTCGGCATATCTACAATCTTGCCATCTTGAATCATTTTGAAGACCCCGATAGCAGAGGTGTCGAAGTCGGGAGCCACAATCTTCACTTGAGCCTTCAGGGCATCCTCAGTCATAGTAATGGCATTCTTTCCCTGATCCTTGGTCGCCTTTAGCTTCTTTTTGAGCCCCTCGACTTCCGACCTAGCGGCCTCGGCCAACGAGACGGCTTCATCACGCTCTTTCTCCAAGGCCGCCACCCGACCCTGAGCAGAGTTCAGCTGGCCCTCCAAGGTCATCTCCTGCTCGACTAGGCGAGCCACCGACTCATCCGAAACCTTCAGCTTCTCGGCAGTAGATGCCACCTTCTCCTCCGAAACTTTGAGCTTCTCCACCGTCTCAGACAACTGGCCCTGGAGCTGCTCAACTTGGACTTTGAAATCATTATTGGCTTTGACAGAGGACTCGAGCTTCCTCTGGAGGGCCTGCATCCCCGACAACTCGAACTCGGCCTTTCGAGCTATGACGGCCCCCCGGAGCAAAGTCCGATACATCCATCTAGCCTGTCCAGCCAGTTCGGTATCAAGGAAATGTTCCTCCGTCCCGGGGATCAATTGGGAGTCTATAAACCTTGTAGCGTCAAAATTCCTCTCCATGATACTAAGGGCCCCCTCCGGGCTGGCTGACGACCTCCGCCTTTTGGGAGTATGAATAAGCTCCACATCATCGTCTTCTTGATGGGAAGTGGTTGAGTGCCCACCAGTTACCTCCTCGGGAATAGGGGAACCCTGATCCACGATAGGTTTTTTTCCCGCCGCAACGGCCTCCCGTGAAGAAGCCTCCCCCTGACCTCCAACCTCCACGGCTGGACCCTCCGACTTCCCGGCCTGATCCTCCGCCTCCCCAGCATCCCTCTCCGTTTTCTCGTTGTCACTATCCTCAAAAAAGGTCTTCATCAAATTTTCAAGCCCGACCACAGTGGCAGACATTTCCACTACAACAAACAACAGACGCATTAGTCATTAAATCGGGTAAAGAAAACGACAATAAACGCAAAAACAATCAAATAAAACAACTCACGGATATAGCTCCTGCCGGCCTCTCGCTCACCCATAAGAAGATGAGGGTTCACGGGGTTCTTTTCAAAAATGGCAAAAAGTACATCAGCTATTTGCTTATCTACAGGCGACAACCTCTTGTACGTCACCTTGATGAAGGGATTCGACCCCGCCCCAAAACTCCAGTATGTCGGGATAAGGCGCTCCCCTTCTAACGACAACCAAAAGGGGTGACGACCTTTGACGGGACGAACTTTGAAATACTTATCTTTGAAACCATGGTAGGAGTCCTCGAAGAGGCCAAATATTCTCCTACCCTGGCCAGAACGGAAAGAGAGAAATCCTTTCCTCGCCTTCCCCTGCTTGGAAGGGTTGGTAAGGTTGAAGTAAAAGAGGAAGACGTCCACTGACACCGGCAGCTCTAGGTATTCGCAAACCATTTCGAAACAGCGGATCGAGGCCCAACTGTTCGGATGGAGCTGAGAGGGGGAGACGGATATCCGGTTTAGGAGTGCCATTTGAAAATCGGAGAACGGTATCCGAACGCCAACTTGTGTGAACATGGACTTGTAAAACCAAATCCAATCGGGGACACGAGGAGAATGGAAGTTGAGCTCATAAATACGCTCGTGGGGGGCAGGAACAACGGTCTCATAGTTGGCTTCCTCGTCCGTCCCCCCACACAAGTGACCGGCTCGCCGGAACTCGGTCAACTCCTCTAAATCCATTTGGTTGGGCGATGCCTTTATATCGTCAGTCACCCAGGCGTACGGGTCGTAGGCCGCGCCAGATCCGGAAGACCGGGAAACGATGCGAGGCATACCTACAGCGGGGTACCACTCCGTTAGTCTATGAGGTCGGGAGTCCATAAAAACCCAGAAACTACACCCTTTCAACTTTATCATGATTAAATACGGCTAAAGTCTAAGCCTATCACACAAGTCACCTAAAAACCTACCCCGGAATGGTACCCCTCCCATAATTCATCTACCCCAGCATTGGAAAGCCATCAGGCAAAAGTAAACACAAACGGCAACTGCGCAACAATAAGGCATAGTATAAACACAAGAGAATAAGAATCAAGAAATTACCTGAAATGGCTGTAGGAACTGGAGCGTGAAAGAGAAGCACGAGGTGGCTCGAGCAAGAAATTTTGGATGTCAGGGAGGAAAGAAGATGAAAATAGCAAGAGTGGGAGAAAAAGAAAAAGGAAACTATTTAAAAACCACCACGAGAAGCGCGAAAGAAGGCAGGGGCAAAACGATCTTTACGCACGGGAATTTTTCAAAAACCATTATGAGCATTTAATGCTCAGCGCGAAGAAGGAAGCGACGAACGAACGCCTCAGCAGACCAAGAGACACGCGCACAAGAGACGCGCCTCTCCCACGGTCAGCCGACTTGACGACAACGCACGAACAAGGGCATCACGCGCCATCGATTGCCCTCACGACCATCACTGGCGCGTCGGGGGAACTGTTACGGCCCGACCCAGGATTCCCGCGGGTCAATCCGACCCGAGCTCCACCCGGCCCGGCTGCGTGCCATTCAACCGACTCGGACACGCGTCCCGTACGGCTCACCCGCGGCTGTAGGACAGCGTCCTCAAGAATATGGGCCTGCCTTCCACACGGGCCCACTACTGACATGTAAATAAGGGGAAGACTGGCTCTTCCCCCGAGGTACGTCACATTTTTCCACATCACCCTCCTTTCCGCCTGCACATTGTCTGACAAGAGCGTCGGAGTGTCTTTGCAGGTGGCACCCCCCTCTCCGCCCGAAGTACTCGGGATCTCGCACCCCTTGGACCAGAAGACCGTGACCAGAGGAGCCCCCCATCACAACGAATCCTGACCCGAACCGTCCGGTAACCGACATACCGAACAACTATTAACTCTTTTAATTCTATTCTTAATATTTTATATTGATTTAGTGTTTAAAAATAACTTATACAAATAGAAAGTATTAGAAAAATTTAAATTAAATTAAAAGTTAAAGATATTTTTATAAAAAATTACAGAGTATCAAAGATAAAAATTATATTTTATTCAAATTATATTTATGAAGGTCGTAATTGTGATGACAGCAACGTTATGATGACGTCAATATAATGTCAGTCATTATTCGTGACAATGGTATGCTATCTTAATTCCTAGCATACGGACGAAGGAGATCCATACATTATGAGGCCACTATATCAATAATGAGAACCATACCTTATAGTTTTGTTAACCTAATGAGTAAAGGAAGAAGCACTGCTCAATAACGTTTATATTCTTTCAAACCCTTGCATAATAATGTGATAATAGTGTCCCATTATATATGGAACTCGTTGACCTTTCAATAAAGATTTAATTGGTTCATGATTATTGGATCAAATTAATTATTCTAGCTTTATGTGATGCCACAAATTTCAGTGCTCACACTGTAAACTACATAGTGGGGGTTAAGTGTGTACATACCTATATGCTTTTACATCATTGTTAAATATAATAATTATAAGGAATTAATCATATGACATCACCTAGTTTCACGTCAAATTATTGGAGGAACATCCCAAATCTGTAAGTTTCAGATCACATATTATAATACTAAGAAATAGTTTATATTTTTTCTGGTTAATGCCTAGAGGGAGCATGTATGGGAAAGTTGGAGTTAGGTCCAAACAATGTTAGAATAATATAATGATTTGAATAAATAAGAATAGCACATTTCACTTTTTTTTTTAAAGGATAAAATATATTTTTTTATTTTTAAATTTTATTTTGTTTCAATTTTGTTCTAAACGTTTTTGATTAATTTGCATCAAATATATCTTTTACGGTTAATTTTTCAAAAACTTTAAAACTAGTTTAACAACAATTTTATAAAAACAACTCTCGACACAAACAAATCAAACATAATTTTCATGCATAATTGTTAGATTAGTCAAATTTTTTAAAAATTTAGCTATCGGAGAGTATATTAGATGCAAATCGAAAACTTTTGAGACAAAATTGAAACAAAATAAAATTTGAAAATATTTTTAAAATTTTTGACGAATTTAAAAAAAAAAATTTTACCTTTTTTTTTAATTTTCTATTTTTTTTAATTCACAAATATTCTTTTATAGATAATAATGTTTGAATGCTAAAGATTTCATAAGAAGTATGACTCTTTCAGTATTTTTTTTTAAACTTTTATACTCAAGGCTCAACTTAAACCTAATAATTTTCAAAAGAAAGAAAATTAGTATTTATCACTGCAATTGATATGGTGTATTTGTTACTTTATTTGTTTTGTTTTGGCCTAGTGGTGAAGTCCATGTCACTATTTTATAGACCGTCCACTCAAGATACTCTGCATAGTCTTGGCATTAGGTTATTAGCCTAAAACATCAAATGAAATTCAATGTTCCCCATCATCAGATGAAAACTTTTTAATAAATTAATGTTATTTTACAACTATATCGATTCCACCATTGAGAAAACGCACATTCTCAATGATGATTTCTATGGTAATAATACATGGTCCTCAGCTATGGAAGTTGTACTTAATTATCTTCTAGGTTGTTGTTGTTTACTGTAAATTTTGGTTCGATAATTCAAGAATTAATTTGTTACGAATTAATGTTCTATTCAAAAGTTTATGACTCGACAAACTAAGAATTAACTTATTGTGAATTAATGTTTTATTAAAAAAATTATCATTAATTAATGGATTGTTGCATACAATAAAATTCAAATTCTTAAAATTAGTTTAAGTAAATAATTGGACAAATTACTTGACTAATCCAAATTAATTATTGTTGTTGTTATATCGAAGTACCATATAACAGTAATATAATTTTTTTTAATATTTTAAAACATATTCATTAAATTTGATCCGATTGAGATACTAAATTACCTTATGAGTGGTTCAACAGAATTATATATTGATCAAATTGCATGTTTCAAATTCAATAAAATAAATATACAAATTACATATTAATTAAAGTTAATATGTTTTAACAAATATAATTACCGAGTTAGATTGGATCAGGATTATCAAAAAATGAGTAAGTTGATAAAGTAGTAAATAAAAAATTAATTATTCTTAAATTAAGACAATAAAACATATATTTTATATATTGAAATTACAAATTTAATAATAATTAATATCTCATTTTATCACTTTAACAACTTTCGGACACTAAAAAATCTAAATTCTAATAGATTAACACAAGAAGAAGCTTGGTCTAGTGGTATAGAGGTGCACCTCACTCTCCTTTTGCAATTTGGAAAGAGGCTCGCGTGCGGTTCTAACAATAGTTCATATTCAAATACAAAGACGGTTTAATTGAAGCCGATTAAATTTAGTCAAGCTGATTTTATATCCCATCCAATTGATAAACCGGACTAATAACTTGACCGATCATTCACCGGAATTGATAACTATGTTTTAGACGACATATCTTTACTAAAAAAACAGTAACAATTTGTACTACAAATCTTTAATCTAGTCAAATTCAAAAGTATCGCTTTTTTTAAATGTAGTTCTACTCTAGTAAGATAAAAAATGTGTGTTGTAAAACACAAATAAATGATAACTAATTAATTAACAAATTAAGTATAAGCAAAAGGGTTAAGAATATAAAATTTATAATTGCGAGAAATAAAAATTATTTAGGATATGAATTAAAACACTTATCTTAAAGATTTTGACCCTAGTTTGAGCCAAACGGGCAAAAATCACAGCGACTCTCACTAGGCCCAAACCCAAGATATATAAACCCCCTCACTTAGCCAACAATTCAACCACTTCCGCGATTTAGAGAGAGAAGCTCGAGAGAAGAGAGGGAGGAGTGAGAGCCATGTCTTAAGTTACTTCAAATCAACATAACTTTCAAATTGTAGTTCCAATCAACGACCCGTTTGTGACTACGCGTTCGTCTCGACTTCCTCTTCATTTTTATCTAACTATTATGATAAGAAATTTTGAAATTCTTGTCCCATTTTTCTTTTCTCTTCTAAATTTGCATTTTGGGTTTGAGATGTTGAGAGAATTGTGATTTTGATGTTTAGGGAAAGCTTCATCTCAAGTTATAGCGAAATTTTGACCCAAGGTTACGTGAAATAAGGTGAGAGAACTCTTCCTCTTTAATTTTTTCCTATATGTGCGAACCCTAGTTTGAACTATGTGTGAAATTTGGTGAAATTAGAGTTGTTAGAGTTTCTTGGTTGATTTTATGCGGATTTGGTGCTTGCTGTGGTTGTGGAGCTTTTGTTGAGGCTTGAATTGGCGCTTGTGATACGTTCACATTTTTAGTAGTTTGTATTTTATTTTTCTTACATTTTTCTCTTGTTTTCGTAGGTTTAATTACATAATCTTCCTTTAATCTCATGACTCTTTACTATCAATTGCTACTTAGTATTTTTAAAGTGTTTTCAAGGAATTGCAGGATTAAAGAGATACACATCAAAGTAGCCAAGAGAGGATGATCAAAAGGCAAGCATTGCAAGTAAGGAACATAGGAATCAAGTCATGCAAACCATGCAGCATAGCTAGCATGCCACGCCTGGAGCAGGGCGTGCCATGATATTGTATGGATGTGCTACGCTCATAAAAGCATGGAGTAGGGCATGCAACGTAGAGAGCTGGGCGTGCCACACCCTAGAGAGAAGAAGCAAGGAGGCACGCCATGCCCTGGAGTGCCTTGAAGAGGTGTGCTACGCCTTAGAAGAAAGCCAAAACCTAGGAGCAATTCACAAAGAGGGCGTGTAACGTGCAGAGGAAGGCATGCCACACCCTGGAGAAGAGTGAAGGCCAGGCATGCCACACATGGAGTAGGGCGTAACACGCCTAGAGACAAGTGAAGGTGGTGTGCCACGCATAGGTAAGGGCATGCCACGCTCGATGCAAAAGACCAGGCCCAGCGTGCAACGAAGCAGGGAAGCATGCCACACTTGAGGAGAAGTCCAAGCTCTAGGAGCAACCAAAGCAGAGGCGTTACATGCCTAGAAGAGGGCATGCCACGCCTTAGGCTCAGCCCAAGGAGCGCGTGTCACGCTGCTGGTAGACGTGCCACGTCTATCCCAAAGAAAACAAGCCTAGTGCAACTCTAGTGATGTTCTCTTCAAAGCCCAACCTCAAAGATGTGATTCTGAATTGAAGATTAAAGAAGATTATGTAATAATTAGATTTAAATTTGATTTAATTCTGTTTTGATTTTGTTTTTAGAATTTGAATTAGGAGCTATCTTAATTATTTTGATTAAGATTAGATTTAGTTTTTGAATTTGAATTGGAAGAAACCCTAGGATATAAATAAGTGAACATTGTTCACAAGGAAAGACATCCAGGGGAGGATCTTTGGATCCCTCACGTGTCTCTCTTCTTCTTTTCTTTTGCTTTGTTTTTCAATTCACCATGAGTAATTTATCCTTCTATAAAAGGATTAAGAGCTCTGTTTATATTTCTATGAATTATTAATCTAAGTTTTCTTCTATCTTAAAGTCTTGCATTGATTTGTTTTATGATTGAGTGTTTCGTTCTTCATCCCTAAAGGATTAGTAGTGTTGACAGGCATGCTAATCCCATCTTGAATTTGTTTATTGCTTTGACAGAATTAATATCCGAATTATGCTTCAAAACTTTTTCACATAACTTTTTGAATTGACTAGACATAGGGGTTTTTAAAGTGTGCGACACAATACATGATTTGTTAATTACCCTAGTTTTGAATACGTGACATATAATTTGAATTAGGACAATTCTTGAAAATTGTGTTTTCTCATAAGATTCAATCGAACAGGACTAGCTTAGATACGTGACATATAATTCGACCTAAGGACTACTTTTGAATCTTATGAGAAATTGAGTCAGATTTTATACTTAACCTCTTTGATTAATCGATTGACCAAGACATTGGAAATCGAGGAGAAACCGAGGTTAGTTAATTAAAGAGAAACTGAGGTGCCAAGACATTGGAAATCAGTTCATTAAGATTCGTCTAAAAAGATCTTTTCTTGCTTTAGAATAGGAAAACAAAGTTTGATTCTTCTAAGGACTTAAGCATCTTTGTGACCCTTGACTTCTCCATCATATATTCTCTTTCAATCAATTACATATTCACTGCCCTCAAGCAATCCAACATTGATGTCTTTTAAGTTTCTAGCAAGCTTTAACATTCACCAATTCAAGGGTTTATTGATATAATTAGTTATTTAACTTGATATTTGCATTCTCAGTTCTTTAATCCTTGTGGGAACGATATCCACTCACTCTGGTATTACTTGAACGATCTGGTGCACTTACCGGCGGTATCTGTAAGCTTCACTTTTTGCTCATTAAATTTTTGGCGCCGTTTCTGGGGATTAGCTGAGATTGACATCATACGTTGGATTAAATTGCTAAACTTTTATTTTTTCACTCTATTTTTCTTTGCTTTCTTTTCACTACTCCATATTACTTCTTTTCATATTTTTTCACATGGTGCTTTTAATCAAGTTTGGTGTTTGTGTATAAGGAAGCAATGGATCCCATGAACACAATCGTCACAATCAACAAGTGCATGTTTAAACAAGTTTGCTTATTCACAACACAAGTAGAACAATTGCATGCTTCACAAGCCCCTGGCTATGATTTCTATGGAGGAGCATATATGGAACAATTCTCAAGGCCAGAGAATAATCCTTACTTTCCTGAATGGAGAGAGTATCCTAATGATGGTTGGTGGAATCAAGAACAAGCCTTTTCTAATGTTGCATATCATCTGCAAGAGAGCTAGATGCAATTCCAAAACCCTCTTGAGCATGCTGTAGAAGAACTAAAACATACAGTGGCTGAGTTTTCTTTTGAGAATAAGATAGCAAGATTATCTCAAGCCACAGCTAAATTTGTGCAACAAACTTAAAGCTTCATGGAAGAAATAAGAGCAAATTTCAATAATCAAGAAGCTTCAATAAGGAATTTAGAGGTGCAAGTGGACAAATTGCTAAATAATTAGCAGAGAAGGAAAATGACTCCTCCCTAAATGAGACCATGTCAAATCCTATGGGAGAATGCAAGGTAGTCAATAACTCTACATCACCCAAGTTCTGAAAAAGAAGAAAAGTTAGAATAGGTGCGGTCAATAGAGGAATTCATTGAAAAAAAGATCGTAGTCAACAAGCAAAAAATACTATCTTGGAGAAGAAGAAGGTCAACAAAAATCAATACATCCGCTATCCTAAAAAGCGGTATGAGTCAAGCTAGTGACATTAAAAGAGCACTTACCTAAAAAGAAAAATATTTTAATGAACAAGATAGATCTTAGTTAACGTCTGTTTTCTACTCATAATTTTGCTACCACCATGTTCATACCCTGGCCCAAATAATAAAAGCCAGGCCCAATAAGGATAAAAGGCCTGACCCAAAGGGGTGGCCTCCACCATGTACCCGACCTTTTTAAGGAAGTCAGACACTACGCAGGGAGCTTAGCTCTACTTGTCCAAACAAGTAACTGCCTCTTTGAATCTGTCCAACTATCTCTATCTTCCCTGAAAGATAGATCCTAGCAAACTTCCAAGATAAAGGGAATGATTATCCATCAACAAAGGTGGAACTACTTCGACAAAGGTGGTTATCAGCTCTACTATAAATACACTGACACTCCTCATGTACGCACATGTTCTAATCTACTAAAAACCTGCCTAAAGTCCTTGCTAATTTAAGCATCGGAGTCTCTTGAAACCACCCCTACCTCCTCACGAGGAACTCAAACGGTGGCACCTCGACAACAAACAAGTCAAACCCTGCCTCAGAAGGATTCTAGAGCTCACGTTCAAGCCCAAATCAATGTTTCAAGTAATCCTTAGAACATTGGCGCTGTTGCCGAGGAACCTAGAATTTGACCCTTGATAATGGTGGACAATTAGTATGAAGATGGCCACACGACATCTAAATCAGAACTTGAACCCCACCGAGATGCCCTCGTACACGCAATACCTCCACCACGGGAAAGAATGCATGTTCCTCACGGAGAAGGGATGTTGGGAAACCCCCAGCCGAGATGGATTTAGTTAGAGGTGCATACACTTGAAGATGATGAACCTCCAAATCCAACGGAGATACTACGTTTAGTCCATGGCCATCGTGGATGACTAGAGCAGCTTGAACAAGAAGCTGAATGACAACAGAAAGCAGAATCAGAATTACGAAGGCAGGTACGTCGACGAAAGGAGATAGATGAAAAGCTCCTAAGATTGGAAGCTGACCTCCGAAGAAGGAGTAATCGAGCAGATCGGGAAGAAAGCCCTCTAGGAGGAGAAGACCTGTTCGTAGAAGAGATCATGTGGGCCAAAGTTTCAAGGAATTTCAAAACCCCCGACATAGATCACTACAACGGAACGACTGACCCGAGGCATAATCTCAACAACTTCAAAAGTCGGATGTACCTAGTCGACACCTCTGATGCTACTCATTACAAATCATTCCCAATGGCTTTGACCAAATCGGCGATGAAATAGTTCGATAACTTACCGCCCAGGTCGGTAACTTTTTTTGACAACCTGGTAAGGAAGTTTCTTACAAGATTCTCAATTCAGAAGAATAAGGTGAAACATGCACCAAGCTTGCTAGAAGTCAAATAAGAGGTCAGAGAGATGCTCTAAGACTATATGGAAAGATTCAATAAGGTGTGCTTGGAAATACATAACTTACCTACTGAAGCAGTCCTAATAGGATTAGTTAATGGCCTTAAAGAAAGGCCGTTTTCTCAATCTAAATCCAAGCGACACTCGGCTTCCTTGTACGAAGTAAAAGAGCGGACAAAGAAGTACATCAATATGGAGAAAAATTCTCGACTAAAAGAGCCACTCTTAAGACCCATCTTGCCCTATCCACCTCGGAAAAAAGAGAAAGAAGCTAAGAAGAAAGAAGAGTACAACTCGGAGAAACCTCGAAGGTATCATAATTATACTCCCCTCCGGGTCTCTCTTGTAGATGTTTACAGAGAGATTTGTCATACCGAAAAGGTTTCACCTCCTAGTCCAATTAAACACAAAAAAGCAAGAAGTCGGACAGAATGCTGCGAGTATCACAAACTCTATATGCATTCTACCAACTATTGCTATGATTTAAAGAATGTCATTGAAAAGTTGATCAGAGAAGGTAAACTAGATAGGTACTTGGCAGATAGGTCGGCCGATCAAAGAAAAACAATTAAGGACAAAGAAGGAGAATGACAAGTGTAAAAATCGGAGTTTTTCACGTAAAACCGTTTTAATAAAATAATTTTAGTGCCCGAAATAGATTCAAAATTTAGAAGTTTAAATTTTAAAATATAAAGATGAAATTTTGTTTCAATGGATTTTATTGAGTTGGAAAATGTATCTTCTTCGAAAAGTTTCTGTAAAAATGCGTACTGGCGCTTAAGCCGGCAGTACTGGCTCTAGTCTATCCAGTACCGCATATTTTGGAAAATTGATTTGTTGTTTTGAAAAGGCAAAAATAATTTAAAATTGAAAATCGGGCACTAATCTTAAAGGTTTTGGCCCAAAGTGGGCCAAACAGACCAAAAATGCTAACGGATTAGACCGAACCCAAACTGGGCCCAAGGCCCAACATATATATGCTCATTTAAAGAGCTTTGAGCTCATTTTCCAGCCCAAAGAGAGAGAGAGAGAGAGGCGCGGTTTGAGAGAAGAGAGGAGAAGAGGTGATGTTACTATTCACATCCACCTTCCGGGAGCCATAACTTGAGCTACGAAATTCCGATTGACGAGCTGTTTGCGGCCACGCGAAGCTCTTGTCGAGCTCTTAGTTCCTATCTAAGAAAATCTGATAAGAACTCAAAGCTCACACTCCAGTTTCTTGCCCTATTTTCTGTGCGTTTTTGGTTATGGTTTTTGAGTAGATTTTGTGATTTTGGTTGTTTAGGTGATCTCTAGTAGCAGATAATTGTTGGAAATTACCCCAATCATCTTTGAACAAGGTAAAGTTGCTCATAAACCCTTGTAGTGTTGTATATTGTGGTTTCTAGATTTTGATTTTGGTGATATATGTGTTGTTAGTTGAGCTTTGGTGCTTTTTGGAGTTGTCTTGGCTTTTTGGTGGTTTCGTGCATGGAGGATAATCGGCCAAGGTATGGTTTCGGTTTCCTTTATGTAATATGTAATATTTCTGGACACTTAGGCTAGTCGACCTTAAGATAGGATTGAATTAAATAAATGGTGGATTGGATTATGTATGTGGCATGTGAATTGTGATGGAGATTTTATGAGTTGTGTATGTTAGAGTTTGATTACGATGTTGATGAGAAAATTGATGATTGGTGTTGTTCATTGGGATTGATTGGTGTTGTAGTGGTGTTGTGTGCAAGGAATTGGAACAATAACGATGATGATTATATGATATTGATGATGATTGTGGGTATTTTAATGATTTTGGAGGTTGATGATGAA
This sequence comes from Arachis ipaensis, assembly GCF_059453495.1. NCBI lineage: Eukaryota > Viridiplantae > Streptophyta > Magnoliopsida > Fabales > Fabaceae > Arachis > Arachis ipaensis. The sequence continues at coordinate 61,512,382 of NC_142437.1, read as the reverse complement.
TGTGAGATTTATTGTTGTTGATGAGGGTTATTGGTGTTAATGATAAATTATGATATTGGTTGATGTTGGTGAGTGTGTATGTTAATTTTGGTAAATGAATATGGATAATGATTGATAATATTGAGGTTATTTGATGAGGATTTGTAGTGGTTGTTGATGTTTGTTGTTGGTTGAAGATGATTATGAGCGTTTATGATGATTTTGGATGTTGATGATTAAGGACTTTGATGGTGTTGAGTGGGGGAATTGGGGTATTGTGGATGGTTGAGTTGGAAAAGGAAGGGTATAGACTTTTATGTTGTTTTGGTATTGTTTGGGTTGTGATTGGTTTGGTTTTGACTTAGGAGTTTTGGTAAAATTGAGGTTTTGAGACTTTTGGTAAAAATGAGTTTTGGGCTAACTTTGATGGATTATATCTTAAACTACAGTTTTTGAAATTTGATGTATTTTATATCAAATGAAAGATAATTGAATAAGCTTTAAAATGGTTTAAATTTTGTGGAAATCTGAATTTTGTAAAGAAAGTTATGATCATTCAAAGTTTGATGTCAAAATCTGAAATTCTGCAATGTTGCAGAATTTTGTGATTTCTATTTTGTGTGCACACGCACACCCCTGTGATTTTTTGAACCTGTGCATACGCACAGCCTTGTGCGTACGCACACACAGGGGAAGGCTTGCTGTTGGCAGTGCTAGCATGACCTGTGCGTACACATAACCAATGATGTTTTACAACCTGTGCACACGCACACGTTGGAAGGTGCATTCTGTTGAGGGCGTTCGCACGTCTTGTGCGAGCGAATAGAATTGTAAAATTTCACACTTGTGCGTACGCACACCTCTATGCATATGCAAACATTTTTAAAAATCCTGGGCGTGCGCATGCACACCCCTATGCGCACGCACATGCCCTATTTATTAGCTAAACTCTTTTTTTTTTTAACTGTTTCACCTTCCTAACAAACTTGTAAACTTCTGAGACACCTATTTAAGACTTTTGGCTTGTTTTTGGATATTAAAACATAGATAAGGTCTTGGGCAGAGTTGATTTGGGTATTACTTGGGAAAGTTAGAGAACAAAGGTTTAGGTTTCTGGTGTATTAGGGATGAGTTTGGTTAAGAGAGAAGGAAGAGTAGTGAACTTGGTGATTACTGATAGCGAATTGAGAAACTGATGAACTAATGAGTTTGGAATAAAATTGAGAACCGATGATGGTTTTTATGAGTTTGATGGATATTGAAGGAAAGTGTGCCAGTCACTATATCCTTGGAATGTTGAGAATTGATAATTGAAAGTGAGTTGAGATGAAAATGGTGATGACTGGTGATGATTTGAGGTTGATGGACTTGTTGCATGTGCAAAGTGTGCCAGGCACTATATCCTTGGAATGATAGTGTGCTAGGCACTATATCCTTGGAACATTTTATGATGAAATAGATGTTGTTGTTGTTTTCCTCCTCTGCCGCAAGAGTGTGCCAAGCACTATATCCTCGGAATGAGCATGCAAGTGGGTCGGGCACTATATCCTCAGAATGATAGTGTGCCAGATTGCCAGCGTGCCAGGCGCTATATCCTCGGATGTGGCAGAAAGGCGACATCTAAAAGGATGTGTCAGGTTGGCATTTATTGACTGACAAGTGATATCACGAGCCAATAGGACAGGCATTCATCATGTGAATCTACTATGTGATTTGTTTTGTTTTGCCTATTTGTATATCTTGGCTAAATGAATAATATACTTATTTGCTAGTTGTTTTACTTGCTGTACCTGTATATTACTTGTGATTTACTTGCTTGTATTACTTGTGATTGACTGGTGTTGAGGAGGTTAGGTAGGCGGTGGCGATGGGATCACACGGAGGGTAGGTTGGTGAAGGCTGTGGGACAGCGGTGATTAGTATTAGTTAGAATTCTCTTAAGTTTAGATAACCCTGTTTACGGTTTAAGTTCCTTATTTATTTATTTATTCTAAGCTTGAATATCCGTATTTAATGTGAAGTTCTAGGATTGCCTTTAGCGTCCCAGAGCCTTACATCTTACATTATTGGGCACTGTTACCATACTAAGAACTCCCGGTTCTCATATCATATTCTGTTGTTGTTTTTCAGATGCAGGTCGCAACCACCTCAGTGAGTTATTTGGTGGTGACAGAGCGGAGGATCTCTATCTGTTTTGGAGTCTTTTTGCTTATTTTGTATTATCTCTCACTTTTGTATTTACTTTTGCTTAGAGGCTTACTTTGAGAGAAAAACTTGTATAAGCTGTTTTAACTTTCAGATGTTTGTATGGTCTGTATATAGCTGTCCGGCTTAAACTCCGCGAGCCGTGGTTAGATCTTCATACTATTATACTCTTATATTTGGTTATATTATATCTATTTCTATTAGTGTTAAGTTTGTAGCTTCGTGAGTATGTTTTGCGCTTTTCACATCCAATTTTTGAGCTGTATCTTTAATCGGGTTTCTAGAATATATTACTTCTTCTATATATTATATGTATAAGCTTTAGACTTGTCGTAACCTTTGATTAACCTTTGCTTTACGATGCGAGGTAAGGCTTAGGATAATTAGGGTGTTACAACAAGAACGTCCACCTCAAACTCCCGAACGACACAGACACATGATTAATGAGGGATTTGCTAGAGAAGGAATATTGAAATCATCACGAAAAAGACATCTTAAAGAGGTGTACCAAGTCGGGGAGGATGGCCGATCTCCCAACTGACCCACCATCTCGTTGACTAAAGAAGATGCTCAAGTGGTAACCCCTGGTCATGACGATCACGTGGTGATAATAATGATCTTCGCCAACGCAAACCTCCATAGAACCCTTATAGATCAGGTAGCTTGGCAGATATATTGTTTAACCTGCTTTTGAAAAACTCGGGCTGGAAGAAAAGGATACGAAGGCATACCCAGATAACCTCTTTGAACTGAGGGATATGCCGATCCGACCTTTGGGGTATATCTCTTTATACACTACTCTTGGAAACGAAGCGAGGTCAAAGACGTTAAACATCGATTACATCGTGGTCGACGCCACTTGAACATATAATGCCCTAATAAGTCAGACAACCTTGAACCGACTTACAGTAGTTGTCTCTATGCCTCAGTTACTCATGAAGTTTCCTACTACGGAAGGAATCGCTACCATAAAAGGAGATCAAATGCTAGCATGCAAATATTACAATGAAAGCCTTAATTTAAAAGGCAGTCTAGGGGGAAAAGAAGTCAATACTCTTGAACTTTGTGGTGTTCGAACTCGAGAAGAACTATGCCCCCAACCTGGAGGAATGGCAGAAGAAGTGAAAATTGGAGATAACCCTGAGAAAACAACAAATATAGGGCCAACCTGGAAGGAGTACTAAAAAAGCACCTCATTGACCTTTTAAGAAGAAATTCCGACCTTTTCATTTGGAAAGATTCTAACATGCTTGACATAGATCCCGACCTAATGTATCATAAGTTCGCCGTATGCCAGGCTCCTGACTTATCCAGCAAAAGCATCGGAAACTTGGGCCAGAAAGGACACAGGTCGTGGAGGAACTGGTGCAAGCATTGTTGGAAGCTGAATTCATAAGAGAGGTAAAGTATCCACTGTGGCTGGCGAATGTGGTTTTAGTGAAGAAGAAAAATGAAAAATGGAAGATCTGTGTAGATTATACTGACCTCAACAAAGCTTGTCCTAAGGATTCCCACTCTCTTCCAAGTATCGATGCTCTTATCGATTCAGCCTCAAATTATCAGTACTTGTACTTTATGGACGCTTACTCGGGACATAATCAAATCCCGATGTACAAACTCCAAAAAAAGACCTCATTCATAACTCTTAAGGCTAATTACTATTAGTAGTAATACCTTTTGGGTTAAAGAATGCCGGAGCCACATACCAGTAACTGATGAACAAGGTATTTTTTCTTCTCATTTAGGGAAACTTATGGAGGTATATGTGGACGACATGCTTGTTAAAACAAAGATCGACTCAAGACTCTTGTCTAACATCTCTGAGGTGTTCTTTACAATAAGAAAGCATGAGATGAGGCTAAACCCCTCAAAATGTACTTTCGCAGTAGAGGCGGAAAAATTCTTAGGCTTTATGCTAACTCAAAGTGGCATAGAAGCAAACCCAGACAAGTTTAGAGCTATACTAGACATGAAGAGCCTGACCTGTCTCAAAGAAGTTTAATAATTAAATAAAAGGTTGGCAGCTCTATGCAGATTCCTTGCAGGATCATCATTGAAATCACTACCCCTATACTCAATTCTCAGAAAGGAGAAGCAGCTTAAGTGGATTGCAGAATGCAAGCAAGCCTTTCAAGACTTCAAGACCTTTTTGGGTCAACCCCCATACTTACCTGACCTATAGCAGGAGAAGAGCTCGTTCTCTACCTGGTAGGGATGACCCAAGCTATAACTTTGTCCTTGATCAGAGAAGATAAGAATGGACAATAACCCATCTACTTCGTCAGCAAAGCTTTACAAGGAGTAGAATTAAACTATCAAAAGATAAAAAAGTTTGCGTATGCTCTTATCCTCACCTCTTGAAGGCTTTGACCTTATTTTCAAGCTCACACTATAAAGTCCGTACCAACCAACCAATGAAACACATTTTGCAAAAGACGGACCTAGCAAGAAGGATGTTGCAACAGGTTGTAGAATTATCCGAGTTCAATTTAAGGTATGAAGCTCAGACAACAATTAAATCTCAGTATCTCGTCGACTTCATAGTTGAATACACTGAAAGTCGGGGAAGCCCAACAACATGGAGCCTATATTCATCCAATAAAGCTGGCAGTAGAGCCAGCGTCATCCTAGAAAGTGAGGAATGAACTGGGATAGAACTTTTGCTAAGGTTTGAATTTCCGACTTCTAATAACCAAGGAGAGTATGAGGCTTTACTTGCTGACTTAAAACTGGCTAAGGAAGTAGGGGCTAATAGTGTTCAGTGACTCTCATGTAATAAAATCACATATTAATGGCACTTATCAAGCCAAAAGACCTCAGCATGAAGAAATACTTAGATGAAGCATGGGAGGAACTATCAATGTTCTCGAAAGGAGAAATTAGGTATATAACTCAGGAATCAAATGCCTGAGCAGATGTCCTCTCCAAGCTAGCCAGCACCAAGCCATGGGGCAACAACAGAAGCCTCATCTAGGAAACGCTCCGTGCACTATCAATATAAGGAGATGACCCCTATAACTCAGATATAATGATTATATCCAACCAAAATCTAGGATGGATGACCTTCATAATCAACTATCTTAAATTTGATGTTCTCTCTGAGAATAAAAAGGAGGCTCAAAGACTCATAAGAGAGGCACAAAATTACACGTTAGTCCATAATGTCCTATATAAAAGTGGGATATCAATGCCTCTCTTGAAGTGCATCCCGACCTCTAACACAAAGGAGGTCCTAGAGGAAGTACACAATGGCATATGTGAGAACCACTTGGGGGCCCGATCACTAGCCAAGAAGGTGATACGGGTCGGCTTCTTTTGGCCGACCTTATGAAGAGAAGCGGTCGAGTTTGTTAAAAGGTGCCCGCCTTGTCAGAAGCATGCCAACTTCCATGTTGTGCCTCTTGAGGAGCTTATTAGTGTTACCTCATCATGGCTGTTTGCAAAATGGGGTCTCGATCTCCTCGGACCATTTTCTCAAACTCTAGGACAAGTCAAATACCTCATAGTAGGAATTGACTATTTCACTAAGTGGATTAAGGCGGAATTACTAGCAACCATTACTGCCGAGAGAAGTCAGAAATTCCTCTATAAAAACATTGTCACAAGGATTAGAGTTCCCCACGCCATCTATAACACCCTACCACACAGAGTCTTATGCTTAAGTCATAAAACAGAGGTGGCGAGGTATTACGATCTCTAAAAATAAAATTTAGTACGTATAGTATTGCAAAAATATCTGTAACTAGGAGCTTTTGAAGAAAAGTGGGTAAATTAAAACCGTTAAATCAAACAGCACAACACTTCGATCGATATCGTAAACTAACAGACAAGGAGTAAGTTAAAGCGAAGAAATATACAAAGAGTGCCAAAATACATATATAAAGGCCTGGGACTCGGTTTGCGAAGATAACCGGTCCGGGCATAACAGTATACATACATATATAATAAAGAACTTCCCAAAAGACAACCCAAATGATAAAATACAGAACCTGTTTCTCCAAAATAACCTCTGAGAGGGGTAAGTATAAAATACATATACAGTGGAGAATATAGTATCTAAACAGGTATATAACGACCAACATAAAATTCCCAAAGGCTAAGGATCTCTGCCAAAAGAAAGTCACCAGCATGCCTCAGCAAGGAGTCTCACGTCCTGCATATGAAAATCACAAAATTTGTATGGGTGAGAATCGAAGGTTCTCAGCATGGTAACAATGCCCAAATATCTAACATGTAATATCCTAGGAAAGCCGAAGGCAATCCTAGAACTCCCAAGCTATAATCAAAGCATATAAATGTAACTAAACCATGAGAAATGTAAAAGTAGGCAACAAACTTAAGGATCTTCATTTCTAACAAAATATCCCCTTTCCAAATCCTGCAAACCTTCCAACTGCCAACAGTAATGTAAATGCAAGCACAAGTATATTAAGCAAAGAAATGCACAAGTAAGAAGCAGATAAGATAATTAGGCAATTATTAAATAATGATGCAATCAATTAGGCAATCCAGACAAATCACATATAATGCTTATGATGCATGCCTGCCCTAGTGGCTGATGAGTCTCAACCGTCGGTTATCAAGCTAATCCGACGCGTCTGGTAGCTAACCCGGACGCCGTCTCTCTGTTGCGCGTTAATACCATTAGAGGGATTACGTGCCCTGTCACCGTTAGAGGGTATCTATGCCCTGTCACTAATTTACCATTAGAGGGTATCTGCTTCCTGTTGGAATTAGAGGGTATCTGCGCCCTGTCGCCCATTTACCATTAGATGGTATCGGTGCCCTGTCACCCTTACAACCAGAGAGAAGTACAAACGTACTCACACCCAACCTTTCCATTCATTATTCATTTATTATATCCCATCACGAATTTACATATACATTTATCCTCAGCCATAAATCAACATTCATCTCAGCCATCCTGCTTAAATTCATAATTCATTCACATTCATAAATGATGAGCGGATAATTTATACCCTTTTTGGCATTATTTTTACATAGTTTTTAGTATGTTTTAGTTACTTTTTATTATATTTTTATTAGTTTTTATTCAAAAATCACAATTCTAGACTTTACTATTAGTTTGTGTGTTTTTCTGTGATTTCAGGTATTTTCTAGCTGAAATTGAGGGACCTGAGCAAAAATATGATTCAGAAGCTGAAAAAGGACTACAGATGCTGTTGGATTCTGACCCTCCTGCACTCGAAGTGTATTTTCTGGAGTTACAAAAGCCCAATTGGCGCGCTCTCAATTGCGTTGGAAATTAGACATTTTGGGATTTCCAGAAATATATAATAGTCCATACTTTGTCCGAAATTTGATGGCCCAAACTGGCACTAAAAGCCAGCCAAAAACTTTCTGGCGTAAATCGCCAGAACTGGCACCAAAACTGGAGTTAAACGCCCAAACTCGCACCCAAGCTGGCGTTTAACTCCAAGAACAGCCTATGCACGTGAAAGCTTTAATGCTCAGCCCATGCACACACCAAGTGGGTCTCGGAAGTGGATTTCTTCACTATCTGCACTTAGTTACTTACTTTCTGTAAACCCTAGTAACTAGTTTAATATAAATAGCACTTTTTACTATTGTATTTAGGGAGACTTTTGGTCTACCATAGACTGGAACACGTTTATGTTACATTTGGAGGCTGGCCTCATGGCCATGCCTAGACCTTTTTCACTTATGTATTTTCTTCGGTGGAGTTTTTACACCCCATAGATTAAGGTGTGGAGCTCTGCTTTTCTTCATGAATTAATGCAAGTACTATTGTTTTTCCTTCAATTCACGCCCACTTCTTCTCCAAGATATACTCTTGTACTTAATTCAGTTAAGTCAGAATGAAGGGGTGACCCGTGACAATCACCCACTATCTTCGTTACTCGCTTAGCCAAGATCCGCGTGCCTGAAAACCACAAGCGGTCTACATGATGTTCAACGTAGTCATTGGACGACAGCCAGAGTATATTCTCTTGGGTATCTAATACACGGAATGAGTCCGTGAGATTAGTATCTTTGTGGTATAGGCTAGAACCAATTGGCAGCCATTCCTGAGATCCGGAAAGTCTAAACCTTGTCTGTGGTATTCCGAGTAGGATCTGGGAAGAGATGACTGTGACAAGCTTCAAACTTGCGAATGTTGGGCGCAGTGACATTGTGCAAAAGGACAAGGGTCCTATTCCAACGCTAGTGAGAACCGACAGATGATTAGCCGTACGGTAGCTGTACATGGTATTTTTCATCCGAGACGAGAAATTTGACAGTTGATTAGCCGTTCAGAGATCGTACCTAGTATTTTTCATCCGAGAGGATCATACAGCTTGCCATGGAAGGGAGCATGCATGGTTGGAGGAAGACAATAGGAAAGCAGAGGTTCAGAAGCAACAAAGCATCTCCAAACGCTTATCTGAAATTCCCACCAATGAATTACATAAGTATCTTTATTTTATTTTATGTTTTATTTATCTTTTAATTATCAAAACCTCATAACCATTTGAATCTGCCTGACTGAGATTTACAAGATGACCATAGCTTGCTTCAAGCCGACAATCTCTGTGGGATCGACCCTTACTCACATAAGGTATTACTTAGACGACCCAGTGCACTTGCTGGTTAGTTGTGTGGAGTTGTGAAAAGTGTGAATCACAATTTTGTGCACCAATAAACTATCATCACACAACCATTTGGCTCACATCATACTCAGCCTTTCAGCTCATATCATACTCAGCCGTTCGGCCCATGTCATATACAACACTCCACCATCCTCACCAACAACTCATATCATCATAATTCATCATACTTAGCATAACATGCCCTTTCTTTCTCCACAAGCTACCCTCTTCCCTAGCTTACTCTCATTCACTAGGCATTCTATATCAATTTAAGATTTAAGGGATGAATTTGGGGGTTTATAAGCATGAAATAATATCTCGGAAGGTTACGAGCTTGTTCGGAATGTGAAGAGCTTGAAAACAAGAGTTTTAGAAATGAACTGGGTCGCGTGCGTACGCACAGGGGTGTGCGTGCATACGCCCAGAAGTATTTTTAAACATGTGCGTACGCACAGGTCTGTGCGTACGCACAGAAAGCAAAATCTTCATGGTGAAGCGCGTGCACAACATGTGCTAGCGCCACCACCAGTGCGCCATTTTCAACGTGTGCGTGTGCACAGGCCTGTGCGTACACACAGCTCGCATCCTTCGTTGGTTGTGTGTGCGCACAGGGCGTGCTAGCGCTCCCATCAGCAGCCCTGCCCCGCGCATGCGTACGCACAAGGCTGTGTGTGCGCACAGGTCCAAATTCTCGTGGGGTGTGCGTGCGCACACAAACCTGAAATCACAAATTCTGCAGAAGTTGCAGAATTCAGATTTTTGGCCCGAACTTCCAACGATCATATCTCCTTCCACAAAATTCAGATTTCTACCAATGTTAAATCATTTTAAAGCTTATGAGATCCTCTTTCAATTGGTATAAAAATCATCAAATTCCGAAAACAATAGCTTAAGATATGATCCGTTGAAGTTCATCAAAATTCCATTTTTACGAAAACTCATAAACTCCCAAATTTCAAAATATATACTTACCAAATCCAATCAAAATTAACCCTTTCCAACATTTACCATTTCCTCACCTCATTCAATCATCAATCCATCATTTACACCATATATAACCAAATCTCACATCATAAATCAACATATCACATTCCAAACTCCAATTAAACATTGAAGGGATCAATCCCCATATATATATATATATATATATATATATATATATATATATATATATATATATATATATATATATATATATATATATATATATATACACACACATACACACATAACAAATTCATTCTTTTAATCATGCTCACCAACAAGGTCCTTAACTCTATCATTAATCCAACATTATTAATCCACATCGCATACCATATTTCATACTTCACCATCCAATACAACCACACACAATCATTTACAACCATCATTCATACATATTTAATTCAATCTAAATTATCCAACAACTACATCAACATTCCAAAGCCCTATCCTAGGGTCACTAGCCAACGTTTTCACAACCAAATTACATTTTAGATATAGAAAACCGAAACGATACCTTGGCCGATTTCCGTTTCACCCGGAACACTCTCCAAATTCACTTTTTCTCAACTTCCAATGCCTCAATGCCTCACCAACAGATTTCCAAGCTTGGGGTTCCACACCAAAGCTTTCCAAAATCACCAATCAAGCTCCAAAACACACATATATAATGCTTAAATCATAATATCACACCCAAACACAATAACTTAATCACTAAATCACAAAATCTCAATTTTTTAGCTTAGGATTGAGAATCTCACCTTACCTAAGGACCAAGGGAGCTAGAACAAGCCTTCTCTTCAAGCTAATTTGATCCTATAACACAAGGAGCTCACAATTTTCAACATTTTTTGCCCAATAAACTCAAAATTAAGGGCTGGGAATCGAAGGAGAAAACCTGGCTTACCTCAAGACTGATTATGTGAGTTTTGTAGAGCTCGACGTCGTGGTCGTGTGGCCACAAATGGTGCGTCAATCAGAGCTCCTGATCAAAAGATATGATCAATGGAAGATTGGAAGTGAATAGGAGCAAGGGTTTTATTTTTCCCCCTTCCCCTTGTGTCTTCAGCGTGTGTTTGTTCATGGAGGAGAGAGGGAGCTCAGCTTCATTTATTTAATGAGGCTTGGATGGGCTCCCTTGGGCCCAACTTGGGTCCAATTGGCCCGGTTTGGCCCATTTGGCCCAATCTTGGGCCGATTTCTTTAAAATTGGTGGCAAAATTCTCGTTTTAAATTTTTCTATCACATTAAGCCATAAAAATCTTATTTCTCACTTTTTAGAATATATTTTAATTTATGGATTAATTATCCACTAATTAACTGGGTTTTACACCATCACCACAAAATAGTGGGACTCAATTCACAAACTTAACCTTCAAGAATTTGGTAGCCAATCTCAAAATAAAACACCAATTCATGTTGGTAGAATATCCTCAGGCTAATGGACAAGCTGAAGTTGCAAACAAAGTCATACTGGTTGGGCTGAAGTGCCAATTACATGACGCAAAGGGAGCATGGGCTGACGAGATCCCTTAAGTCTTATGGACATATCGGACAATCCCCTCATTCCACAACAGGGGAGTCGCCTTTCTGACTTGCTTAAGAAATAGATACCATGATCCCTATTAAAATTGCTGAAGAGTCACTTAGGGTTATATTCTACAATGAAGGAGCCAATATCCAAGAACAAAAAGAGGAGCTCGACCTCCTCCAAAAAGTTTTTGAGAGCAAGCTCGGATCAAGGTGGAAGCACTAAAGTAAAGGATGGCCCTAATGTATAATCAAAAGGTGATCAAAAGAAGTTTAGTCACAAACGACCTCATACTAATCCGAAATGACATCAGAGTTCAGAAGTCGAGCGAAGGGAAGCTAGCAGCAAATTGGAAAGGACCTTACAAGATTGTCCGAGTCTTAGGAAAATGTTACTAACAAGTGTCCGACTTCCAAGAAAGAGAGTTCCCAAAGTCTTGGCACGTGTATAACTGATACAGAAAAATTAATCCTCATAACTACCGGCAAGTGCACCGGGTCGTATCAAGTAATAAAACTCACTATGAGTGAGGTCGATTGATAAACCAGTATTTTATGATTTATATTGTGTTTAATTGTGTGGTTTTATCAATTCTTTACCCACTTATTCATATGATAAGTATGTATTTACAATTTCTCCCCAAAATCACTCCATGATTAAAAACTTGCTTCCAGAGACTTTTAATTATGTATTTTAATTCTCCTTTATCCCATTCGATACCGTGATCCGCGTGTTAAGTGTTTCAGGCTTCATAGGGCACGAATGAATTGGAAAGTGGAGAGGAGGCTTGCAAAAATGGAAGGAACACAAGAAACTAAGGAGATGACCAGCGAGCAATGACGCGAGCGCATGGCCCACGCAAACGCGCGAAGTGAAGAATTCGCAATGACGCGGACGCATGCCTGACGTAAATGCGTGGATTGGAGTCTGCACGAATGATGCGAATGCATGAACCACGCAAACGCATGACAAGGAAAATCGCTGACTGACGCGAACGTGTGGACGACGCGTACGCGTGACCTGTGCGATCTGCAAAAATAACAAAATATGCTGGGAGCGATTTTGGGCTGCTTTTTGACCTAGATTTTGGCCCAAAAACATGGACTAAACCTAGGGAACATGCAGAGACTCAACACGCATCCACAGACATTCAGATTCATCACATTAGGATTACTCTCAGTTTTAGATCTGAATCTAGATTAGTGTTACATTGATAGTTTATGCTTTTGTTTTTGGATTGTGGATGTTGAAGAGCCATTACCTCTGTTGAAGACATTACTTTAGTTTGTTTCTTTACTCCCTTATTTTTAATTAATTACTCATTGACTCTGTTCAGATAATTATGTTGCGTTTTGAATTTATTAATATATAGAGTTATTTTTATTTTAATTAATTTTAATTCTCTATTTTATTTTAATTAATTATGTCTTCTCATATTTTTATGATTATTACTTTCATGTCAATGGAGTAGAATTTCTACTTGACATGGGGGTTGATTAAGAGGTGATACTTGAGTTGGAATGCTCAAGTGCTTGGTTAAACTGGACAATGTTAGCTAACTTCATACTTACTAACACTAGACCTCCCCAAGGGAGAGGGCTAGGATCTGAGGGTAAGAGTTAGTTCAGTCACCATACCTTTCCTTATTTAGTAAGGGAAAATCGAGTGAGAACAACAACCTTTTTACACCACATTTAAGAAGATCCCAACAAGGATAGAAGTTCCATTTAATCATTCCCCCAGTCAAGGCCTTTTATTCAGAGTATCAATAATTATTCTTAGTTTATTTTTATTGCCTTAATTCACAACTATTTTAATTACTCATTATCAAACTCAACTTTCTGGGAATTTTCTGATTAATAAATTAGCACTCTTTCCTGCAACTCGTTGGGAGACGACCTGGGACTCATACTCCCAGTATCTTTATTTCTAAATTTGTGACAACCCTTTTTAAATTGGTGAGACTGATCTTAGCCGATTAAGAGCTATACGTGCAACGCTGTTCTCTTAATTGAAATCTCTTAATTGGTTAACTTCTGCCATGCATCAATTTTTGGCGCTGTTGCCGGGGAGTTGCAATAGTGTGATAAATTATTAATTAGTGTATATTTAATTTTATTTTCATATTATATTTTTATTTCTGTTACCATGAGCTATTTGTTTTTCTCATTGAATGACGCGTTCATTTCCTGATCTGAGTTTAGTCCCATTCGACCCTGAAATTGAAAGAACTCTTTCACATATTAGATGAACTCGACGTTGGTTAGCCTCCGAGGGTGGTGAAGTGGTTATTATCAATTCACCAGTCTCATCTGAGGGCGAATCTGAACCGCCATCTGAGAGCGAGACAAGCTCATTTACTACTGATCCAGTTGATTTACGTGTAGGGAACATGGCAGCACCTAGGAGGATTACTCTCCAGGAGGCAGGAGCCCCAGATTTTACACTGCAGCCGTATGAAGTGCATCACCCGACTGCAGCTGCAGATTTTGAACTAAAAACTGCACTGATCAACTTGATGCCCAAGTTTCATGGCTTACCTGCTCAAGAGCCTATCAAGCACCTTAGAGATTTCCAGACAGCCTGTTCTACTGTTAGGCTTTATGGTGCAGATGAAACCTCTGTTCTGTTAATCGCCTTCCCGTTTTCTCTTGAGAGAAAGGCAAGGGAATGGTACTACTCCCAACCTCAAGCGACTGTTACCAACTGGGACACACTTAGAAGAGAATTTTTGGAAAAATACTTCCCAGATGAAGTCACAGATAGACTGAGAAAAGAGATCTCCTGCATTGTTCAAGGTGAATTAGAGACTCTCTATGAATATTGGGAGCGCTTCAACAATCTTCTGGATGCATGTCCCCATCACATGATTGATAGACTAGTATTGATCAGCTACTTCACCCAAGGCATGAACCCCCAGGATAAGACCACACTTGAAGGTGCCAGTAATGGTTCTCTAAAAAAGTACAAAACCGTAGATGAAGCATGACAACTGATCAGCGACTTAGCTGAGTCCACTAGGAATCACAGACAGAGGCGCAACCCCAAAGCTGTTGCAGAGGTTTCCTCTAGCAAGGAAACTACTGCTCTGACACAGAGTATATGTGAAATGACCAACTTACTTAAATAAATGTAGTTGAACTAACAACAAGCACAACATGCTCAGCCTCTCCCACCCCAGCAAAGCCAACAGTTAGTCCCACAAAGAGTATGCAAGATCTGTGCTGATTATAGTCATTATACTGATGAATGCCCGCAACTCCAAGAAGACAACACTGTGGCAGCCACTCACAACTTCTATGACCGCCCGAATCAAGGATACAATCAACAAGGCAGCAACTACAACCAAGGTGGCAACAATAACCATGGATGGCAAGACAACTCCAACCAAGGCTGGAGAGATAATTCTAACCATGGCTAGAGGGATAAATTTAATAGAGGAGGCAGAGACAATAATGGAACCAGAGGTGGAATAACAACAACAACAACAGACAGCAGAATCAGAACCAACCTTATAGAGCACCCCACCTAAGACAATCACAAGGACCCCAGCAACCCCAACAACAAGTTTCTAAGACTGCTTATTCTAATTCCTCATCAAATGACGAGATGCTCCGTTCTCTTACGCAAGGAAAACAAGACATGCAGGCACAGCTGAACTCTGGTCTGAATGGCTTGACTGCCACTTTACAAGCTCTCATCTCCCGGATGGATTCCTCACTTAATTCCACACATTAACCTTCAAGTTCCAGTGGAATTCCTTCTCAACCACTGCCTAATCCCAAAGGTGGCATCAACGCTATCACTCTAAGGTCTAGAACCACACTACAGGAGAGGAACCATGAGGAGCCAAACCCACCAGAAAACGTGCCAGCAAAGGATGTGGTGGAAGTGGAAGATGCTGAAGAGGAAGAGGACGTACAAGACATAGTTGAAGAAGAAGAAGTTCAACCACAGAATGAAGCCCCAAAGGATGCTGAAGCTACAAATCGTGCCCCTCCTATCCCATTTCCACAACTTGCAAGGAAGCCCAAAAAGCAGATGGAACTTGATCCCAAAATCGTAGAAATATTCAAAAAGGTCGAGGTAACTGTTCCCCTTTTTGATGTTATTCAATAGGTACCTAAATATGCAAAGTTTCTAAGGATTTGTGCATACATAAAGATAAAATTAATGAATTGGAAACTATTACTTTAGGTAGTTCTATATCTGCTTTAATGGGGGGGGGGAGGGGGGGGAATACCTGAAAAATGTAGTGATCCAGGTCCATATATGGTTAGCTGTACCATTGGAAGTGTGATATTTTCTGACTGTATGTGTGATTTAGGAGCATGTGTTAGTATAATGCCTTTATCCATATATGATACTTTGAGGCTCCCTCCCTTAAAAAGGTCGGCAGCTCGTTTTGTGTTAGCAGATAAAAGCATTATTACAGTAGTTGGAATTGCTGAAGATGTACTGGTGAGCATTAAGGGGCTCACATTTCCCATTGATTTCTATATCCTAGAAATGCCCCCTAATGACTCAGGAAGACCATCATCAATCCTGCTTGGAAGACCATTCTTGAAGACTTCAAAGTTCAAGATGGATGCATTCTCGGGAACTTACTCCTTTGAGATAGATGGCAGAACAATGAGTTTCAGTTTAAATGAAGCTATGAAGCATCATCCAGAAGATCATTCTATCTTCCAATGCGATATTATTGATGAAACTATAGCTGAAGTTTACCAGGAAGAATTAGAAGAGAAGTATATGGAGCAAGGTCCAAGTGTGGGGACACTTTCTGAAAACCATGAGAAGACTTTACCATTATTACCAGCCCCAGATGATCCAGAGCCTAGCTATGAGCAGAAATTAGAGTTAAAGCCCCTTCCTCCACACCTCAAGTATGCTTACCTTGAGGACAAGCAGAAGTTCCCAGTCATCATTGCAAGGAAACTCACTTCTCAACAAGAAGAACAACTACTCAGTGTGCTGAGAAAACATAAGAAAGCAATTGGATAGAGCTTTGCGGATATAGTAGGCATTATCCCCCAAGTTTGTGAACACAGAATGTTCTTAGAAGAGGAAGCAAAGCCTGTCCGTCAGCCTCAAAGAAGATTGAATCCCACCATCTTAGAAGTTGTCAAGAAGGAAGTGACCAGGCTACTTGAAGCAGGTATTATTGACCCGATTTCAGATAGTAAATGGGTCAGCCTGGAGTCATGATATGTGAAATTGTTACTCAGGTTGTGAGTTATTGTTCGAAATTGATTCCCTGGCGATGGCACCAAAAACGGATGCACAGAACCATGGTCTAAACATATCTTCACAACTTCGCATAACTAACCAGCAAGTGCACTGGGTCGTCCAAGTAATAAACCTTACGTGAGTAAGGGTCAATCCCACGGAGATTGTTGGTATGAAGCAAGCTATGGTCACCTTGTAAATCTCAGTCAGGCGGATATAAAATAGTTATGGAGTTTTCGAAATTAATACTAAAATAAGGATAGAAATACTTATGTAAATCATGGGTGAGAATTTCAGATAAGCGTATGGAGATGCATTCATTCCTCTGAACCTCTGCTTTCCTGCTGTCTTCATCCAATCAGTCTTACTCCTTTCTATGGCTGGCCTTATGTAAGGATGTCACCGGTGCCAATGGCTACTTTCAATCCTCTCGGGAAAATGGTCCAAATGCTCTGTCACAGCACGGCTAATCGTCTGGAGGCATCACCCTTGTCGTTGGTTGCATCCTATTCCTCTCTGTGAAAATGGTTCGATGCGCTGTCACTGCATGGCTAATCATCTTGGAGGTTCTCGATCATACTGGAATAGAATTTACTATCCTTTTGCGTCTGTCACTACGCCCAGCACTCGCGAGTTTGGAGTTCGTCACAGTCATTCAATCCCAGAATCCTACTCGGAATACCACGGACAAGGTTTAGACTTTCCAGACTCTCATGAATGCCGCCATCAATCTAGCTTATACCACGAAGACTCTGATTAAGAGATCTAAGAGATACTCATTCAATCTAATGTAGAACGGAAGTGGTTGTCAGGCACGCGTTCATAGGGAATGATGATGATTGTCACGTTCATCACATTCAGGTTGAAGTGCGAATGAATATCTTAGAAGCGAAATAAGATGAGTTGAATAGAAAACAGTAGTACTTTGCATTAATCTTTGAGGAACAGCAGAGCTCCACACCTTAATCTATGGAGTGCAGAAACTCTACCGTTGAAAATACATAAGTGAGAGGTCCAGGCATGGACGAATGGCCAGCCCCCTAAAACGTGATCACAGGATCAGAATACAATCCAGGATTCAAAGATTCAAAGATGTCTAATACAATAGTAAAAAGTCCTATTTATAATAAACTAGCTACTAGGGTTTACAGAAGTAAGTAATTGATGCATAAATCCACTTCCGGGGCCCACTTGGTGTGTGCTTGGGATGAGCTTGAAGTCTACACGTGGAGAGGTCATTCTTGGAGTTGAACGCTAGCTTTTGTGCCAGTTTGGGCGTTGAACTCCACTTTGCAACTTGTTTCTGGCGCTAGACGCAAGAATTGGGCAGAGAGCTGGCGTTGAACGCCAGTTTGCATCATCTAAACTTGGGCAAGGTATGGACTATTATATATTGCTGGAAAGCCCTGGATGCCTACTTTCCAACGCAATTAGAAGCGCACCATTTTGAGTTCTGTAGCTCCAGAAATTCCATTTTGAGTGCAGGGAGGTCAGAATCCAACAGCATCAGCAGTCCTTCTTCAACATCTGAATCTGATTTTTGCTCAAGTCCCTCAATTTCAGCCAGAAAATACCTGAAATCACAGAAAAACACACAAACTCATAGTAAAGTCCAGAAATGTGAATTTAACATAAAAACTAATAAAAACATCCCTAAAAGTAACTAGATTCCACTAAAAACATACTAAAAATAATGCCAAAAAGCGTATAAATTATCCGCTCATCACAACACCAAACTTAAATTGTTGCTTGTCCCCAAGCAACTGAAAATCAAATAGGATAAAAAGAAGAAAATATACTATAAATTCCAAACTATCAATGAAACATAGCTCCAATCAGATGAGCGGGACTTGTAGCTTTTTGCCTCTTGAATAGTTTTGGCATCTCACTTTATCCATTGAGGTTCAAAATGATTGGCATCTATAGGAACTCAGAGTTCAGATAGTGTTATTGATTCTCCTAGTTCAGTATGATGATTCTTGAACACAGCTATTTTATGAGTCTTGGCCGTGGCCCTAAGCACTTTGTTTTCCAGTATTACCACCGGATACATAAATGCCACAGACACATAATTGGGTGAACCTTTTCAGATTGTGACTCAGCTTTGCTAAAGTCCCCAATTAGAGGTGTCCAGGGTTCTTAAGCACACTCTTTTTTTTCTTTGGACCTTGACTTTAACCGCTCAGTCTCAAGTTTTCACTTGACACCTTCACGCCACAAGCACATGGTTAGGGACAGCTTGGTTTAGCCGCTTAGACCAGTATTTTATTCCTTTAGGCCCTCCTATCCACTGATGCTCAAAGCCTTGGGATCTTTTTTATTTGCCCTTGCCTTTTGGTTTTAAGGGTTATTGGCTTTTTGCTCTTGCCTCTTGGTTTTAAGAGCTTTTGGCTTTTTCTGCTTGCTTTTTCTTTTTCTTTCTATTTCTTTTTTTTTTCGCCTATTTTTTTTTCTGCAAGCTTTGCTCTTTGCTGCTTTTTCTTGCTTCAAGAATTATTTTTATGATTTTTCAGATTATCAAATAACATGTCTCCTTGTCATCATTCTTTCAAGAGCCAACATATTTAACATTCATGAACAACAACTTCAAAAGACATATGCACTGTTCAAGCATACATTCAGAAAACAAGAAGCATTGTCACCACATCAATATAATTAAACTAAGTTCAAGGATAAATTCGAAACTCATGTACTTCTTGTTCTTTTGAATTAAAATATTTTTCATTTAAGAGAGGTGATGGATTCATAGGACATTCATAACTTTAAGACAAAGTTACTAACTACTAATGATCATGTAATGAAGACACAAACATGGATAAGCACTTAACATAGAGAAAACAAAAAACAGAAAATAAGAACAAGGAATGAGTCCACCTTAGTGATGGTGGCGTTTCCTTCTTGAGGAACCAATGATGTCCTTGAGCTCTTCTATGTCTCTTCCTTGTCTTTGTTGCTCCTCCCTCATTGCTTTTTGATCTTCTCTAATTTCATGAAGGATGATGGAGTGCTCTTGATGTTCCACCCTTAGTTGTCCCATGTTGGAACTTAATTCTCCTAGGGAGGTGTTGATTTGCTCCCAATATTTATGTGGAGGGAAGTGCATCCCCAGAGGTATCTCAGGGATCTCTTGATTTACAGCCACATGTTCTACCACTGAGCTATATACCCTTGAGATGAATCTTTCCATCTCCCATGACTCAGAGGTGGAAGCTTTTGTCTTCCCTTCCCCTTTTCTAGAGGTTTCTCCGGTCTTAGGTGCCATCAATGGTAATGGAAAAACAAAAAGCTTATGCTTTTACCACACCAAACTTAGAATATTGCTCGCCCTCAAGCAAGAAAAGAAAGAATTAGATGAAGAAGAAGAAGAAAATATGGAGAAGAGGGGGGAGGTGTGTTTCGGCCAAGAAGGGAAAGAGAGGGTTGTGTTGTGTGAAAATGAAGAAGAATGGAAGGCTTTATATAGGGAAGGGAGGGGGGGGTTAAGGTTCGGCCATATGGGTGGGTTTGGGTGGGAAATTGATTTTGAATTTTGAAGGTAGGTGGAGTTTATTGGGTAGGTTTATGGGGAAGAGTGGGTGGATGTGAGTGGTGAAGGGTTAATAGGGAAGAGGGATGGAGGTGATAGGTGAAGGGTTTTGGGGAAGAGTGTTTATTGGGAATAGAGGATGATTGAGAAGAGAGAAGAGAGTGAATGGAGGTAGGTGGGGATCCTGTGGGGTCCACAGATCCTGAGATGATCCTGTGGGGTCCACAGATCCTGAGATGTTTAAGGATTTACAACCTTTCACCAAATTAGGCATGTAAAATGCCCTTGCACACAACTCTGGGTGTTCAGCGCCAGGTTGGTGCCCATTTTGGGCGTTCAACACCCATTTGTTGCCCATTTCTGGCGTTGAACGCCAGAACCATGCTTGTTCTGGGCGTTCAGCGCCAGCTCATCTCCAGGGTGTAATTCTGGCGTTCAGCGCCCAGATGCTGCCCATTTTGGGCGTTCAGCGCCCAGATACTGCCCATTTTGGGTGTTCAGCGCCAGAAGCATGCTCTGTTCTGGCGTTGAATGCCAGACAGGTGCTTCCTCCAGGGTGTGATTTTTTTTCCACTGTTTTTGATTCTGTTTCTAAATTTTTCGTTTATTTTGTGACTCCACATGATCATGAACCTAAGAAAACATGAAAAACAAAAATAAAATTAGATAAATAAACATTGGGTTGCCTCCCAACAAGCGCTTCTTTAATGTCAATAGCTTGACAGTGGGCTTTCATGGAGCCTCACAGGATGTTGCAGAGCTTTGTTGAGACCTCCCAACACCAAACTTAGAGTTTGGATATGGGGGTTTGACACCAAATTTAGAGGTTAGTTGTGGCCTCCCAACACCAAACTTAGAGTTTGACTGTGGGGGCTTTGGTTGACTCTGCTTTGAGAGAAGCTTTTTCTGCTTCCTCTCCATGGATGCAGAGAGAGATCCTTGAGTTGTAAACACAAGGTTGTCCCTATTTAATTGAAGGATCAATTCTCCTCTGTCCACATCAATCACAACTCTTGCTATGGCTAGGAAAGGCCTTCCTAGGATGATGGATTCATCGTCTTCCTTTCCAGTGTCTAGGACTATGAAATCAGCAGGGATGTAAAGGCCTTCAACCTTTACTAACACGTCCTCTACTTGTCCATAAGCCTGTTTTCTTGAATTGTCTGCCATCTCTAATGAGATTTTAGCAGCTTGCACCCCATAGATTCCCAGTTTCTCTATTACAGAGAGGGGCATGAGGTTTATTCCTGAACCAAGGTCACACAGAGCCTTAAAGATCATGGTGCCTATAGTACAAGGTATTAAGAACTTTTCAGGATCCTGTTTCTTCTAAGGCAATGTCAGTTGATTCAGATCACTTAGTTCATTGGTGAACAAGGGAGGTTCATCTTCCCAAGTCTCAATACCAAATAATTTGGCATTCAGCTTCATGATTGCACCAAGAAACTTGGCAGCTTGCTCTTCAGTAACATCCTCATTCTCTTCAGAAGAGGGATACTCATCAGAGCTCATGAATGGCATAAGGAGGTTTAATGGAATCTCTATGGTCTCTAGATGAGTCTCAGATTCTTTTGGTTCCTCAGAGGGAAGCTCCTTATTGATCACTGGGCGTCCCAGGAGGTCTTCCTCACTGGGATTCACGTCCTCTCCCACCCTTACAGGTTCGGCCATGGTAATTAATTCAATGGCCTTGCATTCTCCTTTTGGATTCTCTTCTGTATTGCTTGGGAGAGTACTAGGAGGGATTTCATTGATCCTTTTACTCAGCTGGCCCACTTGTGCCTCCAAATTTCTAATGGAGGACCTTGTTTCATTCATGAAATTTACAGTGGCCTTAGATAGATCAGAGACTAAGTTTGCTAATTTAGAGGTATTTTGTTCAGAGTTCTCTGTCTGTTGTTGAGTGGATGATGGAAAAGGCTTGCTATTGCTAAACCTGTATCTTCCACCATTATTAAAGCCTTGTTGAGGCTTTTGTTGATCCTTCCATGAGAGATTTGGATGATTTCTCCATGATGGATTATAAGTGTTTCCATAAGGTTCACCTAAGTAATTCACCTCTGCTATTGCAGGATTCTCAGGATCATAAGCTTCTTCTTCAGAAGATGCCTCTTGAGTACTGTTGGATGCAGCTTGCATTCCATTCAGACTCTGAGAAATCATATTGACTTGCTGAGTCAATATTTTGTTCTGAGCCAATATGGCATTCAGAGTATCAATTTCAAGAACTCCCTTCTTCATTGGCGTCCCATTACTCACAGGATTCCTCTCAGAAGTGTACATGAACTGGTTATTAGCAACCATGTCAATGAGTTCTTGAGCTTCTGTAGGTGTTTTCTTTAGGTGAATGGATCCACCTGCAGAAGTATCCAATGACATCTTTGATAGCTCAGATAAACCATCATAGAATATATCCAGGATGGTCCATTCTGAAAGCATGCCAGAAGGACACTTTTTGGTCAGCTGCTTGTATCTTTCCCAAGCTTTATAGAGGGATTCACCTTCTTTCTGTCTGAAGGTTTGAACCTCCACTCTAAGCTTGCTCAGCTTTTGAGGAGGAAAAAACTTGGATAAGAAAGCCGTGACCAGCTTATCCCAAGAGTTCAGGCTGTCTTTGGGTTGAGAGTCCAACCACACTCTAGCTCTGTCTCTTACAGCAAAAGGGAAAAGCATGAGACTGTAGACTTCAGGATCTACTCCATTAGTCTTAACAGTATCACAGATCTGCAAGAATTCAGTTAAGAACTGAAAAGGATCTTCATATGGAAGTCCATGAAACTTGCAGTTCTGTTGCATCAGAGAAACTAGCTGAGGTTTCAGCTCAAAATTGTTTGCTCCACTGGCAGGAATGGAGATGCTTCTTCCATGTAAATTGGAATTAGGTGCAGTAAAGTCACCAAGCATTCTCCTTGCATTATTATTATTTTCGGCTGCCATCTCCTCTTCCTGTTCGAAAATTTCTGAAAGGTTATCTCTGGATTGTTGTAATTTAGCTTCTCTTAGTTTCCTTTTTAGAGTCCTTTCAGGTTCTGGATCTGCTTCAACAAGAATATTCTTGTCCTTGCTCCTGCTCATATGACAAAGAAGAGGGCGCGGAAAAATAACAATAATAGGGATCCTTTTTACCACAGCATAGAGGTTCCCTTATGTGAGTAGAAGAAAAGAAGAAGAGAAAATCTGAACTCAGAGAGAGAGGGTTCGGATTTTTGGGGAGTGATGGAGAGATGTTAGTTGATGAATAAATAAAATAGAAGGAGATGAGAGAGAAAGATGATTTTCGAAAATAATTTTTGAAAAAGAGTTAGTGATTTTTGAAAATAGTTTTTGAAAAAGGTTAGTAATTTTCGAAAATTAAAATAATTAGTTAATTAAAAATAAATTTTGAAAAAGAGGGAAGATATTTTCGAAAATGAGAGAGAGAGAGTTAGTTAGGTGGTTTTGAAAAAGATAAGAAACAAACAAAAGTTAGTTAGTTAGTTGAAACAAATTTTGAAAATCAATTTTGAAAAGATAAGAAGATAAGAAGTTAGAAAAGATATTTTGAAATCAAATTTTGAAAAAGATGAGATAAGAAGATATTTTTGAAAAGATATGATTGAAATTAGTTTTGAAAAAGATTTGATTTTAAAATCACAATTAATGACTTGATTCACAAGAAATCACAAAATATGATTTTAGAACTTAAAGTTTGAATCTTTCTTAACAAGTAAGTAACAAACTTGAAATTTTTGAATCAAAACATTAATTGATGATGTTATTTTTGAAAATTATGATATAAAATTAAGAAAAAGATTTTTTGAAAAATATTTTTATAATTTTCGAAAATAACTAAGAAAAATGAAAAAGATTTGATTTTTGAAAAAGATTTTGAAAAAGATAGGATTTTTAAAATTGAAAATTTGATTTGACTCATAAAAACAACTATATTTTAAAAAGTTTTGAAAAAGTCAATTCAAATTTTTGAAATTTATGAGAGAAAAAGGGAAAGATAATTTTTTTTTATTTTTGAATTTCTAATGATGAGAGAGAGAAACATGAAAATGATGCAATGCATGAGAATTTTAGATCAAAACATGTGATGCATGCAAGAATGCTATGAGTGTCAAGATGAACACCAAGAACACTATGAATGTCAAGAGGAACACCAAGAACATATTTTTTGAAATTTTTTTTATGCAAGGAAAACATGCAAGACACCAAACTTAGAATTCTTTAATGCTTAGACACTAAGAATTCAAGAATGCATATGAAAAACAAGAAAAGACACAAAACATGCAAATGCAAAGATCAAACAAGAAGACTTACCAAGAACAACTTGAAGATCATGAAGAACACTATGAATGCATGAATTTTCGAAATATGCTAGATGAATATGCAATTGACACCAATCTTACAATTTGACTCAAGACTCAAAAAAGAAACATGAAAAATATTTTTGATTTTTATGATTTTCTAATTTTTTTTGGATTTTTGTATATTATTTTTGAAAAAGAAAAATAAGGATTCCAAAATTTTTAATATGAATTCCAGGAATCTTACAATCTTAATCTAAAGCTCCAATCTGAGGGTTAGACATGGCTTAATAGCCAGTCAAGCTTTAGCATGAATATGAAAGTAATTCATTCAATTTTAATCCAAAACCTCTGTCCAAAAGAATTTAGACATGGTTTTATAGCCAGCCATGCTTCAACATGCTTCATGAAACTCTAGAATTCATTCTTAAAAATTCTGAAGAAAAATAATTTTTTTGAAAATATTTATTTTATTTTATTTTATTTTTTTCGAAAACATATGAGAAATTTTTGAAAGATTTTTTTGAAAAATTTTTGAAAACTTTTTTGAAAAGAAAACGAAAAGAAAGTTACCTAATCTGAGCAACAAGATGAACCGTCAGTTGTCCAAACTCGAACAATCCCCGGCAACGGCGCCAAAAACTTGATATGAGAAATTGTTACTCAGGTTGTGAATTATTATTCGAAATTGATTCCCTGGCGATGGCACCAAAAACGGATGCACAGAACCATGGTCTAAACATATCTTCACAACTTCGCATAACTAACCAGCAAGTGCACTGGGTCGTCCAAGTAATAAACCTTACGTGAGTAAGGGTCGATCCCATGGAGATTGTTGGTATGAAGCAAGCTATGGTCACCTTGTAAATCTCAGTCAGGCGGATATAAAATAGTTATGGAGTTTTCGAAATTAATACTAAAATAAGGATAGAAATACTTATGTAAATCATGGGTGAGAATTTCAGATAAGCGTATGGAGATGCATTCATTCCTCTGAACCTTTGCTTTCCTGCTGTCTTCATCCAATCAGTCTTACTCCTTTCTATGGCTGGCCTTATGTAAGGATGTCACCGGTGCCAATGGCTACTTTCAATCCTCTCGGGAAAATGGTCCAAATGCTCTATCACAGCACAGCTAATCGTCTGGAGGCATCACCCTTGTCGTTGGTTGCATCCTATTCCCCTCTGTGAAAATGGTCCGATGCGCTGTCACTGCATGGCTAATCATCTTGGAGGTTCTCGATCATACTGGAATAGAATTTACTATCCTTTTGCGTCTGTCATTACGCCCAGCACTCGCGAGTTTGGAGTTCGTCACAGTCATTCAATCCCAGAATCCTACTCGGAATACCACGGACAAGGTTTAGACTTTCCGGACTCTCATGAATGCCGCCATCAATCTAGCTTATACCACGAAGACTCTGATTAAGAGATCTAAGAGATACTCATTCAATCTAATGTAGAACGGAAGTGGTTGTCAGGCACGCGTTCATAGGGAATGATGATGATTGTCACGTTCATCACATTCATATTGAAGTGCGAATGAATATCTTAGAAGCAAAATATGATGAATTGAATAGAAAACAGTAGTACTTTGCATTAATCTTTGAGGAACAGCAGAGCTCCACACCTTAATCTATGGAGTGCAGAAACTCTACCGTTGAAAATACATAAGTGAGAGGTCCAGGCATGGCCAAATGGCCAGCCCCCTAAAACGTGATCACAGGATCAGAATACAATCCAGGATTCAAAGATTCAAAGATGTCTAATACAATAGTAAAAAGTCCTATTTATAATAAACTAGCTACTAGGGTTTACAGAAGTAAGTAATTGATGCATAAATCTACTTCCGGGGCCCACTTGGTGTGTGCTTGGGATGAGCTTGAAGTCTACACATGGAGAGGTCATTCTTGGAGTTGAACGCCAGCTTTTGTGCCAGTTTGGGCGTTGAACTCCACTTTGCAACTTGTTTCTGGCGCTGGACGCAAGAATTGGGCAGAGAGCTGGCGTTGAACGCCAGTTTGCGTCGTCTAAACTTGGGCAAGGTATGGACTATTATATATTGCTGAAAAGCCCTGGATGTCTAATTTCCAACGGAATTGGAAGCGCCCCATTTTGAGTTATTTAGCTCCAGAAATTCCATTTTGAGTGCAGGGAGGTCAGAATCCAACAACATCAGCAGTCCTTCTTCAACCTCTGAATCTGATTTTTGCTCAAGTCCCTCAATTTCAGCCAGAAAATACCTGAAATCACAGAAAAACACACAAACTCATAGTAAAGTCCAGAAATGTGAATTTAACATAAAAACTAATAAAAACATCCCTAAAAGTAACTAGATTCCACTAAAAACATACTAAAAACAATGCCAAAAAGCGTATAAATTATCCGCTCATCACAACACCAAACTTAAATTGTTGCTTGTCCCCAAGCAACTGAAAATCAAATAGGATAAAAAGAAGAGAATATACTATAAATTCCAAACTATCAATGAAACATAGCTCCAATCAGATGAGCGGGACTTGTAGCTTTTTGCCTCTTGAATAGTTTTGGCATCTCACTTTATCCATTGAGGTTCAGAATGATTGGCATCTATAGGAACTCAGAGTTCAGATAGTGTTATTGATTCTCCTAGTTCAGTATGTTGATTCTTGAACACAGCTACTTTATGAGTCTTGGCCGTGGCCCTAAGCACTTTGTTTTTCAGTATTACCACCGGATACATAAATGCCACAGACACATAATTGGGTGAACCTTTTCAGATTGTGACTCAGCTTTGCTAAAGTCCCCAATTAGAGGTGTCCAGGGTTCTTAAGCACACTCTTTTTTTGCTTTGGACCTTGACTTTAACCGCTCAGTCTCAAGTTTTCACTTGACACCTTCACGCCACAAGCACATGGTTAGGGACAGCTTGGTTTAGCCGCTTAGACCAGGATTTTATTCCTTTAGGCCCTCCTATCCACTGATGCTCAAAGCCTTGGGATCCTTTTTATTTGCCCTTGCCTTTTGGTTTTAAGGGTTATTGGCTTTTTGCTCTTGCCTCTTGGTTTTAAGAGCTTTTGGCTTTTTCTGCTAGCTTTTGCTCTCTTTTTTTTTCGCTATATTTTTTTTCTTCAAGCTTTGTTCTTTGCTGCTTTTTCTTGCTTCAAGAATGAATTTTATGATTTTTTAGATTATCAAATAACATGTCTCCTTATCATCATTCTTTCAAGAGCCAACATATTTAACATTCTTAAACAACAACTTCAAAAGACATATGCACTGTTCAAGCATTCATTCAGAAAACAAAAAGTATTGTCACCACATCAAAATAATTAAACTAAGTTCAAGGATAAATTTGAAATTCATGTACTTCTTGTTCTTTTAAATTAAAACATTTTTCATTTAAGAGAGGTGATGGATTCATATTTACTACTTTAAGGCATAGACACTTAGACACTAATGATCATGTAATAAAGACACAAACATAGATAAACATTTAACATAAGAGAACGAAAAACAGAAAATTTAAGAACAAGGAATGAGTTCACCTTAGTGATGGTGGCGTTTTCTCCTTGAGGAACCAATGATGTCCTTGAGCTCTTCTATGTCTCTTCCTTGTCTTTGTTGCTCCTCCCTAATAGCTCTTTGATCTTCTCTTATTTCATGAAGGATGATGGAGTGCTCTTGATGTTCCACCCTTAGTTGTCCCATGTTGGAACTTAATTCTCCTAGGGAGGTGTTGATTTGCTCCCAAAAGTTCTGTGGAGGAAAGTGCATCCCTTGAGGCATCTCAGGGATTTCTTGGTGATGAGCTTCCTCATGCATCTCTTGAGATTCATGAATAAGCTCTCTTGCTTGCTCCATCCTTTTCTTAGTGATGGGCTTTTCCTCATCAATGAGGATGTCTCCTTCTATGTTAATCCCAGCCGAATTGCATAGATGGCAAATGAGGTGAGGAAAAGCTAACCTTGCCATAGTGGAGGACTTGTCAGCCACCTTGTAGAGTTCTTGAGGTATAATCTCATGAACCTCCACCTCTTCTCCAATCATGATGCTATGGATCATGATGGCCCGGTCTATAGTAACTTCAGACCGGTTGCTAGTGGGAATGATTGAGCGTTGAATGAACTCCAACCATCCTCTAGCTACAGGCTTAAGTCCAGTCTTCTCAGTTGAACCGATTTGCCTTTTGAGTCAATCTTCCATTGAGCTCCTTCCACACATATGTCCATGAGGACTTGGTACAACCTTCGATCAAAGTTGACCTTTCTAGTGTAGGGGCGTGCATCTCCTTGCATCATTGGCAAGTTGAACGCCAACCTCACATTTTCCGGACTAAAATCTAAGTATTTCCCCCGAACCATGGTGAGATAATTCTTTGGGTTCGGGTTCTTACTTTGATCATGGTTCCTAGTGATCCATGCATTAGCATAGAACTCTTGAACCATTAGAACTCCGACTTGTTGGATGGGGTTTGTTAGAACTTCCCAACATCTTCTTTGGATTTCATGTCGGATCTCCGGATACTCATTTCTCTTGAGCTTGAAAGGGACCTCGGGGATCACCTTCTTCTTGGCCACAACATCATAGAAGTGGTCTTGATGAGCTTTGGAGATGAATCTTTCCATCTCCCATGGCTAGGAGGTGGAAGCTTTTGTCTTCCCTTTCCCTTTTCTAGAGGATTCTCCGGTCTTAGGTGCCATCAATGGTAATGGAAAAACAAAAAGCTTATGCTTTTACCATACCAAAGTTAGAATATTGCTCGCCCTCGAGCAAGAGAAGAAAGAATAGATGAAGAAGAAGAAGAAAATATGGAGGAGAGGAGGGAGAGGTGTATTCGGCCAAGAAGCGGAAGAGAGTGTTGTGTTGTGTGAAAATGAGGAAGAATGGAAGGCTTTATATAGGGAGGGGAGGGGGGTTTAGTTTCGGCCATATAGGGTGGGTTTGGGTGGGAAATTGATTTTGAATTTTGAAGGTAGGTGGAGTTTATGAGGTAGGTTTATGGGGAAGAGTGGATGGATGTGAGTGGTGAAGTGGTGATAGGGAAGAGAGATTGAGGTGATTGGTGAAGAGTTTTGGGGAAGAGTGTTTATTGGGAAGAGAGGATGAACATTGAGAAGAGGGAAGAGAGTGAGTGGTGGTAGGTGGAGATCCTGTGGGGTCCACAGATGTTGAGTTGATCCTGTGGAGTCCACAGATCTTGAGGTGTCAAGGATTTGCATCCCTGCACCAATTAGGCATGTAAAATGCCTTTGCATGCAATTCTGGCATTTAAATGCCGAATTGATGCTTGTTCTGGGTGTTCAGCGCCCAGATGCAGCATATTTTTGGCGTTGAACGCCAGCCAGATGCTTATTTCTGGCGTTCAGCGCCAGCTTTCCTCACTGTGCATTTCCGGCGTCTGAACGCCAGAATGCTGCTTGTTTCTGGCGTTCAACGCCAGATTCATGCTCTGTTCTGGCGTTGAACGCCAGCCAGATGCTCCTTACTGGCGTTTAAACACTAGTAAGATCCTCCTCTAGGGTGTGATTTTTCTTCTGCTGTTTTTGATTCCGTTTTCAATTTTTATATTTATTTTGTGACTCCACATGATCATGAACCTAATAAAACATGAAATAACAATAAAACTAAATTAAAATTAGATAAATAAAAATTGGGTTGCCTCCCAACAAGCGCTTCTTTATTGTCAATAGCTTGATAGTGGGCTCTCATGGAGCCTCACAAATGTTCAGAGCATTGTTGAGACTTTCCAACACCAAAATTAGAGTTTGGATATGGGAGTTCAACACCAAACTTAGAGTTTGACTGTGGGGGCTTTGGATGACTCTGTTTTGAGAGAAGCTTACTGTGCCTCTTTTCCATGTTTATAGAAGGATGTCCTTGAGTTTTAAACTCAAGGGAGTCCTCATTCAATTGAAGGACTAGTTCACCTTTGTTAACATCAATCACAGCTCTTGCTGTGGCTAGGAAGGGTCTTCCAAGGATGATGGATTCATTCTCATCATTCCCGGTATCTAGGATTATGAAATCAGTAGGGGTGTAAAGGCCTTCAACCTTTACTAATATGTCCTCTACTTGTCCATAAGCCTGTTTTCTGGAATTGTCTGCCATCTCTAATGAGATTTTAGCAGCTTGTACCTCAAAGATTCCCAATTTCTCCATTACAGAGAGTGGCATGAGGTTTATTCCTGACCCTAGATCACATAGAGCCTTCTCAAAGGTCATGGTGCCTATGGTACAAGGTATTAGGAACTTTCCAGGATCCTGTTTCTTCTGAGGCAATCTCAGTTGATCCAACGCATTTAGTTCATTGGTGAATAGGGGAGGTTCATCTCCCCAAGTCTCTTTACCAAATAAATTGGCATTCAGCTTCATGATTGTACTAAGGAACTTGGCAACTTGCTCTTCAGTAACCTCCTCATTCTCTTCAGAAGAAGAATACTCATCAGAGCTCATGAAGGGCGTAAGGAGGTTCAATGGAATCTCTATGATCTCTAGATGAGCCTCAGAGTCCTTTGGTTCCTCAGAGGGAAACTCCTTATTGATCACTGGATGTCCCAGGAGGTCTTTCTCCTTGGGATTCACATCCTTCTCCTCTCTTGTGGGTTCGGCCATGATGGTCAATTCAATGGCCTTGCACTCTCCTTTTGGATTCTCTTCTGTATTGCTTGGGAGAGTACTAGGAGGGGTTTCAGTGATTCTTTTACTCAACTGGCCCACTTGTGCTTCCAAATTTCTAATGGAGGACCTTGTTTCATTCATGAAACTCACAGTGGCCTTAGATAGATCAGAGACTAAGTTTGCTAAATTAGAGGTATTTTGTTCAGAGTTCTCTGTCTGTTGCTGAGTGGATGATGGAAAAGGCTTGCTATTGCTAAACCTGCTTCTTCCACCATTATTAAAGCCTTGTTGAGGCTTTTGTTGATCCTTCCATGAGAAATTTGGGTGATTTCCCCATGAGGGGTTATAGGTGTTTCCATAAGGTTCACCCAGATAATTTGCCTCTGCTATTGCAGGGTTCTCAGGATCATAAGCCTCTTCTTCAGAAGATGCCTCTTGAGTACTGTTGGATGCAGCTTGCATTCCATTTAGACTCTGAGAGATCATATTGACTTGCTGAGTCAATATTTTATTCTGAGCCAATATGGCATTCAGAGTATCAATTTCAAGAACTCCCTTCTTCTGAGGTGTCCCATTACTCACAGGATTCCTCTCAGAAGTGTACATGAACTGGTTGTTAGCAACCATGTCAATGAGTTCTTGAGTTTTTGCAGGCGTTTTCTTTAGGTGAATGGATCCACCTACAGAAGTATCCAATAACATCTTAGCTAATTCAGACAGACCATCATAGAATATATCCAGGATGGTCCATTCTGAAAGCATGTCAGAAGGACTCTTTTTGGTCAGTTGCTTGTATCTCTCCCAAGCTTCATAGAGGGATTTACCTTCTTTCTGTCTGAAGGTTTGAACATCCACTCTAAGCTTGCTCAACTTTTGAGGAGGAAATAACTTGGCTAAGAAAGCCGTGACCAGCTTATCCCAAGAGTTCAGGCTATCTTTGGGTTGAGAATCCAACCACACTCTAGCTCTGTCTCTTACAGCAAAAGGGAAAAGCATGAGCCTGTAGACTTCAGGATCTACTCCATTGGTCTTAACAATATCACAGATCTGCAAGAATTCAGTTAAGAACTGAAAGGGATCTTCAGATAGAAGTCCATGAAACTTTGAGTTTTGTTGGATCAGAGAAACTAATTGAGGTTTAAGCTCAAAATTGTTTGCTCCAATGGTAGGAATTGAGATGCTTCTTCCATGTAAATTGGAATTAGGTGCAGTAAAGTCACCAAGCATCCTCCTTGCATTATTATTATTTTCGGCCATATTGTCTTCTTCTTTTTCAAAAATTTTTGTAAGTTTGTCTCTGAATTGTTGTATTTTAGCTTCTCTTAGTTTTCTCTTCAGAGTCCTTTCAGGTTCAGGGTCTGCTTCAACAAGAATGTTCTTGTCCTTGCTCTTGCTCATATGAAGAAGAGGGAACAGAAAAATAATAATAATAGAGATCCTTTTTACCCAGGTATAGAGGTTCCCTGTGTGAGTAGAAGAAGAAAAGAATGTAATGTAAAGAAGGGAAGAAGAGAAAATTCGAACACAGATGGAAGAGGGGGTTCGACTTTGGGTGAGATGAAGTGTTAGTAGATGAATAAATAAATAGAAGGAGATGAGAGAGAAGAAGGATTTTCGAAAATAAAATTTTGAAAAGGGGTTAGTGATTTTCGAAAATTAGGAATGAAATCAAATTAAAATTAAAAATTGAAACAATTAGTTAATTAAAAAGAATTTTTGAAAAAGAGGGAAGAGATTTTCGAAAATTAGAGAGAGAGAGTTAGTTAGTTAGTTTTGAAAAAGATGAGAAACAAACAAAAAGTCAATTAGTTAGTTGAAACAAATTTTGAAATTCAATTTTGAAAAGATAAGAAGTTAAGAAGTTAGACAAGATATTTGAAAAAGATATGATATGAAAAGGTATGATTAAAAAGATATGATTTTGAAAAAGATAAGATAAAAATATATTTTTGAAAAGATATGATTGAAATTAGTTTTGAAAAAGATTTGATTTTTAAAATCACAATTAATGACTTGATTCACAAGAAATAACAAGATATGATTCTAGAACTTAAAGTTTGAATCTTTCTTAACAAGTAAGTAACAAACTTGAAATTTTTGAATCAAAACATTAATTGTTGATGATATTTTCGAAAATTATGAGATAAAGTTAAGAAAAAGATTTTTGAAAAATAATTTTAAAAGTTTTGAAAATAAATAAGAAAAATGAAAAAGATTTTATTTTTGAAAAAGATTTTGAAAAAGATAAGATTTTTAAATTGAAAATATGATTTGACTCATTAGAAATAATTGAATTTTTAAAAATTTTTGAAAAAGTCAACTCAAATTTTCGAATTTATGAGAAGAAAAAGGAAAAGATATCTTTTTGATTTTTGAATTTTTAATGATGAAAGAGAAAAACATGAAAAAGACTCAATGCATGAAAGTTATGAATCAAAACAAAGAATGCATGCAAGAATGCTATGAATGTCAAGATGAACACCAAGAACACTTTGAAGATTATGATGAACATCAAGAACATATTTTTGAAAAATTTTTAATACAAAGAAAACATGCAAGACACCAAACTTAGAAATCTTTCATGTTCAGACACTATGAATGCAAAAATGCACATGAAAAACAAGAAAAGGCACAAAACAAGAAAACATCAAGATCAAATAAGAAGATTTACCAAGAACAACTTGAAGATCATGAAGAACACCATGAATGCATGATTTTTTTTCGAAAAATGCATAAATTTTTTTTTTGAAAAAATGCAATTGACACCAAACTTAAGAATTGACTCAAGACTCAAACAAGAAACACAAAATATTTTTGATTTTTATGATTTTATGATTTTTTTTTGGATTTTTCGAAAATTAATGTGAAAAAGAAAAATAAGGATTCCAAAATTTTTAATATGAATTCCAGAAATCTTGTACTCTTAGTCTAAAGCTCCAATCTGAGGGTTAGACATGGCTTAATAGCCAGTCAAGCTTTAGTATGTAACTCAGATATACTGCTCATTAGTTATCAAATTAACTTGCCTCTATGCTGATGGTTTGGAAACCTTAGTCCAAAAGATTTTTGACAAGGCTTTACAGCCAGCCAGGCTTCAACATGCTTCATGAAACACTAGAATTCATTCTTAAAAATTCTGAAGAAAAATGTAAAATTTTTTTTTGAAAGATTTTTGAAAACAATTTTTTTTGAAAAGAAAACGAAAAGAAAGTTACCTAATATGAGCAACAAGATGAACCGTTAGTTGTCCAAACTCGAACAATCCCCGTCAACGGTGCGAAAAACTTGGTATGCGAAATTGTTACTCTGAGGTTGTAAAATTTGTTGTTCGTTCTCTCCCTGGCAATGGCGCCAATAACTGGTGCACAATACCATGGTCCAAATATAACTTCACAACTTCGCACAACTAACCAGCAAGTGCACTGGGTCGTCCAAGTAATAAAACCTTACGTGAGTAAGGGTCGATCCCATGGAGATTGTTGGTATGAAGCAAGCTATGGTCATCTTGTTAATCTCAGTCAGGCGGATATCAAATAGTTATGGAGTTTTCGAAAATAAATAATAAATAAATAGAAAATAAAGATAGAAATACTTATGTAATTCATTGGTGAGAATTTCAGATAAGCGAATAGAGATGCCTTCGTTCTTCTGAACTTCTACTTTCCCGCTGTCTTCATCCAATCAGTCTTACTCCTTTCCATGGCTAGCTTTATGTAAGGGCATCACCGTTGTCAATGGCTACATCTCATCCTCTCTGTGAAAATGGTCCGATGCGCTGTCACTGCATGGCTAATCATCTGGAGGCATCACCGTTGTCAATGGCTACATCCCATCCTCTCTGTGAAAATGGTCTGATGCGCTGTCACTGCATGGCTAATCATCTGGAGGTTCTCGATCATACTGGAATAGGATTTACTATCCTTTTGCGTCTGTCACTACGCCCAGCACTCGCGAGTTTGAAGTTCGTCACAGTCATTCAATCCCTGAATCCTACTTGGAATACCACAGACAAGGTTTAGACTTTCTAGATTCTCATGAATGCCGCCATCAATCTAGCTTATACCACGAAGATTCTGATTAAGAGATCCAAGAGATACTCATTCAATCTAAGGTAGAACGGAAGTGGTTGTCAGGCACGCGTTCATAGGGAATGATGATGATTGTCACGTTCATCACATTCATGTTGAAGTGTGAATGAATATCTTAGAAGCAGAATAAGTTGAATTAAATAGAAAAACAGTAGTACTATGCATTAATTCATGAGGAACAGCAGAGCTCCACACCTTAATCTATGGAGTGTAGAAACTCTACCGTTGAAAATACATAAGTGATGAAGGTTCAGGCATGGCCGAATGGCCAGCCCCCAAACGTGATCAATATGATCTAAAGATGAACTAAAAATCATAAGACGTAAATACAATGGTAAAAAGTCCTATTTATACTGAACTAGCTACTAGGGTTTACAGAAGTAAGTAATTGATGCATAAATCCACTTCCGGGGCCCACTTGGTGTGTGCTTGGGCTGAGCTTGAATGTTACACGTGCAGAGGCTTCTTCTGGAGTTGAACGCCAAGTTGTAACGCGTTTTTGGCGTTCAACTCTGGTTTGTGACGTGTTTCTGGCGTTTAACTCCAGACTGCAGCGTAGAACTGGCGTTCAACGCCCTTTTGCGTCATCTAAACTCGGCCAAAGTATGGACTATTATATATTTCTAGAAAGCCTTAGATGTCTACTTTCTAACGTAATTTGAAGCACGCCATTTTGAGTTCTGTAGCTCCAGAAAATCCACTTTGAGTGCAGGGAGGTCAGAATCCAATAGCATCAGCAGTCCTTCTTCAACCTCTGAATCTGATTTTTGCTCAAGTCCCTCAATTTCAGCCAGAAAATACCTAAAATCACAGAAAAACACAAAAAATCATAGTAAAGTCAAGAAATGTGAATTTAACATAAAAACTAATGAAAACATCCCTAAAAGTAACTAGATCCTACTAAAAACATACTAAAAACAATGCCAAAAAGCGTAAAAATTATCCGCTCATCAATGGTCGGTAAGACAAAGTGACGAGGTACAAGTTAATGTAAGAAGTTATATAAACCACTTGTGAAAACCGACCTTAGAAACAAGGTGGAAGAAAAACAAAGTGTAAAAGTAACTTGAAGAAGTCCGATTACACAAAGTCAAAACTTGAGGAAAAAGGGAATTTATACTAAGAAAACAGTTAAAATTACTGAGAAACCAGCATCAAAAGTTGTCGAGATACAATCCCCAACTAAATAGCCAAGAGTCAATTGAAAAAACAAAGACCTAACATCATTATTAAAATAAAGAAAGGTTCTTCATATTCTAAAGTAGTTTGAAAAAACAACTTAAAGAAAAAGTAAGTTTGTCCAAAAAGCCACTAAGCTGTTACAGAGATAAATTATTCACCGAAGACCCACAAGCCGGGGCTTACAAAATTAAAAAAAGAACTATAAAGAAGGACCTAATAAAGTGTTGAGCTCGTCCTCGGTCACAACATCCTTGCCTCAGGCAGAGAGGGTCGGGTTGTACTTAGAGACCGGAACAGTTGGGATGGCACTAGGGGGTGAAGGAGAGAGCTCGTTATTAACGACTGGTGCGCAAAAACTAAACTCGGACAACTTCACCGGCAAGTGCACTCTAGGGCCTTGTATTTCTCTTGGCTTCGTACTCTTGTACCACCTGTAGAGTGATCCAATGACCTCTTGGCCATCTCAGAGAGACCTTCATACAAGATGTCTATTAATAAAATCCAATTTTGTGGTTTATCTTGTGCATAATTTAGGAGATCTTATCAATTTTTCTCACATTTATTCAATAAAATAGCATGATTTTGTAATTCTCCCTTAATTTGTGCTTAAGTGTAAAAACATGCTTTTTAGGCTTTTAATTTGCTTGTTTTAATTCACCTTTGATTCTACTAGATGCCTTGATGTGTTTGTTAGTGAATTCAGGTTGAAAAGGCTAGGAATGAATCAAAGGAGTGAAGAGAAAAGCATGCAAAGTGGAGAATTCATGGAAAATCAAGAATTTAGAGTGCATTGATCGACGTGCACGCGTGGAACGATGCGCACGCGTGAATATGAAGTCTCATGGCGACGCGTACGTGTGACATGACGCATATGCATGGAAAGAAAAATGCCAAGTGACGCGTACACATGACCCATGCGTATGTGTTACAGTTCGCACGTGACTTCATTTAAGTGAAAACGCTGGGGGTGATTTCTGAGCTTCCTAGGCCCAAATCCAACTGACTCCAGGGACTATTTCATGCAGAATTGAAGATTGGACAAGGGAGGAGCACTTAGTTTAGTAATGATGAGCCTTTAGTTAGTTTTCTAGAGAGAGAAGCTCCCTCTTCTCTCTAGAATTAGGTAAGGTTTAGGTTAAATTCTCTTAGATCTAGGTTTAATTCCTTGTTTTCATCTTGTTTTCTCTACAATTTCTTGTTGTAGTGTCTTGACTCTCCTATGTCTTCTTGTTAATTTCTCATTTTAGTTACTTTTTATATTGTGAATACTCTTGTCTATTTCAATTTCTTTTAAAGCAATTTGAGGTAATTCATGTTCAATGTTGTTTAGTTGAGTTGTTGTTATTGTGTCCTTGCAATTGGGTAGTTGAAGATTTAATGTTCTTGGTCAATTTACCATGCTCTCTTTTTGCACCCTCCAAGTGTTTGATAAAATTCTTGGGAGGATGTTAGAGTAGATTCTTGAGCATTCTTGGCTTGGAAAGAGAAATTAGGCAATCTTAAGTCTTTTATACCCAATTTAGATTGGTGATCTAGGGTTATTAGTTAATATTGTTTTCATTGACTCTAATCTCTTGCTAATTCAATTAGTAGGTTGATTAGGACTTTTGGATCGAGATTAACTAGTCTTAATTGACTTTCTCTCATGTGATGATAATTTTGTACCCTCTTCCATTGTTAGAGACGACCAATTGAGATAAACTCTTGATAAATATTGTATGATCATTAATGACTTGGATGGAAAGCTTAACTCTCAACCCTTGCCATGAATGTCTCTCTTTAGCAATTGTTTCTTAAATTGTTTGATTTACATTTCTTGCACTTTTACCACCCAAACCCCTTTTTGATACCATAACCAATAATATGCATACCTCACTGCAATTCCTTTAGAAGACGACCCGAGGTTAAATACTTCGGTTATTTTTATTGGGTTTTGTACTTGTGACAAACAAATTAAACTTTGATTTGAGCATTACTTGTCGGTTGGGAACTATACTACCAACGAGGATATTTCTCTTTTACCGAGAAGAAATTCTTAGCCGACAGTTTTGCTATTGCCAAGTTTTTGGCGCTGTTGCCGGGGAATTGCAATGTGTGCTTGTTATTGGTTATTGTTATATGTTAATATTGTAAATATTTTGGTTTTTGTTTGGTTTTCTAGTTGTAGGACTTTGTCTTTCTTTGTTTCTTTTTAGTTTTGTTTTTGTTTTCTCTTTTCACCATGAATTCTCACTCCTTTGGCTATGAGTTTGGTTCTAACTATGTTCTAGAGAATAGAAACTACAATGACAACATGCATCAAGGGTGGAACAACCAAAGGTGGGAGGAGCCTCAAGGAATTAATCACTCTTCGTGGTAACAACCTCCTCCGGTTTCTTATAGGTATAATTCCATCCCTAATGCATACCAATCTAATGGATGTGGTGATCCTTATTGTGGTTGTCAACAACCACCACCATATGCCTATGAACCACCTCCTCAACATAGTTTTTAACCACCATACTCACAAGCCCCTTACCACCAATCACCTCCATATGACCATAATTCTTACCCACTATACCAACAACCATATGAGCCATATTTAAAGCCACCACCATTTCAATACAATTACCCCCAAGAACCACCTCGATATACATCACCTCCATACCCTTACCAATATGAACTACCTTCCAACTATGGTACCGTCCCTCCAAACATTAAACCCTCTCTTCCACCACCGCCTTCATTGGACGAATCTCTCAACCCCCTAATGCAAGAATAAAAAGATCTCTATTCTCGCCTTCAAAATTAATAAGAAGTGCATAAGGGGTTGGAGGACATGTTGGCCACTATGAAGGAAGCCATTAGTCGCGTAGCCTCCCACCTAAGCTCATGCCTCCCAAGTACTCCCATTGACGAATGTGGAGGATCGACCAAGGAGCATAGGGAGGGAGTAACTTTGAAGCTTCAAGGTGAAGAGGAGGAGCTAAGGAAAGATTTGCATCAAGAGGAGGGAGTTTAGATTACTGATGTTAAGGAAGTGGATAAAGAGTTGAGGAAAATTGATCAAGAAGTGGATTCCATCATTAGTGATTTTTTGTCCACATTGATCAATCCCCTTGATGATCTTGTTGAGCCTTCTTCCGTTGGACTAGAAAGTGATGTTAAGGAGGTTGTGCAACCTCCAAAGTATTTGTTAAGTAATGAAGGATTGGAAGAAGTGGAGGAAATGACAAGTCTTATTATTGAAGATGATTCCGCACCAACCGATGTGTTATTGAAGATTGTCGAGTCATCCTCATTGTGCTGCGAATTTGATGTTGAGAAGGCCAATGCACAACCTCCAACACATGACTTAAGCAATGAGGAATGTGACAAAGAGGTTGGTGAACAAGGAGTTGAAATTGAAGATGCTTGTCAAGAGGTGGAGGAATTTAAAGAAGAGCACAAGGGAGAAAACCTTGCATTGTCAAAGTGTTGGGAAGTCCCCCTTCCTAAGTCACCATCTATTCTTTCATTCTAGTGGGTAAATCTCTCATCTCTATGCTTTATTATCCCACTTTAATATAGTTTGCTTGAGATAGATGGGCAACTTAGAGCTCTTTGTGGCTTTAAGAGCAAAAGGGAGATGA
Source organism: Arachis ipaensis (assembly GCF_059453495.1). Taxonomy (NCBI): domain Eukaryota; kingdom Viridiplantae; phylum Streptophyta; class Magnoliopsida; order Fabales; family Fabaceae; genus Arachis; species Arachis ipaensis. The sequence continues at coordinate 61,472,548 of NC_142437.1, read as the reverse complement.
TTAGTGGTTAGAAACGTCACTCTAGATTCATTATGGTTGGAAGCTCAAGGTTTAGGGGCAATGGTTGGTGTAGAGTTAGATTGCTTGGGCCTAGGAGAGTGTTTGGGTGCTCAATTGAGAATTTGGGTCGCCTACCACCCGGATGGAATAATGATGATCAACTTGAAGATGGGTGTAGAAACAAGATTTGGGATCTGGGCATATATGAAGATTAATTTTGGGAGCCCTTAGCTTGTGCAGAACTTCATCGATGCTTGGTGCCATCAATTTTAAGATGCGGAGTTTACTTGAAATCCAAGCATTGGTGGAAGTTCAAGGATGAGTACAAGCATAAACCACCTTGACAAGGAGACTCCCAAATGTCCAACTTAAGGACTTAAACTAAAATTGCTAGGTAGGAGACACCATGGTAAACTCTTTCCATTCTCTTGTATATATAATCAATGAATGAATTGAGATGCCATTGTAGGTAGTTTTTCTTATTTTCTATACTCTTATACATTGCTTTGATTGATAGGTTGTTTGTTAAATTCATGTTTTGATTAGATTAGTTGTTGTTAAATTATGTTTTGCTTGAAGTGTAGCTTGTATTTTTTTTTGTATTTGAAAATTTTTCCAAAATCAAAAGATTTGTTGTTATACTTGAATTTTAGTTGTTATATTTGTTTTCATATTCCAAAAGAAAGAAAAAAATTTTTTGTTAGGTAGTCGTTACTTTTATTCTTTAATATGTTTTGTGTTGGGTGCTAGGTTGTTTGTTGCTTTTATGTTTTGAATAAGGATGATTCTTTGAATTTGAGTTTTTGCTTGAGTTGCAAGTTTTCTCAAATTTTGTGAAAAGTCCTCAATAACTCAAAAATTTTGTTAATTTGTATTTTGGTTAGTTTGGAGTTATGGATACTGTAGGGAGAATTTCAATTCTTAAGCCCTATTTTTGTTGTTAAAAAAAAAAAGTATGGGCAGTCACGCGTACGCGTGACCGACGCGTACGCGTCGATGTATCAACACGACCCTCATACATTTTCTAGAGACTTGTGCGAAAGTGGTACTGGAATTGTGCACCCAGCACAATCCCACCTCACGCGTACGCGTGCCTTGCGCATATGCATCACCATGCACTCTCTCCCTTCACACGTAAGCATCGACGACACATATGCGTCGATGCTTCCCACGACCCACCCACACTCATGTGTGAGTGACGCCTACGCGTTGATTCCCTTTCTGTCCATCCACGCGCATGCGTCAGAGACGCGTACGCGTGGATTCAAAATCACTAACACCCCAGACGCGCAAGCCTTAGCCAGTCGCGTCGTTCACCTCTTCTTCCCAATGTCTCTTTCTCTTCGTCTCCCTCCATTACCACCTCCCTCAAGCTCTACAACCAGCCATCCCTTCGGCGACCTAATGATGAGGGAAAATCGATTCTACACAAACTCACCGGCAAGTGTACCGGGTCGCATCGAGTAGTAATAACTCACAGGAGTGAGGTCGATCCCGTAGGGATTGATGGATTGAGCAACTTTAGTATGGTGATGAATTTAGTTAAGCGAATATTTAATGAATTTGGTGAAATTTGACTAACAGAAGTGAAATTGCAAGGAAAATAAAATACAGAAAGTAAATTGCCAGAATCTTAAATTGCAGAAGAAGTAAATTGCAGAAACTTAAAGTGCAATAAATTAAAAGAGCTGAAACTTAAATTGCAAGAAAAGTAAAGAGCTGAAACTTAAAGTGCAAGTAATTTAAATTGATGAATCTAAACTGCTGAGAAACTTAAATTGCATGAATATTAAAGGGATTTGGGTGTTGGGAATCAAAATAGAACTAAAAAAGTAAATTGCATTAAATCAGAAGATCTTCAGATGCAGAAATTTAGAAAATAACTCAATTAGGATTTTAATTTCAAAACAGAAATGGAAAAATTGCAGCAGAATTAAAATGGAATAAAACTTAGATCTCAATTGCTCTCTTATCTAACAGAAAAGAAGAAATTGTAGAGGAAGCAAAATAGGAAGAAAAATTCAGATCCGATCTCCAATTCATAAAAATAGAAACAGGAAAAATAAAAGAAAACTCCATGATGAAGAAATTCAGAGGAATTCTTCAATCCGAAGTCAAAAGACCCAAAACAGCAAGTAACAGTTGCAGAAAAGATAAAGCAAAATAGAAAGGAAAATTCAGATCTGATCTCAATTCTAAAATTCTAAAATAAAAAATTAAAAGAGGGCTCCCTATGAAATCAAATTCCTATCTATATATACAGTTTCCAATTCTGGCTTCCCGTACTTGGAGTGGGCTTTTTGGCTTTGTATTGAAGTGGATCAGAATTGCAGCTTCCAGGGGAACGTTGCGTTCTCTAAGTGAGCGCAGCGTTCATTCATCCACGCATACGCATTCCTGACGCGTGCGCGTTCTTTTGCGCTTTTTGTTCATCGACGCATACGTGTCATGTACGCGTACGCGTCACCATCAATCTTCAAGTCCAAACACGCCCGTGCGTCCCTTTCTCGCGTACGCATCATTGGTAGCGTTCTGTTATTGAGCGCTACGTTTGCTTAGTGAACGCTGCCCCATGCGTGCGCGTCATGTACGCGTGCACGTGTGTAGCGAAATCTCAATTCAGGTTTCAGCGCCATCCTCGCGTGCGCGTGTTTTGTCGCAGGTGACCCATCGACGCGTGCGCGTCAAGCACGCATGCGCGTCGATTGCAAAACTTTGCCTCCAATTTTGAATCTTGCCCAAAAACGCTGGCTTGCCGAACGTAGCGCTCTCTTTTGAAAGAAGCGCCAAACACTACCACGCGTACGCGTCTTGCACGCGTACGCGTGGTTCTTCGAAAATTTCCCCCTGACGCGTAAGCGTCCTGTACACGTGCGCATCGCAAGTGAGTGTGGCATTCATGATTTGAACGCAACGTTATACTGCAGTGCTTCTTCTTTTCTTTATTTTCTCACCTAAAATCAACCAAACAAGCAATCAAAGTCTCACCAAAATCACAAGAATTTGCATCAATCATAATAATCACTTAATTCTTGCATAAATCTCATGATTTCGTATAAAAGAAATGATGTTTGATTGAATCAAAATAACCATGAAATTCCAGTCCAACCACTTACTTATTGTGCAAGAAAGTGCATAAAACCTAATGAAACAAATGAAAAATGCTTGTGAAACTAGCATAAGATAACTTGTCATCACAACACCAAACTTAAATCTTACTTGTCCCCAAGCAAGCACTAAAATATGAGAAGAAATGAAAGAAACCAGAGAAGCATATATGTCCTTATTTAGCAGGTAATTAAATTTGGTTCATGGGTTTTATGCAGACAGAATGCAGCTCAATTATTATCAGCTTCCAATCAAGAAATATCTCTTTGAGTGTTAACTAGAATTGCTGCTATAATGCCTTATTCTTTATTGATCCTTGTTAGCTTTTTCTTTCTTTCTTTTGCTTTAGAAGCTTGTTTTTCAATTGTAGCTAAGTGTTGCAGAAGCTTTTTTTTGGCTCAATTCAACACCTGTTTGCTACAGATACTTGGCTCACAATTCATCCTAAGACATTGATGCCCAGCACCTCTTTGGGTCACTAAATACTTTGTAATTAGGTTGCTCTTGATGGTGGATTTTCGGTTGGTAATCCCGGATTAGTTAATCCAAGTTACCAAGTTTTAAAATACTCCTCGGAACCTAATAATCCAAGTAGATTCTAATACAATAGCATCACAGTCATTTATCCTAGGGTCCAAGCTATTGGTGTCTAGCCTTATTATCTGTTTCTTTCATTTTTGGTTGCCAATTCTTGGCTTTTCTTCCTTTCCTTTCTTACTTTTTCTTTTTTCAAGGATAATTATTAATTGAAGGCTTTACAACAGTAACTAAGTTCACACTGCAAGGAGACATTCTATCATGCAGCTTTTATTTTTGAGCTTACCAACTATCAAACATACATACCACCACTGAACTTTATTATCATTCCTACCATATTGGACATTTACTTCCTGTTTCAACACTTTCTCTTATTCATGCAAACGGATACAAGACACATATTTAAGTGGGATGAAATGAGACAGACACTCAGGCTAGATCACACAATTAATTATGACTATAAACTAGCAAAATGCAGATAGTGGTAAACCTATCAAAAAGGAGTACAATTAAACTTCCAACTGAAACACAGCAATTAAACTTCCAATTGTGGATGTGGTTGTTTGATTGATTGAGTGAAGTACGGTTGTTGATAAGAAATGGGTTTGAAAATTTATTTACTTAATTATTATGAAAAGTGCAACAGTGCTACTCTACGAATTTGCTTCAACTTGTGTTTTACTTACTCTGGTATGTGCAACTGTGCAAGGTCTTTCAATTTTAGTTCTTTCGTGATTTTCCGTTTTAATTAGTGTGTGTATGTGTGTGTTCAGTTGCTTGAAAATCTTAGTTTTATTTTGAAAATAAAATCATTATGCTTCATAATTGATCACTTAATTGACATCTTATAATTATGTGCAGAACCGTAACTTGTAGTGATAATTGGAGTCAGGTAAAAGAAATTTTGTTCTCATTTCTTTAGTTATTATGAATAATTGGCATGATATTTTAGAATTTTAAAATTCTTCAACCAGAATATGTAGAAAAGGATTCAAAACTCAAAAGATATACCCTGAAGAAAGGTGGATTTGAATATAATTAATAATAGGATAACTGTTTGATTAAGTTTACAATTTCATGAGTGGAAGAAACAGTAATCTAATGATTAGTGATATAGTTATCTTGGTCATTGAGTTGTTTTTGCTGAATTGTATGATTTTGAAACTGCAAAAGCATTGATTTAGAATATGAAAATATCATTTTGTAATTGCCATGATGCTAGGATGATTTATTTTTTACTTGTCCCAATTATGCTCTCAATGGCTACTGATCAAGTTTGATTTTAGTATAAAAAAAATATTTTATGTACTCATATTTATCTTGTAGAGCCATTGCATGAGATTAACACAATTCTATATGGAAACTATTTGAATATAAGAAATTAAGAATAGTGATGAAAGTTATCCTTTTTTGTGCTCAAGAGGTGGAGCTACATGAAATTGCTTGATAATAATCACATGATGCTCTTTGCTCGTCGTCTGTAGCTGTGTTTGCTGCCAGCTTACCATCTTCAAAGGTCAATGCTCTGTTTGTGGCTCATTGTAATAGTGTAACATTTTTATTCATTTTTTGCTCTATTCATAAGGGTTATTGATCTTTGAATTATTCTTGAATGATTTGTGTTTTCACTTTTTCATTCATCAATTGTTGATTAGCTCTTACTGCTGTTTGTGATTATTCATGGTAAATGTGCTGTTGTCCTGTTATTCTTTGTGCTTTTGTGGCTTAATTGTGATTAGATTGTGACTGTCTTGATCAAATTGTTGAGGATTGTTGCCTCCAGATTTGGGTGCTCCAATTGAATATCTATAGTTTTTGTTTTCATAATTTTGTTGGTTTGTTTGTGATTATTTAAAATTTGGAATGCTTTGGCTGGGTTGATATTGTTGTTGATTTTGAACCTGGACTTTGGCTTTGTTGTTGTATTTTTATTTGAATTTCTGGATATGGTTGCTCTACAGCTTCAATTTTCATTTCACACGGCCTTCCACTAAACCAAGCTTTCAACATAGATTTTAGATCTTTACCGAAAACCTCCCTAGGAATATGAGATTTCACACTTAGTTGCTTCCTTCTGTTGAATTTACTACTAAGAGATTAACTTGCTATCATTTTAGAACATTGTCAAACATGGGTTTGGAAGGTGAGCTTTTATTCATGAGATTTTATCACAAAGGGAAAGTTATCATATTGTTAAGAGCTATTATTTAACTGATGTACACTTTTATTAGATGGTTCCTATTCATGAGCTTTTATTTAGTTCTCTAATTATCTATGACATAGGATCTATTAATTATTCAATAATTAGTTTCCTAGTTTGAGTATTTAAGTATTAGATTTTGATATCATTATGAATAAAATTTATATGTTTTTGTTTTTTCCTGTGCATTTTTAAAGGAAAAGCAAATCTTATTTTTTAAGCTAGTATTTTTTGTTTGGTGGTCTTTTCAGGTGTGTGACACTTATTAGAACTTCTCCATGAGAAATGAGAAAGGAGCTGTATGAACATGATGAAGTTTGTAATTTGTAGTTTATATTTTGGAGATTTATAATTCCTTATTTTTCTTGTCCTATGTATCTATCTAGTTCATTAGGGTTCTTTCAATGTGTCTTGTTACTTTAAAATTTATATATTGAAGATTTATAAAACAATGTTAGTTAATGAAAGATATTTGAACTATCTATGTTATTATATATTATATAAATGTTGACTTGTTGAGTAAATTAGTTAATATATTAATTAATTAAAAAAATATAATTTGATAAATTATGTGTGTAATTTGTATTAAAAAATTATTCCAAAATAAATAGTGTTTTGTAACTAAAGAAAAAAAATGTTACAAAATCAAGTTACATTTTGTAACAAAATTTTATGATAGGAAAAAATAGATTGTCACAAAAAAATACCTTGAAGATCAAAATTTGTTACCACTTTTGTAACGACTTCTGATTTTTTTGTATCAGAAAAATTTGTTACAAAATATCACTTTGAATTGTAACAGTTCTGTTTTTTGTTACAAAAACTTTTTGTAACGGGACATACTGCAATGGCCCTTTTTTTGTTACAAAATCCTTTTGTTTCAAAATTTTGATTTTTTGTAACAATTTTTTTTGTTACAAATATTGCTTTTTCTTGTAGTGATGTAAACAGTTGAGTAACAATACAACCTTTTGGTATCTTCTTGTTTAATCCTTCATCCTTCTTCTTAGCTATTGTGCTTTTCTTGCTGATGCTATACAATCCTTCCAAAAAGTTGAATAGTTTTCTGCACTGGTAGTGGAAGTTGCTTGTCCCCCAAGCACTTGAAAAAAGGTTAACATGCATGAATGTTTGTAGGCTTTTGAACTTACTTTGGTGTGTGAACACAAAACTTAGTCCCTTGCCAATACCTCTTATGCAACAAATCAACCATATACATGAAACCTTGTGCCTTTACTAAAGGGAGCAAAAACTAAAAACTAGAAAATAGACAATAGTTGAGTAGTTTCCCTGATTGTTTGGAGCCAATAACCATTTATGCAGAGGGTTGAAATGTGTTTTTTTTTAAATAAAATTTTTGGTAGAACACCAAACTTAGTGCCCTTCATTCACTCTTAAATTGTTTTGGTGTGCAACACCAAACTTAGCTCCTTGCAATATAGATAAATCTACTTAACCCTTTTATTGAAATAGTTAGGAAAAGAAAACTACCTTTGGTTGGGTTGCCTCCCAACAAGCGCTTGTTTATCGTCATTAGCTTGACGTTGGTTCCTTGTTAGGGTGGATGATGATTATGGTGCCTCAGCTTGTCCCCTCTCACTGTGAGCCTTCTTCCTATGATTTGATGAACAATCTCTATATGCTCCAGCGAGAGTATCTTATTGACAGTGTAATAATCATCGGATTGTGGGTTTGTCTCCAATTGTTGGTAGATTAGTTTCACTTTGTCTCCTTCTGAGAATCCCTCAGTTGGTATTCTTTTGTTTCTCCACCCTCTTGGACCCTTTTTCTTGCTCTTCTTTCCTTTCTATGGTGGCCCTTCTGTCTTGACAGCAGGCTTTATATCAGGGTCTTTTTTTCTAGTGATCAACTTCTCAATCTCTTCCTGCCTTCTCTTCTCATTCTTTACATCTTCATTCCCCTTTTGTTCTTCTCCCCTGTTTGTCTTTTGCTTCGAAGGTGAGCTGATGAGTGCCTCTTTGGGTTTTTCCTTCCAATGCAAGTCTTCCTCTTCAACTCTCACACAGCTTTTCTCTTCAGCAGTATACTGCATTTCCTTAAAGACATTTAGAGTGATCTTCTCATCATGTGCTCTCAGAGTCATTTCTCCTTTTTCCACATCAATGATGGCTCTTGTTGTAGCGAGGAACGGTCTTCCCAATATGATAGAGTCGCCTCCCTCTTCATCTAAATCCAAGATCATAAAATCTGCTGGAAATATGAACTTATCCACCTTGACTAATAAGTTCTCCACAACTCCATTAGGAATCACCATTGATCTGTTAGCAAGCTGCAGGGTCATCCTTATAGGTTTCACTTCTTCTATGGACAACTTTTCCATCATAGATAAGGGCATCAGATTGATACTTGATCTTAAATCACACAATGCCTTATCAATGACTATATTTCCAATGGTGCTAGGCAGAAAGAAACTCCCAGGATCTTTGAGTTTTGGTGGGAGGCCCTTTTGGATTACTGCACTGCACTCTTGGGTTAAGACCATTGTTTCCTTCTTATTCCAGCTTCTTTTCTTATTGATGAGCTCCTTTAGAAATTTTGCATACAGAGACATTTGCTCCAATGTTTCAGCAAGTGGGATGTTGATTTCTAGCTTCTTAAAAACTTCCAAAAATTTGGGAAACTATTGATCCTTGAGCTGTCTTTGCAATCTTTTAGGGTATGGCAGAGAAGGGATGTAATGTTTAACTTCCTTCCTCTGTTCTTGTGGAGGCTCTATCATGACTTGTTTTCCCTTCTTTGAAGCTTGAGACTCTTCATCCTTCTTTCTGAGCTGTTTCTGGTCCTTCTCTTGAATTGTCACTTCTTCCTTGCTGTTGACCTTATCATCCTCTGTTGGCTTCTTATTAGCTTCTTTGTTATTCTCCAATTTTTTTCACTCCTAAGTTGGATTGCCTTACATTCCTCCTTGGGGTTGGGAATAGTGTCACTTGGCAGTGCATTGGTTGGTCTTTCAGCTACTGTTTTCTTGGACAATTGTCTAATTTGTCTTTCCAGGTTCCTTAGTAAAGCTTCATGGTTCTTGTTGGCCAATTCTTGATGCTTAATCATTTTCTCCATCATTATCTCCAAATTGGAGATTCTTTGAGATTCTTGGGGTGGTTGTGGCTGAGTGTGGGATGTAGATGGGGTATGAAAGTTATTTTAGTTGGTTGATGAGTTATTGGGTGGATAGAAGTTGGATTGGAATTGATTGTTTTGTGGTTTTCTGTATGGATTTTGGTTAGTGTTTTGATGGTTTTAGTGGTTTGTGTTGTGGAAGTTATTTTGGTTAGAGTTTCTTTGCCAAGGTTGCTGGTTTTGATTCTCTCCCCATTTCAGATTGGGGTGGTTTATCCAAGATAAGTTGTAGGTGTCTCCCTGGAAGTCATTTGGTCCAGAACCTTGATTGTGCATGTACTGCACTTGTTTAGGCTGCTGTTCTTCATAGCTTTCCTCCTGCTGTCCCCACACCACTGGTGGTTGGTTATTTGTGCTCACTGCTGCAAGTTGTAATCCATCCATCCTCTTTGACATCATTTCAATTTGCTGTTGAAGCTGTTGGTGCATGAGTTTATTCTGAGCTAATATTGTATCAACTCCCTCAAGTTCAAATAGACCTTTCTTTGGAGCTGCTTGCCTTTTAGAGGAGTAGAAGTACTCATTGTTGGCCACCATGTCTATAAGATCATGTGCCTATTGAGCAATTTTCATCATTTGCAAAGATCCTCTTGATGAATAATCCAAAGCTTTCCTTGAAGGCAAGGACAAGCCCTCATAGAAATTCTGCAACTCCACCCATTCACTGAATATTCCTTATGGGCACTTTCTGATCAAAGCTTTATACCTCTCCCAGGCTTCATACAATGATTCTCCTTCTAGCTGTCTGAAGGTTTGCACATCAGTTTTTAGCTTAATGACTCTATGGGGTGGATAGAATTTGGCTAGAAATTTGCTAACCAAATCATTCCAACTGGTGATACTTTCTTTAGGGAAGGTTTCTAACCAATGTGTGGCTTTGTCTCTTAGTGAAAATGGGAATAACAATAGTTTATAGATGTTAGAGTGGACTCTATTGATTTTGATAGTGTCACAAATTCTCAAAAATACAGAGAGGTGTTGGTTTGGATCTTGAGCAGTACTTCCTCCATATTGACAATTGTTCTGAACCAGGGTAATCAATTGAGGCTTGAGTTCGAAGTTATTAGCATGGACATTGGGGGTTAGGATACTGCTCCCACAATTCCTTAGGTTGGGGATAGTGTATGAGGCTAAAACTCTTCTCTGAGGTTGCCATTGTTGTTAGCCACATCCTCAGGTGGATTTGGGATGCTAGCCTCCATCTCTTGATCCTCTTCTTCTCCAATAACACCTTTCCCTCTTGCTTCTGTTCTTCTTCTCAAAAGTGTTCTCTCTGGTTCAAAATCAAAAGAGGTGGATTATCCTCTTCTCCCTCCTGGCATACAACACAGACAAAACCAGAAAACTAAAATAAAACACTCTACTGCTAGAGTATGGTTAGGATCGGTTGAAACAAAATCTCAAATAGTTAAAATGCTTAACAAAAACAAAGAAAAAGTGCTTAATCTAGATTATCACCTACTTAATCATTGTCAATCTAAATCAATCCCCGGCAACGGCACCAAAAACTTGATGAGGGAAAATCGATTCCACACAAACTCACCGGCAAGTGTACCGGGTCACATCAAGTAGTAATAACTCACAAGAGTGAGGTCGATCCCACAGGGATTGATGGATTGAGCAACTTTAGTATGGTGATGAATTTAGTTAAGCGAATATTTGATGAATTTGGTGAAATTTGACTAATAGAAGTGAAATTGCAAGGAAAATAAAATGCAGAAAGTAAATTGGCAGAATCTTAAATTGCAGAAGAAGTAAATTGCAGAAACTTAAAGTGCAAGAAATTTAAAGAGCTGAAACTTAAATTGCAAGAAAAGTAAAGAGCTGAAACTTAAAGTGCAAGTAATTTAAATTGCTGAATCTAAACTGCTGAGAAACTTAAATTGCATGAATATTAAAGGGATTTGGGTGTTGGGAATCAAAATAGAATTGAAAAAGTAAATTGCATTAAATCAGAGGATCTTCAGATGCAGAAATTTAGAAAATAACTCAATTAGGATTTTAATTTCAAAACAGAAATGGAAAAATTGCAGCAGAATTAAAATAGAATGAAAACTTAGACCTCAATTGCTCTCTTATCAAACAGAAAAGAAGAAATTGTAGAGGAAGAAAAACAGAATGAAAAATTCAGATCAGATCTCCAATTCATAAAACTAGAAACAGGAACAATAAAAGAAAACTCCAATATGAAGAAAGTCAGAAGAATTCTTAAATCCGAAGTCAAAAGACCCAAAACAGCAAGTAACAGTTGCAGAAAAGAGAAAGCAAAATAGAAAGGAAAATTCAGATCTGATATCAATTCTAAAATTCTAAAATAAAAAATTAAAAGAGAGCTCCCTATGAAATCAAATTCCTATCTATTTATACACTTTCCAATTCTGGGTTCCCGTACTTGGAGTGGGCTTTTTGGCCTTGTATTGAAGTGGATCAGATTTGCAGCTTCCAGGGGAACGTTGCGTTCTCTAAGTGAGCGCAGCGTTCATTCATCCATGCGTACGCGTTCCTGATGCGTGCGCGTCCTTTTGCGCTTTTTGTTCATCGACGTGTACGTGTCACCATCAATCTTCAGCTCCAAACACACCCGCGCATCCCTTTCTCGCGTACGCGTCATTGGTAGCGTTCTCTTATTGAGTGCTACGTTTGCTTAGTGAACACTGCCCCATGTGTACGCGTCATGTACGCGTGCCCGTGGGTAGCAAAATCTCAATTCAGGTTTCAGCACCAGCCTCGCGTGCGCGTGTTTTGTCGCAGGTGACCCATCGACACGTGCGCGTCGATTGCAAAACTTTGCCTCCAATTTTGAATGTTGCCCGAAAATGCTGGCTTGCTGAACGTAGCGCTCTCTTTTGAAACGAGTGCCAAACACTACCACGCGTACGCGTCATGCATGCGTACGCGTGGTTCTTTGAAAATTTCCCCCTGACGCGTAAGCGTCCTGTACGCGTGTGCGTTGCAAGTGAGCGTGGCGTTCATGATTTGAACGCAACGTTATACTGCAGTGGTTGTTCTTTTTCTTCATTTTCTCACCTAAAATCAACCAAACAAGCAATCAAAGTCTCACCAAAATCACAAGAATTTGCATCAATCATAATAATCACTTAATTCTTGCATAAATCTCATGATTTTGTATAAAAGATATGATGTTTGATTGAATCAAAATAACCATGAAATTCCACTCCAACCACTTACTTATTGTGCAAGAAAGTGCATAAAACCTAATGAAACAAATGAAAAATACTTGTAAAACTAGCATAAGATGACTTGTCATCACCTAACCGCCGCTGAGAACCACCCTCTTCTTTCCCTTTTCTTTTCTTCTTTTCCTCTTCCTTCTACTTCTCTCTTTTCTCTGTTTCACTCTCTGCTCCCACCAGCAACCGCCACGGCCCGCCATTGTTGCCGGTGAACCACCATCTGCCACCACCAAATTTCCCCTTTCTCCATTTCACTTCTCTCTACTAGCTCTCGCCGGAACAGAATCTGGTGCCTTGTTCATTCCATTCGGCACGTCAAGCTCCTGCTATCGCCGAACCACCGTGGGCCACTGTCGCTGCTTCTGTGGTGACATTGTTGGTCCCTGTCCTTCTTCCCTCCCTTCTAGTTCCCGTTTTGGCTTACTGAAACCCTTCCAGGTTTCCCCTGTTCTCCCCTGTTTCATTTCTGCTTTTGCTTTTATTTCTCTTTTAATTAATTTCATGTTAGTAGTAGTTGTTAATTTAGTTTTTGTTTAGTTTAGTTAGATTAGAAATGCATATTAGTTGCTTAGGTTGTTAGAGAATCTGGCGTGGATAGTGGATTTAGGTCTGCTTATTTGCTATTCATGCTGTTTGAAATGGTTGATGTTCATTGCTTGTTTGGTGATGATGATGTTGATGTTTTGTGAATTGTACATGTTGCTGTTTGTGCCAATTCTGGGTACTACTGCTGTTTGCTGTGTTCTGTTTCATAATGATCAATTCATATGAAGTTATTGTGCTTAGTTCTTGTTTAGTTCTAACTCAGGTTCATATGGATTGAAATGGCCGCTATGTTGCATATGCACCTTAGTTCATATGACATTTTGACTATGGAATTTGTTTGAATTTTTGTGAGTTCATATGAGTTTGTTTTTGCTACTGCTTGTTATCCGGGAACGTCCAATTTACTGCCGGAATGCTGCCAAAATTTTTGGAAATTGTCCTATTTTGAACTTACAACCTATGGATTGAATTTGATATTTTCTTTTGATTTGGAACTCATTTGGCTTACACCAAATTCATTTCATAGGTTAACTGGCTAGCATTTCCGCATCACTTTTAGTTCCCTTTATTCAATTTGCATCATTGATGGAATCAAGGAACTAATTGATGGAATTCTGTGTCAATTAGGACCTTGATTGACCAAATCATTTTGAACCCTTCTATGTTTTAAATTGCTCAAGTTAGGTACACATTTCTATCCTTCATGGTCATATTTCAAATGTGTCTCTAATTGACCATTGAAGTTGTTTTCCTAAACCTTCAAGTGGCCTATCTTGTTCCTTTTAAAAGAGGATCTTTTAAGTTGTAATTATTGGTGCAATTTCACTCATGTAGCCATTTTTATTATCCAATTTGCCTTGGGTTACATAAATGCAATCTTAATTTTTCAACACCAATTTTTGCACTTAAGTGACCAATCACATTGATGATGACTTGCATTCCTCTCCTATGCTTTTATGCATAACATATTTCCTCATCAATGACTTGCATCATCCTCATGAATGTGAGTGTGCTTGTTTCATAAATTCTTTTGAACTTCTCTTGGTTAAGTCAGTAACTGTCATGCCACTAAGCTTTAACCTAGTTTCATGACTTTTGACTTGATTGACCTTCTGACTTTCTTTTAGTTTTCAAATTAACTCTTTTTGTTTCCTTTTGAGGCATGATAGTTGTTGTTGCTTAACAAACAAGCACCTTTACCATCATTGCAAAAATTCTTGGTTTGTGTTCTGATCGATGTCTGAACTCTGTTTTCTTGCACTCCAAGATTTTGCTTCTTTTGACTAACTTCATGAATGTGTTTCAATTTCCCTCTGTTGCCTGTTTTCTGTCTGTTGCCTATATCCTTGTTTTCCACTCCTCTGTTTTGTTTAATGTGTTGTGTCCTGTGATTTCTGCTTCCAGGATGTCTGATAGAGACAAGGGAAAGGCAATGGTTACCTCCAGAAAAAGGAGAAGATCTCAGTCGTCTTCTGCATCAGTGACCACCGGCTATTCTGTGATACACCTCTCTGACAAGGAGAAGGCAGATCAGTTTCGCTTTCCGCTTTTTCAGCAACGGAAGCTCAACCTGGAGAAGAAGCTGGCTATTTCTTCCAATTTGAGGTGGTCTATTAAGCTTTGAATTGAGGGCATGGGCTTGTCTTTCGTGGATAGGGAGCTAGCCAGGGTAAACGAGTCTTGGGTTCGTAAGTTTTACTGCAACTTCTTTAGACCGACCCTTGACTCGGTTCACTTGAGAGGCGGACAGATTCTGATAACAAGGGCTGATATTGAGGAGGCACTCCACTGTCAGCCCAAGGTCAGTGATAAGGATGCTTTTCAGCAGGCTGAGGTGGAGATGCATTGTTTGACATATGATTATGATGCATTAAGGAGTGTAGTTGCACAGCCGGAGGCCCCTTGGGAGATGGATGCCTGATAAAACACTATTTTATGGTTTATCTTATGCTAATTTGAGTGCTTTTTATCAATTCTTTACTCACTTATTCATATAATTTGCATGGTTTTACAAATCCTTTCTGATTCTGTGATATAATTGAAAACATGTTTTCTAGGCCTTTAAACTGTCAATTTTAATTATCCCTTATTACCATTCGATGCCGTGATCTGTGTGTTAAGTTTTTTCAGGCTCTATAGGACAGGTATGGCTTAGAGGATGGAAAGAAAACGTGCAAAAGTAGAAGGAATGCGAGAAAATGAAGTTTTGAGAAGCTGGCAGCGATGCGCACGCATGGGTGACGCGTACGCCTGATAAGGAATTTTGCCAAACGATGCGCACGCGTGACCTACGCTTACGCGTGACATGCGCCATGTGTAGAAACTTGCAGAAGACGCTGGGAGTGATTTTTGGGCTCATTTTGGCCCAGTTCTAAGCCCGAAAAATACAGATTAAAGGCTACAGAGTGGGGAATCAAAGGGAGATTGACACAACATTTATTCATACAAATTACATTCACATAATTTTAAGTTTTAGATGTAGTTTCTAGAGAGAGAGAGAGAGGTTCTCTCCTCTCTCTAGGTTTTTGGATTTCTCTTAGTTTTAGGTTTATTTCTTCTCAATTCCAGGTTCAAGGTTCCTTTAATTTAGTTTCTCTTCTACCTTTAATTGTCTTAGCATTCTAGTTTATTTATCTTTCCAATTGAATTTATGAACTCTTCATGTTAGATTTGGTTTTCTATTTAATGCAATTTGAGGTATTTCATATTTATTGTTTCTTCTATTATTTGTTTGTCATTGATGTTTGCAATTGGTTGTTTGGATTTAATAGTCCTTGCTAGTTTTCTATGTTATTATATTATGCCTTCCAAGTGTTTGATAAAATGCTTGTGAGGATTTTAAGTTAGATTTTTATATTCTTGGCCTTGATTGAGTAATTGGATACCCTTGAGTTATCAAACTCTTTTGTTTATTGATAATTGAAAGTTGCTAATTGACTTGAATTCCACTAACTCTAGTCTTTACTTGGAAGTTAACTAGGACTTGAGGAATCAAATTTATTTGTCCACTTGACTTTCCTTCATAGTTAGAGGTTAACTAAGTGGGAGCAATGATCAATTTCCATCACAATTGATAAGGATAACTATTATAGGACATCTAATTCTCATACCTTGCCAAGAGTTTTCTTAAATATTAATTTACTTCCTTGCCATTTTATTTCGTTACTCCTTATTTCAAAAACCCAAAAAGATACTTTTCCATAACCAATAATAACTACACCTCCCTGCAATTCCTTGAGAGACGACCCGAGGTTTAAATACTTCAGTTTATTTTTATTGGGTTTGCTTAAGTGACAAACAAGTTTTTGTACGAAAGAATTCTTTGTTGGTTTAGAAACTATACTAGCAACGAGAATTTATTGTGAATTCTTTACTAGCAAAAATCCGTTCGTCAAAATGGCGCCGTTGTCGGGGAATTACAAACGTGTGCCTTATTATTGGTTATTGTGAATATTGTGAATAATTTTTCTTTTTCGTTTCTTTGTTGGTTGTTTCTAATTTTAGAAGTTTATTCTTATTATTTTCTTATTAGTTTTCGTTTTTATTTTCTTTTGTTACTATGAATTCTCACCCCTTTGGCTATGAGTTTAGTTCAAATTCTGTTGTAGGGAATGGAAGCTATAATGAGAAGATGCGTCAAGGTTGGAACAATCAAAGATGGAATGAGCCACAAGGATTTGATCAACCCTCTTGGCAACAACCTCCACCAACATACTATGACCAAGAGCCATTCCAAGAGGCATACCAAGATAATGGCTATGGTGAGCACCCTTTTGATTATTAACAACCACCACCATATGCCTATGAACCCCCTCCTCAACATAATTTTGAACCACCATACTCAGAAGTCCCTTTCCACCATTCACCTTCATATGACCCTAACCCATATCCACCATACCAACCACCTTATGAGCCAAATAAACCATACATAGAACCACCACAATTCCAACCCAATTACTCCCAAGAACCACCACCTCAATATCCCTATCAAAATGAACCATCTCTATATCCTTATCAAGATGAACCACTCTCCTCTCCTATTATGAACCCTTTCTCCAAAATAATGAACCCTCCTATCCACCCCGACCTCCACTGGATGACAACACCCTTAGTGTTATTCGCCAAGGGCAATTAGAGCTTCAAACCACACTTTCCTCTGCTTTTACTGGTCTAACCTCTACTCTCCAAGCTCTTATATCCCGCATGGATCAATCCTCTACCTCGAATACTCAACCCTCAAGCTCTAGTACACCACCACCCTCTATGGAAGAACATCCATATCCATCAAACCAAGAGCAACATGATCCCAATTATGCTATTGACATGGAACAAGAGAGAAGGGATCGTCTAGGGGACTTAATAGATCGGATCATGCATCTATACTTCAAAAGAAGCAAGAGGAGGCCCAAAAGGTGGAGGTAGTAGAGACCCTTGAAGATGAAGGAATAGTTGAAGAATTAGTAAAGGTTGAACAAGAGGAAAGTTCCATCATTGAAGACAACTCTACACTAAGTGACATGAAGGAGGAGTTTAATTTTGTATTAGAGCAAGTGGAGTTAGCCGAAATTATCAAAGAAGAGGAAGAAGTGGTTGAAGACTTAGGAAATAATGAACCTCCATAGGAATCCAGAATTATAGAGTATTCCTCTAATAAGATCGAAATTGATGTTGAGGAGGATGGTGCACAACCTCTAAGGCATGTTCCTTATGAAGAATTGGACGGAATAAATCAAGAGGCAAGTTCCATTGGTGATGATGAGCTTGAATCAAGCCATCCTAGTGATGAACTTGCATCCACAATTGAACCCCTTGAGTTTGAAGAACCTTCTCCAAGTGAATCTGAAAATGATGTGGAGGCAGACTTTTCTCAACCTCTGACTTATGACTTGAGTGATGGAGAAGAATTAGAAGAATTTGATGAGGTTGCGGTTGAAGTCGAAGAGGTTTGCAAGGAGGGGGAAGAATTCAAAGAAGAGCACAAGGGAGTGGAGCTTGCAAGACCTTTGGAAACACTTCTCCCCATGCCATCACCATCTATCCATTCATTCAAGTGGGTAAACTTCTTATCTCTAAGCTTTACAATCTCGTTTGAATATGGCTTGTTTAAAACGGTGGTCAACTTAGAGCTCTTTGTGGCTTTAAAAGTAAGAGGGAGATGGTTAGTGGTAGGAGTTGTCCTGTAAGGTTCAATATGGTTACACGCTCCAAGTTGAAGTGCAAGGATTGGTGTAGAGCTCGATCGAATGGGTCTAGGAGGATGTTTGAGTGCTTAAATGAGAATTCCAAGGCTAAACCACCCGGATGGAATCATGATGAGCAACTTATAGACGGGTGTAAGAACAAGATTTGGGATCCGGACATATAAGAGGATCAATTTTGGGAACTCAAAGCTTGTGAAGAACTCTCTCAAGGCTTGGCAAATTCTTTCAGAATTGTCAGAGTTTACTGGAAGTCAAAGCATTGGTGGAAGTTTCAAAATGAGTTCAAGCACAAGCCACCATAACAAGGGGCTCACCAAATGTCCAACTTAAGGACTTTAACAAAAAGTGCTAGGTGGGAGACAACCTACCACGGTATGATCGTTCTTTTTCAGTCTTAGTTTTATTTTATTTTGTTTTATTCTTAGTTTTATTTTATTCTATTTTTATTAGAGTTCATTCATAATGTCTGCATCAGCATCTGCATTCTGGATAAAAAAAAAAAACCAACCCACGCGTGCGCGTAGGCCACGCGTGGGCGTCGATTCCCAATTTTGCTATCCCATCCAACGAACAGAAAGTTGTTATGGAATCGTGCAGTTGGTGTGCTCCGCGCATACTTTGACCCACGCGTACACGTCAAGGACGTGTGCGCGTCACTTGCCACTTGGGAAATCCACGCATACGCGTGAAGCACGCGCACGCGTGGACATGGCAATCGGCGTAAATGGGTGTTTGACCCGAGAGTTGTGCTGCCCTCACGCTGGAACTATGCTAGAGGCATAAAATCACCGATGCGTACGCGTCATTTCACTTTCAGACCACCCACGCGTACGCGTGGGCGACGCTTATGCGTCGAATGGCTAACTCAGTTTTCACGCATACGCGTGAAGCACGCTTGCACGTCGCGCCCTGTTTTTAAATTCTTACTTCTTTCTTCTATCCTTTCTCCTTCTTTCTTCCTCCTTTCTTACTTACTTCTTCCTCCTTTCTTTAACTTCTCATCCTTCTTCACTTTCATTCTATTTTACTTAATTTATTTACATACTTTCATTTATTGTATTTTTAGTTTTGTGCATATTTTTATTCTCTTTTTTAAGTTATTATTTTACCATTGGTGTTAAATATTCTTCTTCAACTGTTGCACCTTTTCCTGCATTATCCTGGTGCTTCATGACTTGTTTTATTTTGAGTGGGTAATATTATTTAAGTCAATGCTAATCTTTTATGACAATTGTATTCCATTTGCATTGATATGCACTTATACTATCTTGCATTACCCACACTCTCTTCTCCTTTGTTGCAACTTTTGCACTATTGATATGCCATTTGCTTCTACTATTTTCTCACTTGCATGTTGTAGCTACCATGTAATTGAGACTCTCATTATTTGGCATTAACCCACACATACTTTACTTGTTTTCTTATCTTTGTTTCTGGGTTATTCTTCTTCCTTTTTCTCTTCTTTCAGGATGGCCACCGAGGAGGAAAAAGGAAAGTTTCTAATGGGGCAATAAACGAGTCCACCGCACAATCTTTGGAAAAGCAACAGTTGGAGCAACCTATCCACTTGCACATCTTAGCATGCACCGAGGACGGTGCAATCTTTAAGTGTGGGGAGGTCGATACCGACTTCCGTGGGTTAGTTATTTCCTATTTCAAACACCAATGTTTAATTTTCTTTGTTAATTATTTGTTGTATTTGTATGTTTGATTGCATGTTTGTTGATTTTGTGCATGTTCTTCTACCACTACTTGGTTAGAGTGATAAGTTCTTTTTCAAGACCTTTTTTATAGTATTTCACTAATTTAAATTAAAAATTTGTGTTAAACTTGTTGGAGGATTGTAATTTGGAACATAGTTTATAGTTAAGAACACACAACCTGTGAGATTTTGAGCATTATATGGTTACATTATTTAACCCTAATGTTTTATTCTTGTGTGTTTTCTTATCTATGATTGCAATCTATGCTTTGTTCCATTCTATATGTCCATTGTTTGGTGTATTTACATGCATACATATGATTGAGGCCATCATTTGTTATTAGCTCACTTATCCCAAATAGCCTACCATTTCAATTACTTTTGTTTGCCACTTTGAGCCTTTTTATCCCCATTTGTTCTTTATATTACCACATCACTAGCCTTAAGTAGAAAAATAATTAATTACCTGATTTGAATCTTTGGTTAGCTTAAGATAGTTTGTTAACTAAGTGTGGGGAATTGTGGGAAACCTGGGTTAATAGGAAATGTGTTATGTTTCTACTTTATTTAAATATTGGAAATTTGAGTACTTACTCATGTGAGATAAGAAAAACCATATGCATTGAAATGTTATGTTTGCTTTCATGTTCAAAAAAAAAAAACAAAAAAAAAATATTTTTCTTACAGCATAAATAAATAAATAAATAGGGGACAAAATTACCCCAATGTTAAGTTTAATAAAAGATCAATGCATATGTGGTGAAACTAAAGAAAAATTTGGTACATGAGTATGAGAAGCAAAAGTGGGAATTATGGGTAGCTAGGCATGATTTTAGAGTTACATAGAGTGTGTGTGTGTGTGTTAGGTGAGAGCTTAGGTTAGTCAAAGATTTATATTATAGCTCACTTGGCCATACATATATCCTCACCCTTACCTTAGCCCCATTACAACCTTGAAAAGACCTCATGATGTTTGCATTGATGTACTAAATTTTTGTTGATTGGTTAGATGAAGAACAAAGTCTAGAAAGCACGACTAGAGAAGAGTAGAGTGAATTAACCTTAAATACATGAGTGATTAGAGTGTATACACTTCCGGTGAGGGTTCGATGCTCGATTCTTTGTTCCCGGCTTTCATGAGCTATCTTCTTACAAGTTTACTTGTCATTTATTGTATAGTTTGAATTAGTGGAATCTGATTTATGTTTGTCTTGGAAAACTTATTTACTTTTAACCAAGTAGGTAGAAGTATTTTTGCATTCAGTTGCATTTATATAGATAGGTTGCATTGCATAAGTTCCACCATTCGAGAAAATGATGTTTTGAGAAGCTGGCAGCGACGCGCACGCATGGGTGATGCGTACGCGTGACTGACGCGTATGCATGATAAAGAATTTTGCCAAACGACGCGCACGCATGACCTACACATACGCGTGACATGCGCCACGTGCAGAAACTTGCAGAAGACGCTGGGAGTGATTTTTGGGCTTATTTTGGCCCAGTATTAAGCCCGAAAAACACAGATTAAAGGCTGCAGAGTGGGGGAATCAAAGGGAGATTGACACAACATTCATTCATCAACTTACATTCACATAATTTTAGGTTTTAGATGTAGTTTCTAGAGACCTCTCCTCTCTCTAGGTTTTAAGATTTCTCTTAGTTTTAGGTTTATTTCTTCTCAATTCCAGGTTCAAGGTTCCTTTAATTTAGTTTCTCTTCTACCTTTAATTGTCTTAGCATTCTAGTTTATTTATCTTTCCAATTGAATTTATGAACTCTTCATGTTAGATTTGGTTTTCTATTTAATGCAATTTGAGGTATTTCATATTTATTGTTTCTTCTATTATTTGTTAGTCATTGATGTTTGTAATTGGTTGTTTGGATTTAATAGTCCTTGCTAGTTTTCTATGTTATTATGTTATGCCTTCCAAGTGTTTGATAAAATGCTTGGGAGGATTTTAAGTTAGATTTTTATATTCTTGGCCTTGGTTGAGTAATTGGAGACCCTTGAGTTATCAAACTCTTTTGTTTATTGATAATTGAAAGTCTCTAATTGACTTGAATTCCACTAACTCTAGTCTTTCCTTGGGAGTTGACTAGGTCTTGAGGAATCAAATTGATTTATCCACTTGACTTTCCTTCATAGTTAGAGGTTAACTAAGTGGGAGCAATGATCAATTCCCATCACAATTGATAAGGATAACTAGGATAGGACGTCTAATTCTCATAACTTGCCAAGAGTTTTCTTAAATATTAATTTACTTCCTTGCCATTTTATTTCGTTACTCCTTATTTCAAAAACCCAAAAAGATACTTTTCCATAACCAATAATAACTACACCTCCCTGCAATTCCTTGAGAAATGACTCGAGGTTTAAATACTTCAGTTTATTTTTATTGGGTTTGCTTAAGTGACAAACAAGCTTTTGTACAAAAGGATTCTTTGTTGGTTTAGAAACTATACTAGCAAAAAGAATTTATTGTGAATTCTTTACTAGCAAAAATCCGTTCGTCAATGCCAACAAAATGAAATCCAAGGGGATGATGTTTAACTATTTGACGAAGGAGGCGAAGTTATGGCAGCAGATTCTTGCTCACTATGTCATGCCTACCACGCACTTCACTGAGATCCCAGTTGACATGCTGGTCATGATTGGGTGCATTATTAAGGGGAAGGAGCTGTATTTTCCCCGACTTATCCGTAAGTTCATGTGGCGAGCCCATGTCAGAGGCACACTCCTGTTTCCTAGTTTGGTCACAGAGATGGCTCAGTGGACTGGAGTACCATGGTTGGCAGATGATGAGTCGCCACCTGCGGTCCACGGAAAATAGAGAGTTATTCCGTGGGGGACCTGGGTGAGTGACAGACCAGCCCCGCATAGAGCTCGAGCCTCCTCAACAGCGTCATCTGGGTCATCTTCCTCTTCAGCTGCAGTCGGAACATCCACCGCACTATCTACATCTACCAGGCAGTTACCACCACCATCAGCACCCCAGCCGACCTACCGACTCGTTCAGCACCTCATTGAGCGAATGGATCGGAGTGAGTGTTGCCACTAGCGACGTTTTGAGCGCTTGAGTCGGATGCTGGCATCACTGGGCACCGTCATGCCCTCTGACTCAGACACTTCTTTCGACCAGTCTGAGGTGAAAGAGGAGGATCGAGAGGAGGAGGCCAGGCAGGCAGAGGCACCTCCACAGATTCAGGCTCCCACAGAGCCACAACCACAGCCACAGCCCCAGTCCCAGCCAGATGCAGATGTTGACCCTCTCACCCAGTCTCACTTGTAGCATCGGGGACGATGCTTCCTTCTAAGTGTGGGGAGGTCCCATCGTCAGCGAAATTTCTATTTTGGGTGACCATTTCAAACTCCTGTTTTAGTTTGCTTTATTTTGTTTTCAGTACTTGCACATTTTTACTTTATTGCACTTTGGATTATTGTACATATTAGTATTTTGGATACTTTTAGTTTGTTGCATTTGACATCTTTGGTTTGTATATATATATTTTTAGTTTGATTTGCACTTTTAGTTGATAGTATGTATATATAGTTATTAGTTGTGATTGAAAAAAATTGTGGATTATTGAGCTTAGTTTACCCTTTTTGCATATGAGATTTGGTTTGACTGAAAAGGGAATTAAACTAAGGAATCTTTACCTTTCTCAATCACAACATTGCATTTAGGATATATATATAATAAGCTTAGTTAAAATAATAAAATTTCCCAAGGAATTTACTTATAGGACAACCACCCCAATTGATGAAAAAAAAATTTGTATACATGCATGAAATAATTGTTGATTGTTAGTTGAAGAACAAGTCTTAGAAAGCATGATTTGGAGAGAATTGAGTGAATCAACCCTATACACTTGAGTGATTAGAGCGGATACACATCCGGTGAGGGTTTGATTGCTCAATTACATGTTTTCACCATGATCATCTTTTTTCTTGCAAGTTGTTAAAATTCTTTTCAATAATTCAATTCAATTGTGGGTTGATATGGTTGTTTTAGCCCTTATGCTTATATATGTTTTCTTGGAAATTGATTTATTTTGACCAAGTACTTGCATCCATTTAGATAGTTGCATTTAGATAGGTTGCATATAGTTTATTTTCATTGAATAAATGATGATACCCTTTGTCTCTTTCTTAGTTTAGTATGAGGACATGCTTAGTTTAAGTGTGGGGCGGTTTGATAAACTCGAATTTTGTGATTTATCTTGTGCATAATTTAGGGGATCTTATCAACTTTTCTCACATTTATTCAATAAAATAGCATGATTTTGTAATTCTCCCTTAATTTGTGCTTAAGTGTAAAAACATGCTTTTTAGGTCTTTAATTTTGCTAGTTTTAATTCACCTTTGATTCCACTAGATGCCTTGATGTGTTTGTTAGTGAACTCAGGTTGAAAAGGATAGGAATGGATCAAAGGAGTGAAGAGAAAAGCATGCAAAGTGGAGAATTCATGGAAAATCAAGGATTTGGAGTGCATTCATCGACGCACATGCGTGGAACGATGCGCACGCATGAATATGAAGTCACATGGCGACGCGTACACGTGACATGACGCGTACGCATGAAAAGTAAAATGCCAAGCGACGCGTACGCGTGACCCATGCGTACGTGTCGCAGTTCGCACGTGACCTCATTAAAGTGAAAACGCTGGGGGTGATATCTGAGCTTCCTAGGCCCAAATCCAACTGACTCCAGGGACTATTTCATGCAGAATTGAAGGTTGGACAAGGGGGGAGCACTTAGTTTAGTAATGATGAGCCTTTAGTTAGTTTTCTAGAGAGAGAAGCTCTCTCTTCTCTCTAGAATTAGGTTAGGTTTAGGTTAAATACTCTTAGATCTAGGTTTAATTCCTTGTTTTCATCTTGTTTTCTCTTCAATTTCTTGTTGTAGTGTCTTGATTCTCCTATGTCTTCTTGTTAATTTCTTATTTTGGTTTCTTTTTATGTTGTGAACACTCTTGTCTATTTCAATTTCTTTTAATGCAATTTGAGTAATTCATGTTCAATGTTGTTTAATTGAGTTGTTGTTATTGTTTCCTTGCAATTGGGTAGTTGTAGATTTAATGTTCTTGTTGTCAATTTACCATACTTTCTTTTTGTACCCTCCAAGTGTTTGACAAAATGCTTGGGAGGATGTTAGAGTAGATTCTTGAGCATTCTTGGCTTGGAAAGAGAAATTAGATAATCTTGAGTCATTAATACCCAATTTAGATTGGTGATCTAGGGTTATTAGTTAATATTGTTTCCATTGACTCTTATCTCTTGCTAATTTAATTAGTAGGTTGATTAGGACTTTTCGATCGAGATTAACTAGTCTTAATTGACTTTCTCTCATGTGAAGATAATTTTGTACCCTCTTCCATTGTTAGGGACGACCAATTGAGATAAACTCTTGATAAATATTGTATGATCATTAATGACTTGGATGGAAAGCTTAACTCTCAACCCTTGCCATGAATGTCTCTCTTTAGCAATTGTTTCTTTAATTGTTTGATTTACATTTCTTGCACTTTTATCTCCCTAACCCCTTTTTGATACCATAACCAATAATACGCATATCTCACTGCAATTCCTTGAGAAGACAACCCAATGTTAAATACTCCAATTATTTTTATTGGGGTTTGTACTTGTGACAAACAAATCAAACTTTGATTTGAGCATTACTTGTCGGTTGGGAACTATACTACCAACGAGGATATTTTTCTTTTACCGAGACAAAATTCTTAGCCAACGGTTTTGCTATTACCATCTATCTTGACCAAATGTGTGAACATTTTAATGGACATTTCCTGAGCATTGATTTGTACCTTCCCCAGGCATTGTAGAGAGACTCGCTATTTTCTTGCCTAAAGGTCTGAATATCCTTTCGTAGTTTAGTCAACTTTCATGGAGGGGGGGGGGGGAGGGGAGGGGATACCTATTCAGAAACTTGTTGACTACCTAACTCCAAGTGGTCAGGCTCTCCTTGGGTTGATCATCCAGCCAGTCCTTTGCTTGATCTCTCATAGCAAATGGAAAGAGCAGCAGCTGTAGACATCAGAATCTACTCTATTAGTCCTTACAGTATCACAGATCTGTAGGAAGTTGGAGATGAGTTTATTGGGATCTTTCTGAGGGTGTCCGTGGAACTGACAGTGTTGATGCACTAAAGTGATTGATAAAACACTATTTTATGGTTTATTTTGTATTGAATTGAGTGGATTTTGTCAATTATTCTCACACTTATTCATATAAATTGCATGGTTTTGTGAATCCTTCCTAATTTGTACTTAAAAGTAAAAACAAGCTTCATAGGCTTTAAAATTGCTAATTTTAATCCTCTCTGATTAACATTCGATGCCATGATATATTTGTTAAGTGTTTTCAGGGTTATAGAACAGGAATGGCTTAGAGGATGGAAAGGAAGCATGCAAAAGTGGAAGGAACACAAAGAATTAAAGATTTGAGAAGTTAGCCTAGACGCGTATGCATAACTGACGCGTGCGCATGACCAAGTACAGCGTCCACTTGACGCGTACACGTGACCTTGTGCAAAGTTCAACGATGTGTACACATGGCTGATGCGTATGCGTGACAAGTAGCACGTGCCTCATTGAAGAGAAAAAGTTGGGGGCGATTTCTGAGCTGATTTTTGGCCCAATTTCAAGCCCATTTTGCAGATTAGAAGCTAGGAGTGAAGGAGGATGGAAACCATACATCATTCATTCATTACACACACTAGTTTTAGATAGATGTAGAATTCTAGAGAGAGAGAGGCTCTCTCCTCTCTCTAGGTTTTAGGGTTTTTTAGTTTTATTTCTTTTAGATCTAGATCTTAATCTTCTTTCAATTTAGCTTTCCTTTACTTTTCATTGTTCTAGTATCTTAGTTTATCTTCTTCTCTTGTTAATTTCCTTATATTGTCAATTTTAGCTCATGAACTCTTTTGTTAATTTCATTTCCCTTTTAATACAATTTTATATTTTCATGTCCTTGATGTTTATCTTAGTTCCTATTATTGATTTCTTGCTTATGTTAGTTATAGCTTTCATTAATTTTTGTATTTAATGATGTTTACTTTTATTGCATTCTAGGTGTTTGATGAAATATTTCTTTTAATTAGGAGTTAGATTTTCCTATTCTTGTCTTGGGATAGTAACTTGGGTAGCCTAGAGTTACTAATGTCCAAGTGTTTGATAATTTGTTGCCATTGACTCTAGTTTCTCACTAAATTAATTAGTGAGTTAGCTAGGACTTATGGACTAGGATCCATTAAGCTCACTTGACTTTCTTCTAATTTTGGGGATGACAAAGTGGGAGTGATCCTTGTAATTATCATGTTATGGTTAGTAACAAGGATAGTGATCCTTAACCATCAACCCTTGCCAAGACCCTTTTACCATTTGAGTTTCATTTACTTTCTTGTTATTTACATTTCTTGTCTATCAACCCAAAACACAAAAATATACAACCCATGACGAATAATATGCACACTTCCCTGCAATTCCTTGAGAGACGACCCGAGGTTTAAATACTCTCAATTTTTATTGGGTTTGTACTAGTGACAAACAAATTAAACTTTGATTGAGGGTTGTTTGTTCGGTTTGGAACTATACTCGCAATAGAATATTTTTTGAAAATTCCGAACTAACAATAATCCTCCATCAAGTTTTTGGCGCCGATGCCCGGGAATTGCAATGGTGTTATATTATTGGTTATTGTACATATGTTAATATTGTAGATAGCTTGATTTTTGGCTTCTTTGTTAGGTTTTGCTAGTTTTAGTAGTTTATTTTCATTACCTCTTATTAGTTGTTTTTATTTTCTCTTTTTATTATGAATTCTTAACCTTTTTGCTATGAGTTTGGTTATAACTATGTTGCAGGAAATGCAAGCTTTAATGATGATATGTGCTATGGGATTGGAAATCAATCAAGGGAGGAATTGCATGCTCATGAACAAACCTTTTGGTATCTATACCAATTTCCTTCGACTGATAATGATCCTACTCCATCCTATAATACATATCCCTATGAACCAAGACCTCAACATTGTTCTCAACCTTCCTCACAAGCCACAGTTTACCAAACACCATCCTATGATCCATATCCCTCATACAACCAATCACCTTTACCTCATCCTTGTGATCATTATGAAAGAAAACCCATAGAGCCACCATAATTCCAACACAATTACTCCCAAGAACTACTATTCTCATATATACCACCTCAATACCCCCACCAAAATGAACCAAATTCCTATTGTGAACCTTTTCACCCATATGATGAACCCTCCTATCCACCCAATCCTCAATGAACAACATTCTCATTTCATATCTCTAAGAGCAAAGGGAACTATATACCATCCTTTAAGAGCGACGTGAAGCTCAAAGGAGGCAACTAGAGTTCATGGCTACCTTGACCGGGTAGTAAGTCGATTAGCTTCCCAACGTTTGGGCATTCAAAAAACTCCCATGGCCTCATATGAAGAATTTAATGAAGAGTGGAGCATGAAAGAAAAGATTAGAAAGTCTGGTGGAGAACAAGGAGTGGGAATTTATACTAGAACAAGTGGAGAAAGCTGAAATTATTGAAGAAGAGGAAGTGGTTGAAGATTTAGGAGATGCTGAACCTCCATGGGAATTTAGGATCAAAGAACATTCCTCCAAGAAGATTGAATTTAATGTTGAGGAGGAGAGTGCACAACCTCCAAGGCATGTTTTGAATGAAGAATTAGAAGGAATGGAGCAAGAATTGAGTTCCCTTGGTGATGAAAATCATGCATCGAGTCCTATTAGTGAAGAATTTGCTTCTGCGAATGAATCCTTTGAATTTGAAGAACCTTCTCTGGATGAATTTGAAAGTGATATGGAGGTAGACTTCTCTAAACCTCCTATTTATGATTTGAGTGACGGAGAAAAGTTGGATGAATTTGGTGAGGAAAAGCTGAAGAATCCTATCAAAAGGTGGAGGTCCTTTGGAAAGGTTGGATGGGAGTTGAATATGCTTTGTCAAGATTGTTGGAGACTTCTCTACCTAGGTTTCCATCTAATCCTTCATTTGAGTGGGTAAAACTTGTTTCTCTTAGCTTTATTGTCCCATTTGAGTATGGTGTGCTTGAAACGGATGGTCAACTTAGGGGGCTTTGTGGATTGAAACGTAAGAGAAGTATGTTTAATGGTTGGCGTTACAAATCAAGACTCATCAAGGTTGAGATTTCAAGAGCTAGATGCAAGGATTGGTTTAGTGCTTATTTTCATGGGTCTAGAAGAAGAGTTTGGTACCTCATTGAGAGTTCATCTTGCTTACCACCCGAGTGGAATTACATGGATCAATTTGAAGATGGGTGTGAAAATAAGATATGGGATCCTGGATTACAACATGAATGCCAATTTTAGGAGTTCATATCTTGTGAAGAACTTCACCCAAGCTTGGTGAAGTCGGTTGGAAATTCTGACAACCGTTTGAGGAGCGAGCATCCTTGGAAGTTAAAGGAGCATAAACCACCTTGACAAGGAGCTTCTCAATTGCCTAACTTAAGGACAATAAGTAAAAGTGCTAGGTGGGAGACACCCCACCATGATAAACTCTTTCCATTTCTCTTGTAGATATAATCAATGAAAGAATTGAGTTGCCATTGTTAGGTAATTTTCTTTCTCTTTACACTCTTGTATATATTGCTTTGATTTCTAGGTTGCTTGTTAGATTCATGTTCTGATTCGAATAGAGTTTTTGAATTGCATTTTTGTTGAATTGTAAGCTTTGTTTGAATTTCCTTTGAAAAAGATTTCAAAAACTTAAAGATTTTAATTAAATTTGAATTTTGGTTGGTATAGAGTTGTAGATAGTAAGGAAAAGTGCCCTATTTTTATTCTATGTTTCTTAAAAATAAAAAGGAAAAAAGGGAGGCTGTCACGATTACGTGTCGATGCCTCAATTATGATGATGCAAAAACCATGCTGATATGCTGTTGCTGCATGCTCCGAAAATAGAGAGTTGTGTTGGAACCATGCAGAAACTGTGCGTTGGGCACGAAAAGCCCTCACGCGTACGCGTGAGCAACGCATACGCGTCGATATCATTTTCTTCATTTCACGCGTAAGCGTGATGGATGCATATGCATCACCTGTATTTTCCTCTTTGTCACATGCACGCGTGACCCATACGTGCTCCTTGTCACCCCCCTTCTGCTTTCCACGCGTGCGTGTGGACGACGCATCTACATCGCTTCCCTTCTCCCTTTTCTTTCTTCTTTCTTCTTTCTTCTTTCTTTTTTCCTTCTTTCTCCTTTCTCCTTCCTTCTTT
This sequence comes from Arachis ipaensis, assembly GCF_059453495.1. Taxonomy (NCBI): domain Eukaryota; kingdom Viridiplantae; phylum Streptophyta; class Magnoliopsida; order Fabales; family Fabaceae; genus Arachis; species Arachis ipaensis. The sequence goes on along the minus strand of NC_142437.1, from coordinate 61,442,623 downwards.
TCTCCTCTCCATCTCTTTCCTTCCTCTTCCAAAAATTTTACTTTTCCCCTCTCCTTCTTTCTACTTTTCTTTTGCTTGTTACACGTGTTTACTTTTTTGTTGTTAATTCCTATTTAGTTTGTTATTTATAGTTAGTTCCTTTTCTTTATCTTCTTGCCTTGTTATTTTCACATGGGTGTTTGGTGCATGAAATTGGAAATCACAATTCTTCACAAATTCGCACAACTAACCAGCAAGTGCACTGGGTCGTCCAAGTAATACCTTACGTGAGTAAGGGTCGATACCATGGAGATTATTGGCTTCAAGCAAGCTATGGTTATCTTGTAACTCTTAGTCAGGATATAATATCAATAATAATTTTTAGTTTGAATTGTAAAAAAATAAAAGGGCAGAACACAAATAATACTTGTATGCAGTAATGGAGAATATGTTGGAGTTTTGGAGATGCTTTGTCTTCTGAATCTCTGCTTTCCTCTATCTTCTTGTTCACGCACGCACGTTCCTCCTATGGCAAGCTGTGTGTTGGTGGATCACCGTCGTCAATGGCTACCATCCGTCGTCTCAGTGAAAATAATCCAGATGCGCTGTCACCGCACGGCTAATCATCTGTCGGTTCTCGATCATACCGGAATAGGAATTGCTATCCTTTTACATCTGTCACTACGCCCAGCACTCGCGAGTTTGAAGCTCGTCACAGTTATCCAATCCTGGAATCCTACTCGGAATACCACAGATAAGGTTTAGACTTTCCGGATTCTCAAGGATGCTGCCAATGGATTCTAGCTTATACTACGGAGATTCTGATTATGGAATCTAAGAGATACTCATTCAATCTAATGTAGAACGGAAGTGGTTGTCATGCACACGTTCATGGGTTGAGGAAGGTGATGAGTGTCACAGATCATCACCTTCTCCATAATTAAGCGCGAATGAATATCTTAGATAGGAACACGCATGTTTGAATGGAAAATAGAAGTACTTGCATTAATTCATCGAGACGCTGCAGAGCTCCTCACCCCCAACAATGGAGTTTAGAGACTCATGCCGTCAAATAGTACAAAGTTCAGATCTAAAAATGTCATGAGATGCAAAATAAGTCTCTAAAAGTTGTTTAAATACTAAACTAGTAACCTAGATTTACAGAAAATGAGTAAACTATGATAGATAGTGCAGAAATCCACTTCTGGGGCCCACTTAGTGTGTGCTGGGGCTGAGACTAAAGCTTCTCACGTGTTTGGGCTGTTTTGGGAATTCAACGCCAGGCTGTAACCTATTTCTGGCGTTGAACTCCAACTTGTAACGTGTTTCTGGCGCTGGACGCCAGACTACAACATGGAACTGGCGTTGAACACCAGTTTACGTCATCTATCCTTGTACAAAGTATGGACTATTATATATTTCTGGAAAGCCCTGGATGTCTACTTTCCAACGCAATTGGAAGCGCGTCAATTGAACTTCTGTAGATCCAGAAATTTCATTCTGAGTGCAGAGAGGTCAGGATCCAACAGCATCAGCAGTCCTTTTTCAGCCTGAATCAGATTTTTGCTCAGCTCCCTCAATTTCAGCCAGAAAATACCTGAAATTACAGAAAAACACACAAACTCATAGTAAAGTCCAAAAATATGAATTTTGCCTAGAAACTAATGAAAATAAACCAAAAACTAACTAAAACATACTAAAACTATATGAAATTAATCCCAAAAAGCGTTTAAAATATCCGCTCATCACAACACCAAACTTAAACTGTTGCTTGTCCTCAAGCAACTAGACAAATAAAATAGAATACAAATACGTTATGAAGCAATAATATTTCAGAGTTTTTGAGTGAAGCTCAGATTCTAATTAGATGAGCAGGACTAGTAGCTTTTTGCTTCTGAACAGTTTTGGCATCTCACTTTATCCCTTGAAGCTCAGAATGATTGGCATCTATAGGAACTTAGAATTCAGATAGTGTTATTGATTCTCCTAGTTTAGTATGTTGATTCTTGAACACAGCTACTTTATGAGTCTTGGCCGTGGCCCTAAGCACTTTGTTTTCCAGTATTACCACCGGATACATAAATGTCACAGACACATAATTGGGTGAACCTTTTCAGATTGTGACTCAGCTTTGCTAAAGTCCCCAATTAGAGGTGTCCAGGGTTCTTAAGCACACTCTTCTTTTTGCTTTGGACCTTGACTTTAACCGCTCAGTCTCAAGTTTTCACTTGGCACCTTCACGCCACAAGCACATGGTTAGGGACAGCTTGGTTTAGCCGCTTAGACCAGGATTTGATTCCCTTAGGCCCTCCTATCCACTGATGCTCAAAGCCTTGGATCCTTTTTATTACCCTTGCCTTTTGGTTTTAAGGGTTATTGGCTTTTTCTGCTTGCTTTTTTTTTTTTTGCAAGCTTTGTATTCACTGCTTTTTCTTGCTTCAAGAATCATTTTTATGATTTTTCAGATTACCAATAACATGTTTCATGTTTATCATTCTTTCAAGAGCCAACATATTTAACATTCAAGAACATCAAATTCCAAAGACATATGCACTGTTAAAGCATTCATTCAGAAGGCAGAAAGCATTGCCACCACATGTAATTAATCAGAATTTCTTGTATTAAAAACTCGAAAAATATTGCCTCCTTATCCTAAAGAAAATCTTCTATTTTATTCATGTTTAATGATGATGAGAAAAATAAATTTTAGCTTAATTGGAGATAAATTAACTACTAATTACTACTATAACTACTAAGGTAGAACTCAAGTAAGAACAATTATCACAGAGTTAAGGCTAAGATTAGGGCTCAACAACCTTGAGTTTGGGATGTGGATGTTCCTCTAGTCTGTGGAGTGCTTGGTTGTTCAAGAGATAACTTCTGACGCTTCAGTTCCTTTAAGTCACGCCCTTGCTCTTCTTGTACCCTGAGCAGTTTGCAGAGCATACTGTTTTGATTTTGCTGTTCTTCCTTTATTTGGTCCATAGATTCTTGTAACTTGGTAACAGATGCTTCAAGCTGTTCCCAATATTCAAATTGAGGGACTTCTAGGAGGAATTCTTGCGCCCTCCTCTTGATGGGATCATCCTGAACTTGTTGTTTTTCCATTGTGATTTTAGTGATTGGCTGCTCCTCTGAGATATACTCTGTTATTCCCATCTTTACTCCAGCATCTTTGCAGAGCATAGAGATTAGGCTTAGATAAGCCAACCTGGCATCCTTGGAGTTCTTGTTTGTAAGTATGTAGAATTCAGATGGGATTAGTTGATGAACTTTTACTTCTTTTCCCCACATAATGCAATGGATCATCACTGCTCTTTTAACAGTGACTTCAGAACGGTTGCTGGTGGGCAATATAGAACACCCAATGAAGTCCAGCCATCCTCTGGCGACTGGTTTGAGATCTTCTCTCTTGAGTTGATTTGGGACACCCTTCGTGCTGGTGGTCTACCTGGCTCCAGGGATGCATATATCCTCTAGAATCTTATCCAGGCCCTTGTTTGTTCTCATCATTCTCCTATTGAAGGAGTCTGGGTCATCTTTCAGCTGAGGTAGCTTAAAGATCTCCCTGATTTTGTCAGGGTAGATGTGAATAATCTTTCCTCTGACCATAGTCCTATAGTCATAGAGGGCAGTTCCAGATATTCTCTGCCTGTCTGTTTGCCACAGATTAGCATAGAATTCCTGAACCATATTCCTTCCCACTTTCGTTTTAGGATTAGCTAGGACTTCCCAGTTCCTGTTTCGAATCTGCTCTTGGATCTCTGGATATTCATCTTCTTTCAAATCGAACTTGACTTCCGGGATCACTGATCTTAGACCCATTATTTTATAGTAATGGTCTGAATGTTCTTTGGTTAAGAACCTCCCTTGATTCCAAAGTGGTTTTGGAATACTCTCTTTCTTGCCTCTTGGAGTGGGTTGTTTTCCTTTAGGAGCCATGATCTTAGTGGGTATGGTTTAGTGAACACGGATAAACACACCTAACTTAGAGGTTTGCTTGTCCTCAAGCAAAAGAAAAGAAAGGAGAGAGATAGAAGGTGAGCTAGTGTTGAATGGTGGATGAGAGGAGGGAGGCCGAATGTGTTTTTAAAAGGGAAGGGGGGGTGGGTTTTCGAAAATAAGGAGAAGGATAAGATAGAAGATATGATTTAAAAAAAAATAAGTATGATAAGAAAAGATATAATTTAAAATTAAAAAGATATGAAAGATATTTGAAAAAGATAAATTTGGATTTTGAAAAAGATAATATGGAGATTTGAAAAAGATATTGATTAGTTGAAAAGATTTTAGAATGAAAAGAGATAGATTTGTTTCGAAAATTTGAAAAAGAGTTGAATTGGATTGAAAAAAAAAGGGATTTGTGCTTATGGATTAAGATACATTTGATATTTTTAAAGTAGAATTTTTAGAAATTAGGGATTTCAGAAATCAGGATTTGTAACATGTTTATGCAAGAAATCATGAATTGAAACATGAAAATTAAAATTAAAATGAAAAATATGAAGTAAAAATGAAATTACCTCCTCCCCACTATCCTGGCGTTTGAATGCCCTAATGCTGCATGTTTTGGGTGTTCAACGCCCAAATGCTGCTTCTCCTGGGCATTGAACCCCCAGCTGTTGCTTCTTTCTGGCGTTGAACGCTAGGAACTCCTTTGTCACTGGGCGTTTTTCTGAACGCCCAGGACGCTGTAAATCTGGCGTTAAATGCCCAGAAGGAGCTTCTTTCTGGCGTTCAATGCCCAGAAGATGCTTCTTTCTGGCGTTTAACGCCCAGATGGCTATCCTTACTGGCGTTCAACGCCCAGTGGATGCTTCTTTTGGGCGTTGAACGCCCAAAACAGACTTTTACTGGTGTTTCTTGCTAGTGAGCTCTTTTTCTCTGTTTTGTGTGCTGAATCCTTCCGTAACCCTGTGAACTTATACAATTGATTCTTTACCTTAGTATCAATGAACTTTATATAAATAAATAAAATCAAGAATAGGGCAAAATGCTTAGAGGAAGTGATGCCAATGGCTGGGTTGCCTCCCAACAAGAACTTCTTTATTGTCTTTAGCTGGACCTTGCTGAGCTTTTAATCTAGCTTCAGCCTAGAGCACTATTGCTCAAGATTGCCTTCACGATAGTGCTTGATTCTCTGTCCATTAACAATGAACTTCTTATCAGAATCAATGTCTTGAAGCTCCACATAACCATATGGTGATACACTTGTAATCATATATGGTCCCCTCCACTGGGATTTCAGTTTCCCTGGGAATATCCTGAGCCTAGAGTTAAACAACAGAACCTTTTGTCCTGGTTCAAAGATTATAGATGACAGCTTTCTGTCATGCCACCTTTTAGATTTCTCTTTATAAAGCTTGGCATTTTCGAAAGCAGTGAATCTGAATTCCTCTAGCTCATTCAGCTGGAGCAATCTTTTTTCTCCAGCTATTTTGGCATCAAAGTTTAGGAATCTGGTTGCCCAGTAGGCCTTGTGTTCCAGTTCCACGGGCAGGTGACAAGCCTTACCATACACAAGTTGGTACGGAGAGGTCCCTATAGGAGTCTTGAATGCTGTTTTGTAAGCCCACAGAGCATCATCCAAGCTTCGTGCCCAATCCTTTCTACGGGTACTTACAGTCCATTCTTGGATTCTTTTCAGTTCTCTGTTAGAAACTTCAGCTTGCCCATTTGTCTGTTGATGATATGGAGTCGCCACCTTGTGGCGAATCCCATACCGGACCATGGCGGAGTAAAGCTGTTTGTTGCAGAAGTGAGTGCCCCCATCACTGATTAGTACCCTAGGGACACCAAATCTGCTGAATATATGTTTCTGGAGGAACTTCAGTACTGTTTTAGTATCATTGGTGGGTGTGGCAATGGCCTCTACCCATTTTGATACATAGTCAACTGCCACCAGAATATAAGTGTTTGAGTATGATGGTGGGAAAGGCCCCATGAAATCAATTCCCCATACATCAAATAACTCAATCTCCAAGATTCCTTGTTGAGGCATGGCATAACTATGAGGAAAATTACCAGCTCTCTGGCAACTGTCACAGTTACGTACAAACTCTCGGGAATCTCTGTAGAGTGTAGGCCAGTAGAAACCACATTGGAGGACCTTGGTGGCTGTTCGCTCACCTCCAAAATGGCCTCCATATTGTGATCCATGGCAATGCCATAGGATCCTCTGTGCTTCTTCTCTAGGCACACACCTACGGATTATTCCGTCTGCACATCTCTTAAAGAGATAGGGTTCATCCCACAAGTAGTACTTTGCATCAGAAATTAATTTTTTCTTTTGTTGCCTGCTGTATGCCTTGGGTATGAACCTTGCAGCTTTATAGTTTGTAATGTCTGCAAACCATGGTGTTTCCTAAATGGCGAACAAATGCTCATCCGGAAAGGTTTCAGAGATTTCAATAGAAGGAGAGGGCGCCCCTTCTACTGGCTCTATTCGGGACAGATGATAAGCCACTTGGTTTTCTGTCTCTTTTCTGTCTCTTATTTCTATATCAAACTCTTGCAGAAGCAATACCCATCTTATAAGCCTGGGTTTTGAATCCTGCTTTGTAAGTAGATATTTAAGAGCAGCATGGTCAGTGTACACAATCACTTTTGATCCTACTAAGTATGATCTAAACGTGTCAATGGCATAGACCACTGCAAGCAATTCCTTTTCTGTGGTTGTGTAATTTTTCTGGGCATCATTTAAAACATGACTAGCATAATAAATGACATGCAGAAGCTTGTCATGCCTCTGCCCCAATACTGCACCAATGGCGTGATTATTGGCATCACACATTAATTCGAATGGCAATGTCCAGTCTGGTGCAGAGATAACTGGTGCTGTGACCAGCTTAGCTTTCAGAGTTTCAAACGCCTGCAGGCACTCTATGTCAAACAAAAATGGCGTGTCAGCATCTAGCAGGTTGCTTAGAGGTTTTGCAATTTTTGAAAAATCCTTTATAAACCTCCTATAGAATCCTGCATGCTCCAAAAAGCTTCTAATTGCCTTAACATTGGCAGGTGGTGATAATTTTTCAATTACCTCTATTTTAGCTTGATCCACCTCTATTCCCTTGTTTGAAATTTTATCCCTAAGGACAATCCCTTCAGTCACCATAAAGTGACATTTTTCCCAGTTTAAAACCAGGTTGGTCTCTTGGCATCTTTTCAAAACCAATGTCAGGTGATTAAGACAGGAGCTGAATGAGTCTCCATATACTGAGAAGTCATCCATGAAGACTTCCAGAAATTTTTCCACCATATTAGAGAAAATAGAGAGCATGCATCTCTGAAAGGTTGCAGGTGCATTACACAGCCCAAATGGCATCCTTCTGTAAGCAAATACTCCAGATGGACATGTGAATGCTGTTTTCTCTTGATCTTGGGGAGCTACTGCAATTTGGTTGTAGCCTGAATAACCATCCAAAAAGCAGTAATAATCATGACCTGCTAGTCTCTCTAGCATCTGGTCTATGAATGGTAAAGGAAAATGATCCTTCCTGGTGGCTGTACTGAGCCTTCTGTAGTCAATACACATGCGCCACCCTGTAACTGTTCTTGTAGGAATCAGTTCATTTTTTTCATTATGAACCACTGTCATGCCTCCCTTTTTGGGGACAACTTGAATAGGGCTCACCCAGGGGCTATCGGAAATAGGATAAATAATCCCAGCCTCCAGTAATTTGGTGACCTCTTTCTGCACCACTTCCTTCATTGCAGGATTTAGCCGCCTCTGTGGTTGAACCACTGGCTTAGCATTGTCCTCCAATAAGATCTTGTGCATGTATCTAGCTGGGCTTATGCCCTTAAGGTCACTTATGGACCACCCAAGAGCTGTCTTGTGTGTCCTTAGCACTTGAATTAGTGCTTCCTCTTCCTGTGGATTTAAAGCAGAGCTTATGATCACTGGAAAAGTATTACCTTCTCCCAGAAATGCATATTTCAGGGATGGTGGTAATGGTTTGAGCTCGGGTTTAGGAGGTTTTTCCTCTTCCTGAGAAAATTTCAGAGACTCTTTCAATTCTTCTGAATCCTCTAGATCAGGCGGAACATCTTTAAAGATATCTTCCAACTCTGATTCGAGACTCTCAGTCATGTTGATCTCCTCTACCAAAGAGTCAATAAGATCAACTTTCATGCAGTCTTTTGGTGTGTCTGGATGCTGCATGGCATTGACAGCATTCAACTTAAACTCATCCTCATTGACTCTCAGGGTGACTTCCCCCTTTTGGACATCAATGAGAGTTCGTCCAGTTGCTAGGAAAGGTCTTCCTAGAATGAGAGTAGCACTCTTGTGCTCTTCCATTTCCAGCACTACAAAGTCAGTGGGAAAGGCGAATGGCCCAACCCTGATAATCATGTCCTCAATCACGCCTGATGGGTATTTAATGGAGCCATCAGCAAGTTGGAGACATATCCGGGTTGGTTTAACTTCTTCAGTTAAACCAAGCTTTCTGATAGTGGATGCAGGTATTAGGTTGATGCTTGCCCCAAGATCACATAAGGCTGTCCTGGTGCAATTACCCTCTAATGTGCATGGTATCAGAACGCTTCCGGGATCTTTAAGTTTTTCTGGAAAGCTTTTCAGAATGACTGCACTGCATTCTTCAGTGAGGAGAACTCTTTCAGTTTCTCTCCAATCCTTCTTATGACTCAAGATCTCTTTCATGAACTTGGCATAAGAAGGTATTTGCTCAAGTGCCTCTGCAAACGGAATCTTTATTTCAAGAGTCCTGAGGTAATCTGTAAAGCGAGCAAATTGCTTATCTTGCTCCTCTTGGCGGAGTTTTTGAGGATAAGGTATCTTGGCTTTATACTCCTCAACCTTGGTTGCTGCAGGTTTATTTCCTACAGAAGTGGTTGAAGAAGCCTTTCTAGAGGAGTTGTCCTCAGCACTTGTGTGTGTCTGATCCCTCACTGGCATTTGAGTGCCAGGGTTGGAAGCTGGAGTGACGTTAGACGCCAACTCCTCATCTGCTCCTGGCGTCTAAACGCCAGAACTGTGCTTCCTTTGGGTGTTCAACGCCAGTTCCTTGCTTGTTTCTGGCGTTGAACGCCAGTCCTGAGCATGGTTTGGGCGTTCAGCGCCAGTCTTCCACCCAATCTCTGGCGTTTTAGTGCCAGAATTATTTCTTTCTGGGCTCTTACTGTCTTCAGATGGATTTTGGGTAGTTTTCTTATTTCTTGGCTTCCTGCTACCTTGAGGTGGAGTATTTAATGTCTTCCCAATTCTTAATTGAACTGCTTGGCATTCTTTTGTTATTTGCTTTTACAGCTGTTGCTTTGTTTGCTTTAATTGTACTTCCATATTTATATTAGCCATCCTTGTCTCTTGTAGTTTATCCTTGAATTCGGCTAACTGCTTTGTTAGAAAATCCAATTGCTGATTGAATTCAGCAGCTTGTTCTACATGACTGAGTTCAGCAGTTACTGTTTTAGCCTCTTCTTTAATGGAAGGGTCACTGCTTAGGTACAGATGCTGGTTTCTGGCAACTGTATCAATGAGCTCTTGAGCTTCTTCAATTGTCTTTCTCATGTGGATAGATCCACCAGCTGAGTAATCTAGAGAGATATGAGCTCTTTCTGTAAGCCCATAATAGAAGATGTCTAACTGAACCCACTCTGAAAACATTTCAGAGGGGCATTTTCTTAGCATCTCTTTGTATCTCTCCCAGGCATCATAAAGAGATTCATTATCTCCTTGTTTAAAGCCTTGGATGTCCAGCCTTAGCTGTGTCATCGGTTTCGGAGGAAAGTATTGATTCAGGAATTTTTCTGTCAGCTGTTTCCATGTCTTTATGCTAGCCTTAGGTTGGTTATTTAACCACCTCTTAGCTTGGTCTTTTACAGCAAATGGGAACAGTAATAATCTGTAGACATCCTGATCTACTTCCTTATCATGTACTGTGTCAGCAATTTGTAAAAACTGTGCCAGAAACTCTGTAGGTTCTTCCTGTGGAAGACTGAAATACTGGCAACTTTGTTGTACCATGATAATGAGATGAGGATTCAACTCAAAGCTACTGACTCTAATGTATGGTATACTGATACTACTCCCATATAAAGCAGTAATGGGGTTAGCATATGACCCCAGAGTCCTTCTGGACTGTTCAATTTCACTTAGATCCATGATGGAGAAAGGGAGATGATGTAAAAAAAATTATTTTTATTTATTTATTTATTTATTTCGAAAATAAAATAAATTAAAATAAAATAAATAAAAATGGGTAAAGATTTTCGAAAAATGAAAAGAGTGGTTTAGGAAGTTTTGAAAAAGATATGATTTTTGAAAAAGGTTTTAAATTTTGAAATAAAAATCTGAATTTTAAGAGCAATTTTCGAAAATTCGCTTTAAAATAGAGAGAAAAGATATTTTTTTGAATTTGATAAGGAGAGAGAAAAATAATAAAATAGAACAAGATTAAAATTTTTAGATCTAATGCTCCTTGTTTTCGAAAATTTTGGAAGGAAAACACCAAGGAACACCAAACTTAAAAATTTTAAGATCAAGACACAAGGAAAAGTCAAGAACACCTTGAAGACTCACAAGAGCAACAAGAACATGAAGATAGAACACCAAACTTAAAATTTTTAGAAAACCAAACTAAAATTTTCAAAAACCAAAGAAAAATCAACAAGAAAACACCAAACTTAAAGTTTGGCACAAGATTTAATAGAAGAATTATTTTTGAAAAAAGAAGATTTTGAAAAGAATATACCCAATTACCAAGAACATAGACTAACGCTCTAGCCAATTAGGCAGTAAATGTAACACTTGTTTTGAAGAAGTATTTTTAATAACTAAGAGAAAAAATTTTTTTTTTGAAAACTAATGTTTTGAAAAGGCACACGAAAAACAAGAAAAGAAACAGAACAAGAAAAACTAAAAACTAATAAAGAAAAATAATATTTTTGAAAAATTTTTGAAAAGAATATAAAAGACTCTGACCCAAAAGACAAAATTTTCCTAATCTATGCAACAGGATTCACCGTCAGTTGTTCAAACTCAAACAATCCCCGGCAACGACGCCAAAAACATGGTGCACGAAATTGGAAATCACAATTCTTCACAAATTCGCACAACTAACCAGCAAGTGCACTGGGTCGTCCAAGTAATACCTTACGTGAGTAAGGGTCGATCCCACGGAGATTGTTGGCTTGAAGCAAGCTATGGTTATCTTGTAACTCTTAGTCAGGATTTAATATCAATAATAATTTTTAGTTTGAATTGTAAAAAAATAAAAGGGCAGAACACAAATAATACTTGTATGCAGTAATGGAGAATATGTTGGAGTTTTGGAGATGCTTTGTCTTCTGAATCTCTGCTTTCCTCTGTCTTCTTGTTCACGCACGCACGTTCCTCCTATGGTAAGCTGTGTGTTGGTGGATCACCGTCGTCAATGGCTACCATCCGTCCTCTCAGTGAAAATAATCCAGATGCGCTGTCACCGCACGACTAATCATCTGTCGGTTCTCGATCATACCGGAATAGGAATTGCTATCCTTTTGCGTCTGTCACTACGCTCAGCACTCGCGAGTTTGAAGCTCGTCACAGTCATCCAATCCTGGAATCCTACTCGGAATACCACAGACAAGGTTTAGACTTTTCGGATTCTCAAGGATGCTGCCAATGGATTCTAGCTTATACTACGGAGATTCTGATTATGGAATCTAAGGTATACTCATTCAATCTAATGTAGAACGGAAGTGGTTGTCATGCACACGTTCATGGGTTGAGGAAGGTGATGAGTGTCATGGATCATCACCTTCTCCATAATTAAGCGCGAATGAATATCTTAGATAGGAACACGCATGTTTGAATGGAAAATAGAAGTACTTGCATTAATTCATCGAGACGCTGCAGAGCTCCTCACCCCCAACAATGGAGTTTAGAGACTCATGCCATCAAAGAGTACAAATTTCAGATCTAAAAATGTCATGAGATGCAAAATAAGTCTCTAAAAGTTGTTTAAATACTAAACTAGTAACCTAGATTTACAGAAAATGAGTAAACTATGATAGATAGTGCAGAAATCCACTTCTGGGGCCCACTTGGTGTGTGCTGGGGCTGAGACTAAAGCTTCTCACGTGTCTGGGCTGTTTTGGGCGTTCAACGCCAGGCTGTAACCTGTTTCTGGCGTTGAACTCCAACTTGTAACGTGTTTCTGGCGCTGGACGCCAGACTGCAACATGGAACTGGCGTTGAACGCCAGTTTACATCATCTATCCTTGAGCAAAGTATTGACTATTATATATTGCTGGAAAGCCCCGGATGTCTAATTTCCTACGCAATTGGAAGTGTGTCAATTGGACTCCTGTAGCTCTAGAAATTCCATTCCGAGTGCAGAGAAGTCAGGATCCAACAGCATCAGCCGTCCTTTTTTAGCCTGAATCAGATTTTTGCTCATCTCCCTCAATTTCAGCCAAAAAATACCTGAAATTACAGAAAAACACACAAACTCATAGTAAAATCCAGAAATATGAATTTTGCCTAGAAACTAATGAAAATAAACTAAAAACAAACTAAAATATACTAAAACTATATGAAATTAATCCCAAAAAGCGTATAAAATATCCGCTCATCAGTGTTGGTTATTTCATACTTAATTTTTGTGAATCCAATAGATTGCTTTGGTGCCTCTTATTGCTTGGTTATGCATTGTTGTTCATTCTAACCTTGCTATTCTTGTAACATCATACATGAATTAGTGGTTTATTCCTTTCTAACTCCGTATTCGTTTATCTTTGTGCCCCATTGCTTTCGTGTTAGGGTGGGTTAGTCCTTTTCTCATGTCTTCACTATTCTTGCATGTGTTTATCTTTATTAATTTTGATGCTTGAGTTACTCTTTTCTTGTTCTATACTTGTGTACCTCTTGACTCATGCATCAAGTGCTAGTGATATGCCTTAAAGCTTTTATTGCTTTCTCCCTTACATGTTGTAGCTACCATGTAATGGAGACACCTTATTCTTGTTTGGCTTTACTCTTTGCTAGCTACTTGATTGGTTGCATCTTATCAACCAATATTTTGTTTTGGTGTGTGTTATTCTCTCTAAGATTGTGATCTTTGTGTTGCTTGATTCTATATTTTCATTGTTTGATGTATGAATACATTTATATGATTGAGGCCTTTGTTTCACTAAGCTCACATACCCAAACGACCTTATCTTTTCATCATCCTTTGCAAACCAATGCTGAAACTATTTAACCCCAGTTATTCTCTATTTTAGCACATCACTAACTCTAAGCAGAAAATAATGAATGTCCTTAATTTGAATCCTTGGTTAGCTTAGACTAGCGAGAGTGTGCATGATTTAAGTATGGAAAAATTGGGTTTGGGAACATTTGATTTGGGAATTGGATATTTTATACTTTTTTGTGAAAATATGGAAACTTTTGGGCACACATTCATGAATTCAATACTTTAATCATTGATAAACCACTATTTTGTGGTTTATTTTGTATTGAATTGAGTGGATTTTATCCATTATTCTCACACTTATGCATATAATTCGCACGTTTTACATTTTCCTTCTTAGTTTTGTGCTATGATTGAAAACATGGTTCTTTGGACTTAAATTTGCAAATATTTAATCTTCTTTTATTACCATTGATGTCGAGATATGGTTGTTAAGTATTTTCAGGTTTTCTAGGGTAGGAATGGCTTAGAGGATGGAAAACAAGCATGCAAAAGTGGAAGGAACACAAGAAATTAAGGATTTCAAAATCTAGTAGTGATGCGCATGCATGGACGACACGTACGCGTGGCTGACGCATACGCGTGACAGAGTGTCACGTGCTGCAATAAATAGAATTCGCCGGGGGCGATTTCTGGGCTACTTTTGACCCAATTTCAGGCTTGAAAATACAGATTAGAGGCTGCAGAGTGGAGCTAGAAGAGAGAATAACTTTCACTCAGACATTTTAGGTTTTAGATGTAGAATTCTAGAGAGAGAGAGAGAGGCTCTTTCCTCTCTCTAGGTTTAGGGTTCCTTCTTTCAATTTCCCCTTAGGTTCAGATTTCAGTCTTCCTTTAATTTAGTTTTCTCTTACTTTTATTTGTTCTAGCACTTTAGTTATCTACTTCCCTTATTGATTCCTTTATTTTGCTAATTTAGTTTATGAGTTCATGTGTTACTCTCAATTTTCATTAATGCAATTTATGTTTTATGTTTCTTATTGTTCAATTGCTTAGTTATGGTTATTTATTTGGTTTGGTTAGTCTTAGAATTTCCTATGTCTTGTCAATTTTCTATGCTTTTATTTTGTGCCTTCCAAGTGTTTGATAAAATACTTGGTTGGATTTCAAATTAGATTTTTATGTTCTTGACTTGGATTGATTAATTAGAGACACTTGAGTTATCAAAAGTCTTTTGTTGGTTGGTGATTGAAGATTACCGGTTAGCTTGAACTTCACCAAAGGTAGTCTCTCACTATGAGTTGACTAGGACTTGTGAACTCAAGTTGATTGTATGCACTTGACCTTATTCCATTGGTTAGAGGTTAACTAAGTGAAGGAAATTCACATTTACCGTCACAATTGACGATGGTAATGAGGATAGGACTTCTAATTCTCTTTTCTTGCTAAGAGCTTTCTTAGTTATTAGCTTATTTTCTCACCATTTTACTTTCTTGTTCCTTATTTGAAAAACCCCAAAAATATACTTTCCTATAACCAATAACAAACTACACTTCCCTGCATTTCCTTGAGAGACGACCTGAGGTTTAAATACTTCGGTTAATTTTATTGGGTTTGCTTACGTGACAAACATTTTAAACATTGACCGAGGATAATTTGTTGGTTTAGAACTATACTTGCAACGTGACATTTTTGTGAAATTCTTTACCGACAATTTTCCTCCGTCATGTTTTTGGCGCCGTTGCCAGGGAATTGCAAATGTGTGCCTTATTACTAGTTATTGTGGATATTGTGAATATGTTTGCCTTTTTGTTTCTTTTTTAGTTGTTTCTAGTTTTAGGAGCCCACTTTCATTATTTCTTGTTAGTTTTTGTTTTTATTTTCTCTTGTTACTATGAATTCTCACCCCTTTAGCTATGAGTTTGGTTCAGATTATGTTGTAGGAAATGGAAGCTACAATGAGAACATGCATCAAGGATGGGACAATCAAAGGTGGGAGGAGCCTCAAGCTTATGGACAAACTATGCAACAACCCTCTCCAATGTACTACGAGTAAGAGCCATTCCATGATGCATACCAAGACAATGGATATGGTAGACCTCCTTGTGACTACCAACAACCACCACCATATGCCTATGAAACCCCTCTTCAACATAGCTTTGAACCACTATACTCACAAGTCTCCTACCACCAAACACCTCCATATGATCCTAACCCTTATCCACTATACCAACAACCATATGAACCATACATAAAACCACAACAATTCCAATCCAATTACTCCCAAGAACCACCACCTCAATATACACCATCTCTATATTCTTATCAAGATGAACCACCTTCCTATAACCCTTCTATCTACCCCAAGCCCCAATAGATGATTGTCTCACTTCCCTACTTCAAGGGCAAAGCGAGATGAAAAGGGCGACACTGGAATTCGCGGCTGCCTTGACCGAGTTAGTAAGTTAATTCGCTTCCCAACGGTTAGACACTCAAGGAACTCCCATGGCTACATGTGGAGAATCTAATCAAGAACGTAGCATGAAGGAGAGATTGGGAACTCTGGTGGAAAGTGAGGAATGTGACTTTGTATTGGAACAATTGGAAGAAGCCATAATTGTTGAAGAGGAAGAAGTGGTTGAAAACTTAGGAGATGCTAAACCTCCATGGGAATCTAAAGTTGTAGAGTATTCCTCCAAGAAGCTTGAAATTAATGTTGAGGAGGATAGTGCACAACCTCGAAGGCATGTTCCCTATGAAGAATTGGACGAGATAGATCAAGAGACAAGTTCCCTTGGTGATGATGATCATGAATCAAGCCATCCTAGTAATGAATTTGTATCCATAAGTGAACCCCTTGAATTTGAAGAACCTTCTCTCGATGAAATTGAAAGCAACGTTGAGGTGGAAGTCTGGTGCATGAAATTGTGATCATTAATGGCGCCAACATCATGGTACGCACAATTGTAATCTCAACTCTTTATCATAACTCTGTACAACTAACCAGCAAGTTCACTGGGTCGTCCAAGTAATAAACCTTACGTGAGTAAGGGTCGATCCCACCGAGATTGTCGGCTTGAAGCAAGCTATGGTCATCTTGTAAATCTCAGTCAGGTGGATTCAAATGGTTATGGAGGATTGATAATTAAAAGATGAATAAAACATAAAATAGGATAGAGATACTTATGTAATTCATTGGCGAGAATTTCAGATAAGCGTATGAAGATGCTTTGTTCCTCATAAACTTCTGTTTTCCTATTGCCTTCATCCAATCATTCATACCCCTTTCCATGGCAAGCTTTATGTTGGGCATCACCGTTGTCAATGGCTACTTCCCATCCTCTCAGTGAAAATGGTCCAAATGCACTGTCACCGCACGGCTAATCATCTGTCGGTTCTCGATCATGTTGGAATAGGATCCATTGATCCTTTTGCGTCTGTCACTACGCCCAACACTCGCGAGTTTGAAGCTCGTCACAATCATTCCTTCCCAGATCCTACTCGGAATACCACAGACAAGGTTTAAACTTTCCAGATCTCAGAAATGGCCGCCAGTTCATTCTATGCTGACATGGAACGCCGGTTTGGGCCATCAAATCTCGGAAAAAGTATAGACTATTATATATTTCTGGAAAGCCCAGGATGTCTACTTTTCAACACAATTGAGAGCGTGCCAATTGGGCTTCTGTAGCTCCAGAAAATCCACTTCGAGTGTAGGGAGGTTAGAATCCAACAACATCTGTAGTCCTTTTTCAGCCTCTGAATCAGATTTTTGCTCAGGTCCCTCAATTTCAGCCAGAAAATACCTGAAATAATAGAAAAACACACAAACTCATAGTAAAGTCCAGAAATGTGATTTTTATTTAAAAACTACTAAAAATATAATAAAAACTAACTAAAATATACTAAAAACATACTGAAAACAATGCCAAAAAGCGTATAAACTATCCGCTCATCACAACACCAAACTTAAATTGTTGCTTGTCCCCAAGCAACTAAAAACAAAGTAGGATAAAAAGAAGAGAATATACAATGAATTCCAAAAACATCTATGAAGATCAGTCTTAATTAGATGAGCGGGGCTATTAGCTTTTTTCTTCCGAACAGTTTTGGCATCTCACTTTATCCCTTGAAGTTCAGAATGATTGGCATCTATAGGAACTCAGAATTCAGATAGTGTTATTGATTCTCCTAGTTCAGTATGTTGATTCTTGAATACAGTCACGTTAAGAGTCTTGGCCGTGACCTTAAGCATTTTGTTTTCTAGTATTACCACCGGATACATAAATGCCACAGACACATAACTGGGTGAACCTTTTCAGATTGTGACTCAGCTTTGCTAGAATCCCCAATTAGAGGTGTCCAGAGCTCTTAAGCACACTCTTTTTGCTTTGGACCACGACTTTAACTGCTCAGTCTCAAGCTTTTCACTTGACACCTTCACGCCACAACCACATGGTTAGGGACAGCTTGGTTTAGCCGCTTAGGCTAGGATTTTATTCCTGTGGGCCCTCCTATCCACTGATGCTTAAAGCCTTGGATCCTTTTTATTTCACCCTTGCCTTTTGGTTTAAAGGACTATTGGCTTTTTCTGCTTGCTTTTTCTTTTTCTTTCTTTTTCTCTTTTTTTCTTTTTTTTTCACTGCTTTTTCTTGCTTCAAGAATCAATTTTATGATTTTTTTTTTCAGATTATCAATAACATTTCTCCTTTTCCATTATTCTTTCAAGAGCCAACAATTTTAACATTCATAAACAATAAATTCAAAAATATGCACTGTTCAAGCATTCGTTCAGAAAACAAAGAGTATTGCCACCACATCAAAATAATTAAACTATTTTAAAATTCAAAATTCATGTGCTTCTTGTTCTTTTGCAATTAAAACATTTTTCATTTAAGAAAGGTGATGGATTCGTAGGATGCTCATAGCTTTAAGGCATAGACACTAAAACACCAATGATAATGTAATAAAGACACAAACATAGATAAACATAAAGCATAAAAATTCAAAAAACAGAAAATAAAGAACAAGGAAATTAAAGAACGGGTCCACCTTAGTGATGGCGGCTAGTTCTTCCTCTTGAAGATCTTATGGAGTGCTTGAGCTCCTCAATGTCTCTTCCTCGCCTTTGTTGCTCCTCTCTCATGATTCTTTGATCTTCTCTAATTTCATGAAGGAGGATAGAATGCTCTTGGTGTTCCACCCTTAGTTGTCCCATATTAGAACTTAATTCTCCTAGGGAGGTGTTAATTTGCTCCCAATAATTTTGTGGAGGAAAATGCATCCCTTGAGGCATCTCAGGGATTTCATGATGAGGAATTCCTCATGCTCTTATCCATGAGTGGGATCTCTTGTTTGCTCCATCCTTTTCTTAGTGATGGGCTTGTCCTCATCAATGAGGATGTCTTCCTCTATGTCAATTCCAGCTGAATTGCAAAGGTGACAAATGAGATGAGGGAAGGCTAACCTTGACAAAGTAGAGGACTTGTCCGCCACCTTGTAGAGTTCTAGGGATATAACCTCATGAACTTCTACTTCCTCTCCAATCATGATGCTATGGATCATGATATCCCGGTCTATAGTAACTTCAGACCGGTTACTAGTGGGAATGATTGAGCGTTGGATGAACTCCAACCATCCCCTAGCCACGGGCTTGAGGTCATGCCTTCTTAGTTGAACCAGCTTCCCTCTTGAATATTTCTTCTATTGGGCGCCCTCTTCACAAATGTCTATGAGGACTTGGTCCAACCTTTGATCAAAGTTCACCCTTCTAGTGTAGGGGCGTGCACCTCCTTGCATCATGGGCAAGTTGAATGCCAACCTTACATTTTCTAGACTGAAATCTAAGTATTTCCCCCGAACCATTGTAAGCCAATTCTTTGGGTCCGGGTTCACACTTTGATCATGGTTCTTAGTGATCCATGCATTGGCATAGAACTCTTGAACCATTAAGATTTTGACTTGTTGAATGGGGTTGGTGAGAACTTCCCAACCTCTTCTTCGAATCTCATGTCGGATCTTCGGGTATTCACCCTTTTTGAGCTTGAAAGGGACCTCGGGGATCACCTTCCTCTTGGCCACAACTTCATAGAAGTGGTCTTGATGCACCCTTGAAATGAATCTCTCCATCTCCCATGACTCGGAGGTGGAAGCTTTTGCCTTCCCTTTCCTCTTTCTAGAGGTTTCTCCAGCCTTAGGTGCCATAAATGGTTATGGAAAAACAAAAAGCAACGCTTTTACCACACCAAACTTAGAAGGTTTGCTCGTCCTCAAGAAAAAGAAGAAGGAAGAGAGTAGAGGAAGAAGAAATAGAGGAGATGGAGGGGGGTTAGTGTTTCAGCCAAGGGGGAGAAGTAGTGTTTAAGATGTGTGAAAATGAAGGGGTGAAGATAGGTTTATATAGGAGTGGGGAGATGGTAAGGTTCGGCCATGTATGGGTGGATTTGGGAGGGAAAGTGGTTTAAATTTGAATGGTGAGGTAGGTGGGGTTTATGATGGATGGATGTGGATTGGTGAAGGGTTTATGGAGAAGAGGGTAAGATTTGATAGGTGAGAGGTTTTTTGGGGAAGAGGTATTGAGGTGATTGGTAAAGGGTATTTGGGGAAGAGTATTATGAAAAGATGTGAAGAAGAGAGAGAGTGAGTTGAGGTTGGTGGGGATCCTGTGGGGTCCACAGATCCTGAGGTGTCAAAGACTTCTCATCCCTGCACCAATTAGGCTTGCAAAACGCCCTTTGCTGCCAATCCTGGTGTTAAACGCCAGGTTGCTGCCCATTTCTGGCGTTTAACGCCAGCTTCTTACCCTTTTCTGGCGTTAAACACCAGTCTGGTGCCCATTTCTGGCGTTAAACGCCCTAAATGGTGCCAGATTGGGCGTTTAACGCCCATTCTGCTGCCCTTACTGGTGTTTAAACGCCAGTAGGCTTCTCCTCCAGGGTGTGCTGTTTTTCATTCTGTTTTTCAGTTTGTTTTTGCTTTGTCAATTATTTT
Organism: Arachis ipaensis; assembly: GCF_059453495.1. Taxonomy (NCBI): domain Eukaryota; kingdom Viridiplantae; phylum Streptophyta; class Magnoliopsida; order Fabales; family Fabaceae; genus Arachis; species Arachis ipaensis. The sequence goes on along the minus strand of NC_142437.1, from coordinate 61,422,518 downwards.
TGTGACTTCACATGATCATCAACCTACATAAAACATAAAATAGCAATGGAAAATAGAAATTTAACATAGATAAATAAAATTGGATTGCCAAGAAGCGCTTCTTTAATGTCAGTAGCTTGACAGTGGGCTCTCATGGAGCCTCACAGATACTCAGAGGATGATGATGGCCTCTTAACACCAAACTTAGAGTTTGGTTGTGGCCTGCCAACACCAAACATAGAGTTTGAATGTGGGGGTTTTGTTTGACTCTGTATTGAGAGAAGCTTTTCATGCTTCTTCTCCATGGTTACAGAGGGAGATCCTTGAGCTTTAAACACAAGGGAGTCCTCATTCACTTGAAAGACCAATTCTCCTCTGTCAACATCAATCACAGCTTTTGCTGTGGCTAGGAAGGGTCTACCAAGGATGATGGATTCATCCATACACTTCCCAATATCTAGGATTATGAAATCAGTAGGGATGTAGAGGTGTTCAACCTTTACCAAGACATCCTCTACAAGTCCATAAGCCTGTTTCCTTGAATTGTCTGCCATCTCTAGTGAGATTCTTGCAGCTTGTACCTCAAGGATCCTTAGCTTCTCCATTACAAAGAGAGGCATGATATTTATGCTTGACCCTAGGTCACATAGAGCCTTCTCAAAGGTCATGGTGCCTATGGTACAAGGTATTGAGAACTTTCCAGGATCTCGTCTCTTCAGAGGTAATTTCTGCCTAATCAAGTCATCCAGTTCTTTGGTGAGCAAGGGGGGTTTATCCTCCCAAGTCTCATTACCAAATAGCTTGGCTTTTAGCTTCATGATTGCTCCAAGGTACTTAGCAACTTGTTCTTCAGTAGCATCTTCATCCTCTTCAGAGGAAGAATACTCATAAGAGCTCATGAATGGCAAAAGTAAATTCAATGGAATCTCTATGGTCTCAGTGTGAGCCTCAGATTCCCATGGTTCCTCATTAAGGAACTCCTTGGAGGCCAGTGGACGTCCATTGAGGTCTTCCTCAGTGGAGATCACTGCCTCTTCCTCCTCTCCAGGTTCGGCCGTGTAGGTTATGTTGATGGCCTTGCACTCTCCTTTTGGATTCTCTTCTGGATTGCTTGGAATAGTACTAGGAAGGAGTTCAGTAACTTTCTTACTCAGCTGACCTACTTGTGCCTCCAAATTTCTAATGGAGGACCTTGTTTCAGTCATGAAATTTTGAGTGATTTTAATTAAATCAGAGACTACAGTTGCTAATTCACAGTGGTTCTGCTTGGAATTCTCTGTTTGTTGCTGAGAAGATGATGGAAAAGGTTTGCCATTGCTAAACCTATTTCTTCCACCATTAATATTGTTGAAGCCTTGTTGAGGCCTCTGTTGATCCTTCCATGAGAGGTTTGGATGATTTCTCCATGAAGGATTATAGGTGTTTCCATAGGATTCTCCCATGTAATTCACCTCTTCCATTGCTGGGTTCTCAGGATCATAAGCTTCTTCTTAAGATGAAGCTTCTTTGGTACTGACTGTTGCTGCTTGCATTCTAGATAGACTCTGAGAAATCATATTGACTTGCTGAGTCAATATTTTGTTCTGAGCCAATATGGCATTCAGAGAATCAATTTCAAGAACTCCCTTCTTCTGAGGCGTCCCATTGTTCACAAGATTCCTCTCAGAGGTATACATGAATTGGTTATTTGCAACTATTTCAATGAGTTCCTGAGCTTCTGCAGGCGTCTTCTTTAGATGAAGAGATCCTCCAGCAGAGCTGTCCAATGACATCTTGGATAGTTCAGACAGACCATCATAGAAGATACCTATGATGCTCCATTTTGAAAGTATGTCAGAAGGACACCTTCTGATCAATTGCTTGTATCTTTCCCAAGCTTCATAGAGGGATTCACCTTCCTTCTGTCTGAAGGTTTGGACTTCCACTCTAAGCTTGCTCAATTTTTGAGGTGGAAAGAACTTTGCTAAGAAGGCATGGACTAGCTTTTTCCAAGAGTTTAGGCTTTCTTTAGGTTGTGAATCCAACCATGTTCTAGCTCTGTCTCTTACAGCAAAGGGAAAGAGCATAAGCGTGTAGACCTCGGGATCAACCCCATTGGTCTTGACAGTGTCACAGATTTGTAAGAGTTAAGCTAAGAACTGATGAGGATCTTCCAATGGAAGTCCATGAAACTTGCAATTCTGTTGCATCAGAGAAACTAATTGAGGCTTAAGCTCAAATTTGTTTGCTCCAATGGCAGGGATTGAGATGCTTCTCCCATTGAAGTCGGGAGTAGGTGCAGTAAAGTCACCAAGCACCTTCCTTGCATTGTTGGCATTGTTGTTGTTTTCAGCTGCCATGGCTTCTTCTTGTTTGAAAGTTTCTGTTAGGTCCTCTATAGAGAGTTATACTTTAGCTTCTTTGAGCTTTCTCTTCAAGGTCCTTTCAGGTTTAGGATCAGCTTCAACAAGAATGCCCTTGTCCTTGCTCCTGCTCAAATGAAAAGAGAGGAGAAGAAAATATGGAATTCTCTATGTCACAGTATAGAGATTCCTTAAGGTGTCAGAGCAAAATAAAAATAGAAGGATGAGGTAGAGAAGAGAGAATTCGAACTTATCAAGAGGGACAGAGTTCGAATTGCTGATAATGGAGAAGTGTTAGTCCTTTAAATAGAAGGATTTGGGAAGAGGGGAAGAATTTTCGAAATTAAAGTAAAAGATTTTGAAATAATTAAAAGAAATTTTTAAAATTTGGTAAATGATTTTCGAAAACTAAGATTGGGAAAGAAATTAAGTAATTTTTGGAAAAGATTTTGAAATTAGAAATAAAAAAGATATGATTGAAAATTAATTTTGAAAAAGATGTGATTGAAAAGATATGATTGAGAAGATATGATTGAGAATCAAATTAAAAAGAAATTTTTAAAATTAAAGTTGATTACTTGACTAATAGGAAATTAAAAGATATGATTCTAGAATTAAAATTTGATCCTCTCTTAATAGGCAAGTAACAACTTGAAAATTTTGAGTTAAATCATTAATTGTAGCAAGGATTTTCGAAAATAATAATAATTTAAAAAAATGGAAAGAAATTGATTTTGAAAAGATATGATTGAAGAGATATGATTTGAAAAAGATTTGATTTTGAAAGATTATGAATATTTGAAAAAGATTTGAATTAAAAACAAAATCTTCCCTCTAGTGTCCTCCTGGCGTTAAACGCCCAGAATGGCATCCATTCTGGCGTTTAACGCCCAAAATGCTACCTTTTTGGGTGTTTACCTGGCTGGCATTTAAACGCCAGTTTTCCTTCCTCACTGGGCGTTTTGAACGCCCAGCTTTTTCTCTGTAATTCCTCTGCTGCATATTCTAAATCTTCAATTCTCTGTATTATTGACTTGAAAAGACATGGTTGGAAAACTAAGATTAAACAAATAATGCATGCAGGATACCAAACTTAGAAGTTTGTATACTAAGGACTATAACAATTTGAAAATGCATATGAGAAACAACAAAAGACACAAAATAAGAGAATTTAAAGATCAGAGCAAGGAAATCATCAAGAACAACTTGAAGATCAATCAAGAACATAATGCATGTAATTTTCAAAAATTAGAAGAATGCAATTGACACCAAACTTAAGATTAGACACTAGACTCAAACAAGAAACATAAAATATTATTGATTTTAAGATTTAAAAAAAATTTTGTAATTTTTTTCGAAAATTAAGTGGAATAAGAGAAAAAAGGACTTCAAAATTCTTAATGAGAATTCCAAGAATCATGCAATGTTAGTCTAAAACTCCGGTCCAGGAATTAGACATGGCTTACTAGCCAGCCAAGCTTTCAGTGAAAGCTTCGGTCGAAAACACTAGACATGGCCAATGGCCAGCCAAGCTATAGCAGATCATTACTTTCAACAGCAAGATTGATAGAATTCAACAAGCTCTTGTGATGATAAGTTGAAACCTCGGTCCAAAAGATTAGACATGGCTTTTCAGCCAGCCAGACATCAACAAATCATCATGAAACTCTAGAATTCATTCTTAAAAACTCTGAAGAACAGAATAGAAACATATATTTTTTTGAAATTTTTCGAAAATTAAAAGGTAAAAGGCTTAAACATAAAATAAAATTACCTAATCTGAGCAACAAGATGAACCGTCAGTTGTCCAAACTCGAACAATCCTCGGCAACGGCGCCAAAAACTTGGTGCACGAAATTGTGATCATCAATGGCGCCAACATCATGGTACGCACAATTGTAATCTCAACTCTTTATCACAACTCCGCACAACTAACCAGCAAGTGCACTGGGTCGTCCAAGTAATAAACCTTACGTGAGTAAGGGTCGATCCGACGGAGATTGTCGGCTTGAAGCAAGCTATGGTCATCTTGTAAATCTCAGTCAGGCGGATTCAAATGGCTATGGAGGACTGATAATTAAAAGATGAATAAAACATAAAATAGGATAGAGATACTTATGTAATTCATTGGTGAGAATTTCAGATAAGCGTATGAAGATGCTTTGTTCCTCCTAAACTTCTGCTTTCCTATTGCCTTCATCCAATCATTCATACTCCTTTCCATGGCAAGCTTTATGTTGGGCATCACCATTGTCAATGGCTACTTCCCGTCCTCTCAGTGAAAATGGTCCAAATGCGTTGTCACCGTACGGCTAATCATCTATCGGTTCTCGATCATGTTGGAATAGGATCCATTGATCCTTTTGCGTCTGTCACTACGCCCAACACTCGCGAGTTTGAAGCTCGTCACAGTCATTCCTTCTCAGATCCTACTCGGAATACCACAGACAAGGTTTAGACTTTCCGGATCTCAGGAATCGCCGCCAATTCATTCTAGCCTATACCACGAAGGTTCTAATCTTAGATTAGAAACCCAAGAGATACTCATTCAAGCTTGTTTGCATGTAGAACGGAAGTGGTTGTCAGGCACGCGTTCATAGGTGAGAATGGTGATGAGTGTCACGGATCATTACATTCATCATGTTGAAGAACGAATGGATATCTTAGAACAGAAATAGGCTTGAGTTGAATAGAAAAATAATAGTACTTTGCATTAATTCATGAGGAACAGCAGAGCTCCACACCTTAATCTATGGTGTGTAGAAACTCCACCGTTGAAAATACATAAGTGAAAAGAGTCTAAGCATGGCCGAATGGCCAGCCTCAAAGGTCTAAGTACTAAACATCCAAAGATGAAAATACAATAGTAAAAGGTCCTATTTATAGATAACTAGTAGCCTAGGATTACAGAAATAAGTATTTAATGCAGAAATCCACTTCCGGGCCAACTTGGTGTGTGCTTGGGCTGAGCATTACAGCTTTCATGTGTAGAGACTTTTCTTGGAGTTAAACGCCAGCTTTGGTGCCAGTTTGGGCGTTTAACTCCAGCTTTTATGCTAGTTCTGGCGTTTTGACGCCAAAATTTCTATGCTGACTTGGAACACCGGTTTGGGCCATCAAATCTCGGGCAAAGTATAGACTATTATATATTTCTGGAAAGCCTAGGATGTCTACTTTTCAACGCAATTGAGAGCACGCCAATTGAGCTTCTATAGCTCCAGAAAATCCACTTCGAGTGCAGGGAGGTCAGAATCCAACAGCATCTGCAGTCCTTTTTCAGCCTCTGAATCAGATTTTTGCTCAGGTCCTTCAATTTCAGCCAGAAACCTAAAATCACAGAAAAACACACAAACTCATAGTAAAGTCCAGAAATGTGATGTTTATTTAAAAAATACTAAAAATATAATAAAAACTAACTAAAATATACTAAAAACAATGCCAAAAAGCGTATAAACTATCCGCTCATCAAAGTCCTTCGGCAAGGTTGGACGGGAGTTGAATATGCTTTGTCAAGATCGTTGGAGACTTCTCTACCTAGGCTGCCGTCTACTCCTTAATTTGAGTGGGTAAAAGTTATCTCTATTAGCTTTACACTTGAGTATGGTATTCTTGAAACAGATGGGCAACTTAGGAGGCTTTGTGGAATGAAGCATAAGAGAAGGACGTTTAGTGGTTGGAGTTGAAAATCAAGACTCATCAAGGTTGAGATTTCAAGAGCTAGATGCAAGGGTTGGACTAGTGATCAATTGGTTGGATCTAAGTGAAGAGTTTGGTACTTCATTGAGAATTCGGATTGGTTGCCACCCGGTTGGAACAATGATCATCCACTTAAAGACAGGTGTACAAACAAGATTTGGGATCCTGGCATACAAGAGGATCAACTTTGGAAGCTCAAAGCTTGTGATAAACTTCATCAAGGCTTGGTGAATCCACTTGGAAATGTTGGAGCTTATTGGAAGTCCAAGCGTTGGTGGAAGTTCCAAGATGAGTTCAAGCACAAGCCGCCATGACAAGGAGCTCACTAAAGGTCCAACTTAAGGAATTTAACTAAAAGTGCTAGGTGGGAGACACCCACCATGGTAAATTCTTCCTATTTTCTCTTTTATTTATATTAGTAATAAGTTGAATTTTCAATTTTAGTTGGGGTTATTTAGTTTAAGTTGTGGTTTCACCTTTTTAATAATGTTTGCATTAATTTGATAGCTTATTAGTTAAAAAAAAAAAATTCATCCCACGCGTGGGCGTGGCAGACGCGCACGCGTCATATTGAATTTTGCTCTCTAGTCCAAAACCAAAGAGTTATGCTGGAACTATGCGGGTAGGGTGCTAGACGCACAGCCCAACCCACGCGTGCGCGTCGATGACGCGTACGCGTAATTTGCAAATTTGGCTTCCCACACGTGGGCATGGCCGACGCGCACGCATCGTATGTTTATGATGCCCCCTCTGGCATAAAATCCCGAGAGTTGTGCAAGAACTGTGTGAGTGTTGTGCGAGGAGCACAATTCACACCCACGCGTACGCGTGACTGACGCGTACGCATCATCCTCTCTTTTCTACTCTTCACGCGTACGCGTGACTGACGCGTATGCGTCGACTTCTCAATCTGCAAACTTCGCGTGGGCGTGGACGACGCTTACGCGTCATTTCTCTTCCCCCATTTCTTTCTTCTTTCTTCTTTCTTTCTTACTTTCTTCTTCTTCATTTCTTTAACTTCTCATCCTTATTCCCCTTTATTCTCTTTTGTTTATTGCATTTGCACACTTTCATTCATTGCATTTTAACTTTGCTTTTGTAACTTATTTTTATTTTCCTTCTTATGTTTCCTATTTTACCATTGGTGTTAAATTTTCTAATCATTTTGGTGCTTCGTGACTTGTTTAGCATTAATGGAAATTTTTGCCCTACACACACAAGATTAGTGCTTTTATCCATTCTGACCCATTATTCTTTATTTTTATGCTTCATTATCATTGAGTTAGGATAGGACCAAATGCTCTCATGCTTATCCCTAATCTTGTCTGTGTTAAGTCTTGTTTTAACTCAATGTTTCCGAGTATTCTTGCCATTTACTTATGCTTTGACTTTACTTTTGCATCAAGTGTTAGTTGATATGCCATTTGCTTATACTACTTTATCACTTGCATGTTGTAGCTACCATGTAGTTGGGAACCTCATTATTATTTGGCATTAGCCCACCCATATTTTATTTGTTTGCATATCTTTTTTTGTGGGTTCTTCTTCTTCCTTTTCTCTTCTTTCAGGATGGCCACCACGAAGGAAAACGGAACACTTCTAAATGGGGCGGACAAACAAGTTCCTGTGCACAATCTTTTGAGAAAGCCCATCAGTTGTAGCAACCCGTCCACTTGCACATCTTTGCATGCACCGAGGACGGCGCAATCTTTAAGTATGGGGAGGTCGAGACCGACTTCTGTGGGTAACTACTTCCTGTCTTAACACCAATGTTTAATTTTCTTTGTTAGTTAGTTGTTGCATTGCATAATAGATTGCATGTGTAGTTAGTCACTTGCATGTATGTACTACTTGGTTAAGGTGATGAATTCTTTCCCAAGAAATTATTTTAGAGCATTTCACTAATTTGACTTAAAATTTTTGTTGAACTTGCTTGAAGAAATTTATTTTGGAACATGGTTTAGAGCTCGAATACACAAAACCCGTGAGATTTTGAACCTATTTGATTGGTTGCATCTTATCAACTAATGTTTTATTTTGGTGTGTGTTGTTCTCTCTAAAATTATGATCTTTGTCTTGCTTGATTCTATATTTTCATTGTTTGATGTATGCATGCACTTATATGATTGAGGCCTTTGTTTCACTATAGCTCACATACCCATATGGCCTTACTCTTTCATTATGCTTTCCAAACCAATGTTGAGCCCATTTTACCCCATTTGTTATTTACTTTAGCACATCATTAACTCTGAGCAAAAAACATTGAATGTCCTTAATTTGAATCCTTGGTTAGCTTAGACTAGTGAAAGTGTTCATGATTTAAGTGTGGGGAAGTTGGGTTTGGAAATATTTGGTTTGGGAACTGAGTATGTTATACCTTTTGTAAAAATATGAAAAAAATAGTTGAGCACATATTCTTGCATTCAATACCTTAATCATATGCATTGAGAAAAATAAAAGAAAGGAAAAATAAGAAGAAAAAGAAAAAAAGAGAAAAAGAAAAGAAAAAAAGAGCAAATAATAAAAGGGGACAAAATGCCCCAAAGTAAATGGTGGTAGCAATGCATATGAAAAGACCTCTTGATATGTGTATTTGTGCAATAATTTTTGTTGATTGATAAAAGAAGAGCAAGTCTTATAAAGCAAGATTAGTAGAGAATTAAGAGAATCAAACCTTAAAAACTTGAGCGATTAGAGTGTATACACTTTCGGTGAGGGTTCGATGCTCGATTCTTTGTTCCCGGTTTTCACGAGCTCTCTTCTTGCAAGTCAATTTGTACTTCATTTTGAGATTCAAATTAGTGGAATTCAATTCATATTTGTTTTTGGAAGGTTGATTTACTTTTAACCAAGTAGGTAAAAGCATTTTGCATTTAGATGCATTCATATAGATAGGTTGCATTTCATAAATTCTACCATTCCTCTTCACCTCCTTTATAGCTTCTCTTGAACTTAGCATGAGAACATGCTAATGTTTAAGTGTGGGGAGATTGATAAACCACTATTTTACGGTTTATTTTGTATTGAATTGAGTGGATTTTATCCATTATTCTCACACTTATGCATATAATTTGCACGTTTTACATTTTTCTTCCTAATTTTGTGCTATGATTGGAAACATGCTTCTTTGGCCTTAAATTTGCTAATTTTTAATCCTCTTTTATTACCATCGATGCCGTGATATGGTTGTTAAGTGTTTTCAGGTTTTCTAGGGCAGGAATGGCTTAGAGGATGGAAAAGAAGCATGCAAAAGTGGAAGGAACACTAGAAATTAAGGATTTCAGAATCTGGAAGCGACGTGCATGCATGGACGACGCATACGCATGACTGGTGCAGCAGAAAAATGACGCGCCACGTGGATGATGCCTACGCGCCACGTACTGCAATAAACAGAATTCGCTGGGACGATTTCTGGGCTGCTTTTGACCCAGTTTCAGGCCCGAAAATACAGATTAGAGGCTGCAGAGTGGAGCTGGAAGAGAGGTTAAATTTCATTCACACATTTTTTATTTTAGATGTAGAATTCTAGAGAGAGAGGCTCTCTCCTCTCTCTTGGTTTAGGGTTCCTTCTTTCAATTTCCCCTTAGGTTCAGATTTCAATCTTCCTTTAATTTAGTTTTCTCTTACTTTTGTTTGTTCTAGCACTTTAGTTATCTACTTCTCTTGTTGATTCCTTTATTTTACTAATTTAGTTTATGAGTTCATGTGTTACTTTCAATTTTCATTAATGCAATTTATGTTTCATGTTTCTTATTGTTCAATTGCTTTGTTATGGTTATTTCTTTGCTTTGGTTAGTCTTAAATTTCCTATGTCTTGTCAATTTTCTATGCTTTTATTTTGTGCCTTCCAAGTGTTTGATAAAATGCTTGGTCGGATTTCAAATTATATTTTTATGTTCTTGACTTGGATTGATTAATTAGAGACTCTTGAGTTATCAAAAGTCTTTTGTTAATTGGTGATTGAAGATTTCTGGTTAGCTTGAACTTCACCAAAGCTAGTCTCTCACTATGAGTTGACTAGGACTTGTGAACTCAAGTTGATTGTATAAAAATAGAAAAGAAAAAAGAAAAACAAAAGAAAAGAAAAATAAAAACAAAAAAAATATAAAAATATAAAAAATATATAAAAAAAGAGAAAAAGAAAAAGGGAAAAAAAGTAATAAAAAAGGGACAAAAATGCCCCAAAGTAAGTAATGGTAGCAATGAGTATGTATTATACTCAAATTAGGGATGCATGAATATATAGAAAAGAGAGTTAATGGGTAGTTAGGATTTTGCATTTTGATTTCATGGATTGTCTTAGATTAGGTGGAAAGTTTAGGTTAATCAAAGATTCAAATTTTAGTCCACTTGACCAAATACAATCCTACCTTGACCCTAACTCCATTACAACCCTTGAAAAGACCTCTTGATTTGTGTATCCATGCATTGAATATACGTTGATTGGTAGAAGAAAAACAAGCCTTAGAAAGCAAGATTAGTAGAGAATTGAGAGAATCAACCCTCAAACACTAGAGTGATTAGAGTGCATACACTTCCGGTGAGGATGCGATGCTCAATTCCTTGTTCCCTGCTTTCACGAGCTTTCTTCTTACAAGTTTCTTTATACTTCATTTTGATATTTGAATTGGTGGAATTCATGAATCATCATACTATGTTAGCCCTACATGTTTATATGTGTTCTTGGAGATTGATTTACTTTTAACCAAGTAGGTAGAAACATTTAGCATGTAGTTACATTCATATAGAAAAGTTGCATCTAATAAATCCTACCATTCCTCTTCACCCCTTTATCACTTCTCTTGAACTTAGCATGAGGACATGCTAATATTTAAGTGTGGAGAGATTGATAAAACACTATTTTATTGTTTATTTTGTATTAAATTGAGTGGATTTTGTAAATTATTCTCACACTTATTCATATAAATTGCATGGTTTTGTGAATCCTTCCTAATTTGTACTTAAGAGTGAAAACATGCTTCATAGGCCTTAAAATTGCTAATTTTAATCCTCTCTTATTACCATTTGATACTGTGATATGTTTGTTAAGTGTTTTCAGGGTTATAGGGTAGGAATGACTTAGAGGATGGAAAGGAAGCATGCAAAAGTGGAAGGAACACAAAGAATTAAAGATTTAAGAAGCTAGCCCCGATGCGTACGCATGACAGACGCGTGCGCATGACCAAGTATAGCATCCACATCATGCATACGCGTGACTGACGCATACGCGTGATCTTGTGCAAAGTTTAACGATGCGTACATGCAGCTAATGCGTACACGTGACAAGTGACACGTGCCTCATTAAAGAAAAAACACTGGGGGTGATTTCTGAGCTGATTTTTGGCCCAGTTTCAAGCCCATTCTGTAGATTAGAGGCTGGGGAGTGAAGGAGAAAGGGAACCATACATCATTCATTCATTAGACACACTAGTTTTAGATAGATGTAGAATTCTAGAGAGAGTGGCTCTCTCCTCTCTCTAGGTTTTAGGGTTCTTTAGTTTTATTTCTTTTAGATCTAGATCTTAATCTTCTTTCAATTTAGCTTTCCTTTACTTTTCATTGTTCTCGTATCTTACTTTATCTTATTCTCTTGTTAATTTCCTTATATTGTCAATTTTAGCTCATGAACTCTTTTGTTAATTTCATTTCTCTTTTAATGCAATTTTATGTTTTCATGTCCTTGATGTTTACCTTAGTTGCTATTATTGATTTCTTGCTTATGTTAGTTATAGCTTTCATTAATTCTTACATTTTATGATGTTTGCTTTTATTGCATTCTAGGTGTTTGATGAAATGTTTCTTTTAATTAGGAGTTGGATTTTCCTATTCTTGGCTTGGGATGGTAACTTGGGTGACCTAGAGTTACTAATGTCCATGTGATTGATAATTTGTTGCCATTGACTCTAGTTTCTCACTAAATTAATTAGTGAGTTAGCTAGGACTTATGGACTAGGATCCATTAAGCTCACTTGACTTTTTTCTAATTTTGGGGTTGACAAAGTGGGAGTGATCCTTGTAGTTATCATGTTGTGGTTAGTAATAAGGATAGTGATCCTTAACCATCAACCCCTGCTAAGACCCTTTTACCATTTGAGTTTCATTTACTTTCTTGTTATTTACATTTCTTGTCTATCAACCCAAAACCCAAAAATATACAACCCATAACCAATAATATGCACACTTTCCTATAATTCCTTGAGAGACGATTCGAGGTTTAAATACTCTTGATTTTTATTGGGTTTATACTAGTGACAAACAAATTAAACTTTGATTGAGGGTTGTTTCTTCGGTTTGGAACTATACTTGCAACGGAATTATTTTGTGAAAATTTCGAACCGAAAATAATCCTTCATCAGTGTTCAATTGTGGGTTGAGCTCAAAATTGTCTGCTCTAATAGAAGGCACACTAATGCTCCTTCCATAGAAGTCAGGAGTGGGAGCTGTATAGAATCCCAAAGTTCTTCTGGATTATGCACTCCCATTTGGATCCATAGTGATTTTGGTATTCCTGTACAGACAAGAGACAAAGAAAAGTGGGAGTCTCTATGGCAAGGTCTAGAGAGCTCTAATAGACCACTATTTTTTTTATTTATTTTGTATTGAATTGAGTGGATTTTGTCAACTATTCTCGCACTTATTCATGTAAATTGCACGTTTCTGAGATTCCTTCCTAATTTATACTTAAGAATGAAAACATGCTTCCTAGGCCTTAAAATTGCTACTTTTTAATCCTCTTTTGTTACCATTTGATGCCATGATATGTGCATTAAGTGATTTCAGGCTTTATAGGGCAGGAATGGCTTAGAGGATGGAAAGGAAGCATGCAAAAGTGGAAGCAACACAAATAATTGAAGATTTGAGAAGCTGGTCCCGACGCGTACGCATGGCTGACGCGTGAGGGTGACCAAGTACAGCATCCACATGATTCGTACGCGTGACTGACGCATACACGTGACAAAGCGGCACGTGCCTCACTAAAGTGAAAACACTGGGGGCGATTTCTGAGTTGATTTTTGGCCCAGTTTCAAGCCCATTCTGCAGATTAGAGGCTGTGAGTGAAGGAGGGAAGGATTTATTTATTCATTCATTAATACACACATTAGTTTCAGAGAGATGTAGAATTCTAGACAGAGTGGCTCTCTCCTCTCTCTAGGTTTTAGGGTTCTTATTTTCTTCTTAGATCTAGATTTTATTCTTGCTTCAATTTAGTTTTCCTTTACCCTTTTATTATTCTAGCACTTTAGTTTATTCTACTTCTCTTGTTAATTTCTTTATGTGGTCAATTTTATTTCATGAACTCTTTTGTCACTTTCAATTTCCCTTGAATGTAGTTTTATGTTTCCATGCCTTTTTATGTTACTTATAGTTTACTAATTCTTGCATTTTATGATGTTTGCTTTTATTGCATTCTAGGTGTTTGATGTAATGTTTCTTTTAGTTATGAGTTAGATTTTCCTCTTCTTGGCTTGGGATGGTTACTTGGGCGATCTTGAGTTGCTAATGTCCAAGTGATTGATAATTGGTGTCCATTGACACTAGCTTTCACTAATTCAATTAGTGAGTGGCTAGGACTTATGGATTAGGATTGATGAAGCTCATTTGACTTTCCTTCAATCGTTAGAGGATGACTAAATGGGATTGATCCTTACAATTATCATGTTGTGGTTAGTAACAAGGATAGCAATCCTTAACCATCAACCCTTGCTAAGACCTTTTTACCATTTGATTTCCTTTCCTTTGTTAGTTAATTGTTGTTTATTTTTTTGCAATTTACATTTTTTGTCTCTTATTACAAAACCCCGAAAAGAAGCTTCATGGCCAATAATTGAGCTCTTCATTGCAATTCCTAGGGAGAATGACCCGGGATTAATACTCCCGGTTATTTTGATTTGTATTGTAACAAACCTTTTTAAACTTTGATTGGTGGATAAATTGTTGGTTTGGACTATGCTTGCAATGGAATTCCTTTGGTAAATTCTAGACCAACATTTATCCTCCATCAAATACGATAATAACAATGAAGAGTATTAAGTAATGATATACTTGTTATCTCTCTTTGAAATGTTACTTTCTGTATTTACTATTTTAGTTTAGCTTTGCATTCTCTCAGGAGTTCTTAGAACAACGCTTATAGTGTTATTTATTGGGTTTCTTTCAATATATTATGGTATTATCCGATATCTTCACACTTTGCAGTATTTGAATTGGTATTTCTTTCAATAATCACTCACAAGCTTTTTCTATATTCTAGAATGGTTATTTAAAATTTATTTATTATTTTATTCTAAAATAGTTTTTTTTAGTTAAATCACAGTTAGGCCGGTTGGACCAGTGAACCAATAAACCAGTTACTAGAGCGGTTCGATGACCGATTTGGTTCTCAGAACCTTGGGTTTGTCCCGCTTGCGTGGCAAGATCGTGGGTGTCATCCCGCTTGTGTAGTAATATGATATTTGTTCTGGACAAGGTCTATGGTCTTATCCCACTTGTTTGTGGTTCCAGGCAAGGTCATTAATTCCAACTCGCTTGTTCATGGTTGCGGTGTGATATGGGGATGGTAGTTTTGTCCAGCCCATGGTCAAGACACTGGAGTTGTCCCACTCACGATACTCACAATTAGACAAGTTGAGGATGAAAGATTTCCTCTCTTGTGTTATAATTGTGATAGAAAAGACATTATGATTCGTGTTGTGAGGACGGTGGTTTCATCCCCCACACAGATAGACAGGTTAAGGATGAAGAATTCCCTCTGTTCTTACGGTGTGACATGGGAAAGTAGGTAGGACACTCTCCTCCGATGATTTTCCCCATATTCGCTCTGTCTACAAGGTAGTAGGGCACTAATCCCTCAATTCGTATGGAACGGCCTCACAGGGAAAGGTGGTAGGGCACACTCCCTCGATTATATGCCTCCTTGGGATGCACAGAAAAGAGATTATATCCAGGTTAGCTACTGGGTGTGTCAGATTTTGGCAATTTAACCGACACGTGAGCTCATAGCCAGTAGGACAGGCATGCATCATATGCATGTATGTGGAATTATTTGAGTGTGCTTGTTATTACTTAATTAAATACTGATCAACTGTGACATTGGAAATGAAGATGTTGAGATGTATTGGGAAGAGCTGAGATTGTAGACCACTGATATAGCTGAGAATATAGTGCATTGACCCTGTTTGGATTAGAAAGTACCCTAAGCTTGAAATTTGTGAGATTAGAGACTAGAATTGCCTAGCGGATTCTTGTCGTTTTACATAGTTTTTATTTGGAACTATTTCCTTACTGAAAATTTTTGGGTTGTCACCCATTGTGAAATTTGTTGATTTTCAGATACAGGACGTGACACACCTCGTTGAGTGTGCAGGAGTTCCTTTTGACAAACGAAGAAGACTCTTTTTGAATTTTATTTTGTACTTAGTTTTATTCTGCTTTTGAACATGTTATTGTATATTCCTCTTAGAGGTTTTGTTTTGGAGAAATAGGATGTTATTTTGCATACTTTTGGATTTGTAATATTCTAGCCGACCTTTTTTTTGTAGGTCGAGATTTGTACTTATTATGTATCTATTCTGAATCTTATGTATATATCTATATATCTCTTTTGTTTTTGTATTCAATGCTGTTTATCCTTAAACCTTCGAGTATAATATGATTATCATTTTGTTATTTTTTTTCACAGGCTCCTAGTTATTATCTTTTGAATATATGTACGTATATTTTATTTTTAGGGGTCGTAATGTCTCACCACCTCTAATTTACTACTATAGCGTAAGATTTTGTGGTGTAGTATGTTACATATGTGCGGTCAAAACTTCTGTTTGATCGTTTTAATTAATTATGCATATATTTTGATCCGGACATAAAACTATCATGAAGTCTGAATAACCATCTATAGATTAATCTATGTGCTTCTTCATATAAAATTAATATGCTCACACTTAGATATTAGTGTTTTTAAGTTTTAGGGATATACACTTAATAGTGTGATTTAAGAAAAATTAAATAAATAACATGGAGGAGGGAGCGAGGGATCGTGGACAGAAAGGTGGATAAAAATGGCAAAACAAAAATCACAAAGAAAAAAAAAGAAGTAAAAGGGAAAGAGGAAAATATCAATAAGCTTCAAAGAGGAGGTATACATTGAATGTACACTCTACATGATGCTTGGACAAGTTGACTGAAAAGTGAAACTGATCCCTCCAAATTGGCATGCTTAATTGCTCATACTACTACTGCTAACGAGGAATAATGTAACCGTTGAAAATGCATGGTAATGGAATGTTTACCAAACGTCTTTTTCATTTGAAATGAAAGTAAAGAGAGATCCTTATTGTGTGATCATAATAATAACTATACGAGAAACTATATGGAACCAACTTTTAATATTAAATTTAGAGTTAAAGTTATACTTTTTCTTAACATTTTGATAATATATTTTTCCAACACTTTAATAATTAAAAGGTGACACTTTAATTTTAACAATATTTTTCTGAAATATTATAGTCACTATAATTATTGTAATATAGCCAATGAGTAATAGCTCAAATGACATAGTCTCCCCATACTCAATTAAGAGGTTGCGGGTTCGAGTCTCCTATCTTTGGTAAAAAAAAAAAATAATTATTGTAATATAAACATATTGGAATAAATAATCTATTTTTAATTAGTGACATTAGCTAGTTTTAATGTTTAAATTTAATAATTTAAGATTCAAAATTGAGAATATATGATTTAAGATTTAAATTTAAAATAAACAAACTAATTTAAAAAAATTGATTGATATATACTGAAAAAAAAAATAATTATCTAATATTATTCTAATTATATATGTAAACACCCGACCTGACAAGACATGGTCTTGGTTCCACTTATATTATATAGGACTAACCATGGTCACATTCAAACTTTGCTCTTCAAGTACCATATTCCGATCCATAGCAGCCTGAGATCAACCCAGACATGTTTACCTATTAACTTCATTCACTACTTAGCTTGTTTCTTGTCTCATTTTTTTTTTTGGAAAAGAAAGAGCTCAACACAATACAGTGGAGCAGTCAAACAGAAACAAACAATCAATTTAAAAGAAACACAGTGACATTAAAAGAAGTCCTCTTGTCTTCTTCGGCATTGCCATCAACAACTAAAGCGGTCCACACCTCTCCACTCGTTGTGACTCAACACAGTCATGTGAGTGATTTCTTCAACACCTTTGCTTTTAATCTGAAATATCCTTCTATTTCTCTCCAGCCAGATGTTCCAAACGATTGCACAGAAGCATCTCAGTCGTTGCTCTCTATCCTCCCTCTTCCTTGGCCCCTCTGTCCATCCCAGAAAATGTTCTCTCATTGACCCTGAAATAGACCATTGTTGTCCAATCATCTCTAACCAAGCACTCCACACCTACCAAGCAAATTCACAGCATAGAAACAAGTGGTGCACGTGTTCCGCATACTTATTACAAAGAACGCAGACGTTATCGTCCTAGTTAATAATCCCCAATCGGCTTAACCGTTCTTTTGTATTCACCCTACCTAGCAGGACAAACCAAGCAAATAGTTCTACTCTAGGTGGAACTAACCCTTTCCAGATGGTCTTTGTAAAGCTGTAGCTTGTCACCTCCGCCGGGAGTATCGCCTTCTGCAAAACCTGAACAAATGAGTTAGTTGTATAAACTCCTTGTCTATCATATTTCCATACTACCCTATCCTCCCTGTTAACTACTAGTTGCATAGGTCTCAATGCCTAATGTAATTAACCCAGTAGTCCCAACTCCCATTGAAAGAGCTCTCTCCTCCATTGGAAGTTCCAAATCCAGTCTAACCCGTCCCAAAACCCACAATCCCCTATATCAGATCCACATTGGTTTGAAATAGAGAAAAGCCTGGGAAACCGCTCTTTTAGAGGACGACAAATCAACCAAATATCTTCCCAAAACCGCGTACGCCGCCCATCACACCAATCTCCAAAGACAAGCCTGTAACCATCTTATCCCTTATATGATCATTCGTTATTTGTAGCTGGTAGATATCCTTCCACGGTCCTTGGTGCACGAATTTAAATCACAATTTTTACAACTCGTACCACTAACCAGCAAGTGCACTGGGTCGTCCAAGTAATACCTTACGCGAGTAAGGGTCGATCCCATGGAGATTGTCGGCTTGAAGCAAGCTATGGTTATTCTGTAACTCTTAGTCAGAAAATTAGTAATAAAAATGATTGGATTTATGAAGAGTAAATAACATAAAATAAAAATTTGTATTCAGTAATGGAGAACAGGTTGAGGTTCTAAAGATGCTCTGTCTTCTGAATTTCTGCTTTCCTACGGTCTTCTTCTTCACGCACGCAGATCTCCTTCCATGGAAAGCTGTATGTTGGTGGATCACCGTTGTCAATGGCTACCATCCATCCTCTCAGTGAAAATGGTCTAAAAGCACTGTCACCGCACGGCTAATCATCTGTCGGTTCTCACTCATGTTGGAATAGAATCCATTGATTCTTTTGCGTCTGTCACTATGCCCAACACTTGCGAGTTTGAAGCTCGTCGCAGTCATCCCTTCCCAGATCCTACTCGGAATACCACAAACAAGGTTTAGACTTTCCGGATCTCAGGAATGGCCGCCAATAATTCTAGCCTATACCACGAAGACTCTAATCGTGAACCAGGAGGGTAAGAGATACACACTCAAGCTAGTGTAGATAGAACGGAGGTGGTTGTCAGGCACGCGTTCATAAGTGAGAATGATGATGAGTGTCACGGATCATCACATTCATCAGGGTGTGAAGTGCGAGTGAATATCTTAGAATAGAGACAAGCGTGATTGAATTAAAAACAGTAGTATTTGCATTAATTCATTGAAACACAGTAGAGCTCCTCACCCCCAACCATGGGGTTTAGAGACTCATGCCGTCAGAAATATAATATGAAACGTGTAAAATATCATGAGATGCATAGTAAGTCTCTAAAAGTAGTTTTTATACTAAACTAGTAGCTAGGGTTATAGAAAATGCGTAACTAAGTGCAGATAGTGCAGAAATCCACTTCCGGGGCCCACTTGGTGTGTGCTTGGGCTAAGCATTGAGCTTTACACATGTAGAGTCTTCCGTTGGAGTTAAACACCAGGTTGTAACCTGTTTCTGGCGTTTAACTCTGGTTTGTAACCTGTTTCTGGCGTTTAACTTTAGAATAGGACAGAAAGTTGGCGTTTGAACGCCAGTTTGCGTCGTCAAACCTCGGGCAAAATATGGACTATTATATATTGCTGGAAAGCCCTGGATGTCTACTTTTCAACGCAATTGAGAGCGCGCCAATTGGGATTCTGTAACTCTAGAAAATCTATTTCGAATGCAAGGAGGTCAGAATCCAACAGCATCTGCAGTCCTTTTTCAGCCTCTGAATCAGATTTTTGCTCAGGTCCCTCAATTTCAGCCAGAAAATACCTGAAATCACAGAAAAACACACAAACTCATAGTAAAGTCTAGAAATGTGATTTTTTTCATAAAAACTAATAAAAACATAGTAAAAATTAACTAAAACATACTGAACACTACCTAAAAACATTGCCAAAAAGCGTATAAATTATCCGCTCATCACAACACCAAACTTAAATTGTTGCTTGTCCCCAAGCAACTGAAAATCAAATAGGATAAAAAGAAGAGAATATACTATTAATTCCAAAATATCAATGAAACTTAGCTCCAATTAGATGAGCGGGACTAGTAGCTTTTTGCCTCTGAACAGTTTTAGCATCTCACTTTGTCCTTTGAAGTTCAGAATGATTGGCATCTTTAGGAACTCAGAATTTAGATAGTGTTATTGATTCTCCTAGTTCAGTATGTTGATTCTTGAACACAGCTACTTTATGAGTCTTGGTCGTGGCCCTAAGCACTTTGTTTTCCAGTATTACCACCGGATACATAAATGCCGCAGACACATAACCGGGTGAACCTTTTCAGATTGTGACTTAGCTTTGCTAGAGTCCCCAATTAGAGGTGTCCAGGGTTCTTAAGCACACTCTTTTTGCTTTGGATCACGACTTTAACCGCTCACTCTCAAGTTTTTCACTTGACACCTTCACGCCACAAGCACATGGTTAGGGACAGCTTGGTTTAGCCGCTTAGGACAAGATTTTATTCCTTTAGGCCCTCCTATCCATTAATGCTCAAAGCCTTGGATCCTTTTTATTTTACCCTTGCCTTTTGGTTTAAAGGGTTATTGGCTTTTTGCTCTTGCCTTTTGGTTTAAAGAGCTATTGGCTTTTTCTGCTTGCTTTTCTTTTTCTTTCTCTTCTTTTTTTTTGCCATTTTTTTTGCAAGCCTTGTTTTTCACTGCTTTTTCTTGCTTCAAGAATCAATTTTATGATTTTTCAGATTATCAATTAACATTTCCTCCTTTTTCATCATTCTTTCAAGAGCCAACAATTTTAACATTCATAAACAACAAATTCAAAAATATGCAATGTTCAAGCATTCATTCAGAAAACAAAAAGTATTGTCACCACATCAAAATAATTAAACTAATTTCAGGGATGAATTCGAAATCATGTATTTCTTGTTCTTTTGTGGTTAAAACATTTTTTATTTAAGAAAGGTGATGGATTCATAGGACATTCATAGCTTTAAGTATAGACACTAGACACTAATGATCATGTAGTAAAGACACAAAACATAGTCAAACATAAAGCTCAAAACCGAAAATAGAAAAACAAATAGACAAGGAGATTAAGAAACGGGTCCACCTTAGTAAGGGTGGCGTCTTCTTCCTCTTGAAGAACCAATGGTGCTCTTGAGCACCTTTATGTCTCTTCCTTGCCTTTGTTGCTCCTCCCTCATGGCTCTTTGATCTGCAGTCAAATGCTCTACCACTGAACTATGGACCCTTGAGATGAACCTCTCCATCTCTCATGACTCGGGGGTGGAAGCAACTACCTTCCTTTTCCTCTTTCTAGAGGTTTCTCCAGCCTTAGGTGCCATAAATGGTTATGGAAAAACAAAAAGCAACACTTTTTTTCCACACCAAACTTAAAAGGTTTGCTCGTCCTCGAGCAAAAGAAGAAAGAAGGGAGTAGAAGGAGAAGTGGAGGTGATGGAGGTGTGTGAGTGGGTGGGAATCCTGTGGGGTCCACAGATCTTGAGGGGTCAAGGACTTCTCATCCCGGCTCCATTTAGGTGTGCAAAACGCCCTTAGAGTGCAATTCTGGCGTTAAACGCCAGGTTGCAGCCTGTTTCTGGCGTTTAACGCCAACTTTTCTTCCCTTTCTGGCGTTTAACGCCAACTTGGTGCTCTGTTCTGGCGTTAAACGCCAGCTTGTTGCTTGTTTCTGGCATTAAACGCCCATAATGGTGCCAGACTGGGCGTTTAACGCCCATTCTGCTACTCTTACTGGCGTTTAAATGCCAGTAAGTCTGTCCTCCATAATGTGCTATTTTTGATGCTGTTTTTGATTCTGCTTTAATTCTGCAGCTGTTTTTATGACTCCACATGATCATCAACCTAAAGAAAATATAAAATAACAATGAAAGATAAAATGAAAAAGTAATTAACATAGATAAATAAGATTGGGTTGCCTCCCAATAAGCGCTTTTTTACTGTCAATAGCTTGACATTACTGAGCCTTATAGTTTGCAATGTCTGCAAACCATGGAGCTTCCTGAATAGCAAACAATTGCTCATCCGGAAAGGTTTCAGATATCTCAGTAGGAGGGAGGGACGCTCCTACTACTGGTTCTATCTGGGACAGGTGATCAGCTACTTGATTCTCTATCCCTTTTCTGTCTCTTATTTCTATATCAAACTCTTGCAGAAGCAACACCCATCTTATGAGTCTGGGTTTTGAATCCTGCTTTGTGAGGAGATATTTTAGAGCAGCATGGTCAGTGTACATAATCACTTTTGATCTAACTAAGTAAGATCTAAACTTGTCAATGGCATAAACCACTACAAGCAATTCCTTTTCTGTGGTTGTGTAATTTTTCTGCGCATCATTTAAAACACGGCTAGCATAGTAAATGATGTGAAGAAGCTTGTCATGCCTCTGTCCCAATACTGCACCAATGGCATGGTCACTAGCATCACACATTAGTTCGAATGGTAATGTCCAGTCTGGTGCAGAAATAACTGGTGCTGTGACCAGCTTAGCTTTCAGAGTTTCAAACGCCTGCAGACACTCTGTGTCAAACACAAATGGCGTGTCAGCAGCTAGCAGATTGCTCAGAGGTTTTGCAATTTTTGAAAAATTCTTTATAAACCTCCTATAGAATCCTGCATGCCCCAGAAAGCTTCTGATTGCCTTAACATTGGCAGGTGGTGGTAATTTTTCAATTACCTCTACTTTAGCTTGATCCACCTCTATTCCCTTGTTTGAAATTTTATGCCCAAGGATAATTCCTTTAGTCACCATAAAGTGACATTTTTTCCAATTTAAAACTAGGTTGGTCTCTTGGCACCTTTTCAGAACAAGTGCTAAATGGTCAAGACAGGAGCAGAATGAGTCTCCAAATATTGAGAAGTCATCCATGAAGACTTCCAGAAATTTCTCTACCATATCAGAGAAGATAGAGAGCATGCACCTCTAAAAGGTTGCAGGTGCATTGCACAGACCAAAAGGCATCCTTCTGTAGGCAAATACTCCAGAAGGGCATGTGAATGCTGTTTTCTCTTGGTCTTGGGGATCTACTGTAATTTGGTTGTAACCTGAATAGCCATCCAAAAAGCAGTAATATTCATGACCTGCTAGTCTCTCTAGCATCTGGTCTATGAATGGTAAAGGAAAGTGATCCTTCCTGGTGGCTGTATTGAGCCTTCTGTAGTGAATACACATACGCCACCCTGTAACTGTTCTTGTAGGAACCAGTTCATTCTTTTCATTATGAACCACTGTCATGCCTCCCTTCTTGGGGACAACATGGACAGGGCTCACCCAGTGGCTATCAAAAATAGGATAAATAATCCCAGCCTCCAGTAACTTAGTGACCTCTTTCTGCGCCACCTCCTTCATGGCTGGATTTAGCCGCCTCTGTGGTTGAACCACTGGCTTAGCATCATCCTCCAATAGGATCTTGTGCATGCATCTTGCTGGGCTAATGCCCTTAAGATCACTTGTGGACCACCCAAGAGTTGTCCTGTGTGTCCTTAGCACCTGAATTAGTGCTTTCTCTTCCTGTGGATTTAAAGCAGAGCTTATGATCACCGGAAAAATATCACCTTCTCCCAGAAATGCATATTTCAGGGATGGTGGTAGTGGTTTGAGCTCGGGTTTAGGAGGTTTCTCCTCTTCCTGAGGAATTTTCAGAGGCTCTTTTATTTCCTCTGATTCCTCCAAATCAGGCTGAACATCTTTAAAGGTGACTTCTAGCTCTGATTCGAGATTCTCAGCCATGTTGATCTCCTCTACCAGGGAGTCAATAATATCAACACTCATGCAGTCTTTTGATGCGTCTGGATACTTTATTGCCTCAACAACATTCAGCCTGAACTCATCCTCATTGACTCTTAAGGTCACTTCCCCTTTTTGGACATCAATGAGAGTTCGTCTAGTTGCTAGGAAAGGTCTTCCTAGAATGAGAGTTCCACTTTTGTGCTCCTCCATTTCCAGCACTACAAAGTCAGTAGAAAAGGCAAATGGCCCAACCTTGACAATCATGTCCTCAATTATGCCTGATGGATATTTAATGGAGCCATCAGCAAGTTGAAGACATATCCGGGTTGGTTTGACCTCTTCAGTCAAGCCAACCTTTCTGATAGTGGATGCAGGGATCAGATTGATACTTGCCCCAAGGTCACATAGAGCTGTCTTGGTACAAGTACCCTCTAATGTGCATGGTATCATAAAGCTTCCAGGATCCTTAAGCTTTTCTGGTAAGCTTGTTAGAATGACTGCACTGCATTCTTCAGTGAGAAAAACTTTTTTTTGTTTCTCTCCAATCCTTCTTATGATTTAAGATCTCTTTCATGAACTTAGCATAAGAGGGTATTTTCTCAAGTGCTTCTGCAAATGGAATCTTTATTTCAAGAGTCCTGAGATAGTCTGCAAAGTGGGCAAATTGTTTATCCTGTTCCGCTTGGCGGAGTTTCTGAGGATAAGGCATTTTGGCTTTATATTCTTCAACCTTAGTTGCTGCAGGTTTATTTCCTACAGAGACAGGTTGAGAAGCCTTCTTGAGGGAGTTATTATCAGCACTTGCAGGTGTCTGATCCCTCACTGGCGTTTGAACGCCAGAACTGGACATGGATTGAGCATTTAACGCTAGATTCCTACCCTTTTCTGGCATTTGAACGCCAGAACTGAACATGGATTGGGTGTTTAACGCCAGTTTTTCACCCTTTTCTGGCGTTTGAACGCCAGACTTATTCCTCTCTGGGCTCTTACTGTCCTCAGAGGGATTTTGGATAGCAGGTTGCTCATCCTCTGTCAGCTGTTCTTTTCTTGGCTTTCTGCTACTTTGAGTTGAGGTATTTAATGTTTTTCCACTTCTTAATTGAACTGCTTGGCACTCCTCTTTTATCTGTTTTGATAGCTGCTGTTTTGTCTGATTCAATTGTGATTCCATATCCTTGTTAGCATTTTTGGTTTCTTGTAGCATCTCCTTAAATTCTGCTAACTGTCTTGTTATAGAAGATAGTTGCTGATTGAGTTCAGCAACTTGTTCATGAGGACTAAAGTCTGTTGATACTGCCTTAGCTTCTTCTTTTATGGAGGATGATAAACCACTATTTTATAGTTTATATTGTGTTTAATTGTGTGGTTTTACCATGATCATGGCCCACTTATTCATTAAAATAGCATGCATTTATATTTCCTTCCTGAAATTATTACATGAGTGAAAACTGTTTCCTAGAGACTTTTAATTATACATTTTACTTCTCCTTTATTCTATTCGATGCTGTGATCTATGTGTTAAGCGTTTCAGGCTTTATAGGGCAAGAATGAGTTGGAGTTTGGAAAGGAAGCTAGCAAAAATGGAAGGAACACAAGAAATTGAGGAGATGACCAGCGAGAAGCGATGCGGACGCATGGACGATGCGACCGCGCGGAGAAGGTCAAATCGCAGTGACGCGGCCGCATGGATGACGCGACCACGCGAAATAGAAAAGCACGAGTGATGCGGATGCGTGGACGACGCGTCCGCGTGGCAAAGCAGAAACGCGAATGACGCGTCCGCATGAGCGACGCGATCGTGCGACGTGCGCGATCTGCATAATTTACAGATTCGCTGGGGGCGATTTCAGGCCCTATTTTGACCCAGTTTTCGGCCCGGAATAGCAGACTAGAGCCAGAGAAAAAGCAGAAACCAAAAAAAAACATTCATTCTACACAGTTTTAGTTTTTAGATCTAGTTTTACTCCTCCTCTAGGTTTTCTCTCTACACATTCATAGTTCTTAGGATTTTAGTTTCTCTAGCTTTTTGCATTGGGATATTGAGAAGAGTTATTACCTCATCAAGACTTCGTCATTCTAGCTCGTTTTCTTTACTTGGCTTACTCTTCCATGTTCTTTGCTTTGTTTAATTTTACCATTGGAATATTTTTAGGATTATTTAATACAAGGATCACTTTTATTTTTAATTGATTATTTTTAATTTTTATTTATAATGTCTTTCTTTAATTCCTTTTCATATGCTACGAATTTTACCTTTACAATGAGTGAGTAGTTCCCTAACTTGATGGGGAGTTGATTGAAAGGAACCCTTGAGTTGGAAGGTTCAAGAGAAAGATTGTAATTGGGTTATTGTTGGATTGCTCTCTAATTCTTGACACCAATCCTCCCCAGAGTGGATTGGGACTTGTGAATAGAATAGCATTCCAACTTGTTTTACCTCCCTTTACTTAGTAAAGGATAACTAAACGAAATAACTCTCAATTGTCAATTAACCTTAAGAGTGTTCCATCAAGAATAGGGCTTCCATGTAATCAACTCCCAGTCAAGGCCTTTATTTACATTATTCAATTTCATCAATTTAATTTCTTGTTTACTCAACTCAACCCCTTTCAAAAACATCTGATTAATAAAATAGCACCCTTGCCTGCAACTCGTTGGGAGACGACCTGGGATTCATACTCCCAGTATTTTAAATTTTAATTTTCTGTGACATCTTTCTAAATTGAGCGGTGGATTTCTGGCGAGTTAAGAACTATACTTGCAACGCATATATTCTAATAATTTTTAATTCACCAATTTATGCCCGTATCAATTTTTGGCGCCGTTGCCGGGGAGTTGCAATAGAGTGCTAAAGTTATTAATTAGAATTTATTTATTTGCATTTTATTTTATTTTGCTACTATGAGCTGCCTGTATCTTTCGTCAAATGACGCGTTCACTTCTTGATCCGCGCTTGCTAATATTCGATCCTAAAATTGAAAGGACTATTTCATGAATAAGGCGAGCTCGGCGTTGGTTAGTCCGCTCTGAGGGCGGATCTGAAAGTGAACTTGAGGAAGAAACCAGCTCCCGTTCTACTGATTCGGTTGATTCACGTGTAGACGACATGGCAGTTAGGAGAGTTACCATCCAAGAGGAAGGGGCCCCTAATTTTACAATGCAACCGTTTCAAGTGCATCACCCAGCGGTGGCTACAGATTTTGAAATAAAGACCGCACTGCTCAATTTGATGCCCAAGTTTCATGGCTTACCCGCTCAAGAGCCTATCAAGCACCTGAGAGATTTCCTGGCAGCCTGTTCTACTGTCAGGCGAGATGGTACAGATGAAACTTCAATTCTACTAAAAGCTTTCTCGTTTTCTCTTGAGGGAAAAGCAAGAGAGTGGTATTACACTCAACCCCTAGCAAATGTATCCAACTGGGTGATGAGCGGATAATTTATACGCTTTTTGGCATTGTTTTTAGTATGTTTTTAGTAGGATCTAGTTACTTTTAGGGATATTTTTATTAGTTTTTATGTTAAATTCACATTTCTGGACTTTACTATGAGTTTGTGTGTTTTTCTGTGATTTCAGGTAATTTCTGGCTGAAATTGAGTGACTTGAGCAAAAATCAGATTCAGAGGTTGAAGAAGGACTGCTGATGTTGTTGGATCCTGAGCACCCTGCACTCAAAGTAGATTTTCTAGAGCTATAGAACTCAAAATGGTGTGCTTCTAATTGCGTTGTAAAGTAGACATCCAGGGCTTTCCAGCAATATATAATAGTCCATACTTTGGCCGAGTTTAGACGACGTAAAAGGGCGTTGAACGCCAGTTCTACGCTGCAGTCTGGAGTTAAACGCCAGAAACACGTCACGAACCAGAGTTGAACGCCAAAAACACGTTACAACTTGGCGTTCAACTCCAGAAGAAGCCTCTGCACGTGTAAACTTCAAGCTCAGCCCAAGCACACACCAAGTGGGCCCCGAAAGTGGATTTATGCATCAATTACTTACTTCTGTAAAACCTAGTAGCTAGTTTAGTATAAATAGAACTTTTTACTATTGTATTTAGAATCTTTGATCAGTTTTATGCTATCTTAGACTTTCATGGGGGCTGGCCATTCGGCCATGCCTGGACCATTATCACTTATGTATTTTCAAACGGTAGAGTTTCTACACTCCATAGATTAAGGTGTGGAGCTCTGCTGTTCCTCATGATTTAATGCAAAGTACTACTGTTTTTCTATTCAATTAAACTTATGCTGCTTCTAAGATATCCATTCATTCCCAAGAACATGATGAATGTGATGATTATGTGACGCTCATCATCATTCTCACTTATGAATGCGTGCCTAACAAATACTTCCGTTCTACATGCAAACAAGCTAGAATGAATATCTCTTAGATATCTAATACAGAGGACCAAGTCCGAGATATTAGAATCTTCGTGGTATAAGTTAGAACCCATGGATGGCCATTCCCGAGATCCGGAAAGTCTAAACCTTGTCTGTGGTATTCCGAGTAGGATTTGGGAAGGGATAGCTGTGACGAACTTTAAATTCGCAAGTGCTGGGCGTAGTGACAGACGCAAAAGGAGGGTGAATCCTATTCCAGTATGATTGAGAACCTCCAGATGATTAGCCGTGCCGTGACAGAGCATTTGGACCATTTTCACAGAGAGGATGGGATGTAGCCATTGACAACGGTGATGCCCTACATAAAGCTTGCCATGGAAAGGAGTAAGACTGATTGGATGAAGACAACAGGAAACCAGAGGTTCAGAGGGACGAAAGCATCTCTATACGCTTATCTGAAATTCTCACCAATGATATACATAAGTATCTTTATCTTTATTTTCTGTTTATTTATTATTATTATTCAAAAACTCCATAACTATTTAATATCCGCCTGATTGAGATTTACAAGATGACCATAGCTTGCTTCATACGAACAATCTCCGTGGGATCGACCCTAACTCACGTAAGGTTTTATTACTTGGACGACCCAATGCACTTGCTGGTTAGTTGTGCGAAGTTGTGAAGTTATGTTTGGACCATGGTATTGTGCACCAGTTTTTGGCGCCATTGCCAGGGAGAGAACGAACAACCAATTTTACAACCTGAGTAACAATTTTGTATACCATGTTTTTGGCGCAGTTGCCGGGGATTGTTCGAGTTTGGACAACTGACGGTTCATCCTGTTGCTCAGATTAGGTAATTTTTTTCTTATTTTGTTTTCAAAAAAATCTTTCAAAAAATTTTTCCTTTATTTTCGAAAAAAAATATATAAAAAAAATTTATATTTTTCTTCAGAATTTTTAAGAATGAATTCTAGTGTTTCATGAAAAATGTTGAAGCCTGACTGGCTATAAAGCCATGTCTAAATTCTTTTGGACTGAGGCTTCCAAACCATCAGCGTAGAGGCAAGTTAATTTGATGACTTAGCTGTTGAATGTCTGATTTGTATCTTCTAAAGCTTGGCTAGCTATTAAGCCATGTCTAACCCTCAGATTGGAGCTTTAGACTAAGAGTACAAGATTTCTGGAATTCATATTAAAAATTTTGAAATCCTTATTTTTCTTTTTCAAATAATTTTCGAAAAATACAAAAAATTTATAAAATCATAAAAATCAAAAATATTTTGTGTTTCTTGTTTGAGTCTTGAGTCAATTTTTAAGTTTGGTGTCAATTGCATTTTTTTTCTAAAAATTTTTTATGCATTTTTCGAAAATTCATGCATTCATAAGTGTTCTTCATGATCTTCAAGTTGTTCTTGGCCAGTCTTCTTGTTTGATCTTCATATTTTATTGTTTTGTGTCTTTTCTTGTTTTTCATATGCATTCTTGCATTCATAGTGTCTATACATGAACAATTTCTAAGTTTGGTGTCTTGTATGTTTTCTTTTCTTGAAAA
Organism: Arachis ipaensis; assembly: GCF_059453495.1. NCBI lineage: Eukaryota > Viridiplantae > Streptophyta > Magnoliopsida > Fabales > Fabaceae > Arachis > Arachis ipaensis. Next base: position 61,393,233 of record NC_142437.1, on the reverse strand, counting down.
TTTTTCAAAAATAAGTCTTGATGTTCTTCTTGACATTCAAAGTGTTCTTGGTGTTCATCTTGACATTCATAGTGTTCTTGCATGCATAACATGTTTTGATCCAAAATTTTCATGCATTGAGTCTTTTTCATGTTTTTCTCTTTCATCATTAAAATTCAAAAATCAAAAAAATATCTTTCCCTTTTTATTCTCATCAAATTCGAAAATTTGGATTGACTTTTTCAAAAATTTTTAAAATCTAGTTGTTTCTTATGAGTCAAATCAAATTTTCAAGTTGAAAATCTTATCTTTTTCAAAAATCAAATCTTTTTCATTTTTCTTATTTATTTTTGAAAATTTTAAAAATATTTTTCAAAAATATTTTTCTTAATTTTATATCATATTTTCGAAAATATCATCAACAATTAATGTTTTGATTCAAAAATTTCAAGTTTGTTACTTACTTGTTAAGAAAGATTCAAACTTTAAGTTCTAGAATCATATCTTGTGATTTCTTGTGAATCAAGTCATTAATTGTGATTTTAAAAATCAAATCTTTTTCAAAACTAATTTCAATCATATCTTTTCAAAAATATCTTTTTATCTTATCTTTTTCAAATATATTTTCTAACTTCTTATCTTCTTATCTTTTAAAATTTGATTTTCAAAATTTATTTCAACTAACTAATTAACTTTTTGTTTGTTTCTTATCTCTTTCAAAACTACCTAACTAACTATCCCTCTCTAATTTTCGAAAATACCTCCCTCTTTTTCAAAAATTCTTTTTAATTAATTAATTGTTTCAATTTTTAATTTTAATTTTAATTTTATCTTAATTTTCGAAAATCATTAACTCTTTTTCAAAAATTATTTTCGAAAACTTTTCTCTCTCATCTTCTTCTATTTATTTATTTATTTACTAACACTTCTCTTCATCTCATATCTCTGCTCTCCTCACCCTTGTGTTTGGATTCTCCTCCCTTCTCTTTCCTTACATTACATTCTTTTCTTCTTCTACTCACACAAAGGAATCTCTATACTGTGACATAGAGGATTCCATATTATCTTTGTTATTCCCTTCTTTGTCATATGAGCAGGAGCAAGGACAAGAACATTCTTGTTGAAGCAGATCCTGAACCTGAAAGGAATCTGAAAAGGAAACTAAGAGAAGCTAAAATACAACAATGCAGAGACAACCTTACAGGAACTTTCGAACTGGAAGAGGAGATGGCAGCCGAAAATAATAATAATGCAAGGAGGATGCTTGGTGACTTTACTGCACCTAATTCCAATTTACATGGAAGAAGCATCTCAATTCCTACCATTGGAGCAAACAATTTTGAGCTTAAGCCTCAACTAGTTTCTCTAATGCAGCAGAGCTGCAAGTTCCATGGACTTCCATCTGAAGATCCTTTTCAGTTCTTAACTGAATTTTTGCAGATCTGTGACACTGTTAAGACAAATGGAGTAGATCCTGAAGTCTACAGGCTCATACTTTTCCCTTTTGCTGTGAGAGACAGAGCTAGAATATGGTTGGATTCTCAACCTAAAGATAGCCTGAACTCTTGGGATAAGCTGGTCAAGGCTTTCTTAGCCAAGTTCTTTCCTCCTCAAAAGCTGAGTAAGCTTAGAGTGGATGTTCAAACCTTCAGACAAAAAGAAGGTGAATCCCTCTATGAAGCTTGGGAGAGATACAAGGAACTGACCAAAAAGTGTCCTTCTGACATGCTTTCAGAATGGACCATCCTGGATATATTCTATGATGGTCTGTCTGAATCAGCTAAAATGTCATTGGATACTTTTGCAGGTGGATCCATTCACCTAAAGAAAATGCCTGCAGAAGCTCAAGAACTCATTGACATGGTTGCTAATAACCAGTTCATGTACACTTCTGAGAGGAATCCTGTGAGTAATGGGATACCTCAGAAGAAGGGAGTTCTTGAAATTGATACTCTGAATGCCTTATTGGCTCAGAATAAAATATTGACTCAGCAAGTCAATATGATTTCTCAGAGTCTGAATGGAATGCAAGCTGCATCCAACAGTACTCAAGAGGCATCTTCTGAAGAAGAAGCTTATGATCCTGAGAACCCTGCAATAGCAGAGGTAAATTACATGGGTGAACCATATGGAAACGCCTATAATCTCTCATGGAGAAATCACCCAAATCTCTCATGGAAGGATCAAAAGCCTCAACAAGGCTTTAATAATGGTGGAAGAAACAGGTTTAACAATAGCAAGCCTTTTCCATCATCCACTCAGCAACAGACAGAGAACTCTGAACAAAATACCTCTAATTTAGCAAATTTAGTCTCTGATTTATCTAAGGCCACTCTGAGTTTCATGAATGAAACAAGGTCCTCCATTAGAAATTTGGAGGCACAAGTGGGCCAGCTGAGTAAGAAGATCACTGAAACCCCTCCTAGTGCTCTCCTAAGCAATACAGAAGAAAATCCAAAAGGAGAGTGCAAGGCCATTGATATCACCATCATGGCCGAATCCAAGGAGGAAGGGGAGGACATGAATCCCAAGAAGGAAGACCTCCTGGGACGTCCAGTGATCAACAAGGAGTTTCCCTCTGAGGAACCAAAGGAATCTGAGGCTCATTTAGAGACCATAGAGATTCCATTGAACCTCCTTATGCCATTCATGAGCTCTGATGAATATTCCTCTTCTGAAGAGAATGAGGATGTTACTGAAGAGTAAGTTGCCAAGTTCCTTGGTGCAATCATGAAGCTAAATGCCAATTTATTTGGTAATGATACTTGGGGAGATGAACCTCCCCTGTTCACCAATGAACTAAATGCATTGGATCAACTAAGATTACCTCAGGAGAAACAGGATCCTGGAAAGTTCCTAATACCTTGTACCATAGGCACCATAACCTTTGAGAAGGCTCTATGTGACCTTGGGTCAGGGATAAACCTCATGCCACTCTCTGTAATGGAGAAACTGGGAATCTTTGAGGTACAAGCTGCTAAAATCTCATTAGAGATGGCAGATAATTCCAGAAAATAAGCTTATGGACAAGTAGAGGACATGTTAGTAAAGATTGAATGCCTTTACATCCTTGCTGATTTCATAATCCTAGATACTGGAAAGGATGAGGATGAATCCATCATCCTTGGAAGACCCTTCCTAGCCACAGCAAGAGCTGTGATTGATGTTGACAGAGGTGAACTAGTCCTTCAATTGAATGAGGACTCCCTTGTGTTCAAAACTCAAGGTTATCCTTCTGTAAACATGGAAAAGAGGCACAGTAAGCTTCTCTCAAAATAGAGTCATACAGAGCCCCCACAATCAAACTCTAAGTTTGGTGTTGGGAGGCCTCAGCCAAACTCTAAGTTTGGTGTTGAACTCCCATATCCAAACTCTAAGTTTGGTGTTGGGAGTCTATAAAATTGACCTGATCACCTATGTGGCTCCATGAGAGCCCACTGTCAAGCTATTGACATTAAAGAAGCGCTTGTTGGGAGGCAACCCAATTTTTATTTATCTAATTCTAATTTTATTTTTATTGTTCTTTCATGTTTTATTAAGTTCATGATCATGTGGAGTCACAAAATAAATAGAAAAATGAAAAACAGAATCAAAAACAGCAGAAGAAAAATCACACCTTGGAGGAAGGGCTTACTGGCGTTTAAACGCCAGTAAGGAGCATCTGGCTGGTGATGACAAGTCATCTTAGCCTAGTTTTACTAGTCTTTTTCTTCATTTTTATTTGGTTTTATGCACTTTCTTACATTCTAAGTAAGTAATTTGGAATGGAAATGCATGACTTCTTTAAATCAAACAACCACCATTTAATTGATGCTAAATCATGAGGTTTAAGCTAAATTTCATTGATTTTTTATGATTTATAAACCTTGTGAATTTGGTGATACTTTGATTGGTTGTTTTGATTAATTGTAGGTGAAGAAAAGAAGAAAAGAAGAAAGCGTGGCCTAAGAAGCGTGGCCCAAGGAAGAAAAAGTGTGGCCAAGGAAGGAAGAAGTGTGGCTCAACAATGAAGGAAAACCATGAAGCTCACTCCAAGAGCACCATGCTCACCAAGGGAGTGCTACATTTTCTCTCAAGGAACCAAGGCACAATGCTCTGCTCACTTTGTGAGCTGAGCACAATATGAGGCCAAGAAACAAGGAAAGGAAAGACCAAGCTCAGCTCACCAAGTGAGCATTATCGGGCATGCATCCAAATAAATTCAAGGAAATTGTTTGCCAAGTGCCTCCTCTAAGATTTGAACCAAGGACCAAAGGGGAGTGGGGGAGCGCTACTCACAAGGAAAACAAGCCAAAAATTCACCAAATGCATCCCCCAAGGTTCGAACTCAACACCTTGAGGAAGTAAGGAGCAAGGAGCTACAAGGAAACCAAGAAAATACCACCAGCGCATGCTTCCCTCAAGTTTCAAACCAAGGACCTTCCTTGTGAGCACCAAGGCTCAGCTCACTTGGAGAGCTGAGCGCTACTCATGGTGCACCACAACACAAGCATGACACGGGCCAAGGAAGTGGAGCGCGCATCTTGACAAGGTCCAGGGAACAGAGCGCGCAACAATTGTGCACAAGGCCTCAATGCTCAGCTCACCTTGTGAGCTGAGCATTCCCCTAATGCCTTCTCCCAGCAAGGCACGCAACAAAGATCCTCACACTAAGCCTCAATGCTCAGCTCCCCACTTGAGCTGAGCATCCCCCTGGAGGCAATTTCTCCATGCGCTGAAAATTGAATTAAAAATCCAACTTAATTCATTTCTTCACCAAATCAAAAGCCCATCCAAATTCCAAAATCCAAGAATAGAAAGTGTATAAATAGGAGTTAGTTTGATGTAATTAGGACTTTTTGACACCTCTAGACTTTACTTTGAATTTTTTCTTTTGAACTTTCATTTTCATTGAGTTTTTGCTTTTAAATTTAGATCTTAGAGAATTGGGAAGGGGAATTGATCTCTCTTCTTCCTTGTTCTTGCTTGAGCACTCTTTACTTTTCTTGCTTCGGATCTTGGGTGGAGAATTGAAGAACTTCTGTTTCAATCTCACCTTGAGATTTCTTGTTTACTTTTCTGCATAATTCAATTTCCATTTCTGTTTACTGCATCTTCTTCTACACTTTCTGCAATTTGCTTTTCTTTACTTCTTTTGCAATTGTTCTTGTTGGATCAAGGAAGGATTTGAGATCTAGACTTGTTTTCTAGTCTCTTCAACTCATGAGATCTTCAACCTTCTTTTAATTTGTTGCAATTTAAGCACAAGTCATATTCTGTTTTTAACTTCTCCAAGCATTTTACTCTTCTGTTTGAGATCCATTCCAATTCAATTCATCTTTTGCTTTGCTGTTTGATGCAATTTAATTCTGCCTGTTTAAATTCTGCAATCCCAATTTCCAATTCCTTTTATAATTCAAGCAATTTACATTTCTTGCACTTTAAGTTTCAGCCATTTACATTTCTTGCAATCTAAGTTTCTGCAATTTACATTACTTGCACTTTAAGATTCTGCTTCTTTACCCTCCTGGTCTTTAATTTATTGTACTTTATCCCTCTCCCTTTACATTTCAAGCAATTTAGTTTCTGTCAATTGCAAACAACTCAACCAATACTTGATTCACTTGACTAAATCAACCACTAAACTAAAATTGCTCAATCCTTCAATCCCTGTGGGATCGACCTCACTCATGTGAGTTATTATTACTTGATGCGACCCGGTACACTTGCCGGTGAGTTTTGTGTTGGATCGTTTTCCACACTATCAGCTGGCGTTCAACGCTAGAACAGAGCATGGATCTGGCGTTGAACACCCAAAACAAGCAGCATCCTGGCGTTCAGACGCCAGGGATGCTCACTGAGGAAAACTGGCACTGAACGCCAGAAACAAGCATAGAACTGGCGTTCAACGCCAGAAACATGCTGCATCTGGGCACTGAACGCCCAAAACAAGCACCAATTTGGCGTTTAAACGCCAGAATTGCATGCAAAGGCATTTTACATGCCTAATTGGTGCAAGGATGCAATTCCTTGACACCTCAAGATCTGTGGACCCCACAGGATCATCTCAGCATCTATGGACCCCACAGGATCCCCACCTACCTCCACTCATACTCTTCCCTCTTCTCATTCGTCCTCTCTTCCCAATAAACACCCTTTCCCAAAATTCTTCACCAATCACCTCAATCCCTCTTCCCTATTACCACCTACCACCACTCACATCCATTCACTCTTCCCCATAAACCTACCTCATAAACCCCACCTACCTTCAAAATTCAAAATCACTTTCCCACCCAAACGCACCCCATATGGCCGAACCCTAACCCCTCTCCCTCCACTATATAAACCCCTCCATTCTTCTTCATTTTCACACAACACAACCCTCTCTTCCCATTCTTGGCCGAAACACCCCTCCTCACTCTCCTCTATATTTTTTTCTTCTTCTTCTTCTTCTTTTCTTTCTTCTCTTGCTCGAGGGCGAGCAATATTCTAAGTTTGGTGTGATAAAAGCATAAAGCTTTTTGTTTTCCATTACCATTGATTTCACCTAAGACCGGAGAATCCTCTAGAAAAGGAAAAGGGAAGACAAAAGCTTCCACCTCCGAGTCATGGGAGATAGAAAGATTCATCTCCAAAGCCCATCAAGACCACTTCTATGATGTTGTGGCCAAGAAGAAGGTGATCCCCGAGGTCCCTTTCAAACTCAAGAGAAATGAGTATCCGGAGATCCGACATGAGATCCATAGAAGAGGTTGGGAAGTTCTAACAAAACACATCCAACAAGTCGGAATTCTAATGGTTCAAGAGTTCTATGCCAATGCATGGATCACTAAGAACCATGATCAAAGTAAGAACCCGAATCCAAAGAATTATATTACAATGGTTCGGGGGAAATACTTAGATTTTAGTCCGGAAAATGTGAGGTTGACGTTTAACTTGCCTATGATGCAAGGAGATGCATGCCCCTTCACTAGAAGGGTCAACTTTGATCAAAGGTTGGACCAAGTCCTCATGGACATATGTGTGGAAGGAGCTCAATGGAAGATTGACTCAGAAGGCAAACCGGTTCAACTTAGAAGACTGGACCTCAAGCCTGTGGCTAGATGATGGTTGGAGTTCATCCAACACTCCATCATTCCCACTAGCAACCGATCTAAAGTTACTGTGGATCGGGCCATCATGATCCATAACATCATGATTGGAGAGGAAGTAGAAGTTCATGAAGTCATCTCCCTTGAACTCTACAAAATAGCCGAAAAGCCCTCCCCCTTGGCAAGGCTAACTTTCCCTCATCTTATTTGCCACTATGTTACTCAGCTGGAGCTTTCATAGAAGGAGACATTCCCATTGAGGAAGAGAAGCCCATCACTAAGAAAAGGATGGAGCAAACAAGAGAGCCCACTCATGGAGCTCAAGAAACATGTGAGGAAGCTCATCATCAAGAAATCCCTGAGATACCTCAAGGGATGCACTTTCCTCCACAGAATTTTTGGGAGCAAATCAACAACTCCCTAGGAGAATTAAGTTCCAACATGGAACAATTAAGGGTGGAACATCAAGAGCACTCCATCATCCTTCATGAAATTAGAGAAGATCAAAGAGCAATGAGGGAGGAGCAACAAAGACAAGGAAGAGACATAGAAGAGCTCAAGGACATCATTGGTTCCTCAAGAAGAAAACGCCACCATCACTAAGGTGGACTCATTCCTTGTTCTTACATTCTCTGTTTTTCATTTTTTTTATGCTAAATGTTTATCTATGTTTGTGTCTTCACTATATGATCATTAGTATTTAAGTGTCTATGCCTTAAAGTAGTGAATATGAATCCATCACCTCTCTTAAATGAAAAATGTTTTAATTCAAAAGAACAAGAAGTACATGAGTTTCAAATTTGTCCTTGAACTTAGTTTAATTATATTGATGTGGTGTAATACTTTTTGTTTTCTGAATAAATGCTTGAACAGTGCATATGTCTTTTGAAGTTGTTGTTTAAGAATGTTAAATATGTTGGCTCTTGAAAGAATGATGACAAGGAGACATGTTATTTGATAATCTGAAAAATCAAAAGGCAAGGGTAAAGAAAAAGGATCCCAAGGCTTTGAGCATCAGTGGATAGGAGGGCCTAAAGGAATAAAATCCTGGTCTAAGCGGCTAAACCAAGCTGTCCCTAACCATGTGCTTGTGGCGTGAAGGTGTCAAGTGAAAACTTGAGACTGAGCGGTTAAAGTCAAGGTCCAAAGCAAAAAAAGAAGAGTGTGCTTAAGAATTCTAGACACCTCTAATTGGGGACTTTAGCAAAGCTGATTCACAATCTGAAAAGGTTCACCCAGTTATGTGTCTGTGGCATTTATGTATCCGGTGGTAATATTGGAAAACAAAGTGCTTAGGGCCACGGCCAAGACTCATAAAGTAGCTGTGTTCAAGAATCAACATACTGAACTAGGAGAATCAATAACACTATCTGAACTCTGAATTCCTATAGATGCCAATCATTCTGAACCTCAATGGATAAAGTGAGATGCCAAAACTATTCAAGAGGCAAAAAGCTACAAGTCCCGCTCATCCGATTGGAGCTATGTCTCATTGATAGTTTGGAATTTATAGTATATTCTCTTCTTTTTATCCTATTTGATTTTCAGTTGCATGGGGACAAGCAACAATGTAAGTTTGGTGTTGTGATGAGCGGATAATTTATACGCTCTTTGGCATTGTTTTTAGTATGTTTTTAGTAGGATCTAGTTACTTTTAGGGATATTTTTATTAGTTTTTATGTTAAATTCACATTTCTGGACTTTACTATGAGTTTGTGTGTTTTTCTGTGATTTCAGGTAATTTCTGGCTGAAATTGAGGGACTTGAGCAAAAATCAAATTCAGAGGTTGAAAAAGGACTGCTGATGCTGTTGGATCCTGACCTCCCTGCACTCAAAGTGGATTTTCTGGAGCTACAGAACTTAAAATGGCGCGCTTCCAATTGCGTTGGAAAGTAGACATCCAGCGATTTCCAGCAATATATAAAAGTCCATACTTTGGCCGAGTTTAGACTACGCAAAAAGGCATTGAACGCCAGTTCTACGCTGCAGTCTGGAGTTAAACGCCAGAAACACGTCACGAACTAGAGTTGAATGCCAAAAACATGTTACAACTTGGCGTTCAACTCCAGAAGAAGCCTCTGCACGTGTAAACTTCAAGCTTAGCCCAAGCACACACCAAGTGGGCCTCGGAAGTGGATTTATGCATCAATTACTTACTTCTGTAAACCCTAGTAGCTAGTTTAGTATAAATAGAACTTTTTACTATTGTATTTAGAATCTTTGATCCGTTTTATGATATCTTAGACTTTCATGGGGGCTGGCCATTCGGCCATGCCTGGACCATTATCACTTATGTATTTTCAAACGGTAGAGTTTCTACACTCCATAGATTAAGGTGTGGAGCTCTGCTGTTCCTCATGATTTAATGCAAAGTACTACTGTTTTTCTATTCAATTCAACTTATTTCGCTTCTAAGATATCCATTCGTTCCCAAGAACATGATGAATGTGATGATTATGTGACGCTCATCATCATTCTCACTTATGAACGCGTGTCCGTTCTACATGCAAACAAGCTAGAATGAATATCTCTTAGATATCTAATACAGAGGACCGAGCCCGAGATATTAGAATCTTCGTGGTATAAGTTAGAACCCATGGATGGCCATTCCTGAGATTTGGAAAGTCTAAACCTTGTCTGTGGTATTCCGAGTAGGATCTGGGAAGGGATGGCTGTGACGAACTTCAAACTCGCGAGTGCTGGGCGTAGTGACAGACGCAAAAGGAGGGTGAATCCTATTCCAGTATGATCGAGAACCTCCAGATGATTAGCCGTGCTGTGACAGAGCATTTGGACCATTTTCACAGAGAGAATGAGATGTGGCCATTGACAACAGTGATGCCCTACATAAAGCTTGCCATGGAAAGGAGTAAGACTGATTGGATGAAGACGGCAGGAAAGCAGAGGTTCAAAGGGACGAAAGCATCTCTATACGCTTATCTGAAATTCTCACCAATGATATACATAAGTATCTTTATCTTTATTTTCTGTTTATTTATTATTATTATTCGAAAACTCCATAACCATTTAATATCCGCCTGACTGAGATTTACAAGATGACCATAGCAATTTGCAAGAACTGTGCCAGCAATTTGCAAGAACTGTGCCAGAAACTCAATAGGTTCTTCCTGTGGAAGACCAGAATACTAGCAATTTTGCTGTACCATGACAACGAGCTGAGGATTTTGCTCAAAACTACTTGCTTTGATGGGAGGTATATAGATGCTACTCTCATATGCAGCAGTAATGGGGTTAGCATATGACCCCAGAGTCCTTCTGGACTGTTCATTCCCATTTAGGTTCATGATGGATAAAAGGGAATTGATATGAATTGCAAATAAAATATATTTTTGTTTTTTTTATTTTATTTAAGTAGAAACAAACCGAATAATTAAAAATAAATAAAAATAATAAGATAAAATAAAATAATTAGAAATAAAAATATAAATTTCGAAAACTAAGAGAAAAATAAATTTGAAAACTAAAATAATTACTTAATTAAGAAGATTTGAAAAACTTTGGATATGATTTTTTGAAAAAGATTTTGAATTTTGAAATTTCAAAACGAAGATAGATAGAATAAAAAGTTTAAAAATAAAAATCTGAATTTTAAAGGAAAATTCAAAAATTAATTGAAATAAAGAGAAAATATATTTTTGAATATAATGAAGAAAGAGAAAACAGTAAAAATGACACCAAACTTAAATTTTTAGATCAAAACAAAGGAAACAAACAGGAAAACTTTGAATATCACGATGAACGTTAAGAACAACTTTTGAAAAATTTTTAAGAAAACAGAAACACAAAGGATACCAAACATAAAAATTTTTATATTCTGAGCACTAATAATTAAAAAAAAATTGAAAGAAAAAAAAATATTGCAATTGACACCAAACTTAAAATATGAAACTAAACTCAAAAAGAAAAACTCAATTATTAGTTTAAAAATTTTTGAAAAAAATTGAAAAAGAAAATAAGGATTCTGAAAAAAAGGTTTCAACCAAAAACAATAATAGAAGACGCAATTTTAGTGACTCTAAACAAAAAGATAAATTTTTCCTAATCTAAGCAACAAAATAAACCGTCAGTTGTCCAAACTCGAACAATCCCCGACAACGGCGCCAAAAACTTAGAGCACGAATTGTAAATCACACTTTTCACAACTCGTACCACTAACTAGCAAGTGCGCTGGGTCGTCCAAGTAATACCTTACGTGAGTAAGGGTCGATCCCACGGAGATTGTCGGCTTGAAGCAAGCTATGGTTATTCTGTAACTCTTAGTCAGGAAATTAGTAATAAAAATGACTGGATTTATGAAGAGTAAATAACATAAAATAAATACTTGTATTCAGTAATGGAGAACAGGTTGAGGTTCTGGAGATGCTCTGTCTTCTGAATTTCTGCTTTCCTACGGTCTTCTTCTTCACGCACGCAGATCTCCTTCCATGGCAAGCTGTATGTTGGTGGATAACCGTTGTCAATGGCTACCATCCATCCTCCCAGTGAAAATGGTCCAAATGTGCTGTCACCGCACGACTAATCATCTGTCGGTTCTCACTCATGTTGGAATATAATCCATTGATTCTTTTGCATCTGTCACTACGCCCAACACTCGCGAGTTTGAAGCTCGTCGCAGTCATCCCTTCTCAGATCCTACTTGGAATACCACAGACAAGGTTTAGACTTTCCGGATCTCAGGAATGGCCGCCAATAATTCTAGCCTATACCACGAAGACTCTGATTGTGAACCAGGAGGCTAAGAGATACACACTCAAGCTAGTACAGATAGAACGGAGGTGGTTGTCAGGCACGCGTTCATAAGTGAGAATGATGTTGAGTGTCACGGATCATTACATTCATTAGGGCGAAGTGCGAGTGAATATCTTAGAATAGAGACAAGTGTGATTGAATGAAAAATAGTAGTAATTGCATTAATTCATCGAAACACAGCAGAGCTCCTCACCCCCAACCATGGGGTTTAGAGACTCATGCCGTTAAAAATACAATATGAAACGTGTAAAATGTAATGAGATGCATAGTAAGTCTCTAAAAGTAGTTTTTATACTAAACTAGTAGCTAGGGTTTACAGACATTAAGTAACTAAGTACAAATAGTGTAGAAATCCACTTCCGGGGCCCACTTGGTGTGTGCTTAGGCTGAGCATTGAGCTTTACACGTGTAGAGGCTTCCCTTGGAGTTAAACGCCAGGTTGTAACCTGTTTCTGGCGTTTAACTTTAGAATAGGGCAGGAAGTTGGCGTTTGAACGCCAGTTTGCATCGTCAAACCTCGGGCAAAGTATGGACTATTATATATTGCTAGAAAGCCCTGGATGTCTACTTTCCAACGCAATTGAGAGCGCACCAATTGGGTTTCTGTAACTCCAGAAAATCTATTTCGAGTGCAGAGAGGTCAGAATCCAACAACATCTGCAGTCCTTTTTTAGCCTCTGAATCAGATTTTTGCTCAGGTCCTTTAATTTCAGCCAGAAAATACCTGAAATCACAGAAAAACACACAAACTCATAGTAAAGTCCAGAAATATGATTTTTGCATAAAAACTAATAAAAACATAGTAAAAATTAACTAAAACATACTGAAAACTACCAAAAAATAATGCCAAAAAGCGTATAAATTATCTGCTCATCAGTCCTCCTCTAGTAGGTAGCACTTGAGTTGATAGCAGCTCATGAGGATTCAGATTATAGCAGGAACAAACCACCTTCTTTCACAACGGGCAATCCTCCTTAGCAAACCGCCACCTCCACTTAAACATCATAGATGTGTTACGAACCATAGCATCCCCAACTTCCAACCTGCCTAATTTTTTCGGGACCTGTACCACTTCCCATTTGACTAATGTCATTCCATTACTACCATCATCCTTAATCCACAAGAACCTTCTTCGCAGTGAAATCAATTTCTCCGCAACAACTTTCGGCATCTTGAACAAGCTCAAATAATACACAAGCAGACTATTTAAGACTAATTTAATCAGAACCAACTTCCAAGATTTATTCAGAACTTTAGCTTTCTACAGACTGAGCTTCTCCTCGACTTTGTCTATTATAGGCTTCCAGGTCTTTACTAACCTCGGATTTGCACCTAAGGGAATACCCAGGTATTTGACTGGAAGGGACTCACCCTTACACCCCAACAACTGGCACATATTCTGGATCCACTGTTCTTCACAGTTTATCAGAATCAAGCTCGACTTGTCAAAATTAATAATGAGACTTGACATCAACTCAAAGCATCTCAATAGCCGCTTGTAATTCTTGATAGTGTCCTCCTCTGGTGGGCAGAACAGAAGCGTGTCATCAGCAAACTGAAGATGTGACAGCGCTATACTATCTCTGCCAATCAACAAAGGTGATATACGCCCACTCTTGACTGCCTCTCCCACCAACCGATGTAGAACATCCACAACGAGTACAAATAATAACGGAGAAAGCGGGTCACCTTGTCTCAGGCCTCTTTCCATCTTGAACGGCTTGGATGGCGACCCATTTATCAGAACCGACATAGATGCTGTGGAGACACACTCCATAACCCACGATCTCCATCTATGGCCAAACCACATCTTTTGCAATACTATGTCCACAAAGCTCCACTTGACTCTATCATATGCCTTCTGGAAATATAGCTTGATTAGTGCCGCCTCCTTTTTTCTCAGTTTAAGCCAGTTTACCGTTTCACATACGATAAGTTCCCCATCATGTATTTTCCTGCCCCTTACAAATGCACTCTGAGTTTTCCCTACTAATGCTGGCATCACTGGTCTCATCCTCCTGACCAAAACCTTGGAGACAACCTTGTAAACGCACCCAACCATGATGATAGGTCGCAGATCTTTAATCTCCTTTACCTCAATGAACTTAGGTGCTAACGCCACCCAAGTGATGTTAGAGTTTGTTGGCAACCTTGACGTCTGAAAGAACCCCAGCACTGCAGCCGTGAATTCAGGCCCAATCTCACCCCAACACCTCTTGACAAAATTCATGTTGTACCCGTCGCACCCTGGTGCCTTAGAAGACTCACAATCCCACACAGCTTCTTTGATCTCCTCAGCTATTGGCATCGCCTCCAAATTTACAGAATCTTCCTGCTCTATCCTACTTACCAAACCATCTCTGAAGCTCAGCATAGGAGAATTATCATGGCAATATAAATCTTTGTAGTATTCCTTAATAGAAATTTTTATTCTAGCTTGGTTCCTGACCAGTTTACCGTTGATTAACAATGTTTCAATCCTATTGTTCCTCCGTCTTCCTGAAGCTACGTTGTGAAAGTATCTTGTATTTTTGTCCATCTCCTTTGCTTGCCGAGACCGGGACATCTGTTTCCAATGGACTTCTTTTCTAACATACCACTTCTCACAGCAACTAACCAACGCCTTCCTTCTAGCCTCCATCGTGCCATCATACACCCCATTACTTACCAAGTCATCAATCTTCTTGATTTCTTCCTCAAACTTTGTAATCTTCTTGTCCATATCCCCAAATTTAGTCTTATGCCAATTCTCTAATGGGACTGTTAAAGCCTTTAACTTGTTAGAGAACTGCATCTCTCCCAAACCTCTCCACTCCTCCTTCACGAAGCTAAGAAAGCCTTCATGAGTAAACCATGAATCTAGGCTTCGAAACGGCCTTGGACATCCTCTCTGCCTCATGTACTCTAAGATGACAGGACAGTGATCTGACAAACCCCTTGGTCCACCGCGTATTTGAGTCTCAGAAAACTCTTCTAACCACTACACGCTAACCAGAGCTCTATCTATACGACTGCAAGAACGTCTCCGGAACCATGTGAACTTGCGATCTGTGAGCAGCAGATCCACTAGATGCATGTCTTGTATCCAACTCTTGAATTCTTCTGCCGACCTAGGTAAAACATCAGTACCTTACCTTTCTTCCACATGCACTATTTCATTAAAGTCTCCCATGTAGCAACTAGGGACCTGACATAACCCAGCCATGTAACTCAGCTCTTCCAATACCTCAATCTTAGCATCTCTATTATGTGCACCATAGACCAAGAAAATAGCACAATTGTAATTATTCTTTACCAGGACCCCTTCAACACACAACCATCTCTCTCCTTTATAACAATTATTCGTTTTAAACACTGACTTATCCCATATTAACAAGAGTCCACCCGCTGCACCATCAGAGCCTACAAAATCCCACCCAGCACTATCTTGCCCCCAAATTCTTACAACATCGAATCTTGTCACAACTTGTTTTTTAGTCTCAATCAAGCCCAACATATCTTTACTCTATGTTTTTCTTTAATTCCTTCACCATTCTTATCTTAGCATCACCCCGTAACTCCCTAACATTCCAAGAGCTAAAAATCATTTAAAATTCTTTTGACACAACTGTTTTTATGTTTGGGCCTGCATCGTCTCAGTTTTTCCTTCTGCTTCACCAGTTTTCTTTTGCGTTCGATTTCTTCATTCCGCGATTGGAGTATTGCCATAATATCATCTTCCTCGTTGACCAGCATAACACCCGACTCCTTTGCCAACTCCTAGGTCCTACGGTTCTCCAACATCTGCTTATCCAGCTTCAAGTCTGTGTGTCACTGTCCTCCGCCACATTTCTACCTTCCTCAAACCCAAGCTCATTACCTTCATGGTTCCCCTCATCCTGTCTGGAATTCCTCTTCAGACCACTTTGAACAAGCACCTGACCTCCACCCAAATTCAAATCAGGACAGGCACAGGTTGCTTCACCAAAAATTGGTCCTGTGTTAACCACTTTGGAGCTATGACCAGCAATATTCTCTTCTCCCTTCGCACCCGCGTCGTTGAAGACGCCAGGCTCGCTGGCCCCCTTCCGTATTAATCCCTTCGCATCGTTACCCTCAGGACACAAACTCACTCCAAGGCTCACCGTCCCGCTATCCATCGCAGAGTCAGAGCTGTTTCCAGCAGTCCTGACCTGCTCACTTGCCGCCCCGCCATCAATTGCAGGTTCAGAGCCGTTCCCAGCAGTCCTGACCTGGTCACTGTCGCTAGCCCGCGTGTATGCAGCCCCACCGGAGCGAAGTCCCCTTCGTTCATCCGCAGACCGCCGACGTTCCCCCCGATCAGCCTCAACGAGCACGTCGTTCTGATCCTGAAGGAGAACCACGCTGTTGTGATGGCTGTGCACCTGTTCGTCCTTGCTCCTCAGCGAACCGCACCGAGCCTGAGCCGGCTTCTCCAGCATAGGCCCATTATGTTGGACACTATCTTCACTTGAGGCTGGGCCCAGCAGGAATTGGTTCTCTGGTTCTAAGCTATTGTTGCGGCAGGCCAGTCTAAGCTGTGGGAAGTCTTTTTTTGTTTCCCCTTATTGGATCCCCCTTTCAGCCCATTATAATCATAAGACATTGTCCTCTCTGAATCAGCCACATCACTCATAACCGTTCCTTCCCCAAAATCAGCCACACCTTGATTATCGCCCTTAATTGATTGATCCGTTTCAAAATTCAAGAAATTTTGAGAATTACTGCCATTAAACCATTCATTCAAAATTGCCATTGGAATTACTATTCTACCCTTGTCTCCTTCCTCTTCCCGGGTAACTTGTATTAGCATGTCTTCGTCTTGATCGACCTCATGTGCCGGCCCTGCTTGATGTCCCTGCTTCACCCCCACTCATAAGCTTGTATTTGTGTCGTCAGAGTTTCTTTTTTTGCCGGTTATTATAGTTTCATTACCCAGGTTCTTTGTGCACTGCAAGTTGCACACCTCATGTCCAACTTCTTTTACCAACACATCAAAGCCCCCGAACCCACTGTTATATGGATCCATTCCTAAATGACGTTCATTATGCACGTATCAATTTGGACGCGACCTACCGTGAAAGAATCGCACAATTCTGTCTCTCGAGCACACCCAACTACTTCTCCCCACTGGCACCCTATCGTGGTGAAAGTATCAACAGACCATACGTGCAGCGGGACCCCAAAGCATTCAAGCCACACCCTACGAGTTTCACTATGTTCTGCCTCCTCCCACCTCCAAACACTGTGGAACAAACGTAGAAGGCAATTCATGTTCATGGTGTACGTTTCTTCGGCATGCACAACACTATTAAAGGTTAGAAGAGCTTTGTACGCTCCCATTTCCCTAACCTAGATGACATTAGGTAGGTTCTTTGCGATGACTTCCTTCAGAGATCCAAAATTAATGGGCTTCGTCGTGCCCTCAACGAGACTTCGCTGCAGCCATTCCAGATTATCCTATGCCACTTCAACTTCCACCTTCTTCGTCCAACCGTTGCCATGCGGGTTCTTCTCACCCTTTTCCATTCGTGGATCCCGCCCATCTGACACTACATCATTCGGGTCTACTTTTCTATACGTCTTGTGAGTGGTGTGGTGTTGGGTGCCCTCTCCTTTTAGTCCCAGAGGTACGTGTACTATTTTCGACGTTCTTTTGTACCTAGCCTCTCCCAAAAAGAAGACCTTCCCTCTCAGTCTCAGTCGATTCATTTCCGCTATAGCTTTCAACGCCCCTCCTTTCATTGTATAGAGAATGAAAGCAAAAATGTATATATTTCCACTCTTCTATTTTTGGGATAAATATATATCATTGATACGTCCTGTCCAATTGAACAAGTGGAATAACTCTCTCTTTGATATGTCTTCAGGAAGGTTGCTCACAAAGACCGAGTATGACTCATGTTCCAATCGCCGATACTCTTCTCTGTTCCAAACCCTGGGATCATTGCCATGGTTTCTAGTTCTACCCCTCCCTGTGTTTTCCACCCACTCTCTCTCTCTCTCTCTCTCTCTCTCTCTCTCTCTCTCTCTCTCTCTCTCTACCGCTCATGTTTTTCCTTAATGCAAGTAGTGTTTTATTTCTTGTCTCATTTTGATTTCCCTTTTTCTCTAATACTCAATCTTCGGTGGTGTTTGACAGCTAGATATTGTAATTCTCAGTAGCCTAGCTAAATCCTCTTTTGTCTTTGCTTAAATGATTTGATTCAATGATCTTTAGATATTTATGTTATCCGCTAATGGATTGACCTAATTATATATTTATATACAAATAATGGAGCTAATTAAAAATGGATGGCTAGATATACAAATCGTCATTCATCTATTGGCCCCTTCTTCCTAATGTTTCCTTGTTTCCGTATGAATAAGAAAAAATTGACTTGTAAAAAGAATATACCCAAAGCACAAATACTTGTTGTTCTGAGAGTTATCTGAAATGTTGATTTACGCTTAAATGCGAGGTCCAAATTTTTTGTGGGGCAGCATCCGACTTGTTCTTATGTCAAGGTGCTTCCGTCCGAGTTCTTCTTGAGGAGATGGAGAGTGGTATTGATGCGTGGGCATCTTTTCTATCTTTTCCTAGTGAATTTGCATTTGAATTACTAAGTTTAATCAAGATTCAATTAATTTTGGCCACTATAAATGCTACTTTGAGTTGTTTGTAATTTCTGTTTATTTTAGGTAGCATTCGGATGGATTTGACGAAGTTTTGTAGCAGAAAAGGAAGAAAGCGAATGATGCTGTCAACCCCGACCTCCTTGCACTCAAAAAGAAATAAATTGAGCTACAGAGGTCCAATTGACGTAATTCTAGTGGCATTGAAAAGCTAACTTTCAGAGCTTTTCAAAGATATATAATAGTATACCCTTTTCTTCCATTTGGTTCGGCCTCCTCCACGCTGAAGTTGAGAATATCCAAGTTCAGCGCCAGCTTGAAGAAACTCCAAAGGGCAATGCGTATATCACCCCCCCAAGTTCAGCGTGGACTCAAAGGAAAACCAATGAAGAAGCCACTGCCTCCTCCATGCTGAACTTGAAAATTCTCAAGTTCAGCATGGACCTTAATGAAACAAGTGGTCCTCAATACGTCCAAAGGCTGTATGAGAAGCAATTAATAAATTTTGATTTAACTTTATTTCTTTTATAAATATGAAAATATATTATTTAATTTTGAGAAAATATGTTTTACATTAATTAGGATTAGATATAAAAGGGAAAAGAATCAGCTCTTCGGGCTCTGTTCTCTTCTCTTCTACCTCACACTACTAGAAAATGGATTAATACAGACAGATTTACAGACAGATTTAGTCTTTATTACAGACGGATTTTTGGTTATCGACGAAATTACCGACGGATTTTGTCCCTCTGTAAAAGGCTCGTCGAAATTTATTTACCGACGGATTTTTTCCGTCGGAAAATTACCGACGGATTTTTACCAGTTACCGACGGATTTTCCCTTTGTAAATTTTTCATCCATTTTCCGAAGGCGACGAACTTTCCGACGGATTTTCCGTCTGTAATTACAGACGGATTTTCAGACGGATTTTCCGACAGATTTTCCGTCGTAATTACAGATAGAAATAAATTTTCCAACAAATTTTCCGTCTGTAATTTGAACCTTGAAAAATCATCCCACACTCTGAATACAGACAGAAAATCCGTCTATAAATCTGTCAGTAAAGTAAAATAATTTTTTTTTAATTTTTCCATTACAAAATAAATACTTTAGATTTGTTTTCTAAATTTATTCTATCAAACACACTGTAAATTGAAAAAAAAAGCCAAAAATCACATAGATAAACATAATATTCATTACACGATACCTATAAAATTGGATATTATTCTTCAACACCATTATTCAATATCTCAGTGTCTCAATAAAAAGATACCCTCAAAAAATAAGATGACCATCCTAATTTTGCCATCTAAACCTCATCATAGCAGCAGGACCACCAGTCTCTATCTCATCTAAAATATGCTTCAAAGATGAATCTTCTTTTATGCATGCCATTCTCTCCTCAAGCTGATCTTTATTTGAAGGACTAGTAAGACTTTCAAGCATGGAAGACATAGATGGATCCTGAGATAGATAGTATAGATATGTTATCAACCAATAGATATTTTATATAACAGAGTACAGGAAGTTTATAAATATCTGCATCAATGTATTACCCAGGCGCTCAGCCATGGTCATGAAGTTAGGATTCTGCATCACCTGCTGCAACATTTAAATTATATAATTCTGCATCAACTGCTGCAACATTACCCAGTCGTATATTTGAATTTTACAGACAGATTTGAATAGAGCAATATCACAACTTTCAATAGTTCAATGTTGCTACTTCACATAAGATTCAGAATTCAGTGGCTATTTCAGTTATAGCAATTCACTCCATTTTCTGACCAGAAAACACATGAGATCTAAAAAGTTGCCAACAGAAACACCAAATTTTGAGGGCAAACATCATAAAAACCAAAATCTATCTATCATATGTAAGCTACTTTTTTATTCTAGTCGATGCTTTGACATAAAAAAATAAATAAAAATAAAAAAAGGAAAAATCCTCCTTTCTCCAACACTTGTTACAGATAAATCTATTGTCCAACCAACGAATATTTCAGCCTAATAAACCAACCAAATAATCAAGCTCTTTCAATATCACTTTCCCTCAATAAGTTTATAAATTAAAAAAACTTAAGGGTTTAAATAAGGTTATGATCCATGTAAAATTTAGCAATTTTATGGTAAACTAAACCTATGGTTCCTATGATTCAAAGATAAGTAACCATATCCAAATTTCTTTAATTTTGGATGACAGAAGGGACTAATTTCACTTCTGAATACTTTTTTTTTTACCAAAACCACCAAAAGAAAAAACCTGTAAGGCCAAAAATCTATTTAAGCCATGATTCAAACAATCTTGTTCACGGTTGAAGAGATCTCACATGACCCCCAATTAGTTTTTTATGATCAAGTGAAGTGATAAATAAATAAATAAAGGAGGAAAGAAAGAAACAGAGAAACCTGGAGCTCAGTGGTGACAGGATACTCATCCATGTCAACATAGTTCTTTTTAAGTGAAGCGATGATGATATGCTAGTTTATGAAACCAGTTTATGAATTTTCAAATAAGTAATATATGTGCTCAAAAAGTAAATTTTATTGTCATATGATTCAGTATTTTAACAATCAGGAATTACATTAAATCAAACTATTGGCAGTTCACTATTTTAACAATCAGGTTCTAAGCATGAGATCTGAAAAGGAAATAGAGTCACTATCACCTTCACAATTTGAAGAAAGTCACTAAGGAATAATTCCTGTGTTGCCTTGGACTGGTGACTGCAGGCCAAGATTTTCATCATATGCTTGACAGCCACATCATACATCCCAAGTGAAGCATACCACCTATAACAATGAAAAGTAAGAAAGTTTAAAGAATCTAGATGCATATGTTCTACATTATTAAACAACCAGAATATGCTATTACTGAAGCAAGTCAAACTTACTGTCCTATATGAAATTGAAAATGAACATGATCATTGATGTAGCTCCAAGTAGAAAGATCACTATTACACTGCAGCAAGAAGCAGCAGCAAAAGAAAAAAGATAGTGCAGTGAAAGAAAACACCAAAAATTGAAAAACCATGAGGAAAAAAGTTTCAACAACAAATTTTAAATCAAACTAATTACTAAAATCAGAAAAAAACAAATCTAACTAAACCTAATCTAATCAACACCTAAAAATCCACTACACCTAATCTTTGTTTAGTGTTTGACAAAAATTAAAGCTGTGAACTGATTGACCCTTCTATAATTCTGCAAGTGAGAAGTTGAAGAGGAAGCCAATATTTAGCAACTCCGATCCCCTAGGTTTTAATGTTTAAAAGGTATATATAACAGTTTCTATTCTAGAAATAAAAAAATGTCTTAAAGCTACACATTTTAATCTATTTAAGAAATACGACATGACAAACACTATTATAATAGCAATAAATATCAAATCAAGTTAATTAACAAAACTAATAAGAAAACAAAAATTCTTTTTCCCTTTTCAGATCTTTTTGTGTCTTGTTTAATAAAGCAATGCTGGACACTTTCCTCCTAACTCCAAACTCACAGGTGTCAGATGCTCTGCTGCTGCACTCATAACAATCCGTCCCACCCTTGCACTTCCTATAATACAATTGCATTATTATTTCGAAACACAAATATACTTAATTAATAAATTTAAGTGATGATTATTAGTTATATAAAATAATTTTATATATGCATCTAATTATATTATATTATATCAATAAAAATAACTATATTTTATATTGATTATGTAAATAGCTACCAATTATAGCCTATATCTTTTCTACAGCTGAATTCACACTATCAACAGAAGTGCCCTCAATGGCTGTAAAAGACCATTACAACAAATCATTTAGATATTGGATTTCCTTATGGCACAGTAGTAAGGAGTCAAGCTGGTAAGAGGGAAGAGGCTCTACTTAAATGAAAATCCACCAACTGAGCCAATGAAAGATTCCTGCACATATAATTACTATGTGCTGGTCTCTCAATCAATCAAGTGCTACATATATAGAGTTAAGAAACACTCATGAACTGAATATATTATATTATGAATGAATTATATTAAATCAGCTATGACATAACCATATCAAAGTTAAAATGAAAGCATAATAGAAAATAAACATTTCAATTTGATCCATACAAGTTAGGCAGTAACTTAGGTACAGCCAGGAACAGAAGAACTTACTAACAAAATCATCTTCTTTTGAAGTAGGTATTATTATCTTAACCCTCAATTCCTTTTCTATCTTCTATTGTGTGGATCCCTTGAAAAATATATCTTATAGATTTGCAGGTATATATTGATATGTAGGTTATTGTTATAGGAAGAAACTAAGAAAATAGACTAGAATTATACTAACCCTTCATGGCAGGAGCCTTGGTCACAGATCTTGACTTGTCATGGGCCTCCTGTAAGCAAGTTTTGAGCAAAATGATGAAAAAATTGCAAGCAGTTTTTACTAGATAAAGTACAGAAACAAGCAAGCACAAGTGCACAATATTTTTAAAGTCAATGAGTTTATACATGTAAATTAGAAAACACATAAAATAGCCAATGAGGTGAAAACTGATTTCATATATATATAACCAAAAGCTCTGGCTAGTAGCTTTTTCTTTTGAAGCCTGACATCTTAATAAAACTTCACGATTAAACATGTGCACCATAGCAAACAGGAATATTACAGTATCCCAAAGCAAAGAAATTAGATGTTAAACCTTATGAGGTTTTCATGAATCTTCTGAAGCAATGACACAGATAAACTTCCTGAGTTACCAACAGCTAATAATTTTTCCATCACATGAACAGAGAATGAATTGGTGGCCACCTGAAAATTTACATCCACTTGCATAATAAAATTATACACCTTTATGATGTATTTGAATTAGAAAAGGAATACTAATTTCTAATCTAATAATGTCTTCACCACCACGACCTTGGCCACGTGGGATCTCAAATAATTCCTAAAGAAAAAAAGTCATCAAGTTAATAAATATAGTTTCATCTTAAGTAAAATATAGTTGCATATGCCATCTATAAGTTTTAATTCCTAAGTAAAATATTCAGAGACATTACTGCTATTCTATTAGCTCTTGCTTTGCATAGGATTCAAGAATAAGCTGATCTATGATGCATGTAGAATTCATTGTGTGTAAAATAGAACACTCCAAGCTAAAACATTACAATAGAAAATATTTTATACTTTACTCACACACATTATTGTATTGCTCATGTTTTAGACTTAAAGCCATATAATCATCTCAGTAACTGAAAAAAGAATGAACTAATTGAACAACAAAATCTACACAATCAGTATTTCAAACATGAAAATAAAAATCCAGAAAACTAAAAGTGATAAGTTCAAAAATTAACCGAATCTGAGGATAGATTCTCGATATTCTGGAACAGGAAATTCTATGAGTGGTAGTAGATCCAAAAGTGCGAGAAGGAAAACGAAGGAGAAAGAAAGAAAGAAAGCAAAAGAAAAATAAAACAAAATAGCTATGCCTGCGTAAGAGGATAGCAAATACAATAAGAACTGGACCACAAAAACCATACCAAGACTAGAACGACAGCAGCGTGCTGCAAAGTTCGAGGAGAGGTGGTGAATCGGACGAGATGCAGAAAAGCTCGACGGAAAATGGCGAACAGGAGGAGAGGCTGGCGTCAGTGTAACAACGAATAGGAAGAGTGATAAAGGTGTGGAAGAGATTAGGGTTACCTGCACAGCTGAGGCAAGATCGAAACGGAGCGATTTCTGCATATTAGGGTTCGATACGAAGCGACGCGAGCAACACACGAAGAAGCGTCGGGAGGGGGTGTGACGGAGCTTCGGTGTGACGGAAGTTCAGTGCGACGGGGGTGCCAGGCGGAGAGGCGCCACCGATGGAGCATTTGGAAGAGAGGGGTGTGGAGGCGCGGATAGGTATCGTGTGAAATGAGGAGCCACGCTTAAAGCAAACCCCTTATTTCAACATTTCCGACGGAAAATTTTAAATTACAGACGGAAATAATAATTTAATAAAACGTAATGTTTTGTCTATTTAATTACAGACAGATTTTCCGTTTGTAACCATTTTTTACGGAAAAAAATTTAATTTTTTCGACGGAATTATCAACGGATTCTCTTTTCTGTCTGTAATTTATATTAATCCATTTTTTTGGTTTTTCGACAAAAAATCCCTCTGAAATTTCGTCTGTATTTCCGTGGGATAAAATCCGTCGGAAATTTCCGTCTGTAATAACAAGATTTCTAGTAGTGTCATTCGGAAATTTGCAGTTTTAACGAATCCTAGTTTTTTTTCTCTGAACCATGAGCAACTAAATCTCCACTGTTAAGGTTAGGAGCTCTGTCTATGGTATAAATTGATACTATTATTTTTCTATTTTAATTCATGTACTGATTTATAATTCAAGAATTATTTTCGTTCTTTATCTTATGAATTTGTGTAGAATGGAAGTATGACCCTTGTTCTAATTGAGTTCTTGTATAACTTGGAAAAGCTCTTTACTTGAACAACAGCTTGAAAACATATTCTCTTAAATTTCTAATTATCTGGACTTAACGAGATATGTGACATATAATCCTCTTATATTTGGATAATTAGGATTTCTGTGGCATATAACTAGAATTAAACTTCACCCTCTAATTGGAATTAAGTGACCAAGGAATTGGCGGTTAATGAAAGTTAGAGGAGACTAAAAAGGTCTAAGGAATTAGGGTTTAGTCACATATAGTTTGCCATGAATTGAATCTTGCATGATTAAAATAGCTGGTAAGAAAAGTTAATCCGGAAAATAAATATCTTTGAAACCTTAACTGTTTTCTCCCATATTATTCACACCAATTTACTGCTTGCCTTCTAATATTCTAAATTTACTGTTAATGCTTTTGAACTCTCAAAACACCATTTTCTGTTTGTCTGACTAAGCCAATCACTCAACCATTATTGCTTGATCCATCAATCCTCGTGGGATCGATCCTCATTCACCTGAGGTACTATTTGGTACAACCCGGTGCACTTGCCGGTTAGTTTGTGGTTATAAATTCTGCACCAAGTTTTTGGCGCCGTTGCCGGGGATTGATTGTGATTAACAACTACTCATTGTTTGATTACTTAGAGTAGATCATTTTTTTAATTAGTTTTATTTTCGTATTATTAATTTTTAATTCTCATTTTTTTCTTTTCCTTTAATTTTTCCTTCCTTTCGTTTCCCACACCCTGCCCCTATTTTCTTCTTTTTTTACTTCCTTTTTACTTTTGATTTTTTTTTTTTACTTTCATTCATTTTTTTTTCATTTTTATTTTATTTCTTTTTTATTTTTATTTTCTTTTATTTTTGTTTTTGTTTCCTTCCATTATTTTTTTCTTTATTCTATTAGTTTTGTTTTATTTTTGTCTTTAATTTTCAAAAAAAAAAGAGAGAAATTTTACCATATATATTTTTTTGAATTTCTGAAATTAAGTTTGGTGTCCCCTAGTTATTTTTATTTTAATTTTTCTGTTTATTTTTTTATAATTTTCGAAATTTTTTGGCTTTAATTATTTAGTTGTTTTATTTTATTTCTTTTATGTAGGTTACCTCACTGGGAATTCTCTGCACTTTGACGTAGAGATTCCCATCTTTTCTTGTTTTTTGTTTGTTTATGAGCAGGAACAGAGACAAAGAACCTCTTTTAGACTTTGATCCTGAACCTGAAAGGACTTTAAGGGGACGTTTGCAACAAGCAATACTTTACAAGGATGCAGAGTCCACTATGGATAATAATAATGCTGTTAATGCCAATGTGGCAAATCCAGTTGGGAATGAGCAACCTAGAAGAGTGCTTGGCTCTTACACTGCTCTTAATGTAGACCTTTATGGCAAAAGTATTATGGTGCCTCCAATAATTGCAAAAATTTTTTACCAGAAGCCATAGCTAGTTACTCTCGTGCAACAAAATTGTAAGTATCGTAGACTCCCTCAAGAAGACCCAAATTAGTTTATTTCTGATTTTCTGCAGATTTGTGATACTGTAAAGACCAATGGAGTGAATCCTGAGGTGTACAAACTCATGCTCTTCCCATTTGTTGTAAGGGATAGAGCAAAACTGTGGTTAGATTCTCAACCCTACGAGAGTCTGGATACTTGGGACAAGGTTGTCACTGGATTTCTGACTAAATTTTTCCCACCTCAAAAGCTTACTAAGCTAAGGGTGGAGGTTCAGACTTTTAGACAGAAAGATGGTGAGACCCTTTATGAAGCTTGGGAGAGATTCAAGCTACTGATTAGGCAATGCCCTCCAGATATGTTCTCTAGATGGACTCAGCTGGATATCTTTTATAAGGGCTTATGTGAAATGTCCAAGATGCACTTAGATAATTCTGCAGGTGGTTCTTTGCACATGAAGAGGACACCAGAGGAGACTACTGAGCTTATTGAGTTGGTTGCTAATAACCAATACTTATATTCCTCCAACAGGAACCCTGTAAACTCTGATACCTCTCAGAAGAGAGGCATTTTGGAAGTGGAAGCTGTTGATGCTCTTCTTACTCAAAACAAGCTTTTGTCTCAACAAATAAATTTGATTACTCAACGGTTGAGTAGAATGCAAGTTTCAGCTGTCAACACTCAGAATGCACCCCAAGAAGCCTCTTATGACATGACAGGTAATTTTATGCAAAATAAAAATTATGATTATGCTCAATTTTCTTCTGAATAGGTCAATTACATGGGGAGTGCTTCTAGAAATCCCAATAATAATCCTTATTCTAAGACCTACAATCAGGGATGGAGAAATCACCTAAATTTTAGGTGGAGAGAGCAACCTCAGAGGCCACAGAATTTTAATAATAATTATCAGGGTGGTTTTCAACAGAATAATTTTAATAACCACCAGTTTCAATCATCTCAGCAAGCAACTTCTCAGCTCCAGCAGAACAATAATTTGGAAGCAATATTGGTAAGTTTTAGACAGAAAACCAGAGCATCAATCAGAACTTGGAGATTTAGATGGGTCAATAAGCCACAAAAGTTAATGAAATTGATCAGAGGACCACTAATAGCCTTCCTGGTAACACAATTCCAAATCCAAAAGAGGAATGCAAGGCTATCACCTTAATAAGTGGACAAGTGGCAAGTACGGAAGCACAAGTTAATGAGGAGCCAGTTGAAAAAGAAGTTCCAGAAGAGAAGAAGGAAGAAGTAGAGCACGTCCCTCCAAAGTGTGCGGACAACCTGATGAGTCCATATTTTACGATATATTTTGGTTTTATTTGAGTGAATTTCATCACATAAACCCACATTTATTCATCTAAATAGCATGGTTTTGTAATTCTCCCTAGATTTGTGCTTAATTGTGAAAACATGCTTTTAGGCCTTAAAATAGCTAAATTAATTCACTTTAATCCCATTTAGTGCCTTGATGTATTTGTTGAGTGATTTCAGGTTTCCAAGGCACGTATGGGATGGAAGAAGTGAAGAGAAAAGAATGCAAAAAGGGAGAAATCATAAAGAAAATGAAGTTTGGAAGCTGCTGCAAAGGTGCGTACGCACAGTGATGCGTGCTTATGCACATCGGTGACTTCGTGCAAGGATGTGTACGCACCAAATGTCGTGCGTACGTACAATGGGAATTCTGCACAACTGTGCATACGCACCATAGGTCGTGTGTACGCATGCGTGCATTTGCGTGAGGTCATTAATGCAAATCGCTGAGGGCGATTTTTGGGCCTCCAAAACCCAGTCTAACTCATTTTCTGAAGCTATTTGAGGCCAAAGTGAAGAAGAATGAAGGGAGGGATTAGGTTTAGCTTTTGTTATGTTTTCTTTTAGTTTCTAGAGAGAGAAGCTCCCCCCTCTCTCTAGAATTAGGGTTTTTAGCTTAGTTTCCTTTTAATTTCAGCACTTTAATTCTTGTTTTAGTGTAATTTCATTTATGTTTCTATTCTTTATTGTCTTTATCTTCTTCATCTCTTTTGTTATTTTCTCTTTTTTTGTCAATTTTCATGTTATGAACACTTTTGTTATTTTAATTCCAATTAATACAATTTTATGTTTCCATGTCATTTATTGCTTTCTTTAGTTGTTCTTGTCATTTTCTTGCTTTTGGTATGTTAGAATTTATTTTTAATGCAATGTAATATTATTTTATTTTCATGCACACCAAGTGTTTGATAAAATGCTTGGCTTAGTTTTCACTTAGTTTTTCTCCACTCTTGGCTTGAAATTGATGACTTTGGTGATCCTTGAGTTATTGATGTCCATTCTTGTTTGATATATTAGAGTGAGTAAGTTGATTTGGTTTCCCTTGACTCTATGTGACCCCTTAGTGTTGACATAGGACTTAAGGATTGAAATTAACTATGCCTATTTGACTTATCTTCGATGTAAGGATGATTAAGTAGGATTAACTCTTCATAATCATCATGTGTTTATGGTTAATGACTAGGATAGGTAACCTTAGTTCTCAATTACTTGCCAAGAGGTTTTCTTGTATTTTAAGTTTCCTTTCCTTGCTTTGTCTTTTAGTTCTTTGACTTTTAATTCTTTGCATGTTTGTTTAATTGCTTTGATGTTTAATTTCTTGCATGTTTAATTATCACACTCTTGGTTGAGAAATTTTTGGTGTTTGGGTGGAATTGAGTTGTGGATGTCCATTCCGCATTATGTGAGATTAGTTAATTGATTTAGTTTCCATTGATGCTAGTCTTTCACTAAGTAATTAGTGAGTTGACTAGGACTTATGGATTGAGATCAATTACGTCTTTTGACTAATTCTCAAGGAGGATTGATTGATTTGGATTGATTCCACAAAATTGCCATGTTTGTGGTCCACAACTAGGATAGGAATCCTAAATTTCCCAATTCCACAATTGCCATGTTTTGTATTGTGATAACATTAGATTGATGGTCAATTTGTTGGGTTAGGACTATACTTACAATGCCAACTCCATTTTGATAATCAAATTCCTAACCTATGCAAATTGGGCATTGTCAAATTTGGCGCCGTTGCCGGGGAGTTGCAATGGTGTAAAGTTAGTGGCTATTGTAGATATGTTAATATGTAAATAGCTTGTTTTGTGGTTATCTTTGTCTTTGTTGATGGTTAGGATTGGGATCCGGAGGACATTGGACATTCTAGCATTGGTGGGGAGGTCAAGCACAAGCCACCATAGCGAGGCCTCTCCCAATTGTCTAACTTAAAGACATTAAATAAAAGTGCTTGGCAACATTGTTCTAACTCTTTTCTTTTTGTATATATTTTTGCTTAATTTCATATTTGCTTGTTTTGGTTAGCTTATGATTAATTTAATTTTGAGTTTAATTAGGTTATTTTTGGTTTGGATCATGAATTTATGGGTTCTTGCATGTTTTGGTGTTTGATTTTGATTGAACTAAGGCTTGGTACCTTAGATTTTGAAAGAAAAATTTTTGCAAAACAAGGCATCTGTGCGTACGCACACAGCTGTGCGTGCGCACACAACTTCTATTTTCTGCTTCCTGTGCGTGCATACTGACCTGTGCGTACGCACACCCATGATTTTTCCCTCTGTTCGCAGTGCTGGCACAGCCTGTGCGCATGAACCCCTACCCCCTTTTGCTTTTGTGCAGGCGCACGGACCTGTGTGCACACGCACACATGATCCATGTCAAAAAAAAAACCTCCTGTGCGTGTCCATAGCTTTGTGCGCACGCACAACCTTCAACACCCCCTCTGCTCACAGCACACGCACCCCTTGTGCATGGGATCATCTCACTCTTTTCCCTTCTGTGCGTCCACACACGCCTCTGTGCGTGCGCACAGACCCTTATGCCCTTTCTGTTTGCAGCGCCCGCACGTTGTTGTGCGCGCGCACAACCGCATTTTCCCCCTTGTGTGCATACGCTCACACCCCTGTGCGTACGCACGCCCCTATTTTCTCATACTTTACTTCTCTTCTTCTCTTCTCTCTACTTCTTCTCTTCTTTTCCCCTCCACCACTCTCTTCTCTTGCTTTTGCCCTCTTCTCTACTTGCTTTACTTTGTTTTCTTTGCATTTCATTTTTATTTTGGTAATTATATTAATTTCTTAGTTGTTTATCAATTAAATAAGTTGCAAGTGTTTGCTTGATGTTGATTGGGTTGCTTCTTATTTAAGTTTTGGGGATGAATATGTGCACTAAGCATTAAAGCCTTCTTTAGTTGCCTAATTGAATTATTAGTTTGATTCATACGTTGTCATGACCATATGCATTAAACTTTATCCTTGTGTGGCATCTTGAATTGTGCACTCTTTCTTTAGTGAATTGAATTGAGCTACTTAATCATCATGGTTATTAAGTGAATATAATCACATAACAAGGTATTTGTTCCTTGTTAATGCTTTGCATTTTTTTGAATTGACTTGACTTGATTCTTAGCAAGACTTGTCACTTTTTGTAACACGCACCTTATACATGTGATTATTTCCTTAAACCTAAGGATGAATAAGTAGTCTCTTGTCATCATGGAATTGGTTATTGTTGATTGTGCCATTTTTTATTCACTTTGTGCTTTCACTTGCACAATCTCACTATCCAATATATTTTATACGCAATTCACTTTAGTTGTGGTTACCTAGGTTGTTTGTGCCTTAAATTTTGCTTATTTATTACTTGAAACCTAGGACTACTGATAAACCCATATTTCATGAGTTATTTTGTGCTTAGTTTGAGTGATTTATTCAATCCTTCACCCACTTATTCATATTAATTGCATGGTTTTACTTTCCCTTCCTTATTATGTGATGTATGTGAAAAACATGTTTCCTAAGCTTTAAAATTAATTATTTTAATTACCTTTACTTCCATTCAATGCCGTGATTAGTGTGTTGAGTAGTTTCAGATTTTCTAAGGCAGAATGACTTAAAGGATGGAAAAGGAAACGTACAAAAATGGAAGGAAAGTGCGAAATGGAGTTTTGAAGAAACTGGCATCCACGCGATCGCATGGACGACGCGATCGCTTGCCAGGCGCAAAGAAGCAGCGACGCGGCCGCATGACTGACGCGGCCGCGCGACTTGAGCATAGCGCATTCGATGCGGACGCGTGACCGACGCGACCGCGCCACAAGGAAAACTCCAGATGACGCGACCGCCTGACCCACGCGGACGCGTGACAGAGGCCACGTATCAGAATTTACAGAATACTACCCCAGCAATTTCTGAAGCCCTTTTGGCCTATATCCAAGTACAGAACACACAGATTAGAGGCTATAAAGTGGGGGAATGCATCCATTCAGAGAGAGCTCGCATTTTTGTTACTTCCCATGATTTAGATTTAGTCTTGAGAGAGGTTCTCTCCTCTCTCTCTTAGGATTTAGGACTTCTCTTAGTTTGTAAGAGTGACTCTCGATCCAGGTTTTATGTTTCTTTGTTTTAAGCTTTCCTTTTCACTTCTATTTATTTATTCCAGCACTTGGGTTGATTATTTACTTTTATAATTTAATTTATGAATTATTCCATGTTACAGATTGTTATTTAAATTAATGATATTTGAGGTATTCCAGTTTATGATTGCTCTCTTTAATTCATTGGCTTCCATCTAAGGACATTTTTTATTCCAGCAATTTTACTTTTTCCCCTTTTGGTCTTGGTTAAGAAATCAGTAACTCAACATTATCAAACTCAACATAACTGATAATCGCTATCTTGCTAATTGAACTGAACTTCAGTAATCCCAACTTTTTCTTAGGAAATAAATAGGATTCGAAGGTCAAACTAATTAGTCCCTTGACTTTCCTTTGTTTTAGCAGAGGTTAACTAAGTGGAATTTAGATTCAACTTTCATTATTGTTGAGAGAGATAACTAAGTTGGACTTCCAATTTCTCTTACCTTGCCAGAAGTTTGCTTTACAGTATTTATTTATTTTAATTGCCCTCTACTTTACTTGTCATTTAAATCACTTGTTTCTCACCTTCTAAACCCCGATTACAACCTTTATAGCCAATAATAAGAACATACTTCCTTGCATTTCCTTGAGAAGACAACCCGAGGTTTGAATACTCGGTTAACAATTTTTAAAGGGGTTTGTTACGTGTGACACCCAAAACGTTTGTACGAAGGGATTTCTGTCGATTTAGAGACTATATCTACAACGCGACTGTTTTTATGAACTTCTTTACTGGCAAAAATCACCAACGTCAAAATGGCGCCGTTGCCGGGGAACTGCTAACGTGTGCCTTATTATTGGTTATTGTAAATATTTTTCTTTTGCTTGTTTATTTATTTTTGTTTTTCCTTTTTACCTTTATTTACTACCATGAACTCTCACCCCTCTCGATTTAAGTTCGGTTCTAACTTTGTTGAAGGAAATAGAAGTTACAGCAGGAATATGCATCAAGGTCAGACCAATCAAGGATGGATGGAGCCAGGAGGATCTAATCAACCCTTTAGGCAGCAACACCTTCCGAGATATCCTGGACAAAGACCATTCTACCGTGCATACCCAGCTAAAAGATATGGTGGACAACCTTGTAACTACCAACAAGTCCCACCTCGTGCATATAAACCATCCTTTTAACATAACCTCGAACCACCACACCCACAAGCTTCTCTTCACCATTCGCCACCATATGATCCTTCCTTACCCCAGTACCAATCCAATCACTCCCAATCACCGCCACTTTCCTATGTATCATGTCCAAGTCCTGCAACCCGAGAAGCAGAGGTTCGCCTAAAGGAAACTGTAAATAAACTTCAAACAACCATTCGACAACTGGAGCAAACAATAATTCAATGGGTTTCTAGGCGCTCAAAAACACAAGGATCAGCCACAGCCCCATGTGAACAGTCTAACGAAGAGCATAGCATGAAGGAGATACCAGAAACTCCAGTGGACAAGACAGAGAATGAATTCGTACTAGAACAAGTAGAAGAAGCTGTCATTGTTCAAGAAGAAGAGTTGGTTGAAGATCTATGAGATGCTGAACCTCCATGGGAATCCAGAACTGAGGAGAACTCCGTCAAGGACGCTACAGTTGATGCTAAGGAGGATATTGTATAATCTCCAAGGCAAGTTGTTTATGAAGAATCAGACGGAATAACCCAGGACACAAATTCCCTTGATGATGATAGTCACAAGTCTAGCTCTCTTAGTAATGAACTTGCATCCGCAAGTGAAGTCTCTGAGATTGAAGAATCTTTCCCAGATGAATACGAAGATGATGCAGAGGTAGATTTCTCTCAACCTCCAATCTATGACTCGAGTGATGAGGAAGACATAGAAGACTTTGACCAGGGTGATACTACATTTGAAGACTCTTGCAAGGAAGTGGAGAAATTCACAGAAGAACCCAAGGGAGAAGAACTTACAGAACCACCAGAAACACCTACCCCAAGGCCACTGCCACCCAATACAAGCTTCAAGTGGGTACAATCCTTAACCTATAACTTTACTTATTCACTTGAATATGGTTTGCTTGAAACAGATGACCAGCTTATAGCTCTTTGCAACTTTAAGAGTAAGAGGGAAATGGCTCGTACTCAGAGTTGGTGCACAAGGTTCAATAAGGTTCCATGCTTCACCTCGAAGTACATGGATTGGTATCATGCTCAATTGCATGGATCACGGAAAACGTTTGGTCACCATGGTAAGATTCTACTTCTTAAACCGCCCGGATGGAAACACATAGATCAAGAGGGAGGCGGATTTAATAGTAAAGCTTGGGATCCTGGAATCTATTCTGACATTCATCACCCCGGGAGCCTAAAAATTTGTCTGAAGCTGCTCAGAAGCTTTACATTCCTAGTATGGGACCCCGGAGGCTATTGGCATTCTAAGCACTGGTGGAGATTTTTGGATGAATTTAAACATAAGCCGCCATAGCAGGAAACTCCTCCAATGTCCAACTTAAGGACTTTAACTAAAAGTGCTAGGTGGGAGACAACCCACCATGGTATGGTCGCTTCTTTTTCAATTTAATTCTTGTTAATTGCTTTCATTTTTTTTATTATTTTCTTTTCATTTTACTTCATTGAACCTGGAATCATGCATAGCATTCATATTAATCATTGTATTCTGCATTTATCTTACAAATATAAAAAAAAGGAGATGCACGACGCGACCGCATGCTCCATGCGATCGCGTCATCTTGCGAAAACACTATCCATGCGACAGCGTCATCCACGCGATCGCGTGACCTGGAGATCGGCGTAAACATCCAACGTCCAGAAAGTTAGGCTGGAATTGTGCGGCCCTTGTGCGTTTTGCACAAATTGGCCCACGCGATCGCATGCCCCATGCGATCGCGTCACTTGCACAATACCAATCCCATGCGACCGCGTGAGCGACGCGATCGCGTCGCATGGATTGCACATCACCCCAGAAGGAGACAGAGAGTTGCGCTGAAATGGTGCTGGAGTCGTGCATTTAGCACAATTTCCAGTGACGCGATCGCGCGACCCACGCAATCGCGTCATCCCCTCTTCCACCCCTTTTATGCGATCGCGCACCCCACGCATCGCGTCACTCCCATTTTCACCCCAACCACGCGACCGCGTGCCCCACGTGGCCGCGTGGATTCAAAAATATAACACCCCCTGTCACGCGAAACCCTACATTCGCGCAGCCCCCCCAATTCCTCTTTTCCCTCTCTTCTTCCCCAACCCTCAACCACCACCACCCAGCCACCACCGCGCCACCACCCAGACGCCGCCGCCATCCAGACGCTGCCGCCACCTACCCCCCTTCCTCTCTATCTTTCTTCCTTCTTCTTTCTTCCTCTCTTCCCCTCCTCTCCGCCACTGCCCTCCGCGAACCACCACCCACCACCGCCGGCCATCCCAGCCGCGCCACCCCCTTCCCCATATCCAATCCCCTCCCCTATTTACCCATTACCCTTCCCATAGCCCCTACCCCCTAACAGCAGCAACCGCCGTGCCCACCGCTGCCAGCCACCGCATCAGACGTCACCGCCAGCCACCGGACGCCACCATCACCACCACCCAACCACCTTCCTACCTGCTCTCCTTATTCAGCCTTTCAGGTTTCGCAACACGCAATCCCTTTTATCCGTTCGTAGTTTATTCTTATTTTTCCGTTTTTGCTCATGTTAGGATAGTTAGATATGCATGTTGTAGTAGATTTTAGGTTATTAGGTAGCCTAGGCTATGGTTAGTGGCTCTAGGTCTGTTTATTTGCATTATTCTTGCTTCTGTTTTATCATATTTGCAAATTTGCTGTTGCTGTAATCTTGTTCATATGCTGTATTTCTTGTATATTGCTGCTCTTTACATTGAATTTTCATGTTTATATTATATATATGTACCTGTAGCTTGACTTTTTAATTCATATGAACCGCCTTGTTTGCTGTTTATTTTCCGGGACAATCCAATTTTAGCCGGAATGCTACCCAAATTTTTTGTAAATTGTTTTCATTCATGTTTTGGTTTGGCCATCTGAACTCTGTTGTCCTCTGCTTTAACCAAACAGTTTCATGAATGCTATGGCAGACTTTCTTATCCTCTTTGATTTCCTGGTTTATAAACTGCATCTGTGATATTCTGATTCCAATTCTTGCTTTCTTTATATCTCTTTGAATCAACATCACCCTGTTTTCCTTGTTCGGTTATGAGTTAATTCTAGTCATAATTGTGAATCCTTGTTACATGGACTATTTTATTTATGCCACTTACTTTAACCCGCATTTTACTGACTCACTAATTTTAATTTACTAACTTCTTTTAGAAATTCTAACCATACTAACCTTTTAAAATCTCTTTTCTGATTTTTCACTTTCCTCTAACTTTCTAACCATGGCATAATGACAATTTTTCTATTTAACTTGAATTCCGATACATTTTGGATTGTAAATTCTTCCTTTCCAAATTTTACACTACTAAACAATCCTTAATGCACATTTACTTGACTCATTTACCTCATTCTAATTCTCCTTTGCCGCTTTGAGTTTTCTTTGTTTAATTGCCTATTTGCTTCTCTATTTTTATCCACATCCAGGTTTCCCATTTTTCAGGATGTCTGCCTCATAAAGGAAAGGAAAAGGCAAGGCTACTGGCAAACGCAAGAGAGGAGATTCCTCCCAGTCCATCATTGACCTAATGCATGATTCCTCATGGCGGGAGAAGAACTTTACACAGCAGGAAAAAGCTGACCAGCTGCTCCCTGCAAATGATTCAATAAAATTTGCAAACCGATACTGTGAGCTGAAGTATCCGGCATTTGCAAACTCCAGGAATCTATACCTGGAGAGAACTCTGAGGATTCCAGAAGCACTCCAGCAGTACACCATTGAGCAAATCAAGCAAAGAGGTTGGTTCTTTCTAGAGAGAGCACTGACAGAGGTCAATGCATCTTGGGTCAGAAAATTCTACTGCAACTACTACATCACCACCCTCGATGCAGTGAATCTGAGAGGAAAGCAGATTCTAGTCACTGAGGAGGCCATAGAGGACATTCTCCGGCTCCCAGCCAAGTCCGATCATCCCGATGGTTATTCAAAGGCGGAGGAGGACATGCGCCTGATGCAGTTTGATTGGGATGCTGTGAAGGCACGAATAGCTCTTGACCCGACTGTTCCTTGGGAGATGGGTCAGGACACCACCATGCCTAGAGGGATCAAGAGGGCGTACTTAAATGATGAGGCTCGGTTTTGGCACCAGATCTTGAGCAATTATGTGATGCCGAGTACTTATGAGACGGAGATCCCAGCTGCTATGATCACCCTCCTATGGTGTGTGATGGAGGGTAAGGACCTTTATCTGCCACGCTTTATCCGGCATTATATGGCCAGCGTCCACATCTGAGGCACCCTCCCTTTTCCGTATCTGGTTACACAGCTAGGCCGTCGAGCTGACGTGCCATGGGAGGATGCCGATGAGAGACCACCAGCAGCGGACTGCAGGAAGATCATTCCTCACAGCAGGAACTTCCTAGCTTTGGGCTCCAGACCACCACCCTTCCCTGCTACTGATGACACAGCCCCACCGTCTGCTGGACCCTCTACACATGCAACACTCAAGCTCAGCCCAAGCACACACCAAGTGGGCCCCGGAAATGGATTTATGCATCAATTACTTACTTCTGTAAACCCTAGTAGCTAGTTTATTATAAATAGGACCTTTTACTATTGTATTAGACATCTTTTGATCAGTTGTATGCTATCTTAGATCACGTTTGAGGGCTGGCCTCTCGGCCATGCCTGGACTTTCACTTATGTATTTTTAACGGTAGAGTTTCTACACTCCATAGATTAAGGTGTGGAGCTCTGCTGTTCCTCAAAGATTAATGCAAAGTACTACTGTTTTCTATTCAATTCATCTTGTTTCGCTTCTAAGATGTTCATTCGTACTTTAATCTGAATGTGATGAACGTGACAATCATCATCATTCCCTATGAACGCGTGCCTGACAACCACTTCCGTTCTACCTTAGACTGAATAAGTATCTCTTAGATCTCCTAACCAGAATCTTCGTGGTGTAAGATAGAATGATGGCGGCATTCAAGAGAATCCGGAAGGTCTAAACCTTGTCTGTGGTATTCCGAGTAGGATTCAATGAATGAATGACTGTGACGAGCTCCAAACTCGCGATTGCTGGGCGTTAGTGACAGACGCAAAAGGATAGTAAATCCTATTCCAGCATGATCGAGAACCGACAGATGAATAGCCGTGCCGTGACAGGGTGCGTTGACCATTTTCACTGAGAGGATAAGATGAAGCCATTGACAAGGGTGATGCCTCCAGACGATTAGCCGTGCCGTGACAGGGCATTGGATCATTTTCCCGAGAAATGACCGAAAGTAGCCATTGACAATGGTGATGTATCACATAAAGCCAGCCATGGAAAGGAGTAAGACTAATTGGATGAAGATAGCGGAAAAGCAGAGGTTCAGAGGAATGAAAGCA
Organism: Arachis ipaensis; assembly: GCF_059453495.1. Classification (NCBI taxonomy): domain Eukaryota; kingdom Viridiplantae; phylum Streptophyta; class Magnoliopsida; order Fabales; family Fabaceae; genus Arachis; species Arachis ipaensis. The sequence continues at coordinate 61,354,971 of NC_142437.1, read as the reverse complement.
TCTCTATTCGCTTATCTGAAATTCTCACCAATGAATTACATAAGTATTTCTATCCCTATCTTATTTAATTATTATTCGAAAACACCCTTATCAATTTATATCTGCCTGACTAAGATTTACAAGGTGACCATAGCTTGCTTCATACCAACAATCTCCGTGGGATTCGACCCTTACTCACGTAAGGTATTACTTGGACGACCCAGTGCACTTGCTGGTTAGTTATGCGAAGTTGTGAAGATATGTTTAGACCATGGTCCTGTGCATCCGTTTTTGGTGCCATTGCCAGGGAATCAATTTCGAACAACAATTCACAACCTGAGTAGCAATTTCGCATACCAAGTTTTTGGCGCCGTTGCCGGGGATTGTTCGAGTTTGGACAACTGACGGTTCATCTTGTTGGTCAGATTAGGTAATTTTCTTTTTGTTTTCTTTTCAAAAATTTTTTCAAAAATATTTCAAAATTTTCTCACCTGTTTTCGAAAAAAAAAATGTTTTCAAAAATATATTTTTATTCAAAATTTTTAAGAATGAATTCTAGTGTTTCATGAAGCATGTGAAGCCTGGCTGGCTGAAAAGCCATGTCTAAATTCATTTGGACTGAGGCTTGCAATTTGTTATCAAAAGCAAGTTAGTTGTTGTTAATCCGTCTGCTACTGTTCCTAATTTACATGCTGAAGCTTGGCTGGCCATTGGCCATGTCTAGTGTTTTGGACCGGAGCTTTCATTGAAAGCTTGGCTGGCTAGTGAGCCATGTCTAATTCCTGGACTGAAGCTTTAGACTAAGAATGCAAGATTCCTGGAATTCATATTAAAAATTTTAGAATCCTTATTTTTCTTTTTCAATTAATTTTCGAAAAATCCAAAAAAAAAAAATTTTAGAAAATCATAAAAATCAAAAATATTTTTTGTGTTTCTTGTTTGAGTCTTGAGTCATATCATAAGTTTGGTGTCACTTGCATATGCATCTTGCATTTTTCGAAAATATCATGCATTCATAGTGTTCTTCATGATCTTCAAGTTGTTCTTGGTAAGTCTTCTTGTTTGATCTTGATGTTTTCATGTTTTGTGTCTTTTCTTGTTTTACATGTGCATTTTTCGTTTCTTAGAGTCTAAACATGAAAGATTTCTAAGTTTGGTGTCTTACATGTTTTCTTTGCATCAAAAATTTTTCAAAAATATGTTCTTGGTGTTCATCTTGACATTCATAGTGTTCTTGGTGTTCATCTTGACATTCATAGCATTCTTGCATGCATTCATTGTTTTGATCTAAAAATTTCATGCATTGCATCTTTTTAGTGTTTTTCTCTCTCATCATAAAAATTCAAAAATAAAAAAGAAATATCTTTCCCTCTTTCTCTCTCATAAATTCGAAAATTAGATTTGACTTTTTTCAAAAATTTTTAAAATCAAGTTGTTTTTATGAGTCAAATCAAATTTTCATTTTAAAAATCTTATCTTTTTCAAAATCTTTTTCAAAAATCAAATCTTTTTCAAATTTCTTAGTTATTTTCGAAAATTCCAAAAATATTTTTCAAAAATCTTTTTCTTATATTTATCAAATAATTTTCGAAAATAACAATAACAATTAATGTTTTGATTCAAAAATTTCAAGTTTGTTACTTGCTTGTTAAGAAAGATTCAAACTTGTGATTTCTTGTGAATCAAGTCATTAATTGTGATTTTAAAAATAAAATCTTTTTCAAAAACTAATTTCTATCATATCCTTTCAAAAAAATATCTTCTTATCTTATCTTTTTCAAAAATTTGATTTCAAAATATCTTTTCTAACTTCCTAACCTCTCATCTTTTCAAAATTTGTTTCAACTAACTAACTAACTTTTGTTTGCTTCTTACCTTTTTCAAAACTACCTAACTAACTCTCTCTCTCTAATTTTCGAAAATATCTTCCCTCTTTTTCAAAAATTTCCTTTTAATTAACTAATTATTTTTATTTTTGATTTCAAAATTTTTCGAAAATTACTAACCTTTTTCAAAAACTATTTTCGAAAATCACTAACCCTTTTTCAAAAATTATTTTCAAAAATTCTCCCTCTCCCATCTTATTCTATTTATTTATTCATCTACTAACATCTCATCTCACATCTCTACCCTCCTCACAGTTGTGTTTCTTCCATTACATTACATTCTTTATCTCCCTTTTTTCTTCCAGTCACAAAGGGATCCCTATACTGTGGTATAAAGGAACTCTATTATTATTATTTTTTCTGTGCCCTCTTCTTTGTCATATGAGCAGGAGCAAGGATAAGAACATTCTTGTTGAAGCAGATCCAGAACCTGAAAGGACCCTGAAAAGAAAATTAAGAGAAGCTAAATTACAACAATCCAGAGATAACCTTTCAGAAATTTTCGAACAGGAAGAGGAGATTGCAGCCGAAAATAATAATAATGCAAGGAGGATGCTTGGTGACTTTACTGCACCTAATTCCAATTTACATGGAAGAAGCATCTCCATTCCTGCCATTGGAGCAAACAACTTTGAGCTGAAACCTCAATTAGTTTCTCTGATGCAGCAGAACTGCAAGTTTCATGGACTTCCATCTGAAGATACTTTTCAGTTCTTAACTGAATTTTTGCAGATATGTGATACTGTTAAGACTAATGGAGTAGATCCTGAAGTCTACAGGCTCATGCTTTTCCCATTTGCTGTAAGAGACAGAGCTAGAATATGGTTGGACTCTCAACCTAAGGATAGCCTGAACTCTTGGGATAAGCTGGTCAAGGCTTTCCTAGACAAGTTCTTTCCTCCTCAAAAGCTGAGCAAGCTTAGAGTGGATGTTCAAACCTTCAGAAAAAAAGAAGGTGAATCCCTCTATGAAGCTTGGGAGAGATACAAAGGACTGACCAAAAAGTGTCCTTCTGACATGCTTTCAGAATGGACCATCCTGGATATATTCTATGATGGTCTGTCTGAGTTATCTAAGATGTCATTGGACACTTCTGCAGGTGGATCTATTCACCTAAAGAAAACGCCTGCAGAAGCTCAAGAACTCATTGACATGGTTGCAAATAACCAGTTCATGTACACTTCTGAAAGGAATCCTGTGAACAATGGGACGCCTATGAAGAAGGGAGTTCTTGAAGTTGATACTCTGAATGCCATATTGGCTCAGAACAAAGTATTGACTCAGCAACTCAATATGATTTCTCAGAGTCTGAATGGAATGCAAGCTGCATTCAACAGTACTCAAGAGGCTTCATATGAAGAAGAAGCTTATGATCCTGAGAACCCTGCAATAGCAGAGGTGAATTACTTAGGTGAACCTTATGGAAACACCTATAACTCATCATGGAGAAATCATCCCAATTTCTCATGGAAGGATCAAAAGCCTCAACAAGGCTTTAATAATGGTGGAAGAAATAGGTTTAACAATAATAAACCTTTTCCATCATCCACTCAGCAACAGACAGAGAACTCTGAACAAAATACTTCTAATTTAGCAAACTTAGTCTCTGATCTATCTAAGGCCACTGTGAGTTTCATGAATGAAACAAGGTCTTCCATTAGAAATTTGGAAGCACAAGTGGGCCAGCTGAGTAAGAGGATCACTGAAATCCCTCCTAGTACTCTCCCAAGCAATACATAAGAGAACCCAAAAGGAGAGTGCAAGGCCATTGACATAAGCACCATGGCCGAACCCAAAGAAGGAGAGGAGGACGTAAATCCCAAGGAGGAAGACCTCCTGGGACGTCCAGTGACCAATAAGGAACTTTCCTCTGAGGAACCAAAGGACTCTGAGGCTCATCTAGAGACCATAGAGATTCCATTGAACCTCCTTATGCCCTTCATGAGCTCTGATGAGTATTCCTCTTCTAAAGAGAATAAGGATGTTACTGAAGAGCAAGCTGCCAAGTTCCTTGGTGCAATCATGAAGCTGAATGCCAAATTATTTGGTATTGATACTTGGGAAGTTGAACCTCCCTTGTTCATCAATGAACTAAGTGATCTGGATCAACTGACATTGCCTCAGAAGAGACAGGATCCTGGAAAGTTCATAATACCTTGTACCATAGGTACCATGATCTTTAAGGCTCTGTGTGACCTTAGTTCAGGAATAAACCTCATGCCCCTCTCTGTAATAGAGAAACTGGGAATCTATGGGGTGCAAGCTGCTAAAATCTCATTAGAGATGGCAGGCAATTCAAGAAAACAGGCATATGGACAAGTAGAGGACGTGTTAGTAAAGGTTGAAGGCCTTTACATCCCTGCTGATTTCATAGTCCTGGATACTGGAAAGGAAGAGGATGAATCCATCATCCTAGGAAGACCTTTTCTGGCCATAGCAAGAGCTGTGATTGATGTTGACAGAGGTGAACTAGTCCTTCAATGGAATGAGGACTCCCTTGTGTTTAAAACTCAAGGATCTCCCTCTGCAACCATGGAGAGGAAGCATGAAAAGCTTCTCTCAAAGCAGAGTCAACCCAAGCCCCCACAGTCAAACTCTAAGTTTGGTGTTGAACTCCCATATCCAAACTCTAAGTTTGGTGTTGGAGAGTCTCAACAATGCTCTGAACATCTGTGAGGCTCCATGAGAGCCCACTGTCAAGCTATTGACATTAAAGAAGCACTTGTTGGAAGGCAACCCAATTTTTATTTTCCTAACTATATTTTTCTTAGTTATATGTCTTTATAGGTTCATGATCATGAGGAGTCACAAAATAAATATAAAAATTGAAAACGGAATCAAAAACAGCAGAAGAAAAATCACACCCTGGAGGAGCATCTGCCTGGCGTTCAATGCCAGAACAGAGCATGGTTCTGGCGCTGAACGCCCAAAATGGGCAGCATTCAGGCGCTGAACGCCCAGAACAAGCATGGTTCTGGCGTTCAACGCCAGAAATGGCAACAAATGGGCGTTGAACACCCAAAATGGGCACCAACCTGGCGCTGAACGCCCAGAGTTGTGTGCAAAGGCATTTTACATGCCTAATGGGTGCAGGGATGTAAATCCTTGACACCTCAGGATCTGTGGACCCCACAGGATCATCTCAGGATCTGTGGACCCCACAGGATCCCCACTTACCTCCACTCTACTCTTCTCATCCCTCACCACTCTCTTTCACACAATCCCATAAACACTCTTTCCCAAAAACCCTTCACCAATCACCTCAATCTCTCTTCCCTATCACCTCTTCACCACTCACATCCATCCACTCTTCCCCATAAACCTACCTCATAAACTCCACCTACCTTCAAAAATTCAAAACCAATTTCCCACCCAAACCCACCCATATGGCCGAACCTTAACCCCCCCTCCCTTCCCTATATAAAGCCCTCCATTCTTCATCAAATTCACACAACACACCCCTCTACACCCTTCTTGGCCGAAACACTTCCCACTGTCTCTCTCCTCCATTTCTTCTTTTTCTTCATCTATTCTTTCTTTTATTGCTCGAGGGCGAGCAAAATTCTAAGTTTGGTGTGGTAAAAGCATAAGCTTTTTGTTTTTCTATTACCATTGATGGCACCTAAGACCGGAGAATCCTCTAGAAAGGGGAAAGGGAAGAGAAAAGCTTCCACATCCGAGTCATGGGAGATGGAAAAGTTCATCTCCAAAGACCATCAAGACCACTTCTATGATGTTGTGGCCAAGAAGAAGGTGATCCCTGAGGTCCCTTTCAAACTCAAAAGAAATGAGTACCCGGAGATCTGACATGAAATTCAAAGAAGAGGTTGGGAAGTTCTAACAAATCCCATCCAACAAGTCGGCATCCTAATGGTTCAAGAGTTCTATGCCAATGCATGGATCACAAAGAACCATGATCAAAGTAAGAACCCGGATCCAAAGAACTATGTTACAATGGTTCGGGGGAAATACTTAGATTTTAGTCCGGAAAATGTGAGGTTGGCGTTCAACTTGCCAAACATGGAAGAGAACGCACGCCCCTACACAAGGAGAGTCAACTTTGATCAAAGGTTAGACCAAGTCCTCATGGACATATGTGTAGAAGGAGCTCAATGGAAGATTGACTCCAAAGGCAAGCCGGTTCAACTAAGAAGATTGGACCTCAAGCCTATAGCTAGAGGATGGTTGGAGTTCATTCAATGCTCAATCATTCCCACTAGCAACCGGTCTGAAGTTACTATAGACCGGGCCATCATGATCCATAGCATCATGATTGGAGAAAAGGTGGAAGTTCATGAGATTATACCTCAAGAACTCTACAAGGTGGCTAACAAGTCCTCCACTATGACAAGGTTAGCCTTTCCTCACCTCATTTGCCACCTATGCAATTCGGCTGGGATTGACATAGAAGGAGATATCCTCATCAAAGAGGACAAGCCCATCACTAAGAAAAAGATGGAGCAAGCAAGAGAGCCCACTCATGGAGCTCAAGAGGCATATGAAGCTCATCACCATGAGATCCCGGAGATGCCTCAAATGCACTTTCCTCCACAAAATTATTGGGAGCAAATCAACACCTCCCTAGGAGAATTGAGTTCCAATATGGGACAACTAAGGGTGGAACATCAAGAGCACTCCATCATCCTTCATGAAATAAGAGAAGATCAAAAAGCAATGAGGGAGGAGCAACAAAGACAAGGAAGAGACATAGAAGAGCTCAAGGACATTATTGGTTCCTCAAGAAGGAAACGCCACCATCACTAAGGTGGATTCATTCCTTGTTCTTATTTCTTCTGTTTTCGTTTTCTATGTTATGTGCTTATCTATGTTTGTGTCTTCATTACATGATCATTAGTAGTTAGTAACTATGTCTTAAAGTTATGAATATCCCATGAATCCATCACCTCTCTTAAATGAAAAATGTTTTAATTCAAAAGAACAAGAAGTACATGAGTTTCGAATTTATCCTTGAACTTAGTTTAATTATATTGATGTGGTGACAATGCTTCTTGTTTTCTGAATGAATGCTTGAACAGTGCATATGTCTTTTGAAGTTGTTGTTTAAGAATGTTAAATATGTTGGCTCTTGAAAGAATGATGACTAGGAGACATGTTATTTGATAATCTGAAAAATCATAAAAATGATTCTTGAAGCATGAAAAAGCAGCAAAGAACAAAGCTTGCAAAAAAAAATGGCGAAAAAAAAAATAGAAAGAAAAAGCAAGCAGAAAAAGCCAAAGCTCTTAAAACCAAGAGGCAAGAGCAAAAAGCCAATAATCCTTAAAACCAAAAGGCAAGGGCAAATAAAAAGGATCCCAAGGCTTTGAGCATCAGTGGATAGGAGGGCCTAAAGGAATAAAATCCTGGTCTAAGCGGCTAAACCAAGCTGTCCCTAACCATGTGCTTGTGGCGTGTAGGTGTCAAGTGAAAACTTGAGACTGAGCGATTAAAGTCAAGGTCCAAAGCAAAAAAAGAGTGTGCTTAAGAACCCTGGACACCTCTAATTGGGGACTTTAGCAAAGCTGAGTCATAATCTGAATAGGTTCACCCAAATTATGTGTCTGTGGCATTTATGTATCCGGTGGTAATACTGGAAAACAAAGTGCTTAGGGGCACGGCCAAGACTCATAAAGAAGCTGTGTTCAAGAATCATCATACTGAACTCTGAGTTCCTATAGATGCCAATCATTCTGAACCTCAATGGATAGAGTGAGATGCCAAAACTATTCAAGAGGCAAAAAGCTATAAGTCCCGCTCATTTGATTGGAGCTATGTTTCATTGATAGTTTAGAATTTATAGTATATTCTCTTCTTTTTATCCTATTTGATTTTAAGTTGCTTGGGGACAAGCAACAATTTAAGTTTGGTGTTGTGATGAGCGGATAATTTATACGCTTTTTGGCATTGTTTTTAGTATGTTTTTAGTAGGATCTAGTTACTTTTAGGGATGTTTTCATTAGTTTTTATGTTAAATTCACATTTCTAGACTTTACTATGAGTTTGTGTGTTTTTCTATGATTTCAGGTATTTTCTGGCTGAAATTGAGGGACTTGAGCAGAAATCAGATTCAGAGGTTGAAGAAGGACTGCTGATACTGTTGGATTCTGACCTCCCTGCACTCAAAGAGGATTTTCTAGAGCTACAGAACTCGAAATGGCGCGCTTCCAATTGCGGTGGAAAGTAGACATCCAGGGCTTTCCAGCAATATATAATAATCCATACTTTGGCCAAGAATAGACGATGTAAACTGGCGTTCAATTCCAGCTTTCTGCCCAAATTTGGCATCCAGCGCCAGAAAAGGAGCCAAAACCAGAGTTGAACGCCCAAACTGGCACAAAAGCTGGCGTTCAACTCCAAGAAGGACCTCTACACGTGCAACACTCAAGCTCAGCCCAAGCACACACCAAGTGGGCCCCGGAAATGGATTTATGCATTAATTACTTACTTCTGTAAACCCTAGTAGCTAGTTTATTATAAATAGGACCTTTTACTATTGTATTAGACATCTTTTGATCAGTTGTATGCTATCTTAGATCACGTTTGAGGGCTGGCCTCTCGGCCATGCCTGGACTTTCACTTATGTATTTTTAACGGTAGAGTTTCTACACTCCATAGATTAAGGTGTGGAGCTCTACTGTTCCTCAAAGATTAATGCAAAGTACTACTGTTTTCTATTCAATTCATCTTGTTTCGCTTCTAAGATGTTCATTCATACTTCAATCTGAATGTGATGAACGTGACAATCATCATCATTCCCTATGAACGCGTGCCTGACAACCACTTCTGTTCTACCTTAGACTGAATGAGTATCTCTTAGATCTCCTAACCAGAATCTTCGTGGTGTAAGCTAGAATGATGGCGGCATTCAAGAGAATCCGAAAGGTCTAAACCTTGTCTGTGGTATTCCGAGTAGGATTCAATGAATGAATGACTGTGACGAGCTCCAAACTCACGATTGCTGGGCGTTAGTGACAGACGCAAAAGGATAGTAAATCCTATTCCAGCATGATCGAGAACCGACAGATGAATAGCCGTGCCGTGACAGGGTGCGTTGACCATTTTCACTGAGAGGATAAGATGAAGCCATTGACAAGGGTGATGCCTCCAGACGATTAGCCGTGCCGTGACAGGGCATTGGATCATTTTCCCGAGAGATGACCGAAAGTAGCCATTGACAATGGTGATGTATCACATAAAGCCAGCCATGGAAAGGAGTAAGACTGATTGGATGAAGATAGCAGGAAAGCAGAGGTTCAGAGGAACGAAAGCATCTCTATTCGCTTATCTGAAATTCTCACCAATGAATTACATAAGTATTTCTATCCCTATCTTATTTAATTATTATTCGAAAACACCATTATCAATTTATATCTGCCTGACTGAGATTTACAAGGTGACCATAGCTTGCTTCATACCAAAAATCTCCGTGGGATTCGACCCTTACTCACGTAAGGTATTACTTGGACGACCCAGTGCACTTGTTGGTTAGTTATGCGAAGTTGTGAAGATATGTTTAGACCATGGTCCTGTGCATCCGTTTTTTGTGCCATTGCCAGGGAATCAATTTCGAACAACAATTCATAACCTGAATAGCAATTTCGCATACCAGTTGTTTATCTGTTTTCTATAGCAATCCGGAGCCCCCGGAGCCCACCAGCTGAAGGTGGAGCCTCACAGTCCCTCACCCCCGGATCATGTGTATGCACAGAGGACCATGCATTATTTAAGTGTGGGAGAGGATCGCCAACTTCAAAGGGGTAAAATTTCTTTTCTTAGACACTTTGTGGCATTCTTTTTTGTTCTTTTTCTTCAATTTTTTGCAATTTTTGTTTTTATTTGCACTTTGTTTTGTTTGGTTTGTTTGTATATATTTCTTTAATGCTTATAGTTATATGATAGTAAATACTTGTATGTTGCATGGTAGAGTAAATAAGTTTGGTAGAATAACAAAGAATTTTCAAGAAATTCTTTTTAGGGCATTCCATTGGTTAGATTTGAAAACTTATTTTTGAACTTGCTTGAAGTATTCTTAAGGAACATAGAAAAGAGCTTGAACAAATTACCTAGTGAGATTTGAGCTTTAATTGGTGGTTATACATTTTCAACTACAAATTTTGTTCTTATGTTATAAACTCCTTTTATGATTGTGATCTTAGATTTGCTTTAGTCTATATGTCTTATATTGTTGTTTTAGACTGCATTTAGTATGATTGAGGCCATTTTTGAAATTGAACTCACAAACCCATATGGCCGACCCTTACATCTACCCTTGTAAACCACTTTTTGAGCCTTTAATTCCCCTTTGTTCTAATATTAAGCACATCATTTGCCCTAAGTAAAAAACCATTAATATCCTTGAATTGCATCTTTGATTAGCTTGGGTTTGAGTGTGTGTGTGTTAATCAAGTGTGGGGGGATTTATAGGAAACAATGGTAGAAAGTTATTTTGGGTATTCATTGTGAAAATTTGAAAAAATGGGTAAACACTCATGCATCTATCACTTAAAATATACGCATCTCTCTTATTTGATAAAAGAAAAAATTTTGATGTACATACTTTGTTTATACAAAAAAAATTATGAAAAGAAAAAAAAAGAAGAAAATAAAAGAAAATAAGAATGTAAATAAGAGATGCATATGTGGTTGTATTGAAAATAAGCATGCATGAGTGAATGTGAAAAAGGGATAAACAGGTAGTTAGATTGTTTCGTTATGTACATAGGATAATATAGGATTAGGTGGGATACTTGAGCTAATCAAAGATCCAATCTATTAGCCCACTTAACCATATTAATCCTACCCTTACCCTAGCCCCATTACAACCCACAAAAGACCTCATGATATTTGCATTCATTCATCAAATATTAGTTGATTGTTAGATGACTTGAAAATATTTGAGAAGCATGATTAAAGGAGAATTGAGTGATTTAGCCCTACACACTGAGCGATTAGAGTGTAAACACATCCGGTGAGGGGTTCGATCGCTCAATTCTATGTTTCCATCCCTTATCTTGTATCTTCTTGCAAGTTGTTGAAATAATTTTGAAAATTTCAAATCAAATCTTGGACATTGATTATATTGCTATATTTTCTTGTCTTGGCCCTAAGTTTCTACTTGGGATTGATTGAAATTCTCTTGTTTGTTTTTGTCAAACTCAATAGGAACCATAGCATAGATATAGAGATAGCATTTAGCATAGTTGCATGCATATAAGTAGTTGCATTAAATAAGACGTTTACCCTTTCATTCTTCTCCTTTGGTTGAGTCCATATTTTATGATATATTTTGGTTTGATTTGAGTGGATTTCATCACATAAACCCACATTTATTCATCTAAATAGCATGGTTTTGTAATTCTCCCTAGATTTGGGCTTAATTGTGAAAACATGCTTTTTAGGCCTAAAAATAGCTAAAATTAATTCACTTTAATCCCATTTGGTGCCTTGATGTATTTGTTGAGTGATTTCAGGTTTCCAAGGCACATATGGGATTGAAGAAGTGAAGAGAAAAGCATGCAAAAGGGAGAAATTATAAAGAAAATGAAGTTTGGAAGCTGCTGCAAAGGTGCGTACGCACAGTGATGCGTGCGTACACACACCGGTGACTTCGTGCAAGGATGCATACGCACCAAATGTCGTGCGTACGCACAATGGGAATTCTGCTCAACTGTGCGTACGCACCGTAGGTCGTGCATACGCACGCATGTATTTGCGTGAGGTCATTAATGCAAATCGCTGGGGTTGATTTTTGGGCCTCCAAAACCCAGTCCAACTTATTTTCTAAAGCTATTTGAGGCCAAAGTGAAGAAGAATGAAGGGGGGCAATTAGGTTTAGCTTTTGTTATGTTTTCTCTCTAGAATTAAGGTTTTTAGCTTAGTTTCCTTTTAATTTCAGCACTTTAATTCTTGTTTTAGTGTAGTTTCATTTATGTTTCTATGATGTATTGTCTTTATCTTCTTCATTTCTTTTATTATTTTCTCTTTTATGTCAATTTTCATGTTATGAACACTTTTGTTATTTTAATTCTAATTAATGCAATTTTATGTTTCCATGTCATTTATTGCTTTTTTTAGTTGTTCTTGTCATTTTCTTGCTTTTGGTATGTTAGAATTTCTTTTTAATGCAATTTAATATTATTTTATTTTCATGCACACTAAGTATTTGATAAAATGCTTGGCTTAGTTTTTACTTAGTTTTTCTCCACTCTTGGCTTGAAATTGATGACTTTGGTGATCTTTGAGTTATTTATGTCCATTCTTGTTTGATATATTAAAGTGAGTTAGTGGATTTGGTTTCCCATGACTCTATGTGACCCCTTAGTGTTGACATAGGACTTAGGGATTGAAATTAACTATGCCTATTTGACTTATCTTCAATGTAAGGTTGACTAAGTAGGATTAACTCTTCATAATCATCATGTGTTTGTGGTTAATGACTAGGATAGGTAACCTTAGTTCTTAATTACTTGCCAAGAGGTTTTCTTGCATTTTAAGTTTCCTTTCCTTTCTTTGACTTTTATTGCTTTGACTTTTTTGCATGTTTATTTAATTTTTTTGATGTTTAATTTTTTGTATGTTTAATTATCACACTCTTGGTTGAGAAATTTGGGTGTTTGGGTGGAATTGAGTTGTGGATGTCCATTCCGCATTGTGTGAGATTAGTTAATTGATTTAGTTTCCATTGACGCTAGTCTTTCACTAAGTAATTAGTGAGTTGACTAGGACTTATGAATTGAGATCAATTACGTCTCTTGACTAATCCTCAAGGAGGATTGATTGATTTGAATTGATTCCACACAATTGCCATGTTTGTGGTCCACAACTAGGATAGGAATCCTAAATTCCCCAATTCTTGCCAAGAGTTGCCATTTACATTCCTTGCATGCTCATTTACTTTCTTGCTATTTACATTCCCTTTCTCTCTTGCTTTCCCAATCCCCCATGCTCTCTCTCATATCCACTGATTATGCACTTAATTGTAACTCCTAGGAAAGACGACCCGGGAGCTAAATACTCCCGGTTATAATTTGTTTTGTATTGTGATAACATTTGATTGATGGTCAATTTGTTGGGTTAGGACTATACTTACAATGCCAATTCCATTTTGATAATCAAATTCCTAACCTATGAAAATTGGGCATTGTCACAACCCATTTTCAGACTCTCTTGACACTTATCCTACATTGTCGAAGGCTCCCGAGTACAAGCCTAAAATGCCATATCCTCAGAGACTTCAAAAGGAGACCAAGGACAAGCAGTTTTCAAAGTTCTTGGAAGTCTTCAGAAAGTTGCAAATCAATATTCCTTTTGCTGAGGTTTTGGAGTAAATGCCTCTCTATGTCAAATTCATGAAGGAGTTGTTGTCAAAGAAGAAACCTTTAAAGGGAGATGAGACAGTGGTCTTGTCTAAGGAATGTAGTGCCATCATTCAGAATAACTTGCTAAGGAAGATGCCGGATCCAGGGAGTTTCCAAATTTCGTGTACCATTGGGAGCACCACCTTTGAGGAAGCCCTATGTGATCTGAGGGCAAGCATAAATCTAATGCCCTTATCTGTGATGAAGAAGCTGTAAATCCAAGAGGCACAACCCACAAGGATAGCATTACAGATGGCAGACAAATCTATGAAGTCTGCATACGGATTATTGGAGAATATCTTGGTCAAAGTAGGTAAGTTCTTCCTCCCAGTAGATTTTGTGATTCTTGACACAGGGGAGGATGAGAATGCCTCTATAATCCTAGGAAGACCATTCCTAGCCACTGGAAGAGCTCTGATTGATGCGGAAAAAGGTGAATTAGTGCTTAGAGTGCATAATGAGCAACTAGTATTTCATGTTTTAAAAGATATACATTCAGCAGGTGAAGAAGAGAGGTGCATGCAGACTGAGCTTATTAATCCAAACCTTCAAGAACCCCCTGATGATGCACAGCAGAATTTGTAGCTCAAACCTCCCTTGGTAACAATCAATAAAATTTCTCTTGACATCAAACCTAAGTTTGGTATCGGGAATGCATCACCCACCATGGTGGATGTTCCCAAAAAGAAGAAAGTACCCAGGGGATGGAGAAACAAAAAGATTTCCACTGAAGACTTCTACCCAGGAATGAAGGTGGTGTTGTCTAGTAATCCAGTGTGGTCTTATACAATAAACAAAATCCTCTCTCTAGAGCATATTGAGCTACGTTATGGGGACATAGGGAGAAGATTCACAATGAGAGGTGAAGAACTGAGCCCCTATGATCCTTCTCCTTAGAGGAGCTGACCGTCAAGCTAGTGACGATAAAGAAGCGCTTGTCGGGAGGCAACCCGATGGTTTCGTATCCTTAGTCTATTTTCCGTAGTAGCAATTTTATTATTTATTTGATTTTTATTGAGTTTTTACTGTTTTTTCTTTGTTTTACATGTGTTTTGATTATGTAGAAATTTTAGAACAGGAATCGGACACTTAGAAAAAATTTTGCCTACCCTGGAAAAGGTTGGCTCAGTCAAGTTGATGCCGAACATGGGATTTGCTTCTGGAAGGCCCACGCTGAACTTGGGAAATTCCAAGTTCAGTGTGGAGAATGATGTAAAAGAGAGTGCAATTGGGCCAAAAGGTCCACACTGGACTTGGAATTTCCCAAGTTCAGCATGGTGAATGACGCATAAAAGGAGCACAATTAAGCCAAAGCACTGAACTTCAATCCATCCAAGTTCGGCGTCAAATCTTATAAGTTCGCCGTCAAAATCTTTTATCCATCACCAAATCACAATGATTCCTTCCCCACATCCCTTCCTGATTCACTTCCCCTTCCTTCTTTCCCCATCTATATATATATATATATATATCACCCTTACTAACTACATCATGCATACGTTTTCTCTCCCCCCTATATATATCTATTTTAATTATTTTAACCTCTCTTGTCCTTTTCTCAATTTATTCTTTTTATATACTGATTTTTGGTTTTACTCTTCCGTGCACTTTTTATGTCCCTCCCTGTTTTCAGTTCTTCTTTGCTTGAGGACAAGCAAACTTTTAAGTTTGGTGTTGTCACTTCACTTGCGGATTTTTTGTTTATTTTAATGACACCAAAGGGAGGTGAATCATCTTCACGGAGGAGCACAGCTTGAAGAATGAAACGGCCACTAGGATAATTGAGGTGGTTGAGTTCCTTTCATTCTATATTCCTTCCTGTTCTTACTATGTTATGTTTCAATTTTTTGCTGTTTTGTTTTAGTTATTGCATGATCATTTGTTATTTCAATTCCTAGATCTAGTTTAATTCGCTATTTTTTTTATTTTGATATTTGATTTAAATTCTAAAGGGTGTCTCATGTATTGCTCACTGAGCTTGAAATTAAAAGAAAAGAAAGAAGAAAAAGATGTAATGCATAAGAAATTGAGTTTATATTTAATATTAGTCTGGTTTACTTAAATATGGTGGTATTATTGTGATTCTAAAAGCATGACATGAACAATACATATTTGAATTTGAATCAAAGGATGTTGGTGTATAAGGAACAGTGAATTTAGAGAACTATTATGAATTCTCTGAAGATTTAATCCTTAAAGCAAAAGAAAAATAAGAGCAAGGTCCAAGGCTCTGAGTATCAATGACTAGGGAGGTCTAACATGATTAAAAGCTCTAGTATTCTTGTGTCAAGTAACCCTTGAGACAGAACACTAAGAGTCAAGATCAAATACAGTAACAGAGTATGCCAAAGGCTTTGAGCACCACTGTTTGGGAGTAACTGAAAGAAAAATCAGAACTTCTAGAGAGTTCCCCAGTTAAGTGCTTGTGGCATTTTTGTGTCAAGTGAAGCTTGAGATGAAACATTTAAAGCCACGGCTAGGCTCAAGGTGCAAAGCACCAAAGGAAAGAGAATTAAAGAAAATTTGTTGTGTTCAAGGATTAATCCGAAGTAAAAAGACCAGAGAATTCATAATATTATCCGGATTCTAACTCCGAATGACAGTGACATTCCTCTTATTCAAGGGATAGTTAGATGCCAAAACTATTCCGGATTGCAGTGTGTAAACCTCACTTTAAGGAGAGGTAGGAACTTAATTGAATACTTGCTTCTCATGCAAATTCACATCCTGAGCCTATATTAGTTGGTTGCTTGAGGACAAGCAACAATTTAATTATCTTTTCCTAGTGAATTTGCATTTGAATTACTAAGTTTAATCAAGATTCAACTACTTTTAGCCATTATGAATGCTACTTTGAGTTGTTTACAATTTCTGTTTATTTCAGGTAGCATTCAGATGGATTTGACAGAGTTTTGTAGCAGAAAAAGAAGAAAGCGAATCATGTTGTCAACCCCGACCTCCTTGTAATCAAATAGGAATAACTTGAGTTACAGAGGTCAAATTGATGTGATTTCAGCGGCATTAGAAATCTAAACTCTAGAGCTTTCGAACGATATATAATAGTATACCCTTTTCTTCCATTTGGTTCGGCCTCCTCCACGCTGAACTTGGGGATCTCCAAGTTCAGCGCCAGGTTGAAGAAACTCCAAAGGGGAATGCGCATATCACCCCACGCTGAACTTGGATTGGACTCAAAGAAAAACCAATGAAGAAGCCACAGCCTCCTCCATGCTGAACTTGGAAATTCTCAAGTTCAGCGTGGACCTTAATGAAACAAGTGGTCCCCAATACGTCCAGAGGCTGCACGAGAAGCAATTAATAAATTTTGATTTAACTTTATTTCTTTTAAAAATAGGAAAAGATATTATTTAATTTTGAGTAAATATATTTTACATTAATTAGGATTAGATATAAAAGAAAAAAGAATCAGCCATTCAGGCTCTCTTCTCTTCTCTTCTACCTCATTCAGAAATTTACAGTTTTAACGAATCCTAGTTTTTCTCTCTGAACCATGAGCAACTAAACCTCCACTATTAAAGTTAGGAGCTCTGTCTATTGTATGGATTGCTACTATTATTTTTTTATTTTAATTCATGTACTGATTTATAATTCAAGAATTATTTTTGTTCTTTATCTTATGAATTTGGGTGGAACGGAATTATGATCTTTGTTCTAATTGAGTTCTTGTATAACTTGGAAAAGCTCTTTACTTGAACAACAGCTTGAAAACATATTCTCTTAAATTTCTAATTATCTAGACTTAACGAGATACGTGACATATAATCCTCTTATATTTGGGTAATTAGGATTTCTGTGGCATATAACTAGAATTGAACTTCACCCTCTAATTGGAATTAAGTGACCAAGGAATTGGCGGTTAATAAGAGTTAGAGGAGACTAAAAACGTCTAAGGAATTAGGGTTTAGTCACATATAGTTTGCCGTGAATTGAATCTTGCATGATTAAAAT
Source organism: Arachis ipaensis (assembly GCF_059453495.1). Classification (NCBI taxonomy): domain Eukaryota; kingdom Viridiplantae; phylum Streptophyta; class Magnoliopsida; order Fabales; family Fabaceae; genus Arachis; species Arachis ipaensis. The sequence continues at coordinate 61,337,780 of NC_142437.1, read as the reverse complement.
AGTTGGTAAGAAAAGTTAATCCGAAAAATAAATATCTCTGAAACCTTAACTGTTTTCTCCCATATTCACACCAATTTACTGCTTGCTTTCTAATATTCTGAATTTACTGTTAATGCTTTTAGACTCTCAAAACACCATTTTCTGTTTGTCTGACTAAGCCAATCACTCAACCATTGTTGCTTGATCCATCAATCCTCATGGGATCGACCCTCATTCACCTGAGGTACTACTTGGTACGACCCGGTGCACTTGCCGGTTAGTTTTTGGTTATAAATTCCGCACCAGGTATCTACAAGAGACTCTAATGCTTAAGTTAGGAAGGGCTTTAGGTAGGTTTTAGTAGGATAGAACGTGTGTATACCTGAGGGGATGTCAGTATATGTATAGTAGAGTTTGATGACTACCTTTTTTAGAGTAGTTCACCTTTAATTGATGGATAACCGTTCCGTTTATCTTTGAGAATTTGTTGGGATCTTTGTTTTAGGAGAGATAGAGATAGTAGGAGAAATTTGGGGAGGCAGTTACTTATTTGGATAAGTAACACTGGTCCTTGTCATTGTGTCCAACCTCTTTAAAGAGGTCGGGTAAATAGTTGAGGCCACCCTTTATGGGCGGGCCCTTTCATACTTGTTGGGCTTAGTCTTATGTCTTAGGTCAGGGTATGAATAGTGTCCATACTTGAGTCCAGACTTCTCAGGAGGTTGAATTCAAGCATTTTATGGTTTCATTTTTGACATCGGGTACACCACCTTAACGAGGTCGGGTACTCGACGTATTTTGAAATTTTGAACATTGCCTCTTTAAATAAAGGACGAACGTTGCGCGGCAGTCCACGCACGTCTTTAAAGAGGGCTGTGAAATGACTATTTTTCCTCTCATCTCTTGTAAAATGCTTCGCACTCTCCTTTTTCTCCTTTTTCCATTTCCGAAAATGCTTCCTTTGCTCCCTTCATCGCAAAAACTCCCTTATTTCTTTTCTTTGTTTGTTTCAATATTTTCTTTATCTTGATTCGTTCGAAAGAGTTCTTTGGTGAAGAGGATCGTCTATGACTTTGTTGCTTGACATGTCCTTCCATTCTTCGAATTTCATCAAGGTTGGTGTTTTTATCTCTTGACTTTATTCGTGACTGTTCTTGGGCTTTTCGAATCTGTTTCTTGTATTTGGGTGACATTTTGAGTAGTAGCAGAGATTCTTACATTGTTCATTTTGTTTGTATCTGGAAACTTCTTTGAAAAAGTTGTTAACTGCTGCTACTTTATTTACTAAGAACCCTTTTTGAAACTGTTTTTGTGGCCAGATATTACTATTACGAATGTTTGGCTATGTTTCTGGAATTTGGAGGAACTTGTTACCGTTTGTGATTTGTTGAGTGTATTTGTGTTGCCCCCAATGGTGTCATTGCTAGTAGTGTAGGAGGGACGCCATTTTTCTGCTTTCTGTTCTGAAAAGATCTTTTTGAAATCATGTTTTATGTTTTGTTGCTTTTGTCCGACTTCTTTTACTGGTGGCCAGGCTCCTTAGTGATGACTTGTTTATTTTGTATTTGTAGGTGTAGTATTTATGTCTCATTATGTAATTGTCAACATGTCATCAAAGGTCCCGTCTTCTTTATTATCTTGGGTAGATAGTACTGTCCTTCTTTCTGTTCTCGTAGTTGATAAAGAGTATGTTGATGTATTCCGTAGACATTATGGGCTATGTAAAAATCAGAAGGACGAACGGATTTATGAGTTAGTAGTGCCAGATCCTGACGAGAGAGTGTGTTTTACACTTTAGATAATTCAGAACGCCCATTTTTCTATGCATATGATTGCTTCTTTACAAAGTTAGGCATTAAACTTCCTTTTTCTGACTTTGAAACGAACATCCTCTGGACGTGTAATGTCACTCCTTTCCAACTTCATCGAAATTCTTGGGCTTGTTTGAAAATTTACCAGCTTTAATGTTAAGAGCTCGATTTCCAAACTTTTCTCAAGGTCTTCTCACCTTTTTGTCTTGACCAAGCCCGGGTCTTCAAAAGGGAAGTCTTCTAGGTTTTCCTTTCGCACTATTTAGGGTAGAAAGATTTTTTCCATTTTTGATAAATCCTTCCTTGACTTCAAAAACTATTTCTTTAAAATCTAAGCTATAAAGGGTGTCCGACCTTTCTATCTATAAGAAAATGATGAACCTTCTTTTCCAATGTACTGGAAGGAAAACCCTGTAATAGCTAAGTATAATGTAGAGGCCCTAGATGATCTTGAAAAGTGTGTGGTGGATGTGTTGGAAGAGTGCTGGGGTCGGGCTCTTCACTTGGACACTAAATATTTTCTAGGGGACCCCAGTCAGCTTCGGTCCGAGCTAGGTACCTTTCTGACCTTTAGCTTTACGACTTTCAATTGTAATTTGTTTAATTAAGGTGCCTTTAGTTATTTTATTGCAGAGAACATGGCTTAGCAATATTAATTATTTAATTAGACCCACCAAATATCGTATTTAAATCCTCTAATTCTCATTCTAACTTTTCGAATCTTATTTTGGGCAATATTAATTATTTAATTAGACCCACCAAATAAGAAATTTTGCCCTCAAATTTAGTGATTACCTGAGATTAACTCGGGATAATCCTTCCGCATCTCGGACTCCAACTCCCAACTATGCTCCTCAACTCCTGCTCGCTTCCAAGCAACTTTAACCAATGAAACTTCCTTTTCTCGTAGTTTCTTCATACTAGTGTCATTAATTCTCACTGGTGTTACTTGAAATGTTAAGTTCTCCCTCAACTCAACCGATTCGGTCTCTAACAAATGAGCTGCATCCGACGTGTACTTACAGAGTTGTGACACATGGAATACGTCATGCAAGTTAGACAAGTGAGGCGTTAAAGCTACTTGATAAGCCACCGGCCCAAATCATCTCAGAATCTCAAATGGCCCAATGAACCTCGGATTCAACTTCATTGTTTTGATTGCTCTTCCAATCCCGGTTGTCGGGGTAACTCTTAGAAATATATGTTCTCCCACATCAAATTCTAATGGTTTCCTTCTCTGATCCGCATAACTCTTCTGGCGACTCTGTGCCGTTAGAATCATCTCTCAAATCTTCTTAATATTCTCAGTAGTCTCTGCTACCAAATCCGAACCCAATACACTTGCTTCACCAGACTCATACTAACAAACTGGAGATTGACACTTCCGTCCATACAAGGCCTCATACAGAGCCATCCCAATGCTCGCATGAATGCTATTGTTATATGCAAACTCCACCAATGGCATATAACGGTCCCAACTTCTAGGTTGATCCAATACTCTTGCTCTTAGCATATCTTCCAATGTCTGAATGGTCCTTTCCGACTGTCCATCCATTTGTGGGTGACATGCGGTACTGAGACATAGCCTTGTACCGAAAGCTTTTTGGAAAGCTCCCCAAAACCTTGATGTGAATCGGGGAACACGGTCCAACACTATGCTCGATGGCACACCGTGCAATCTTATGATCTCCTTGATGTACAATTGATGAGCGGATAATTTATACCCTTTTTGGCATTATTTTTACATAATTTTTAGTAAGATTTAGTTACTTTTTATTATATTTTTATTATTTTTTATTCAAAAATCACATTTCTGGACTTTACTATGAGTTTGTGTGTTTTTCTATGATTTCAGATATTTTTTGGCTAAAATTGAGGGACCTGAGCAAAAATCTGATTCAGAGGCTGAAAAAGGACTACAGATGCTGTTGGATTCTGACCTCCCTGCACTCGAAGTGAATTTTCTAGAGCTACAGAACCCCAATTGGCGCGCTCTTAATTGAATTGGAAAGTAGACATCCTGGAATTTTCAGCAATATATAATAGTCCATACTTTGCTCAAGATTTGATGGCCCAAACTGTCGTTCAAAGTCAGCCTAAAACATCTTAGCGTAAAACGCCCAAACTGGCACCAAAATTGGAGTTAAACGCCCAAATTGGAACCAAAGCTGTCGTTTAACTCCAGGAACAGCCTAAGCACGAAAAAGCTTCAATGCTCAGCCTAAGCACACACCAAGTGGGCCCCGGAAGTGGATTTCTGCACTATCTGCACTTAGTTACTCATTTTCTATAAACTCTAGTTACTAGTTTAGTATAAAAACTACTTTTAGAGATTTATTCTGAATCCAGTTTTCATGTTTTGAAGCTGAGACCATTGTACACGTCTAGAGGCTGGCCTCACGGCCATGCCTAGACCTTTTTCACTTATGTATTTTCTACGGTGGAGTTTCTATACCCCATAGATTAAGGTGTGAAGCTCTGCTTTTCTTCATAAATTAATGCAATTACTACTGTTTTTCTATTCAATTCATGCCTACTTCTTCTCCAAGATATACTCTCGTACTTAATTCAATTAAGTCAGAATGAAGGGGTGACCCGTGACAATCACCCAATGTTCGTTACTCGCTTAGCCAAGGTCGCGTGCGTAATAACCACAAAGCGATTTATATGATGTTCAACGTAGTCATTGGACGACAGCTGGAGTAAATTCTCTTGGGTTTCTAATCTAAGATTAGAACCTTTGTGGTATAGGCTAGAATTATTGGCAGCCATTCCTGGGATCCGGAAAGTCTAAACCTTGTCTGTGGTATTCTGAGTAGGATCCGGGATCCAGAAAGTCTAAATCTTGTATGTGGTATTCTGAGTAGGATCTAGGAAGGGATGACTGTGATGAGCTTCAAACCTGCGAATGTGGGGCACAAGTGACAATGTGCAAAAGGACAATGGTCTATTCCGACGCTAGTGGGAACCGACAGATGATTAGCCGTGCGTTGACAGCGCATATGGATTTGTTTTCATCCGAGAGGATCATACAACTTGCCATGGAAGGAGGTAACGCATGGTTGGAAGAAGGCAGTAGGAAAGCAGAAGTTCAGATACAACAAAGCATATCTAGACACTTATCTGAAATTCCCACCGATGAATTACATAAGTATCTCTATCTTATTTTATATTTTATTTATGTTTTAATTATCAAAACCTCATAACCATTTGAATCTGCCTAACTGAGATTTACAAGGATGACCATAGATTGCTTTAAGCCGACAATCTCCGTGGGATTGACCTTTATTCACGTAAGGTAATACTTGGACGACCTAGTGCAGTTGTTAGTTAGTTGTGCGGAGTTGTGAAAAAGAATTGAGATTACAATTGTGTGTACCAAGTTTTTGGCGCCGTTGCCGGGGATTGTTTGAGTTTGGACAACTGACAGTTCATCTTGTTGCTCAGATTAGGTAATTTTATTTTATTTTTAAAGCTTTTTATTTTCAAAAAAAATTTCATAAAAAATAAATAAATTATTCTATGTTCTTCAGAATTTTTAAGAATGAATTCTAGAGTTTCAAATGATGCTTTTATCATCACAGGAGCTAATTGATTCCCATCAATTTTGCTGTTGTATGTAATGTCCTGCTGAAGCTTGCTAGCTATGTCTAATCTTTTTAGACTGAAGCTTTAGACTAACATTGCATGATTCTTGGAATTCCTATTAAGAATTTTGAAATCCTTATTTTTATTTTTCTAAATAATTTTCGAAAAATCCAAAAGATTTTAATAAAATCATAAAAACCAAAAATTTTGTGTCTCTTGTTTGAGTCCTGTGTCAAATTTTAAGTTTGGTGTCAATTGCATGTTTTTAATCTTTCTTTAATTTTCGAAAATTCATCATGTGTTCTTCATTGATCTTCAAATTGTTCTTGATGATTTCCCTTGATTGATCTTTAAATTTTCTTGTTTGGTGTTTTTTCTTATTTTTCATATGCATTCTTGAATTATTAGTGTCTAAAGTTTAAAAATTTTTAAGTTTGGTGTCTTGCATATTTTTCTTTTCTTAAAAATTTTCAAAAATAAGTTCTTGATGTTCATCTTGATCTTCAAAGTGTTCTTGGTGTTCATCTTGACATTCAAAGTGTTCTTGTATGCATTATTAGTTTTAATCATAAACTTTTTTGTTTTGTGTCATTTTTATGTTTTTCGCTCTCCTCATTAAAAATTCAAAAATAAAAAAATATATTTCCCTTATTTTTCTGATAAATTTCAAAATTTTGAATTGATTTAGTCAAAAAGTTTTAAAAATTTAGTTGTTTCTTATTAGTCAAGTCAAAATTTCAATTTAAAAATTCCATCTTTTTCAAATCCTTTTCAAAAATCAAATCTTTTTCATTTTTTCTTCATATTTTCGAAAACTTTATAAATTTGATTTTCAAAATATTTTTCTTATTTTATTTCATATTTTTGAAATTAATGTTAACATTTAATATTTAGATTAAAAAATTTTCAAGTTGTTACTTGCCTATTAAGAAAGGATCAATCTTTAAATTCTAAAAGCATATCTTTTAGTTTCTTGTTAGTCAAGTAATCAACTTTAATTTCAAAAATCAAATCTTTTTAATTTCCTTTTCAAATCTTTTTCAAAATGATTTTCAATCATATCTTTTTCAAAATCAATTTCAAAATCCTTCCTAACTTCCTATCTCTTCAAAATTGATTTTCAAATCTTTTTCAATTAACTAATTGACTTTTTGTTTGATTTTAAAAGTTTTTTATTTCAATCATATCTTTTTCAAAACCACCTAACTACTTTTCTCTCTCTAATTTTCAAAAATCACTAACACTTTTTCAAAAATCTTTTTAATTACTTAATTTAGTTAGTTTTCAAATTTTATTTTATCTCTTCTCTTAAATTTCGAATTGTAACTAATAATTAAAATAAAAACAAAAATATTTTGCTTTTATTTTAATTTAAATTCGAATTCTCTCTCCTTCTCTCATCTCTTTCTATTCATTTATTTAATCACTAACACTTCTCTTCTTTTTAAAATTCGAACCCTCTCTTCCTCTCTGTGTTCGAATTTTTCTCTTCTCATTCTTCTACTCTTCTCTTCTTCTACTCACATAAAGGAATCCATATACTGTGACATAAAGGATTCCTATTCTTGTTGAAGCTGATCCAGAACCTGAAAGGACTCTAAAGAGGAAGCTAAGAGAAGCTAAATCACAACACTTTGGAGAGGACCTGACAGGATTTTTCGAAAAAGAAGAAGAGATGGCCGAATCCAACAACAATGGTGGAGATGCAAGGAAGATGCTTGGTGACTTTATTGCACCCTCTTCTGACTTCTGTGGAAGAAGCATCTCAATTCCTGCAATTGGAGCAAACAACTTTAAGCTTAAGTCTCAATTAATTTCTCTGATGCAGCAGAATTGCAAGTTTCATGGACTTCTATTGGAAGATCCTCATCAGTTCTTAGCTAAATTCTTGTAAATCTGTGACACTGTTAAGACCAATGGGGTTAATCCTGAGGTCTAGAGACTTATGCTTTTCCCCTTTGCTGTAAGAGACAAAGCTAGGACTTGGTTGGACTCACAACCTAAAGATAGCCTGAACTCTCGGGAAAAGTTGGCCAATGCTTTCTTGGCCAAATTTTTTCCACCTCAATAGTTGAGCAAGCTTAGAGTGGAAGTCCAAACCTTCAGACAGAAGGAAGGTGAATCCCTCTATGAAGCTTGGGAAAGACACAAGCAATTGATCAGAAGGTGTCCTTCTAACATGTTTTCAGAATGGAGCATCATATGTATATTCTATGATGGTCTGTCTGAAGTGTTGGTACGCGAAATCATGATTATTCATTCCCTGGCTATAGAACCAAAAACTTGGTGTGGAGAATGTGATCTCAAGACTTCTTCACAATTCCGTGTAACTGACCAGCAAGTGCACTGGTTCGTCCAAGTAATACCTTACGTGAGTAAGGGTCGATCCCACGGAGATTGTCAGCTTGAAGCAAGCTATGGTCATCTTTTAAATCTCAGTCAGGCAGATTCAAATGATTATGAGGTTTTGATAATTAAAATATAAATAAAATATAAAATAAGATAGAAATACTTATGTAATTCATTGGTGGAATTTCAGATAAGCGTATGGAGATGTTTGTTGCTTCTGAATTTCTGCTTTCCTACTGTTTTCATTCAACCATTCATACTCCTTTCCATGGCAAGCTGTATGTTGGGGGATCACCGTTTTCAATGGCTACCGTCCGTCCTCTCAGTGAAAATGGTCCAAATGCGCTGTCACCGTACGACTAATCATCTGTCGGTTCTCACTCATATTGGAATAGGATCCATTGATCCTTTTGCGTCTGTCACTACGCCCAACACTCGTGAGTTTGAAGCTCATCACAGTCATCCCATCCCAGATCCTACTCGGAATACCACAGACAAGGTTTAGACTTTCCGGATCTCAAGAATGCTGCAGATTGATTCTAACTTATACCACGAAGACTCTGATCTCAAGGAATTGAAGGCTCTGTTGTCAGGAGAGACAATCAAACGCATGGACCAGGAATCCAAGAGATATGCATTCAAGCTTGTTTTCATGTAGAACAGAAGTGTTTGTCAGGCACGCGTTCATAAGTGAGAATGGTGATGAGTGTCACTTGATCATCACATTCATCATGTTCTTATGTGCGAATGAATATCTTAGAATAAGAATAAGCTTTAGTTGAATATAAAACCAATAGTACTTTGCATTAATTCATGAGGAACAGCAGAGCTTCACACCTTAATCTATGGGGTGTAGAAACTCCATTGTTGAAAATACATAAGTGATAATGGTCCAGGCATGGCTGAATGGCCAGCCCCCAAAACGTGATCCAAGATGAAAAGATAGATTCCAAAATGATCTAAAGATGTGAAATAAATCACTAAAAGTAGTCTTTATACTAAACTAGTCACTAGGGTTTACAGAAAATGAGTAACTAAGTACAGATAGTGCAGAAATCCACTTCTGGGGCCCACTTGGTGTGTACTCGGGCTGAGCATTGAAGCTTTCACGTGTAGAGACTCTTCTTGGAATTAAACGCCAGCTTTGGTGCCAGTTTGGGCGTTTAACTCCAGCTTTTATGCCAGTTCTGGCGTTTAACGCCAGAATAGGGTAGAAAATGGGCATTCAAACGCCAGTTTGCGTTATCAAAACTCGGGCAAAGTATGGACTATAGCTCCAGAAAATTGGGTTTCTATAGCTCCAGAAAATCCATTTCAAGTGCAGGGAGGTCAGAATCCAACAGCATCTGCAATCCTTTTTCAGCCTCTGAATCAGATTTTTGCTCAGGTCCCTCAATTTCAGCCAGAAAATACCTGAAATCACAGAAAAATACAAAAACTCATAGTAAAGTCCAGAAATGTGAATTTTGCTTGAAAACTAATAAAAATATACTAAAAAGTAGCTAGATCCTACTAAAAACTACCTAAAAATAATGCCAAAAAGCGTATAAATTATCCGCACATCACAACACCAAACTTAAATTTTTGCTTGTCCCCAAGCAACTGAAAATCAAATAGGATAAAAAGAAGAGAATATACTATAAATTCCAAAATATCAATGAAACTTATCTCCAATTAGATGAGCGGGACTAGTAGCTTTTTGCCTCTGAACAGTTTTGGCATCTCACTTTATCCTTTGAAGTTCAGAATGATTGGCATCTATAGGAACTCAGAATTTAGATAGTGTTATTGATTCTCCTAGTTCACTATGTTTATTCTCGAACACAACTACTTTATGAGTCTTGGCCGTGGCCCTAAGCACTTTATTTTCCAGTATTACCACCGGATACATAAATGCCACAGACACATAACTGGGTGAACCTTTTCAGATTGTGACTCAGCTTTGCTAGAGTCCCCAGTTAGAGGTGTTCAAGGTTCTTAAGCACACTCTTTTTGCTTTGGATCATGACTTTAACCGCTCAGTCTCAAGCTTTTCACTTGACACCTCCACGCCACAAGCACATGGTTAAGGACAGCTTGGTTTAGCCGCTTAGGCCAGGATTTTATTCCTTTGGACCCTCCTATCCATTAATGCTCAAAGCCTTGGATCCTTTTTACCCTTGCCTTTTAGTTTAAAGGGTTACTGGCTTTTTTCTCTTGCCTTTTGGTTTAAAGAGCTCTTGGCTTTTTCTGCTTGCTTTTTCTTTTTCTTTCTTTTTTTTCTTTTATTTTCGCCATTTTTTTTTTGCAAGCCTTGTTTTTCACTTCTTTTTCTTTCTTGAACAATCAATTTTATAATTTTTCAGATTATCATTAACATTTCTCCTTTTTCATTATTCTTTCAAGAGCCAACAATTTTAACATTCATAAACTTCACTATAAAAAATATGCACTGTTCAAGCATTCATTCAGAAAGCAGAAAGTATTGTCACCACATCAAAATAATTAAACTAATCTCAAGGATGAATTCGAAATTCAAGTACATCTTGTTATTTTGCATTTAGAACAATTTTTTTATTTAAGAAAGGTGATGGATTCATAGGACATTCATAGCTTTAAGGCATAGACACTAGATACTAATGATCGTGTAATAAAGACACAAACATAAATAAACATAAAGCATAGAGAACGAAAACAGAGAGAAAAAAATAAATAGACAAGGAGATTAAGGAACGGGTCCACCTTAGTGAGGGTGGCGTCTTCTTCCTCTTGAAGAACCAATGGTGCTCTTGAGCTCCTCTATGTCTCTTCCTTGCCTTTGCTGCTCCTCTCTCAAAGCTCTTTGATCTTCTCTAATCTCATGGAGAATGATGGAGTGCTCTTGGTGCTCCATCCTTAGTTGTCCCATGTTGGAATTTAATTCTCCTAGGGAGGTGTTAATTTGCTCCCAATAATTTTGTGGAGGGATTTCATGATGAGGAATTTCCTCATGCTCTTGTTGAGGTCCATGAGTGGGCTCTCTTGTTTGTTCCATCCTCTTTTTAGTGATGTGCTTGTTCTCTTCAATGAGGATATCTCCCTCTATGACAATCCCAGCCGAATTGCAGAGGTGACAAATGAGGTGAGGAAAGGCTAACCTTGCCAAAGTGAAGGACTTGTCAGCCACCTTGTAGAGTTCTTGAGGTATAATCTCATGAACTTCCACCTCCTCCCCAATCATGATACTATGGATCATGATGGCCCGATCCACAGTTACTTCGGATAGGTTCCTAGTAGGAATGATAGAGCGTTGGATGAACTCCAACCATCCCCTAGCTACAGGCTTAAGGTCCGGTCTTTTCAATTGAACCGATTTACCTCTTGAGTCACTTTTCCATCTAGCTCCTTCCACACATATGTCCATGAGGACTTGGTCTAACCTTTGATCAAAGTTGACCCTTCTAGTGTAGGGGTGTGCGTTTTCTTGCATCATTGGCAAGTTGAACGCCAACCTTACATTTTCCGGACTGAAATCTAAGTATTTCCCCCGAACCGTTGTAAGCCAATTCTTTGGATTCGGGTTCATACTTTGATAATGGTTCCTAGTGACCCATGCGTTTGCATAAAACTCTTGAACCATTCAGATTCTGACTTGTTGAATAGGATTGGAAAGAACTTCCCATCCTCTTCTTCGAATCTCATGTCGGATCTCCGGATACTCACTCCTTTTGAGCTTGAAAGGGACCTCAGGGATCACCTTCTTCTTGGCCACAACTTCATAGAAGTGGTCTTGATGGACCTTTGAGATGAATCTCTCCATCTTCCATGACTTGGAGGTGGAAGATTTTTCCTTCTCTTTCCTCTTTCTAGAGGTTTCTCCGGCCTTAGGTGTCATAAATGGTTATGGAAAAACAAAAAGCAATGCTTTTACCACACCAAACTTAAAGTGTTTGCTCGTCCTTGAGCAAAGAAGAAAGAATGAAGGAGAAGAAGAAGAAAATAGAGGAGATGGAGGATAAGGGTGAGTTCGGCCAAGGGGGTAAAAGGTGTTTGTGATGTGTGAAATTGAAGGAATGATGAGGGGTATATATAGGAGTGGGGGGAGGCTTGGTTTGTGTATTTGGGGTTGGGTTTGGGAGGGAAAAAGAGTTTTGAATTTGAAGGTAGGTGGTGTTTTGGGGAAAAGTGAATGAGGTGATTGGTGAAGGGTATTTGGGGAAGAGGGTAAGATTTGATAGGTGAAGGGTATTTGGGGAAGAGTGTTATGGAAAGGTGTGAAGAGGAGAGAAGAAGAGGTGGGGTAGATGGGGATCCTGTGGGGTCCACAGATCCTGTCGGGTCAAGGACTTTAACATCCCTGCTCCATTTAAGCGTGCAAGATGCCCTTAGAGTGCAATTCTGGCGTTAAACACCAGATTGCTGCTTGTTTCTGGTGTTTAACGCCAGCTTTTCTCCCTTTCTTGGCGTTTAACGCCAACTTGGTGCCCTGTTCTGGCGTTAAACGCCAGTCTGGTGCCTATTTCTGGCGTTAAACGTCAGTCTGGTGCCCATTTCTGGCGTTAAACGCCCAAAATGGTGCCAGACTGGGTGTTAAACGCCCATTTTGCTACTCTTACTGGCGTTTAAACGCCAGTAAGCTCTTCCTCCATGGTGAGCTATTTTTAATGCTATTTTTCATTCTATTTTTGATTTTTCAGTTGTTTTTGTGACTTCACATGATCATCAACCTAAAGAAAACATAAAATAACAATGGAAAATAAATAGATATAATTAAATAACATTGGGATGCCTCCCAATAAGCACTTCTTTAATGTCAATAGCTTGATAGTGAGCTCTCATGGAGCCTCACAGATAATCAGAGCAGGGTTGGGGCCTCTCAACACCAAACTTAGAGTTTGGTTGTGGCCTCTCAACACCAAACTTAGAATTTGGTTGTGGCCTCCCAACACCAAACTTAGAGTTTGAATGTGGGGGGTTTTATTTGACTCTGTATTGAGAGAAGCTTTTCATGCTTCCTCTCCGTGGTTACAGAAGGAGAACCTTGAGTCTTGAATACAAGGTAGTCCTCATTCAACTTGAGGACTAACTCTCCTCTGTTAACATCAATCACAGCTTTTGCTATGGCTAGGAAGGATCTGCCAAGGATGATGGATTCATCCTCATCCTTCCCAGTGTCTAGGATTATGAAATCAGCAGGGGTGTAAAGGCCTTCAACCTTCACTAGCACGTCTTCTACTAGTCCATAAGCCTATTTCATTGATTTGTCTGTCATCTCTAGTGAGATTCTTGTAGCTTGTACCTCAAAGATTCCCAGTTTCTCCATTACAGAGAGTGGCATGAGGTTTATCCCTGACCCTAGGTCGCATAGAGCCTTCTCAAAGGTCATGGTGCATATAGTACAAGGTATGAAGAATTTTCTGGGATCCGGTTTCTTCTGAGGTAATGTCTGCCTCATTAATGCATTCAGTTCATTGGTGAATAAGGGGGGTTCATCCTCCTAAGTCTCAGTACCAAATAAATTAGCATTCAGCTTCATGATTGCTCCTAGATATTTAGCAACTTTCTCTTCAGTGATGTCTTCATCCTCTTCAGTGGAAGAATATTTATCAGAGCTCATGAATGGCAGAAAGAAGTTCAATGGAATCTCTATGGTCTCTGTATGAGCCTCAGATTCCTTTGGTTCCTCAAAGGGAAACTCCTTTCTGTCCAGAGGACGTCCCATGAGGCTTTTCTCACTGGGACTCACGTCCTCCTCACTCTCTCCAAGTTCGGCCATGTTGGTCATGGTTATGGCCTTGCACTCTCTCTTGGAATTTTCTTCTGTATTGCTTGGGAGAGTACTGGGAGGAGTTTCAGTAATCTTCTTACTCAGCTGACCCACCTGTGCCTCTAAATTTCTAATGGAGGACCTTGTTTCATTCATGAAACTTAGTGTGGTCTTGGATAGATCAAAGACTATGGTTGCCAGGCCAGAATGGCTCTGTTCAGAATTCTCTGTCTGTTGCTGAGAAGATGATAGAAAAGGCTTGCTATTGCTAAACCTATCTCTTCCATCATTATTATTGAAGCCTTGTTGAGGCTTCTGTTGGTCCTTCCATGAGAAAATTGGATGATTTCTCCCTGAAGGATTATAGGTGTTTCCATAGGGTTCTCCCATGTAATTCACCACTGCCATTGCAGGGTTCTCAGGATCATAAGCTTCTTCTTCAGAAGATGCTTCTTTAGTACAATTGGATGCAGCTTGCAATCCATTCAGACTCTAAGAAATCATTTTGACTTACTGAGTCAATATTTAGTTCTGAGCCAATATGGCATTCAGAGTATCAATTTCAAGAACTCCCTTCTTCTGAGGTGTCCCATTGTTCACAGGACTCCTCTCAAAGGTGTACATGAACTGGTTATTTGCAACCATTTCAATGAGTTCCTGAGCTTCTGCAGGGGTTTTCAGATGAAGAGATCCTCCTGTAGAATGGTCCAATGACATTTTTGACAACTCAGACAGACCATCATAGAATATACATATGATGCTCCATTTTGGAAGCATGTTAGTAGGACACCTTTTGATCAATTGCTTATATCTTTCCCAAGCTTCATAGAGGGACTCACCTTCCTTCTGTCTGAAGGTTTAGATTTCCACTCTAAGCTTGCTCATCTTTTGAGGTGGAAAGAATTTGGCTAGGAAAGCACTGACCAGCTTTTCCCAAGAGTTCAGGCTTTCCTTAGGTTGTGAATCCAACCATGTTCTAGCTCTGTCTCTTACAGCAAAAGGGAAAAGCATAAGCCTGCAGACCTCGGGATCCACTCCATTAGTCTTGACAGTGTCACAGATTTGCAAGAATTCAGCTAAGAACTGATGAGGATCTTCCAATGGAAGTCCATGAAACTTGCAATTCTGTTGTATTAGAAAAACTAATTAAGGCTTAAGCTCAAAGTTGTTTGCTCCAATGGCAGGAAATGAGATGCTTCTTCCATAGAAATTAGAAGTTGGTGTAGTAAAATCACCAAGCACCTTCCTTGCATTATTGTTGTTGGGTTCGGCCATAGCTATTTTCTCTGTTTTGAAAATTTTAGTTAGGTCATCTTCAGAGTATTGTGCTTTAGCTTCTCTTAGTTTCCTCTTAAGAGTCCTTTTAGGTTCAGGATCAGCTTCAACAAGAATGCCTTTATCCTTGTTCCTAATCTGAGCAACAAGATAAACCGTCAGTTGTCCAAACTCGAACAATCTCCGGCAATGGCGCCAAAATCTTGGTACGCGAAATCGTGATTATTCATTCCCTGGCTATAGTGCCAAAAACTTGGTGTGGGAGAACGTGATCTTAAGACTTTTTAACAATTCCGTGTAACTGACCAGCAAGTGCACTAGGTCGTCCAAGTAATACCTTACATGAGTAAGGGTCGATCCCACAGAGATTGTCGGCTTGAAGCAAGCTATGGTCATCTTGTAAATCTCAGTCAGGCGGATTCAAATGATTATGAGGTTTTGATAATTAAAATATAAATAAAATATAAAATAAGATAGAAATACTTATGTAATTCATTGGTGGGATTTCAGATAAGCGTATGGAGATGTTTGTTGCTTTTGAATCTCTGCTTTTCTACTGTCTTCATTCAACCATTCATACTCCTTTCCATGGCAAGCTGTATGTTAGGGGATCACCATTGTCAATGGCTACCATCCGTCCTCTCAGTGAAAATGGTCCAAATGTGCTGTCACCGCACGCATAATCATCTGTTGGTTCTCACTCATGTTGGAATAGGATCCATTGATCCTTTTGCGTCTGTCACTACGCCCAACACTCATGAGTTTGAAGCTCTTCATAGTCATCCCATCCCAGATCCTACTCGAAATACCACAGATAAGGTTTAGACTTTTCGGATCTCAAGAATGCTGCTAATTGATTCTAGCTTATACCACGAAGACTCTGATCTCAAGGAATTGAAGGCTCTATTGTCAGGAGAGACAATCAAACGCATGGACCAGGAATTCAAGAGATATGCATTCAAGCTTGTTTTCATGTAGAACAAAAGTGTTTGTCAGGTACACGTTCATAAGTGAGAATGGTGATAAGTGTCACTTGATCATCACATTCATCATGTTCTTATGTGCGAATGAATATCTTAGAAAAAGAATAAGCTTGAATTGAATATAAAACCAATAGTACTTTGCATTAATTCATGAGGAACAACAGAGCTCCACACCTTAATTTATGGGGTGTAGAAACTCCACTGTTGAAAATACATAAGTGATAATGGTCCAGGCATGGCCGAATGGCCAGCCCCCAAAACATGATCAAAGATGAAAAGATAGATTCCAAAATGATCTAAAGATGTGAAATAAATCACTAAAAGTAGTTTTTATACCAAACTAGTCACTAGGGTTTACAGAAAATGAGTAACTAAGTGCAGATAGTGCAGAAATCCACTTCTGCGGCCCACTTGGTGTGTGCTTGGGCTGAGCATTGAAGCTTTCTCGTGTAGAGACTCTTCTTGGAGTTAAACGCCAGCTTTGGTGCCAGTTTGGGCGTTTAACTCCAGCTTTTATTCCAGTTCTGGTGTTTAACGCTAGAATAGGGTAGAAAGTGGGCGTTCAAACGCCAATTTGCGTTATCAAAACTCGGGCAAAGTATGGACTATTATATATTTCTGGAAATCCTAGGATGTCTACTTCCCAACGCAATTGAGAGCATGCCAATTGGGTTTCTGTAGCTCCAGAAAATCCATTTCGAGTGCAGAGAGGTCAGAATCTAACAGCATCTGCAATCCTTTTTCAGCCTCTGAATCAGATTTTTGCTCAGGTCCTTCAATTTCAGCCAGAAAATACCTGAAATCACAGAAAAACACACAAACTCATAGTAAAGTCCAGAAATGTGAATTTTTCTTGAAAACTAATAAAAATATACTAAAAGGTATCTAGATCCTACTAAAAACTACCTAAAAATAATGCCAAAAAGCGTATAAATTATCCACTCATCAAGTGTCCAAGATGTCATTGGATCACTCTGCTGGTGGCTCTCTTCACCTGAAGAAGATGCCTACAGAAGCCCAGGAACTCATTGAAATGGTTGCAAATAACCAGTTCGTGTACACTTCTGAAAGGAATCCTGTGAATAATGGGACAACTCAGAAGAAAGTAGTTCTTGAGATTGATACTCTGAATGCAATGTTGGCTCAGAATAAAATATTGACTTAGCAAGTCAATATGATTTCTCAGAGTCTGTCTAGAATGCAAGCTGCATCAGGCAGTACTAAGGAGGCTTCATCTGAAGAAGAAGCCTATGATCCTGGGAATCCTGCAATGGCAGAGTTGAATTACATGGGAGAATCCTATGGAAACACCTATAACCCTTTATGGAGGAATCATCCTAATCTCTCATGGAATGATCAACAGAAGCCTAATCAAGGCTTCAATAATAATAATGGTAGAAGAAACCAGTTTGGCAATAGCAAACCTTTCCCATCATCTTCTCAGCAACAAACAAAGAATTCTAAGCAGAGCCACTCTGACTTAGCAACTGTAGTCTCTGATCTATCTAAGACCACTCTCAGTTTCATGACTAAAGCAAAGTCCTCCATTAGAAATTTGGAGGCGCAAGTGGGTCAGCTGAGTAAAAAAGTTACTGAACTCCCTCCCAGTACTCTCCCAAGCAATACAGAAGAGAATCCAAAAAGAGAGTGCAAGGCCATAAACATGTCTCACACGGCTGAACCTGTAGAGGAGGGAAAGGCAGTTATTTCCAGTGAGGAAAACCTCAATGGACGTCCACTGGCCTCCAAGGAGTTCCCTAATGAGGAACCAAAGGAATCTGAGCCTCATATAGAGACCATAGAGATTCCACTAAACTTACTGTTGCCATTCATGAGCTCTGAGGAGTATTCTTCCTCTGAAGAGGATGAAGATATTGCTGAAGAGCAAGTTGCTCAATATCTAGGAGCAATCATGAAGCTGAACACCAAGTTATTTGGTAATGAGACTTGGGAGGATGAACCTCCATTGCTCATCAATGAACTAAATGATCTGGTTCAACTGAAATTACCTCAGAAAAAACAGGATCCTGAAAAGTTCTTAATACCTTGTACCATAGGCACCATGACCTTTAAGAAGGCTCTGTGTGACCTTGGGTCAAGTATAAACCTGATGCTACTCTCTGTAATGGAGAAACTAGGGATCTTTGAGGTGCAAGCTGCAAGAATCTCATTAGAAATGATAGACAATTCAAGGAAACAGGCTTTTGGACTTGTAGAGGATGTCTTAGTGAAGGTTGAAGGCTATTACAACCTTGCTGATTTTATAATCCTAGACACTGGGAAGGATGAAGATGAATCCATCATCCTTGGAAGACCCTTCCTAGCCACAGCAAGAGCTGTGATTGATATGGACAGAGGAGAGCTAGTCCTTCAATTGAATGAAGACTACCTTGTGTTTAAGGCTCAAGGATCTTCTTCTGTAACTATGGAGAGGAAGCATGAAAAGCTTCTCTCAATACAGAGTCAAACAAAACCCCCACACTCAACTTCTAAGTTTGGTGTTGGGAGGCCACCATTAAGCTCTAAGTCTCTGTGAAGCTCTCTAAGAGCTTCACTGTCAAGCTATTGACATTAAAGAAGCGCTTATTGGGAGGCAACCTAATGTTATTTAATTATATTTATTTTATTTTCCATTGTTATTTTATATTTTTTTAGGTTGATGATCTTGTGAAGCCACAAAAACAACTGAAAAATCAAAAACAGAATGAAAAACAGCATTAAAAATAGCACACTCTGGAGGCAGGCTTACTGGCATTTAAACGCCAGTAAGGATAGCAGAATGGGCGATTAACGCCCAGCCTGGCAACATTCTGGGTGTTAAATGCCAGAATGGGCAGCACTCTGGGCGTTTAACGCCAGAAAGGGCTGTCTGGCATCTGGCTGGCGTTAAACGCCAGAAATGGGCATCTGATTGGCATTTAACGCCAGAAATGGGTAGTAGAGTGGCGTTTAACGCTAGGAAAGGTAGCAGAGCTGGCATTAAACCCCAGGAAAGGTAGCAAAGTTGGCGTTTAACGCTGGATTTGGCACACTAAGGGCGTTTGAATGCCAGATTGGTGCAAGGACTCGAATTCCTTGACATCTCAGGATCTGTCGACCCCACAGGATCCCCACCTACCCCACTTCTTCTTCTCTCCTCTTCACACCTTTCCATAACACTCTTCCCCAAACACCATTGACCAATTCCATCAAAACCTCTTCCCCAAACACCCCTCATCTATCAAATCTTACCCTCTTCCCCATACTCTCTTCACCACTCACATCCATCCATCATTAAACCCCACCTACCTCACCATTCAAATTCAAACCACTTCCCTTCCAAACCCACCCACTCATGATCGAAACCCCTGGTGCACGAAATTAAAATCACACTTTTGCAACTCCGCACAACTAACCAGCAAGTGCACTGGGTCGTCCAAGTAATACCTTACGTGAGTAAGGGTCGATCCAACGGAGATTGTTGGCTTGAAGCAAGCTATGGTTATCTTGTAACTCTTAGTCAGAATATCAATAATTCTCAGATTTAATTGTAAAAAGTAAAAGAACATGAAATAAATACTTGTTATGTAGTAATGAAGAACATGTTGAGGCTTTGGAGATGCTTTGTCTTCTGATTCTCTGCTTTCCTACTATCTTATTCTTCATGCACGCAAGGCTCCTTCCATGGCAAGCTTTAAGTTGGGCATCACCGTTGTCAATGGCTACTTCCCATCCTCTCAGTGAAAATGTTCCAAATGCGCTGTCACCGCACGGCTAATCATCTGTCGGTTCTCGATCATGTCGGAATAGGATCCATTGATCCTTTTGCGTCTGTCACTACACCCAACACTCGCGAGTTTGAAGCTCGTCACAGTCATCCCTTCCCAGATTCTACTCAGAATACCACAGACAAGGTTTAGACGTTCCGGATCTCAGGAATGGCCGCCAATAATTCTAGCTTATACCACGAAGACTCTGATCTGAATCATGAGGCCAAGAGATATGCATTCAGTCTAAGGTAGAACGGAGGTGGTTGTCAGACACGCGTTCATAGGTGAGAATGATGATGAGTGTCACGGATCATCACATTCATCAGGTTGAAGTGCGAATGAATATCTTAGAATAGAAGCAAGCGTGATAGAATGGAAAATAGTGGTAATTGCATTAATTCATGAAGAACAGCAGAGCTCCTCACCTCCAACAATGGGGTTTAGAGACTCATGCCATAGAGAATACAATAAGAAACGTGTAAAGTGTCATGATGTACAAGATGAATCACTAAAAGTAGCTTTTATAGTAAACTGGTGACCTAGGGTTACAGAAAATGAGTAACCTAGGGTGTTCAGTGTAAAAATCCACTTCCGGGGCCCACTTGGTGTGTGCTTGGGCTGAGCATTGAAGCTTTCATGTGTAGAGACTTTTCTTGGAGTTAAACACCAGCTTTTGTGCCTGTTTGGGCGTTTAACTCTAGTTTTTATGCCAGTTCCGGCGTTAAACGCCAGAATTCTTAAGCTGACTTGGAACGCCTGTTTGGGCCATCAAATCTTGAGAAAAGTATGGACTATTATATATTGCTGGAATGCCCATGATGTCTACTTTCCAATGCAATTCAGAGCGCACCAATTGGGCTTTTGTAACTCCAGAAAATCCACTTTGAGTGTACGGAGGTCAGAATCCAACAGCATCTGCAGTCCTTTTTCAGCCTCTGAATCAGATTTTTGCTCAGGTCCCTCAATTTCAGCCAGAAAATACCTGAAATCACAGAAAAATACACAAACTCATAGTAAAGTCTAGAAAAGAGAATTTTAAATAAAAACTAATAAAAAATATAACAAAAACTAATTAAAATATACTAAAAACATACTAAAAATAATGCCAAAAAGCGTATAAATTATCCGATCATCACAACACCAAACTTAAATTGTTGCTTGTCCCCAAGCAACTGAAAATCAAATAGGATAAAAAGAAGAGAATATACAATGAATTCCAAAAACATCTATGAAGATCAGTATTAATTAGATGAGCGGGGCTTTTAGCTTTTTGCTTCTGAACAGTTTTGGCATCTCACTTTATTCCTTGAAGTTCAGAATGATTGGCATCTATAGGAACTCAGAATCCAGATAGTGTTATTGATTCTCCTAGTTAAGTATGTTGATTCTTGAACATAGCTACTTTATGAGTCTTGGCTGTGGCCCTAAGCACTTTGTTTTCCAGTATTACCACTGGATATATAAATGCCACAGACACATAACTGGGTGAACCTTTTCAGATTGTGACTCAGCTTTGCTAGAGTCCCCAATTAGAGGTGTCCAGGGTTCTTAAGCACACTCTTCTTTTTGCTTTGGACCTCGACTTTAACCGCTCAGTCTCAAGTTCTCACTTGACACCTTCACGCCACAAGTACATGGTTAGGGACAGCTTGGTTTAGCCGCTTAGGCCAAGATTTTATTCCTGTGGGCCCTCCTATCCACTGATGCTCAAAGCCTTGGATCCTTTTTATCACCCTTGCCTTTTGGTTTAAAGGGGTATTGGCTTTTTCTGCTTGCTTTTCTTTTTCTTTTCTCTCTTTTTTTTTTTTGCCTCTTCTCTTTTTTTTTTTTGCAAGCTTTTCACTGCTTTTTCTTGCTTCGAGAATCAATTTTATGATTTTTCAGATCATCAGATAACATTTCTCCTTTTCCCATCATTCTTTCAAGAGCCAACAATTTTAACATTCATAAACAATCAAATTCAAAAATATGCACTGTTCAAGCATTCATTCAGAAAATAATAGTATTGCCACCACATCAAAATAATTAAACTGTTTTAAAATTCGAAATTCATGTACTTCTTTTTCTTTTTCAATTAAAAATACTTTTTATTTAAGAAAGGTGATGGATTCATAGGACATTCATAGCTTTAAGACATAAACTTTAAATTTTTATTGATTATGGAATAAAAATAAGACTAAAAAATAAATATAAGCGCAGACCCATAATAATAGAAGACAGAAAATTAAAAGCAGAAGAATAAATGACTCTTAAAATAGACTCTTAATAATAAAGGTTATCACAGAGTTAGGACTCAACAACCTTGATTTTGAGGAGTTGATGCTCCCTCAATCTGTGGGGTGCTTGGTCCTTCAAGGGAGAGCTTCTGGTGCTTCAGCTCCTTTAGCTCACGCCCCTGCTTCTCCTGTTCCTTCAGCAGTTTGCAGAGCATACAGTTTTGATTCTGCTGTTCTTCCTTAAGTTGTTCCATAGCTTTCTGTAGCTTAGTAACACATGCTTCTAGGCGGGTCCAGTAGTCAATTTCAGAAATTTCTGGGAGGAACTCCTGCGCCCTCCTTTTTATGGAGTTGTCTTGCACTTGTTCTTTCATTGACTTCTTGGTGATTGGGTGTTCAATTGGGATGAATTCATCTACTCCCATTCTTACCCCAGTATCTTTACATAGCAGAGAAATTAAGCTTGGGTAGGCCAGTTTGGCTTCAGTGGAGTTCTTGTTTGCAATTGTGTAAATCTCACAAGAAATCAGATGATGAATCTCCACTTCTTTTCCAAGCATAATACAATGAATCATCACTGCTCTTTTGATAGTGACCTCAGAGCGGTTACTAGTGGGCAATATAGAACGCCCAATGAAGTCCAACCAGCCTCTTGCAACTGGTTTGAGATCTCCCCTCTTGAGTTGATTTCGGACACCTTTTGAATTGGTTATCCACTTAGTTCCAGGGAGGCATATGTCCTCTAGAACTTGATCCAACCCCTTATCTACTCTCACCATTCTCCTATTAAAGAATTCTGGATCATCTTGTAGTTGAGGCAATTTGAAGATCTCTCTTATTTTGTCCAGATGGAAGTAAATAAGCCTCCCTCTGACCATGGTTCGGTAGGTATGAAAGGCGGTTCCAGTTATTCTCTGCTTATCTGTCAGCCACAGATTTGAGTAGAATTCCTAAACCATGTTTCTTCCAACCTTTGTCTCAGGATTGGCAAAAATTTCCCATCCTCTGTTTCAAATTTGCTCTTGGATCTCCGGATATTCATCCTCTTTCAGATTGAATTTAACTTCCAGGATCACTGACCTCAGACCCATTATTTTGTGGTAATGGTCTGCATGTTCTTTGGTTAAGAACCTCTCTTGATTCCAAAGACTCTTTGGAGTATTCTCTTTCTT
Source organism: Arachis ipaensis (assembly GCF_059453495.1). Taxonomy (NCBI): domain Eukaryota; kingdom Viridiplantae; phylum Streptophyta; class Magnoliopsida; order Fabales; family Fabaceae; genus Arachis; species Arachis ipaensis. The sequence goes on along the minus strand of NC_142437.1, from coordinate 61,314,933 downwards.
GCCTCTTGATTTGGTTTGTTTTCCCTTAGGTGCCATGATCTTGATGAGCCTTAGCTCAGTGATCACGGAAAAACACACCAAACTTAGAGGTTTGCTTGCCCTTAAGCAAAAGAAAGGAAAGGGGAGAGAGAGGAGAAGAGGTAAATTCGAATGGTGTAGAGGAGGGGGTGGCCGAATGTATATTTATAGGAGGAGGGGAGGGATTTCGAAAAATTTGAAAGAGATATAACATAGAGATATGATTGATGGAAGAAAATAAAATCATGATATGAAAAAGATGAGATTTGTAATTGAAAAAGATATAAAGATGTTAAATCTGAAAATTTGGTTATGCATCTAAGAATTAAAAGATGATATGATGAGTTGAAAAATATTTGGAAAGAAATTAAGAAGATAATTGAGTTTTTGAAGAAGATTTGGGAAGGATTTGAAAGAAAATTGAAAAGAGATTAGAAAATGTTTGAATTTTTGAAAATTGAGGGTGAATGATGAAAGTTTGAAACATGTTTATGCAGAAAAGTATGAATCAAAACATGAAAATTTGAAAAAATTTGAAGTTGAAAACAAAATCTCCTCCCCCTGCCTTTCTGGCGTTAAATGGCCAGAATGGTATCCATTCTGGCGTTTAACGCCCAATTGTTGGCCATTATGGGCATTTAATGCCCAGCCAGGTACCCTGGCTGGCGTTAAACGCCAGAAACCCCTTTATCACTGGGCGTTTTGCTGAACGCCCAGGATGCTGCAATTCTGGCATTAAACACCCAGAATGGTACCCATTCTGGCGTTTAACGCCCAAAATGCCCTTTACTGGCGTTTTCTTGCCAGCAATCTCCTTTTCTCTGCTTTTTGCACTGAATCCTTCTATAACTCTATGAATTCCTTCAATTTTGATGTTTAACCTTTGAAGAAAAATGTATATCAAACTTCTACAAGTATTAATTAAGACAAATAACTTGCTAATGGCTGGGTTGCCTCCCAGCAAGTGCTTCTTTATTGTCTTTAGCTGGACCTTTACTTAGCTTCAATCAAGCCTCAGTTTTGAGCATTCTTGCTCAAAATTGCTTTCAAGATAATGTTTGATTCTCTGTCCATTAACAATGAACTTTTTGTCAGAATCAATATCTTGAAGCTCAACATAACCATATGGTGACACTCCTATGATCACATATGGTCCCCTCCACCGGGATTTTAATTTCCCGAGGAATAATCTGAGCCTAGAGTTGAACAGTAAAACTTTTTGTCCTGGCTCAAAGACTCTGGATGACAATTTCTTGTCATGCCACTTTTTTGCTTTTTCCTTATAAATTTTTGCATTTTCAAAAGCATTGAGTCTGAACTCCTCTAGCTCATTTAGCTGGAGCAATCTTTTCTCACCAGCTAACTTAGCATCCATGTTTAGGAATCTGGTTTCCCAGTAGGCTTTATGTTCCAGTTCCACGGGCAGATGACAAGCCTTGCCATACACAAGCTAGTATGGGGAGGTTCCTATAGGAGTCTTGAATGCTGTTCTGTATGCCCACAGAGCATCATCCAAGCTCTTTGCCCAATCCTTTCTACGGGCAATTACAGTCCGTTCCAGGATTCTCTTTAATTCTCTGTTAGAGACTTCAGCCTGCCCATTTGTTTGTGGATGATACGGAGTTGCTACTTTGTGGCTAATTCTATATCGAACCATAGCAGAGTAAAGCTGTTTATTGCAGAAATGGGTGCCCCCATCACTGATTAGTACTCTGGAAACACCAAATCTGCTGAAAATATGTTTCTGGAGGAACTTCAGCACAGTCTTGGTATCATTAGTGGGTGTGGCAATTGCTTCCACCCATTTAGATACGTAGTCTACTGCCACCAGAATGTAAGTGTTTGAGTATGATGGTGGGAAAGGACCCATGAACTCAATACCCCATACATCAAATAACTCAATCTCTAAAATCCCTTGTTGAGGCATGGCATAACCATGAGGCAAGTTACCAGCTCTTTGGCAACTGTCACAGTTACGCACAAACTCTCGGGCATCTCTATAGAGAGTAGGCCAATAGAAGCCACATTGGAGGACTATAGTGGCTGTTCGCTCACTTGCGAAATGTCCTCCATACTGTGATCCATGGCAATGCCATAGGATCTTTTGTGCCTCCTCTCTAGAGATGCATCTGCGGATCATTCCATCTGCGCATCTCTTAAAGAGATATGGTTCATCCCATAAGTAGTACTTTGCATCAGAAATTAGTTTTTTCTTTTGCAACCTGCTGTATTCCTGGGGTATGAACCTCACAGCTTTATAATTTGCAATGTCTGCAAACCATGGTTCTTCCTGAATGGCAAACAATTGCTCATCTGGAAAGGTCTCAGAGATCTCAGTAGGAGAGAGGGATGCCCCTGCTACTGGTTCTATCCGAGACAGGTGATCAGCTACCTGGTTCTCTGTCCCTTTTCTGTCTCTTATTTCTATATCAAACTCTTGCAGAAGCAACACCTATCTTATGAGCCTGGGTTTTGAATCCTGCTTTGTGAGTAGATATTTAAGAGCATCATGGTCAGTATACACAATCACTTTTGAACCTACTAAATAGGATCTAAACTTGTCAATGTCATAAACCACTGTAAGTAACTCTTTTTCTGTGGTTGTGTAATTCTTCTGTGCGTCATTTAGAACACGAATGGCATTGTAAATGACGTGCAGAAGCTTGTTATTCCTTTGTCCCAACACTGCACGAATGGCATGGTCACTGGCATCACATATTAATTCGAATGGTAATGTCCAGTCAGGTGCAGAAATGACTGGTGCTGTGACCAGCTTGGCTTTCAGGGTCTCAAACACCTGCAGACACTCTGTGTCAAACACAAATGGCGTGTCAGTAGCTAGCAGGTTGCTTAGAGGTTTTGCAATTTTTGAAAAATCCTTTATAAACCTCCTATAGAATCCTGCATGCATCAGAAAGCTTCTGATTGCCTTAACATTGGCAGGTGGAGGTAATTTCTCAATTACCTCTACCTTGGCTTGATCCCCCTCTATCCCCTTGTTTGAAATTTTGTGCCCAAGGACAATTCCTTCAGTCACCATAAAGTGACATTTTTCCCAGTTTAAGACCAGGTTAGTCTCTTGGCACCTTTTCAGGACAAGTGCTAGATGGTCAAGCCAGGAGCTGAATGAGTCTCCAAATACTGAGAAGTCATCCATGAAGACTTCCAGGAACTTCTCTACCATATCAGAGAAGATAGAGAGCATGCACCTCTGAAAGGTTGTAGGTGTATTGCACAGACCAAAAGGCATTCTTCTTTAAGCAAATACTCCAGATGGACATGTGAATGCTGTTTTCTCTTGGTCTTGAGGATCTACTGCAATTTGGTTGTAGCCTGAATAGCCATCCAAAAAGCAGTAGTATTCATGGCCTGCTAGTCTCTCTAGCATCTGGTCTATGAATGGTAAAGGAAAATGATCCTTTCTGGTGGCTGTATTGAGCCTTCTGTAGTCAATACACATACGCCACCGTGTAACCGTTCTTGTGGGAACCAGTTCATTCTTTTCATTATGAATCACTGTCATGCCTCCCTTCTTGGGGACAACTTGGACAGGGCTCACCCAGGGGCTATCAGAAATAGGGTAAATAATCCCAGCCTCTAGTAACTTAGAGACCTCTTTCTGTACCACTTCCTTCATGGCTGGATTTAGCCGCCTCTGTGGTTGAACCACTGGCTTAGCATCATCCTCTAATAGGATCTTGTGCATGCATCTTGCTGGGCTAATGCCCTTAAGATCACTTATGGACCACCCAAGAGTTGTCTTGTGTGTTGTTAGCACTTGAATTAGTGCTTTCTCTTCCTGTGGATTTAAAGCAGAGCTTATGATCACTGGAAAAGTGTCACCCTCTCCCAGAAATGCATATTTCAGGGATGGTGGTAGTGGTTTGAGCTCTGGTTTAGGAGGTTTCTCCTCTTCCTGAGGGATTTTTAGAGGTTCTTTTATTTTCTCTGGTTCCTCCAAATCAGGCTGAACATCTTTAAAGATGTCCTCTAGCTCTGATTCAAGACTCTCAGTCATATTGATCTCTTCCACCAAAGAGTCAATAATATCAGTGCTCATGCAGTCATTTGATGTGTCTGGATGCTGCATAGCTTTGACAGCATTTAACTTGAACTCATCCTCATTGACTCTCAGGGTCACTTCCCCTTTTTGTACATCAATAAGAGTTCGTCCAGTTGCTAAGAAAGGTCTTCCTAGAATGAGAGTTGCACTCTTGTGCTCCTCTATTTCCAGCACTACAAAGTCAGTGGGAAAGGCAAATGGCCCAACCTTGACAATCATGTCCTCGATGATGCCTGATGGATATTTAATGGAGCCATCAGCAAGTTGAAGACATATCCGGGTTGGTTTGACTTCTTCAGTCAACCCAAGCTTTCTAATAGTGGATGCAGGTATTAGGTTGATACTTGCTCCAAGGTCACATAGAGCTGTCTTGGTGCAAGCACCCTCTAATGTGCATGGTATCATAAAGCTTCCTGGATCTTGAAGCTTTTCTGGTAAGCTTTTTAGAATGACTGCACTGCATTCTTCAGTGAGAAACACTCTTTCAGTTTCTCTCCAATCCTTCTTATGACTTAAGATCTCTTTCATGAACTTAGCATAAGAGGGTATTTGCACAAGTGCCTCTGCAAACGGGATCTTTATTTCAAGAGTCCTGAGATAGTCTGCAAAGCGGGCAAATTGTTTATCCTGTTTCGCTTGGCGGAGCTTTTTAGGATAAGGCATATTGGCTTTATATTCTTCAACCTTAGTTGCTGCAGGTTTATTCCCTACAGAAGTGGTTAGAGAAGCCTTCTTAGAGGGGTTACTATCAGCACTTTCAGGTGTCTGATCCCTCATTGGCATTTGAACGCCAGGAATGGGGGCTGAATGGGCGTTTAACGCCAGGTTCCCACCCTTTTCTGGCGTTTGAACGCCAGATTTGGGCATCCATTGGGCGTTTAACGCCAGTTTTTCCCCTTTTTCTGGCATTTGAATGCCAGAGTTATTCCTCTCTGGGCTCCTGATGTCCTCAGAGGGATTTTGGGTATTGGTTTGGTCATCCTCTGTCATTTGTTCCTTTCTTGACTTTTTGCTATTTTGAGATGAGTTATTCAATGTCTTCCCGCTCCTTAGTTGGACAGCTTGGCATTCTTCTGTTATCTGTTTAGATAGCTGCTGTCTTGTCTGATTCAATTGTGCTTCTATATTCTTGTTAGCATTTTTAGTGTCTTGGAGCATCTCTTTGAATTCTGCTAATTGTTTTGTCATAAGGAGTAATTGCTGATTAAGTTCAACAATCTGTTCTTGAGGATTGGGATAAGTAGTTACCGCCATAGCCTCTTCTTTTATGGAGGACTCACTGTTTGAGTACAGATGTTAATTTTTAGCAACAGTATCTATGAATTCTTGAGCCTCTTCAATTGTTTTTCTCATGTGTATAGATCCACCAGCTGAGTGGTCTAGAGACATCTGAGCTTTTTCTGTAAGTCCATAGTAGAAGATGTCTAACTGTACCCACTCTGAAAACATTTCAGAGGGGCATTTTCTTAGCATCCCTCTGTACCTCTCTCAGGCATTATAAAGGGATTCATGATCCTCTTGTTTAAAGCCTTGGATGTCCAGCCTTAGCTGTGTCATCCTTTTTGGAGGGTAAAATTGATTCAGGAATTTGTCTGATAACTGTCTCCATGTTTTTATGCTTGCTGTGGGTTGGTTATTTAACCACCTCTTAGCTTGATCTTTTACAGCAAATGAAAATAGTAATAATCTGTAGACATCCTAATCTACTTCTTTATCACGTACTGTGTCAGCAATTTGTAAGAACTGTGCCAGAAACTCAGTAGGTTCTTCCTGTGGAAGACTAGAATACTGGCAATTTTACTGCACCATGATAATGAGCTGAGGATTTAGCTCAAAGCTGCTTGCTTTGATGGGAGGTATACAGATGCTACTCCCATATGCAGCTGTAATGGGGTTAGCATATGATCCCAGAGTCCTTCTGGACTGTTCACTTCCACTCATGTCCATGATAAAAAAAAGGGAATTGATATGAATTTTAATTTTTATTATTTTTTTATTTAAAAGTAATCGAAAATAATAAGTAAAATAAATGGAAAATAAAATAAAATTTCGAAAACAAAAAGAAATTAAAATAAAAGCAAATTGAAAAGTAAATTAATTAATTAATTAAAAAGATTTTGAAATTAGCAATTAAAAAGATATGATTGAAAATTATTTTGAAAAAGATATGATTTAGAAGATATGATTGCAATTAAAAAAAAGATATGATTGAGAATTATTTTGAAAAAGATATGATTGAAGAAATTAAAAAGATTTGATTTTTGAAAAAGATTTGAAAAAGATCAATTTTTGAAATTAGAATATTGACTTGACTAAAAAAAAGATATGATTTTGAAAATCTTTGACTAAATTAATGCAAAATTTCGAAATTTATGAGTAAAATAAGGAAAAGATATTTTTTTTTAATTTTTGAATTTTAATGAGGAAAGAGAAAAACAATAAAATGACACTAAACTTAGAAATTTTAGATCAAAACACAGAGAACAAACAAGAAAACTTTGAATGTCAAGATGAACACCAAGAACACTTTGAAGATCAAGATGAACACCAAGAATAATTTTTGAAAAATTTTTAAGTAAATAAAAGCACAAGGAACACCAAACTTAAAATTTTTAGAAAATCAAGCACAATATTTTCGAAAAATTAAGGAAAAACAAAGAAGACACCAAACTTAGAATTTTTAAAGATCAAGAAAGACAAAGAACATGCAAATTCGAAAAAATTAAAAGAGAGTAAAAGCATGCAATTGACACCAAACTTAAAATATGAAACTAAACTCAAATAAAAGACTCTAAACCAAGAAAGACTAAGAATATGCAAATTCAAAAAAATTAAAAGAGAGTAAAAGCATGCAATTGACACCAAACTTAAAATATGAAACTAAACTCAAATAAAAGACTCTAAACCAACAAAAATAAAATATTCCTAATCTAAGCAACAAGATAAACCGTCAGTTGTCCAAACTCGAACAATCCCCGGCAACGGCGCCAAAAACTTGGTGCACGAAATTACAATCACACTTTTGCAACTCCGCACAACTAACCAGCAAGTGCACTGGGTCGTCCAAGTAATACCTTACGTGAGTAAGGGTCGATCCCACGGAGATTGTCGGCTTGAAGCAAGCGATGGTTATCTTGTAACTCTTAGTCAGGATATCAATAATTCTCAGATTTAATTGTAAAAAGTAAAAGAACATGAGATAAATACTTGTTATGCAGTAATGAAGAACAGGTTGAGGCTTTGGAGATGCTTTGTCTTCTGAATATCTGCTTTCCTACTATCTTCTTCTTCATGCACGCAAGGCTCCTTCCATGGCAAGCTTTAAGTTGGACATCACCGTTGTCAATGGCTACTTCTTGTCCTCTCAGTGAAAATGTTCCAAATGCGTTGTCACCGCACGGCTAATCATCTGTCGGTTCTCGATCATGTCGGAATAGGATCCATTGATCCTTTTGCGTCTGTCACTACGCCCAACACTCACGAGTTTGAAGTTTATCACAGTCATCCCTTCCCAGATTCTACTCAGAATACCACAGACAAGGTTTAGACATTCTGGATCTCAGGAATAGCCGCCAATAATTCTAGCTTATTCGTGCGCAGAAATTGTGATTACACTTTAATTATGTAAAATTCATCGCTCTTTCTTTCCTTGGTAATGGCGTCAAAAAAATGATGCCAATACCATGGTTCACAACTTCGCACAACTAACCAGCAAGTGCACTAGGTCGTCCAAGTAATACCTTACGTGAGTAAGGGTCGAATCCCACGGAGATTGTTGGTATGAAGCAAGCTATGGTCACCTTGCGAATCTCAGTCAGGTAGGGTTAAATGTGATTGGATTAGATAATCAAAAGATAAATAATAAAGGATAGTAATACTTACGTAATTCATTGGTGAGAATTTCAGATAAGCAAATAGAGATGCTTTCGTTTCTCTGAACCTCTGCTTTCCTGCTATCTTCATCCAATCAGTCTTACTCCTTTCCATGGCTGGCTTTATGTGATACATCACCATTGTCAATGGCTACTTTCGGTCTTCTCTCGGGAAAATGATTCAAATGCCCTGTCACGGCACGGCTAATCATCTGGAGGCATCACCCTTGTCAATGGTTTCATCCTATCCTCTTAGTGAAAATGGTCAACGCACCCTGTCACGGCACGGCTATTCATCTGTCGGTTCTCGATCATGCTGGAATAGGATTTACTATCCTTTTGCGTCTGTCACTAACGCCCAGCACTCGCGAGTTTGAAGCTCGTCACAGTCATTCAATCATTGAATCCTACTCGGAATACCACAGACAAGGTTTAGACTTTCCGGATTCTCTTGAATGCCGCCATCATTCTAGCTTACACCACGAAGATTCTGATTAAGAGATCTAAGAGATACTCATTCAATCTAATGTAGAACGGGAGTGGTTGTCAGGCACGCGTTCATAGGGAATGATGATGATTGTCACGTTCATCACATTCAAGTTGAAGTGCGAATGAATATCTTAGAAGCGAAATAAGATGAATTGAATAGAAAACAGTAGTACTTTGCATTAATCTTTGAGGAACAGTAGAGCTCCACACCTTAATCTATGGAGTGTAGAAACTCTACCGTTGAAAATACATGAGTGAAAGATCCAGGCATGGCCGAATGGCCAGCCCCCCTGATCTAAGAACCAGGCATCCAAAGATGTCAAATACAATAGTAAAAAGTTCTATTTATAATAAACTAGCTACTAGGGTTTACAGAAGTAAGTAATTGATGCATAAATCTACTTTCGGGGCCCACTTGGTGTGTGTTTGGGCTGAGCTTGAGTGTTACACGTGTAGAGGTCCTTCTTGGAGTTGAACGCCAGTTCTGGTGCCAGTTTGGGCGTTCAACTCTGGTTTTGGATCCTTTTCTGGCGCTGGACGCCAGAATTGGGCAGAGAGCTGGTGTTGAACGCCAGTTTGCGTCGTCTATTCTTAGCCAAAGTATGGACTATTATATATTTCTGGAAAGCCCTGGATGTCTACTTTCCAACGCAATTGGAAGCGCGCCATTTTGAGTTCTGTAGCTCCAGAAAATCTATTTTGAGTGCAGGGAGGTCAGAATTCAACAGCATCAGCAGTCCTTCTTCAACCTTTGAATCTGATTTTTTCTCAAGTCCCTCAATTTCAGTCAGAAAATATCTGAAATCACAGAAAAACACACAAACTCATAGTAAAGTCCAGAAATGTGAATATAATATAAAAACTAATGAAAACATCCCTAAAAATAACTAGATCCTACTAAAAACATACTAAAAACAATGCCAAAAAGCGTATAAATTATCCGCTCATCACAACACCAAACTTAAATTGTTGCTTGTCCCCAAGCAACTGAAAGTCAAATAGGATAAAAAGAAGAGAATATACTATAAATTCCAAACTATCAATGAAACATAGCTCCAATTAAATGAGCGGGACTTATAGCTTTTTGCCTCTTGAATAGTTTTGGCATCTTACTTTATCCATTAAAGTTTAGAATGATTGGCATCTATAGGAACTCAGAGTTCAGATAGTGTTATTGATTCTCTTAGTTCAGTATGATGATTCTTGAACACAGCTATTTTATGAGTCTTGGCCGTGGCCCTAAGCACTTTGTTTTCCAGTATTACCACCGGATACATAAATGCCACAGACACATAATTGGGTGAACCTTTTCAGATTGTGACTCAGCTTTGCTAAAGTCCCCAATTAGAGGTGTCCATGGTTCTTAAGCATACTCTTTTATTTTGCTTTGGACCTTGACTTTAACCGCTCAGTCTCAAGTTTTCACTTGACACCTACACGCCACAAGCACATGGTTAGGGACAGCTTGGTTTAGCTGCTTAGACCAGGATTTTATTCCTTTAGGCCCTCCTATCCACTGATGCTCAAAGCCTTGGGATCCTTTTTTTTTTCCTTGCCTTTTGGTTTTAAGGGTTATTGGCTTTTTGCTCTTGCCTCTTGGTTTTAAGAGCTTTTGGCTTTTTCTGCTTGCTTTTTCTTTCTATTTTTTTCTATATTTTTTTTTGCCTATTTTTTTTTTCTGCAAGCTTTGTTCTTTGCTGCTTTTTCTTGCTTCAAGAATCATTTTTATGATTTTTCAGATTATCAAATAACATGTCTCCTTGTCATCATTCTTTCAAGAGCCAACATATTTAACATTCTTAAACAACAACTTCAAAAGACATATGCACTGTTCAAGCATACATTCAGAAAACAAGAAGCATTGTCACCACATCAATATAATTAAACTAAGTTCAAGGATAAATTCAAAATTCATGTACTTCTTGTTCTTTTGAATTTAAACATTTTTCATTTAAGAGAGGTGATGGATTCATAGGACATTCATAACTTTAAGACATAGTTACTAATTACTAATGATCATGTAGTGAAGACACAAACATCGATAAGCACTTAACATAGAAAACGAAAAACAGAGAATGTAGGAACAAGGAATGAGTCCACCTTAGTGATGGGTGCGTTTCCTTCTTGAGGAACCAATGATGTCCTTGAGCTCTTCTATGTCTCTTCCTTGTATTTGTTGCTCCTCCTTCATTGCTTTTTGATCTTCTCTGATTTCATGAAGGATGATGGAGTGCTCTTGATGTTTCACCCTTAATTGTCCCATGTTGGAACTTAATTCTCCTAGGGAGGTATTGACTTGCTCCTAGAAATTTTTATGGAGGAAAGTGCATCCCTTGAGGCATCTCAGGGATCTCTTGATGGTGAGCTTCCTCATGTGTTTCTTGAGCTCCATGAGTGGGCTCTCTTGTTTGCTCCATCCTTTTCTTAGTGATGGGCTTTAGAGATGAATCTTTCCATCTCCTATGGCTTAGAGGTGAAAGCACTTGCCTTCCCTTTCCTCTTTGAGGTTTCTCTGGCCTTAGGTGCCATTAATGGTTATGGAAAAACAGAAAGTTTATGCTTTTACCACATCAAACTTAGAATGTTGCTCGCCCTCGAGCAAAAGAAGAAAGAATAGAAGAAGAAGAAGAAGATATGGAGGAGATGGAGGGATGTGTGTATAGATGTGAGTGGTGAATGGAAAACAGAAGGGATGATCATGAATGGAGAAAGAGAGGGTGAGGTGGGTGGGGATCCTGTGGGGTCCACAGATCCTGAGATGATCTTGTGGGGTCTACAGATCCTGAGGTGTTCAAGTATTTACAACCTTGCACCAAATTAGGCATGTAAAATGCCCTTGCACACAACTTTGGGCGTTCAGCGCCAGGTTGGTGCCCATTTTGGGCGTTCAACGCCCATTTACTGGCCATTTCTGGCGTTGAACGCCAGAACCATGCTTGTTCTGCGCGTTCAACGCCCGGACACTGCCCATTTTGGGCGTTCAGCGCCAGAACCATGCTCTATTCTGGCGTTGAACGCCAGACAGATGCTCCTCCAGGGTGTGATTTTTCTTCTGCTGTTTTTGATTCCGTTTTCAATTTCTATATTTATTTTGTGACTCCACATGATCATGAACCTATAAAGACATATAACTAAGAAAAATATTGTTAGATAAATAAAAATTGGGTTGCCTCCCAACAAGCGCTTCTTTAATGTCAATAGCTTGACAGTGGGCTCTCATGGAGCCTCAAAGATGTTCAGAGCATTGTTGAGACTCTCCAACACCAAACTTAGAGTTTAGATATGGGAGTTCAACACCAAACTTAGAGTTTGGTTGTGGCCTCCCAACACCAAACTTAGAGTTTGACTGTGGGGGCTTTGTTTGACTCTGCTTTGAGAGAAGCTTTTTCTGCTTCCTCTCCATGGATGCAGAGAGAGATCCTTGAGTTGTAAACATAACGTTGTCCTCATTCATTTGAAGGATTAATTCTCCTCTGTCCACATCAATCACAGCTCTTGCTGTGGCTAGGAAAGGTCTTCCTAGGAAGATGGATTCATCCAGGACTATGAAATCAGCAGGGATGTAAAGGCCTTCAACCTTTACTAACATGTCCTCTACTTGTCCATAAGCCTGTTTTCTTGAATTGTCTGCCATCTCTCATGAGATTTTAGCAGCTTGCACCCCATAGATTCCCAGTTTCTCTATTACAGAGAGGGCATGAGGTTTATTCCTGAACCAAGGTCACACAGAGCCTTAAAGATCATGGTGCCTATGGTACAAGGTATTATGAACTTTCCAGGATCCTGTCTCTTCTGAGGCAATGTCAGTTGATCCAGATCACTTAGTTCATTGATGAACAAGGGAGGTTCAACTTCTCAAGTATCAATGCCAAATAATTTGGCATTTAGCTTCATGATTGCACCAAGAAACTTGGCAGTTTGCTCTTCAGTAACATCCTCATTCTCTTCAGAAGAGGAATACTCATCAGAGCTCATGAATGGCATAAAGAGGTTCAATGGAATCTCTATGATCTCTAGATGAGTCTCAGATTCCTTTGGTTCCTCAGAGGAAAACTCCTTATTGATCACTGGACGTCCCAGGAGGTCTTCCCCCTTGGAATTCACGTCCTCTCCTTCCCTTACAGGTTCGGCCATGGTGCTTATGTCAATGGCCTTGCACTCTCCTTTTGGATTCTCTTCTGTATTGCTTGGGAGAGTACTAGGAGGGATTTCAGTGATCCTTTTACTCAGCTGGCCTACTTGTGCTTCCAAGTTTCTAATGGAAGACCTTGTTTCATTCATGAAATTTACAGTGGTCTTGGACAGATCAGAGACCAAGTTTGCCAAATTAGAGGTATTTTGTTCAGAATTCTCTGTCTGTTGCTGAGTGGATGATGGAAAAGGCTTGCTATTGCTAAACCTGTTTCTTCCACCATTATTAAAGCCTTGTTGAGGCCTTTGATCCTTCCATGAGAGATTTGGATGATTTCTCCATGATGGATTATAGGTGTTTCCATAAGGTTCACCTAAGTAATTCACCTCTGCTATTGCAGGGTTTTCAAGATCATAAGCTTCTTCTTCAGAAGATGCCTCTTGAGTACTGTTGGATGCAGCTTGCATTCCATTCAGACTCTGAGAAATCATATTGACTTGCTGAGTCAATATTTTGTTCTGAGCCAATATGGCATTCAATGCATCAATTTCAAGAACTCCCTTCTTCATAGGCATCCCATTACTCACAGGATTCCTCTCAGAAGTGTACATGAACTGGTTATTAGCAACCATGTCAATGAGTTCTTGAGCTTCTGCAGGCATTTTCTTTAGGTGAATGGATCCACCTGCAGAAGTATCCAATGACATCTTTGATAGCTCAGATAAACCATCATAGAATATATCCAGGATGGTCCATTCTGAAAGCATGTCAGAAGGACACTTTTTGGTCAACTGTTTGTATCATTCCCAAGCTTCATAGAGGGATTCACCATCTTTTTATTTGAAGGTTTGAACATCCACTCTAAGCTTGCTCAGCTTTTGAGGAGGAAAGAACTTGGCTAAGAAAGCCGTGACCAACTTATCCCAAGAGTTCAAGCTATCCTTAAGTTGAGAGTCCAACCATATTCTAGCTCTGTCTCTTACAGCATATGGGAAAAGCATGAGCTTGTAGACTTCAGGATTTACTCCATTAGTCTTAACAGTATCACATATCTGCAAGAATTCAGTTAAGAACTGAAAAGGATCTTTAGATGGAAGTCCATGAAACTTGCAGTTCTGCTGCATCAGAGAAACTAGCTGAGGTTTCAGCTCAAAGTTGTTTGCTCCAATGGCAGGAATAGAGATGTGGTGCGCAGAAATTGTGATTACACTTTAATTATGTAAAATTCATCGCTCTTTCTTTCCCTGGTATTGGCGCCAAAAACATGATGCCAATACCATGGTTCACAACTTCGCACAACTAACCAGCAAGTGCACTGGGTCGTCCAAGTAATACCTTACGTGAGTAAGGGTCGAATCCCACGGAGATTGTTGGTATGAAGCAAGCTATGGTCACCTTGTAAATCTCAGTCAGGCGGATATAAAATAGTAATGGGGTTTTCGAAATTAATTAATAAAATAGGGATAGAAATACTTATGTAAATCACTGGTGAGAATTTCAGAAAAGCGAATAGAGATGCTTTCATTCCTCTGAACCTCTGCTTTCCTGCTATCTTCATCCAATCAGTCTTACTCCTTTGCATGGCTGGCTTTATATGATACATCACCATTCTCAAAGGCTACTTTCGGTCTTCTCTCGGGAAAATGATCCAAATGCCCTGTCACGGCACGGCTAATCGTCTGGAGGCATCACCCTTGTCAATGGTTTCATCTTATCCTCTCAGTGAAAATGGTCAACGCACCCTGTCACGGCACGGCTATTCATCTGTCGGTTCTCGATCCTGCTGGAATAAGATTTACTATCCTTTTGCGTCTGTCACTACGCCCGGCAATCGCGAGTTTGAAGTTCGTCACAGTCATTCAATCATTGAATCCTACTCGGAATACCACAGACAAGGTTTAGACCTTCCGGATTCTCTTGAATGCCGCCATCATTCTAGCTTACACCACGAAGATTCTGATTAAGAGATCTAAGAGATACTCATTCAATTCTAATGTAGAACTGAAGTGGTTGTCAGGCACGCGTTCAAAGGGAATGATGATGATTGTCACGTTCATCACATTCAGGTTAAAGTGCGAATGAATATCTTGGAAGCGAAATAAGATGAATTGAATAGAAAACAGTAGTACTTTGCATTAATCTTTGAGGAACAGCAGAGCTCCACACCTTAATCTATGGCGTGCGGAAACTCTACCGTTAAAAATACATAAGTGATAATGGAGTTCATTGGTCTCGGCCCCAGAGGGGAACCGGAGTAACCAAGACTTGATCACAGGATCAAAATACAATCCAGGATGTCTAATACAATAGTAAAAGGTCCTATTTATAATAAACTAGTCACTAGGGTTTACAGAAATAAGTAATTGATCCATAAATCCACTTCCGGAGCCCACTTGGTGTGTGTTTGGGCTGAGCTTGAGTGTTTCACGTGTAGAGGTCCTTCTTGGAGTTGAACGCCAGCATTTGTGCCAGGTTGGGCGTTCAACTCTGGTTTTGGATCCTTTTCTGGCGCTGGACGCCAGAATTGGGCAGAGAGCTGGCGTTGAACGCCAGTTTGCATAATCTATTCTTGGCCAAAGTATAGGCTATTATATATATCTGGAAAGCCCTGGATGTCTACTTTCCAACGCAATTGGAAGCGCGCCATTTTGAGTTCTGTAGCTCCAGAAAATCCATTTTGAGTGTAGGGAGGTCAGAATCCAACAGCATCAGCAGTCCTTCTTCAACCTCTGAATCTGATTTTTGCTCAAGTCCCTCAATTTCAGCCAGAAAATACCTGAAATCACAGATAAACATACAAACTCATAGTAAAGTCCAGAAATGTGAATTTAACATAAAAACTAATGAAAACATCCCTAAAAGTAACTAGATTCTACTAAAACATACTAAAAACAATGCCAAAATGCGTATAAATTATCCTCTCATCAAGATGCTTCTTCCATGTAAATTGGAATTAGGTGCAATAAAGTCACCAAGCATTCTCCTTGCATTATTGTTGTTGGATTCGGCTGCCATCTCCTTTACTTGTTCGAAATTTTCAATAAGGTTGTCTTTGGATTGTTGTAATTTAGCTTCTCTTAGTTTTCTCTTCAGAGTCCTTTCAGGTTCTGGATCAGCTTCAACAAGAATGCCTTTTTCTCTATCCCTGCTCATAAGAAAGAGAAGAGAAAAAGAAAAGAAGAGGAATCCTCTATGTCACAGTAAAGAGGTTCCTTATTGTTAGTAGAAGAAGAAAAAGAATAGGGGTGAAGAAGAATGAAGAATCCAAACACAAAGGTAAGGATAGGAGTAGTGATGTGAGATGAAGAGAAGTGTTAGTAGATAAATATATAAATAGAAGGGGATGAGGGAGAAGAATTTTCGAAAAACATTTTTTTGAAAAAGAGTTAGTGATTTTCGAAAATAGTTTTTGAAAAAGGTTAGTAGTTTTTCGAAAATTCAAATAAAAATAAAATAATTAGTTTAATTAAAAAGAAATTTTGAAAAAGAGGGAGATATTTTCGAAAATTAGAGAGAGAGAGAGAGTTAGTTAGGTGGTTTTGAAAAAGATAAGAAACAAACAAAAAGTTAGTTAGTTAGTTGAAACAAATTTTGAAAAGATAGGAAGTTAGGAAGTTAGAAAAGATATTTTGAAATCAAATTTTTGAAAAAGATAAGATAAGAAGATATTTTTGAAAAGATATGATAGAAATTAGTTTTTGAAAAAGATTTGAATTTTTAAAATCACAATTAATGACTTGATTCACAAGAAATCACAAGATATGATTCTAGAACTTAAAGTTTGAATCTTTCTTAACAAGTAAGTAACAAACTTGAAATTTTTGAATCAAAACATTAATTGTTATTGTTATTTTCGAAAATTTGATATCAAAATAAGAAAAATATTTTTTTGAAAAATATTTTTGAAATTTTCGAAAATAACTAAGAAATTTGAAAAAGATTTGATTTTTGAAAAAGATTTTGAAAAAGATAACATTTTCAAATTGAAAATTTGATTTGACTCATAAGAAACAACTTGATTTTAAAAATTTTTGAAAAAAGTCAATCCAATTTTCGAATTTGATGAGAGAAAAAGGGAAAGATATTTTTTTGATTTTTGAATTTTTTATGATGAGAGAAAAACAAGAAAAATGATGCAATGCATGAAAGTTATGGATCAAAACAATGAATGCATGCAAGAATGCTATGAATGTCAAGATGAACACCAAGAACACTAAGAAGATCATGATGAACATCAAGAACACATTTTTGAAAAATTTTTAATGCAAAGAAAACATACAAGACACCAAACTTAGAATTATTTAATGCTTAGACACTAAGAATCCAAGAATGCATATGAAAAACAAGAAAATACACAAAACATGCAAATGCAAAGATCAAACAAGAAGACTTACCAAGAACAACTTGAAGATCATGAAGAACACTATGAATGCATGAGAATTTTCGAAAAATGCAAGATGCACATGCAATTAACACCAAACTTATAACATAACTCAAGACTCAAACAAGAACACAAAAGTATTTTTGATTTTTATGCTTTTCTAATTTTTTTTGTATTTTTTTCGAAAATTATTATGAAAAAGAAAAATAAGGATTCAAAATTTTAATATGAATTCCAGGAATCTTAAGCTCTAAAGCTCCAATCAAAGGGTCAGGCATGGCTTAATAGCCAGCCAAGCTTTAGTATGTAACTCAGACATGACAAGCCTAGCATGCCCTACAGTCGTGGCTTTACAGCCAGTCAGGCTTCAACATGCTTCATGAAACACTAGAATTCATTCTTGAAAGTGTTGAAGAAAAATATATTTTTGAAAACATTTTTTTTTCGAAAACAAAGGAGAAATTTTTGAAAAATTTTTGAAAAATATTTTTTTTTTGAAAACAAAACAAAAAGAAAATTACCTAATCTGAGCAACAGGATGAACCGTCAGTTGTCCAAACTCAAACAATCCCCGGCAACGGCGCCAAAAACTTGGTGCGCAGAAATTGTGATTACACTTTAATTATGTAAAATTCATCGCTCTTTCTTTCCCTGGTAATGGCGCCAAAAACATGATGCCAATACCATGGTTCACAACTTCGCACAACTAACCAGCAAGTGCACTGGGTCGTCCAAGTAATACCTTACGTGATTAAGGGTCGAATCCCACGGAGATTGTTAGTATGAAGCAAGCTATGGTCACCTTGCGAATCTCAGTCAGGTAGGGTTAAATGTGATTGGATTAGATAATCAAAAGATAAATAATAAACGATAGAAATACTTATGTAATTCATTGGTGAGAATTTCAGATAAGCGAATAGAGATGCTTTCGTTCCTCTGAACCTCTGCTTTCCTGCTATCTTCATCCAATCAGTCTTACTCCTTTCCATGGCTGGCTTTATGTGATACATCACCATTGTCAATGGCTACTTTCGGTCTTCTCTCGGGAAAATGATCCAAATGCCCTGTCACGGCACGGCGAATCGTCTGGAGGCATCACCCTTGTCAATGGTTTCATCCTATCCTCTCAGTGAAAATGGTCAACGCACCCTGTCACGGCACGGCTATTCATCTGTCGGTTCTCGATCATGCTGGAATAGGATTTACTATCCTTTTGCGTCTGTCACTAACGCCCAGCACTCGCGAGTTTGAAGCTCGTCACTGTCATTCAATCATTGAATCCTACTCGGAATACCACAGACAAGGTTTAGACTTTCCGGATTCTCTTGAATGCCGCCATCATTCTAGCTTACACCACGAAGATTCTGATTAAGAGATCTAAGAGATACTCATTCAATCTAATGTAGAACGGGAGTGGTTGTCAGGCACGCGTTCATAGGAAATGATGATGATTGTCACATTCATCACATTCAGGTTGAAGTGCGAATGAATATCTTAGAAGCGAAATAAGATGAATTGAATAGAAAACAGTAGTACTTTGCATTAATCTTTGAGGAACAGCAGAGCTCCACACCTTAATCTATAGAGTGTAGAAACTCTACCATTGAAAATACATAAGTGAAAGGTCCAGGCATGGCCGAATGGCCAGCCCCCCTGATCTAAGAACCAGGCGTCCAAAGATGTCAAATACAATAGTAAAAGGTTCTATTTATAATAAACTAGCTACTAGGGTTTACAGAAATAAGTAATTGATGCATAAATCCACTTCCGGGGCCCACTTGGTGTGTGTTTGGGCTGAGCTTGAGTGTTGCACGTGTAGAGGTCCTTCTTGGAGTTGAACGCCAGTTCTGGTGCCAGTTTGGGCGTTCAACTCTGGTTTTGGATCCTTTTCTGGCGCTGGACGCCAGAATTGGGCAGAGAGCTGGCGTTGAACACCCGTTTACGTCATTTATTCTTGGCCAAAGTATAGACTATTATATATTGTCGGAAAGCCCTGGATGTCTACTTTCCAACGCAATTGAAAGCTTGCCATTTTAAGTTCTGTAGCTCCAGAAAATCCATTTTGAGTGCAGAGAGGTCAGAATCCAACAGAATCAGCAGTCCTTCTTCAACCTCTGAATCTGATTTTTGCTCAAGTCCTTCAATTTCAGTCAGAAAATACCTGAAATCACAGAAAAACACACAAACTCATAGTAAAGTCCAGAAATGTGAATTTAACATAAAAACTAATGAAAACATCCCTAAAAGTAACTAGATCCTACTAAAAACATACTAAAAACAATGCCAAAAAGCGTATAAATTATCCGCTCATCACTTATACCACGAAGACTCTGATCTGAATCATGAGGCCAAGAGATATGCATTCAATCTAAGGTAGAACGGAGGTGTTTGTCAGGCACGCATTCATAGGTGAGAATGATGATGAGTGTCACGGATCATCACATTCATCAGGTTGAAGTGCGAATGAATATCTTAGAATAGAAGCAAGCGTGATAGAATGGAAAACAGTAGTAATTGCATTAATTCATGAAGAACAGCAGAGCTTCTCACCCCCAACAATGGGGTTTAGAGGCTCATGCCGTAGAGAATACAATAAGAAACGTGTAAAGTGTCATGATGTACAAGATGAATCACTAAAAGTAGTTTTTATAGTAAACTGGTGACCTAGGGTTACAGAAAATGAGTAAGCTAGGGTGTTTAGTGTAAAAATCCACTTCCGGGGCCCACTTGGTGTGTGCTTGGGCTGAGCATTGAAGCTTTCATGTGTAGAGACTTTTCTTGGAGTTAAACGCCAGCTTTTGTGCCAGTTTGGGCGTTTAACTCCAGTTTTTATGTCAGTTTTGGCGTTAAACGCTAGAATTCTTGGGCTGACTTGGAACGCCTGTTTGGGCCATCAAATCCCGGGAAAAGTATGGACTATTATATATTACTAGAAAGCCCAAGATGTCTACTTTCCAACGCAATTGAGAGCGCGCCAATTGGGCTTCTGTAGCTCCAGAAAATCCACTTTGAGTGCAGGGAGGTCAGAATCCAACAGCATCTGCAGTCCTTTTTCAGCCTCTAAATCAGATTTTTGCTCAGGTCCCTCAATTTCAGCCAGAAAATACCTGAAATCACAGAAAAACACACAAACTCATAGTAAAGTCTAGAAAAGTAAATTTTAAATAAAAACTAATAAAAAATATAGTAAAAACTAATTAAAATATACTAAAAACATACTAAAAACAATGCCAAAAAGCGTATAAATTATCCGCTCATCAACCCCCCTCTCTCCTACACTATATATACCCCTCCTCACTACCTTCACTTTCACACATCACAAACACTTCTCTCCCCCTTGGCCGAACCACTCACCTCCCTCCATCTCCTCTATTTCTTCTTCTTCTTCTCCTTTCTTTCTTCTTTTGCTCGAGGACGAGCAAATCTTCTAAGTTTGGTGTGGGAAAATCTAAAGCTTTTTATTTTTTCATAACCATTAATGGCACTTAAGGCTGGAGAAGCCTCTAGAAAGAGGAAAGGGAAGGCAATTGCTTCCACCTCCGAGTCATGGGAGATGGAGAGATTCATCTCAAAGGTCCATCAAGACCACTTCTATGAAGTTGTGGCCAAGAAGAAGGTGATTCCCGAGGTCTCCTTTAAGCTCAAAAAGAGTGAATATCCGGAGATCCGACATGAAATCCGAAGAAGAGGTTTGGAAATCCTCACCACCCCCATTCAACAAGTCGGGATCTTAATGGTTCAAGAGTTCTATGCCAATGCATGGATCACTAAGAACCATGATCAAAGTGTGAACCCGAACCCAAAGAATTGGCTCACAATGGTTCGGGGGAAATACTTGAATTTTAGTCCGGAAAATGTGAAGTTGGCATTCAACTTGCCAATGATGCAAGGAGATCCTCACCCTTTCACTAGAAGGGTCAACTTTGATCAAAGGTTGGACCAAGTCCTTAGGGACATTTGTATGGAAGGCGCTCAATGGAAGAGAGATTCAGGAGGCAAGCCGGTTCAACTAAGAAGGCTTGACCTCAAACCCGTGGCTAGGGGATGGTTGGAGTTTATCCAACGCTCTATCATTCCTACTAGCAACTGGTCTGAAGTTACAATAGACCGGGCTATCATGATCCATAGTATCATGAATGGAGAGGAAGTAGAAGTTCATGAGATCATTTTCCTAGAACTCTACAAAGTGGCGGACAAGCCCTCTACTTTGGCAAGGTTAGCCTTCCCTCATCTCATTTGTTACCTATGCAATTCAGCTGGAATTGTCATAGAGGAAGACACCCTCATTGATGAGGAGAAGCCCATCACTAAGAAGAAGATGGAGCAAACAAGAGAGCCCACTCATGGACCTCAACAAGAGCATGAGGAAGTTCCTCATCTAGAAATCCCTGAGATATCTCAAGGGATGCATTTTCCTCCACAAAATTATTGGGAGCAAATCAACACCTCCCTAGGAGAATTAAGTTCTAACATGGGACAACTAAGGATGGAGCACCAAGAGCATTTCATCCTCCTCCATGAAATTAAAGAAGACCAAAGAGCCAGGAGGGAGGAGCAACAAAGGCAAGGAAGAGGCATTGAGGAGCTCAAGCAATCCATAAGATCTTCAAGAGGAAGAACAAGCTGCCATCACTAAGGTGGACCTGTTCTTTAATTTCCTTGTTCTTATTTTCCTGTTTTTCATTTCCTATGCCTTATGTTTGCCTATGTTTGTGTCTTTATTACATGATCATTAGTGTCTAGTGTCAATGCCTTAAAGCTATGAATGTCCTATGAATCCATCACCTTTCTTAAATGAAAAATGTTTTAATTACAAAAGAACAAGAAGTACGTGATTTCGAATTCTATCTTGAAATTAGTTTAATTATTTTGATGTGGTGGCAATACCTTTTGTTTTCTGAATGAATGCCTGAACAGTGCATATTTTTTTGAATTTGTTGTTTATGAATCTTAAAATTGTTGACTCTTGAAAGAATGATGAAAAAGGAGAAATATTATTTGATAATCTGAAAAATTATAAAAATTGATTCTTGAAGCAAGAAAAAGCAGTGAAAAAGCTTGCAAGAAAAAAAAAAGAGAGAAAAAAAAATATAGGCGAAAAAAAAAGAAAAAAAACAAAGAAAAAGAAAAAGCAAGCAGAAAAAACCAATAGCCCTTTAAACCAAAAGGCAGGGGTAAAAAGGATCCAAGGCTTTGAGCATTAATGGATAGGAGGGCCCAAAGGAATAAAATCCTGGCCTAAGCGGCTAAACCAAGCTGTCCCTAACCATGTGCTTGTGGCGTGAAGGTGTCAAGTGAAAGGCTTGAGACTGAGCAGTTAAAGTCGTGGTCCAAAGCAAAAAGCGTGTGCTTAAGAGCTCTGGACACCTCTAACTGGGGACTCTAGCAAAGCTGAGTCACAATCTGAAAAGGTTCACCCAGTCATGTGTCTGTGGCATTTATGTATCCGGTGGTAATACTGGAAAACAGAATGCTTAGGGCCACGGCCAAGACTCATAAAGTAGCTGTGTTTAAGAATCAACATACTGAACTAGGATAATCAATAACACTATCTGAATTCTGAGTTCTTATAGATGCCAATCATTCTGAACTTCAAAGGATAAAGTGAGATGCCAAAACTGTTCAAAAGCAAAAATGCTACAATTCTCGCTCATCTAACTAAAGCTAATCTTCATTGATAAGTTTGGAATTCATTGTATATTCTCTTCTTTTTATCCTATTTTATTTTTAGTTACTTGGGGACAAGCAACAATTTAAGTTTGGTGTTGTGATGAGCGGATAATTTATACCCTTTTGGCATTGTTTTTACATAGTTTTTAGTATGATTTAGTTACTTTTTATTATATTTTTATTAGTTTTTATTCAAAAATCACATTTTTGGACTTTACTATGAGTTTGTGGTTTTTTTCTGTGATTTCAGGTATTCTTTGGCAGAAATTGAGGGACCTGAGCAAAAATTTGATTCAGAGGCTGAAAAAGGACTGCAGATGTTGTTGGATTCTGACCTCCCTGTACCAGAAGTGGATTTTCTGGAGCTCTAGATACCTAATTGGCGCGCTCTCAATTGCATTGGAAAGTAGACATCCTGGGCTTTTCAGAAATATGTAATAGTCTATACTTTGCTCGAGATTTGATGGCCCAAACTGGCATTCAAAGTCAGCCTAAATTATCTTGGCGTAAAACGCCCAAACTGGCACCAGAATTGGAGTTAAACGCCCAAACTGGCACCAAAGCTGGCGTTTAACTCCAGGAACAGCCTAAGCACGAAAAAGCTTCAATGCTCAGCCCAAGCACACACCAAGTGGGCCCCAGAAGTGGATTTCTGCACTATCTGTACTTAGTTACTCATTTTCTGTAAACCCTAGCTAGTTACTAGTTTAGTATAAAAACTACTTTTAGAGATTTATTCTGAATCCAGTTTTCATATTTCGAAGTTGAGACCATTGTACACGTCTGGAAGCTGGCCTCATGGCCATGCCTATACCTTTTTTACTTATGTATTTTCTACGGTGGAGTTTCTACACCCCATAGATTAAGGTATGGAGCTCTGCTGTTCTTCATGAATTAATGCAATTACTACTGTTTTCTATTCAATTCACGCCTACTTCTTCTCCAAGATATACTATCGTACTTAATTTAGTTAAGTCAGAATGAAGGGGTGACCCGTGACAATCACCCAATCTTCGTTACTCGCTTAGCCAAGGTCGCGTGCCTGACAACCACAAAGTGATCTACATGATGTTCAATGTAGTCATTGGACGACAGTTGGAGTATATTCTCTTGGGTTTCTAATCTAAGATTAGAACCTTCGTGGTATAGGCTAGAATTATTGGCAGCCATTCCTGGGATCCGAAAAGTCTAAACCTTGTCTGTGGTATTCCGAGTAGGATCCGGGTTCCGAAAAGTCTAAACCTTGTTTGTGGTATTCCGAGTAGGATCTGGAAAGGAATGACTGTGACGAGCTTCAAACATGCGAATGTGGCGCACAAGTCACAGTGTGCAAAAGGACAATGGTCTTATTCTGACACTAGCGAGAACCGACAGATGATTAGCCGTGCGGTGACAGCGCATATGATTTTGTTTTCATCCGAGAGGATCATACAGCCTGCCATGGAAGGAGGTAACGCATGGTTGGAAGAAGGCAGTAGGAAAGCAAAAGTTCAGAAGTAACAAAGCATCTCTAGATGCTTATCTGAAATTCCCACCGATGAATTACATAAGTATCTCTATCTTATTTTATATTTTATTTATATTTTAATTATCAAAACCTCATAACCATTTGAATCTGCCTGACTGAGATTTACAATGCTAACCATAGCTTGCTTTAAGCCGACAATCTCCGTAGGATCGACCCTTACTCACGTAAGGTATTACTTGGACGACCCAGTGCACTTGCTGGTTAGTTGTGCGGAGTTGTGAAAAAGAGTTGAGATTACAATTGTGCGTACCAAGTTTTTGGCGCCATTGAGATCACAATTTCGTGCACCAACAATCTCGCCAAATCCTCCATTGAATAAGTCACAAGGATAGGCAGAAAATATGCGGATTTGGTTAAGCGATCAACAATCACCCAAACAACATCAAATCCCGACCTAGTCCTCGGTAAACCGGTCACAAAGTCCATTGCGATTCCTTCCCACTTCCACTGAGGAATCTCAAGTGGCTGTAACACTCCCGACTATTTCTGATGCTCTATCTTTACCTTCTAATACGTCAGGCACTTAGACACAACTGTAGCCACATCACCTTTCATCCCAGGCCACCAGAACATCTTCTTTAAGTCCTAGTACATCTTAGTACTTCCCGGGTGGATAGAAAACCCACTGTTGTGAGCTTTCCACAACAATTCTTGCCTCAAACTCCCGACATCCGGTATACAAATTCTTCCCTTATATCTCAACAAACCTTCCTCATCCTTGGTAAACTCTCCATGCCTCCTCTTGCCAACTGGTTGAAATAATTGCTGAAGCTTTTTCTCATCTTGTGGAGCCCTCTGAATCTCTGTTTTAAACGTACTTGAAATCTACAACTGATTCAAACAAGCTCTTTCGGCAACTTCCCCGATATCCAGCTTAAGATCCACAAACTTATCTACTAACTCCTCCTCCTTAATTCTCATCCAAGCTATCGTTAAAGACTTCTGACTCAATGCATCAGGCACCACGTTCGCCTTTCCAGGGTGATAACTTAGCTCAAAATCATAATCCTTCAAAAGCTTCCTCCATCTCCTCTGACGCATATTGAGCTCTTTCAGATCAAAGATGTACTTGAGACTTTTATGATTAGAAAAGATGCTAAAGCTCACTCATTACAAGTAGTGCCTCCAAATCTTTAATACAAACACAATTACCGCTAATTCCAAGTCATGAGTTGGGTAATTTACCTCAGGCGGTCTCAGCTGATGCGATGCTTATGCCACTACATTCTGGTGTTGCATCAGCATGCAACCCAAACCCTTCAAGGAAGCATCACAATATACTTTAAACGATTCATGCGGTTCCGGTAAGATTAAAACAGACGCTGAAGTTAACTTCTGTTTCAAGGTCTGAAAACTCTCTTCACACTTCGACGTCCACACAAACGGCACCTCCTTCCTAGTCAACTTAGTCATCGGTAGTGCAATCAAGGAAAATCCTTCAATAAATCTCTGGTAATATCCGACCAAGCCCAAGAAACTTCTGACTTCCGTCACTGTTGTTGGTCTTTCCCATTCCATCACCGCCTCTACCTTCGAAGGATCTACGACTATTCCTCCTTTGCTCACCACGTGACCTAGGAACTTTACTTCCTCCTTCTAGAACTCACACTTGGACAACTTAGCATACAATTTCTGCTCCTTCAGAAATTGCAACACAATTCTCAAGTGTTCCTCATGCTCTTTCACTGTCTTAGAATAAACTAAGATGTCGTCTATAAAAACCACCACGAATTTTTCCAAAAAAGGATGAAATACTCTATTCATGTAATCCATGAACACAGCGGGTGCATTCGTTAACCCAAAGGACATCACCGCAAACTCGTAGTGTCCATAGCGCGTCCTAAACGCAGTTTTCAGAATGTCGTCCTCTTTCACCCTTATCTGATGATAACTGTATCTTAAGCAAATCTTAGAAAATACTCCAGGTCCTTGCAGTTGATCCATCAAGTCATCTATCCTTGGCAGCGGGTACTTGTTTTTCACAATCACCTTGTTCAGCTATCGGTAATCCACACAAAGTCGCATTGCTCCATCCTTCTTCTTCACCAATAAAACTAGTGCTCCCCACGGAGATACACTTGGTCGAATGAACCTCTTGTTCAAAAGCTCTTCCAACTGAGCATTTAGTTCAGCCAGCTCTATCGTAGCCATTCTATACGGCGCAATCGATACTGGTCTGGCTCCCGGCACCAATTCAATCGTAAATTCGATATCCCTTTGAGGTGGGAACTCAGGAATATCTTCCGAAAAGTCTCTAACTACCGAAATCTGATCTAAGTTCTGGGCGTCGACCAAAGCATTAGCAGTCAACAAGATATAACCCTGACATTCTTCACCACTATAGTGCACCATTACAGAGTTCAGGTAGTAACCCTCAGCTATCACAGCTCCATTTTCTCCTTCTGGCATAAACTGAATTGACCGCTCAAAGCAATCCAGCAAAACCCGATTCTTCGACAACCAATCAAATCCCAAAATCATCTCCAACCTGACCATTAGTAAACAAATCAAATCATGTACAAAACCTCTACCCTCAAGCTTGAAACGTACTTGCCTACAACTCGATCTAGTCATAACCTTCTGATGTGGAGTATGTACATGCAATTCAAACGCTAATTCTGAAACTTTCAAGCCTAGCTCCTCAACTTCATCAAACGAAATAAACAAATGCGAAGCTCCAGTATCATACAATGCAACTAAGGTTTTATCACCAATTAAACAGTGATCGCCTTAGCTGCGTCCTTGGCGTTCACAGTAAATACTCACTATTGGTGTTGACTCTGACCCGCATCCAGGTTCTTCCCATGAGTACAATCTCTCGCAATGTGGCCAGGCAAACCACCGTTGAAGCAACCACCTATACCAATCTTGCAAGAGTCATATGGATGAAAACGTCCACAATGATCACAAATTAAATCTGGAGAAACCTTACTCTGATTCCCTCTCCCTTTGCCACGCTGGTACTAATCATAAGGGTTCTTTCTGAAGCCTCCTTGACATTGAGACGCATGTCCTCCTCTCTTCAAATTCAGCCCCCTCGGCTGAAAGTACTTGCCACGTCCCCGACTAGTGTTTCCTCCATGAGTGTCCTTTGACAAAGCTACCGTCTTTGCATATTCCTCAACAACTCTCGTCTTGTTCACCAAATCGGAGAAAATACGAATCTTCAAAGGAGCCACAGTAGTCATGATGTTATCCTTCAAGCCTCCTTTGATACTTGATGCACTTCCAGCTTTCGTAGGTCTTCGGGGCACCCTGACACACCCTAGAGAACCTACAAAGCTCTTCAAATCAGTTAGTATATTCCGCCACAGACAAGGAACCTTGCTTCAGCTACATAAGTTCCATCTCCTTTGCTTCCCATGCAGATTCAAGAAAGTAATCCTTATAGAAAGCTGTTTGGAATACATCCCAAGGGATATCGGCATTCTGAAGTTGGAGTGGTATGCGAAATTGTTACTCAGGTTGTGAATTATTTTTCGAAATTGATTCCCTGGCGATGGCACCAAAAACGGATGCACAGAATCACGGTCTAAACATATCTTCACAACTTCGCATAACTAACCAGCAAGTGCACTGGGTCGTCCAAGTAATAAACCTTACGTGAGTAAGGGTCGATCCCACGGAGATTGTTGGTATGAAGTAAGCTATGGTCACCTTGTAAATCTCAGTCAGGCGGATATAAAATAGTTATGGAGTTTTCGAAATTAATACCAAAATAAGGATAGAAATACTTATGTAAATCATTGGTGAGAATTTCAGATAAGCGTATGGAGATGCATTCATTCCTCTGAACCTCTGCTTTCCTGCTGTCTTCATCCAATCAGTCTTACTCCTTTCTATGGCTGGCCTTATGTAAGGATGTCACCGGTGCCAATGGCTACTTTCAATCCTCTCGAGAAAATGGTCCAAATGCTCTGTCACAGCACGGCTAATCGTCTGGAGGCATCACCCTTGTCGTTGGTTGCATCCTATTCCTCTCTGTGAAAATGGTCCGATGCGCTGTCACTGCATGGCTAATCATCTTGGAGGTTCTCGATCATACTGGAATAGAATTTACTATCCTTTTGCGTCTGTCACTACGCCCAGCACTCGCGAGTTTGTAGTTCGTCACAGTCATTCAATCCCAGAGTCCTATTCGGAATACCACGGACAAGGTTTAGACTTTCCGGACTCTCATGAATGCCGCCATCAATCTAGCTTATACCAGGAAGATTCTGATTAAGAGATCTAAGAGATACTCATTCAATCTAATGTAGAACGGAAGTGGTTGTCAGGCACGCATTCATAGGGAATGATGATGATTGTCACGTTCATCACATTCAGGTTGAAGTGCGAATGAATATCTTAGAAGCGGAATAAGTTGAATTGAATAGAAAAACAGTAGTACTTTGCATTAATCTTTGAGGAACAGCAGAGCTCCACACCTTAATCTATGGAGTGTAGAAACTCTACCGTAAAAATACATAAGTGAATAGAGGGTAAGCATGGCCGAATGGCCAGCCCCCAAACGTGATCAATAGATCAAAAGATAATCTAAAGATTCAAAGATGTCTAATACAATAGTAAAAGGTCCTATTTATAATAAACTAGCTACTAGGGTTTACAGAAGTAAGTAATTGATGCATAAATCCACTTCCGGGGCCCACTTGGTGTGTGCTTGGGCTGAGCTTGAAGTCTACACGTGGAGAGGTCATTCTTGGAGTTGAACGCCAGCTTTTGTGCCAGTATGGGCGTTGATCTCCACTTTGCAACTTGTTTCTGGCGCTAGACGCCAGAATTGGGCAGAGAGCTGGCGTTGAACGCCAGTTTGCGTCGTCTAAACTTGGGCAAAGTATGGACTATTATATATTGCTGGAAAGCCCTGGATGTCTACTTTCCAACCCAATTGGAAGCGCGCCATTTGGAGTTCTGTAGCTCCAGAAACTTCATTTTGAGTGCAGAGAGGTCAGAATCCAACAGCATCAGCAGTCCTTCTTCAACCTCTGAATCTGATTTTTGCTCAAGTCCCTCAATTTCAGCCAGAAAATACTTGAAATCACAGAAAAACACACAAACTCATAGTAAAGTCTAGAAATGTGGATTTAACATAAAAACTAATGAAAACATCCCTAAAAGTAACTAGATTCTACTAAAAATATACTAAAAAGAATGCCAAAAAGCGTATAAATTATCCGCTCATCACAACACCAAAGTTAAATTGTTGCTTGTCCCCAAGCAACTGAAAATCAAGTAGGATAAAAAGAAGAGAATATACTATAAATTCCAAACTATCAATGAAACATAGCTCCAATCAGATGAGAGGGACTTGTAGCTTTTTGCCTCTTGAATAGTTTTGGCATCTCACTTTATCCATTGAGGTTCAGAATGATTGGCATCTATAGGAACTCAGAGTTCAGATAGTGTTATTGATTCTCCTAGTTCAGTATGATGATTCTTGAACACAGCTATTTTATGAGTCTTGGCCGTCGCCCTAAGCACTTTGTTTTCCAGTATTACCACCGGATACATAAATGCCACAGACACATAATTAGGTGAACCTTTACAGATTGTGACTTAGCTTTGCTAAAGTCCCCAATTAGAGGTGTCCAGGGTTCTTAAGCACACTCTTTTATTGCTTTGGACCTTGACTTTAACCGCTCAGTCTCAAGTTTTCACTTGACACCTTCACGCCACAAGCACAAGGTTAGGGACAGCTTGGTTTAGCCGCTTAGACCAGGATTTTATTCCTTTAGGCCCTCCTATCCACTGATGCTCAAAGCCTTGGGATCCTTTTTATTTGACCTTGCCTTTTTGTTTTAAGGGTTATTGGCTTTTTCTGCTTGCTTTTTCTTTTTCTTTCTATATTTTTTTTCCTAATTTTGTTTTTTTTTTCTTTTTTTTTTTCTGCAAGCTTTGTTCTTTGCTGCTTTTTCTTGCTTCAAGAATCATTTTTTTATGATTTTTCAGATTATCAAATAACATGTCTCCTTGTCATCATTCTTTCAAGAGCCAACATATTTAACATTCTTAAACAACAACTTCAAAAGACAT
Organism: Arachis ipaensis; assembly: GCF_059453495.1. NCBI lineage: Eukaryota > Viridiplantae > Streptophyta > Magnoliopsida > Fabales > Fabaceae > Arachis > Arachis ipaensis. Next base: position 61,284,747 of record NC_142437.1, on the reverse strand, counting down.
ATGCACTGTTCAGGCATTCATTCAAAAAACAAGAAGCATTGTCACCACATCAATATAATTAAACTAAGTTCAAGGATAAATTCGAAACTCATGTACTTCTTGTTCTTTTGAATTAAAACATTTTTCATTTAAGAGAGGTGATGGATTCATAGGACATTCATAACTTTAAGACAAAGTTACTAACTACTAATGATCATGTAATGAAGACACAAACACAGATAAGCACTTGACATAGAAAACGAAAAACAGAGAATGTAAGAACAAGGAATGAGTCCACCTTAGTGATGGTGGCGTTTTCTTCTTGAGGAACCAATGATGTCCTTTAGCTCTTCTATGTCTCTTCTTTGTCTTTGTTGCTCCTCCCTTATTGCTTTTTGATCTTCTCTTATTTCATGAAGGATGATGGAGTGCTCTTGATGTTCCACCCTTAGTTGTCCCATGTTGGAACTTAATTCTCCTAGGGAGGTGTTGATTTGCTCCCAATAGTTTTGTGGAGGAAAATTCATATGAGGCATCTCTGGGATCTCATGGTGATGAGCTTCCTGCGCCTCTTGAGCTCCATGAATGGGCTCTCTTACTTGCTCCATCTTTTTCTTAGTGATGGGCTTCTCTTCCTCAATGTGAATGTCTCCTTCTATGGAAGCTCCAGCTGAGTAACATAGATGGCAGATAAGATGAGGAAAAGCTAGCCTTACCCTAGGAGAGGGCTTTTTGGCTATTTTGTAGTGTTCAAGGGAGATGACTTCATGAACCTCTACTTCTTCTCCAATCATGATGCTATGGATCATGATGGCCCGATCCACAGTAACTTCAAATCGGTTGCTAGTTGGGATGATGGAGCGTTGGATGAACTCCAACCCTCCTCTAGCCACAGGCTTGAGGTCCAATCTTCTTAGTTGAACCGGCTTACCTTTGGAGTCAATCTTCCATTGAGCTCCTTCCACACATATGTCCATGAGGACTTGGTCCAACTTTTGATTAAAGTTGACCCTTCTAGTGTAGGGGCGTTCATCTCCTTGCATCATAGGCAAGTTAAACGCCAACCTCACATTTTCCGGACTAAAATCCAAGTATTTCCCCCGAACCATTGTAACATAGTTCTTTGAATCCGGGTTCTTACTTTGATCATGGTTATTGGTGATCCATGCATTGGCATATAACTCTTGAACCATTAGGATGCCGACTTGTTGGATGGGATTTGTTAGAACTTCCCAACCTCTTCTTTGAATTTCATGTCGGATCTCCGGATACTCATTTCTTTTGAGTTTGAAAGGGACCTCGGGGATCACCTTCTTCTTGGCCACAACATCATAGAAGTGGTCTTGATGAGCTTTGGAGATGAATCTTTCCATCTCCCATGACTCGGAGGTGGGAGTTTTTGTCTTCCCTTTCCCTTTTCTAGAGGATTCTCCGGTCTTAGGTGCCATCAATGGTAATGGAAAAACAAAAAGCTTATGCTTTTACTACACCAAACTTAGAATATTGCTCACCCTCGAGCAAGAAAATAAAGAATTAGATGAAGAAGAAGAAGAAAAGATGGAGAAGAGGGGGGAGGTGTGTTTCGGCCAAGAAGAGAAGAGAGGGTTGTGTTGTGTGAAAATGAGGAAGAATGGAAGGCTTTATATAGGGAAGGGAGGGGGGTTAAGGTTTGGCCATATGGGTGGGTTTGGGTCGGATATTGATTTGAATTTTGAAGGTAGCTGGAGTTTATTGGGAAGAGTGGGTGGATGTGAGTGGTGAAGGGTTAATAGGGAAGAGAGATGGAGGTGATAGGTGAAGGGTTTTGGGGAAGAGTGTTTATTGGGAATAGAGGATGATTGAGAAGAGAGAAGAGAGTGAGTGGAGGTAGGTGGGGATCCTGTGGGGTCCACAGATCCTGAGATGATCCTGTGGGGTCCACAGATCCTGAGATGATCCTGTGGGGTACACAGATCCTGAGGTGTTCAAGGATTTACAACCTTGCACCAAATTAGGCATGTAAAATGCCCTTGCACACAACTCTGGGCGTTCAGCGCCAGGTTGGTGCCCATTTTGGGCGTTCAACGCCCATTTGTTGCCCATTTCTGGCGTTGAACACCAGAACCATGCTTGTTCTGGGCGTTCAGCGCCAGCTCTTCTCCAGGGTGCAATTCTGGCGTTCAGCGCCCAGATGCTACCCATTTTGGGCGTTCAGCGCCCAGATACTGCCCATTTTGGGCGTTCAGCGCCAGAACCATGCTCTATTCTGGCGTTGAACGCCAGACAGGTGCTTCTTCCAGGGTGTGATTTGTCTTCCGCTGTTTTTGATTCTGTTTCTAAATTTTTCGTTTATTTTGTAACTCCACATGATCATGAACCTAAGAAAACATGAAAAACAAAAATAAAATTAGATAAATAAACATTGGGTTGCCTCCCAACAAGCGCTTCTTTAATGTCAATAGCTTGACAGTGGGCTATCATGGAGCCTCACAGATGTGCAGAGCTTTATTGAGACCTCCCAACACCAAACTTAGAGTTTGGATATGGGGGTTTGACGCCAAACTTAGAGTTTGGTTGTGGCCTCCCAACACCAAACTTAGAGTTTGACTGTGGGGGCTTTGGTTGACTCTGCTTTGAGAGAAGCTTTTTCTGCTTCCTCGTCATGGATGTAGAGAGAGATCCTTGAGTTGTAAGCACAAGGTTGTCCTTATTTAATTGAAGGATCAATTTTCCTCTGTCCACATCAATCACAGCTCTTGCTGTGGCTAGGAATGGTCTTCCTAGGATGATGGATTCATCCTCTTCCTTTCCAGTATCTAGGACTATGAAATCAGCAGGGATGTAAAGGCCTTCAACCTTTACTAACACGTCCTCTACTTGTCAATAAGCCTGTTTTCTTGAATTGTCTGCCATCTCTAATGAGATTTTAGCAGCTTGCACCCCATAGATTCCCAGTTTCTCTATTACAGAGAGGGGCATGAGGTTTATTCCTGAACCAAGGTCACACAGAGCCTTAAAGATCATGGTGCCTATGGTACAAGGTATTATGAACTTTCCAGGATCCTGTCTCTTCTGAGGTAATGTCAGTTGATCCAGATCAATTAGTTCATTGGTGAACAAGGGAGGTTCATCTTCCCAAGTTTCAATACCAAATAATTTGGCATTTAGCTTCATGATTGCACCAAGGAACTTGGCAGCTTGCTCTTCAGTAACATCCTCATTCTCTTCAGAAGAGGAATACTCATAAGAGCTCATGAATGGCATAAGGAGGTTCAATGGAATCTCTATGGTCTCTAGATGAGTCTCAGATTCCTTAGGTTCCTCAGAGGGAAGCTCCTTATTGATCACTGGACGTCCCAGGAGGTCTTCCTCCTTGGGATTCACGTCCTTCTCCTCTCTTGTGGGTTCGGCCATGGTAATTAATTTAATGGCCTTGCACTCTCCTTTTGGATTCTCTTCTGTATTGCTTGGGAGAGTACTGGGAGGGATTTCAGTGATCCTTTTAATCAGCTGGCCCACTTGTGCTTCCAAATTTCTAATGGAAGACCTTGTTTCATTCATGAAACTCACAGTGGCCTTAGATAGATCAGAGACTAAATTTGCTAAGCTAGATGGATTCTGCTCAGAATTCTCTGTCTGTTGCTGAGTGGATGATGGAAAAGGCTTGCTATTGCTAAACCTGTTTCTTCCACCATTATTAAAGCCTTGTTGAGGCTTTTGATCCTTCCATGAGAGATTTGGGTGATTTCTCCATGATGAATTGTAGGTGTTTCCATATGGTTCACCCATGTATTTTAACTCTACTATTGCAGGGTTCTCAGGATCATAAGCTTCTTCCTCAGAAGATGCCTCTTGAGTACTGTTGGGTGCAGCTTGCATTCCATTCAGACTCTGAGAAATCATATTGACTTGCTGAGTCAATATTTTATTCTGAGCCAATATGGCATTCAGAGTATCAATTTCAAGAACTCCCTTCTTCATAGGCGTCCCATTACTCACAGGATTCCTCTCAGAAGTGTACATAAACTGGTTATTAGCAACCATGTCAATGAGTTCTTGAGCTTCTGCAGGCGTTTTCTTTAGGTGAATGGATCCACCTGCAGAAGTATCCAATGACATCTTTGATAGCTCAGATAAACCATCATAGAATATATCCAGGATGGTCCATTCTGAAAGCATGTCAGAAGGACACTTTTTGGTCAGCTGCTTGTATCTTTCCCAAGCTTCATAGATGGATTCACCTTCTTTCTGTCTGAAGGTTTGAACATCAGCTCTAAGCTTGCTCAGCTTTTGAGGAGGAAAGAATTTGGCTAAGAAAGCCGTGACCAGCTTATCCCAAGAGTTCAGGCTGTCTTTGGGTTGAGAGTCCAACCATATTCTAGCTCTGTCTCTTACAGCAAAAGGGAAAAGCATGAGCCTGTAGACTTCAGGATCTACTCCATTAGTCTTAACAGTATCACGGATCTGCAAGAATTCAGTTAAGAACTGAAAAGGATCTTCAGATGGAAGTCCATGAAACTTGCAGTTCTGTTGCATCAGAGAAACTAGCTGAGGTTTCAGCTCAAAATTGTTTGCTCCAATGGTAGGAATGAAGATGCTTCTTCCATGTAAATTGGAATTAGGTGCAGTAAAGTCACCAAGCATTCTCCTTGCATTATTGTTGTTGGGTTCGGCTGCCATCTCCTTTACTTGTTCAAAATTTTCAATAAGGTTGTCTCTGGATTGTTGTAATTTAGCTTCTCTTAGTTTTCTCTTCAGAGTCCTTTCAGGTTCTGGATCAGCTTCAACAAGAATGCCTTTTTCTTTGTCCCTGCTCATAAGAAAGAGAAGAGAAAAATAAAAGAAGAGGAATCCTCTATGTCACAGTAAAGAGGTTCCTTATTATTAGTAGAAGAAGAAAAGGAATAGGGGTGAAGAAGAATGAAGAATCCAAACACAAAGGTGATGATAGGAGCAGAGATGTGAGATGAAGAGAAGTGTTAGTAGATGAATAAATAAATAGAAGGGGATGAGAGGAGGAGAGAATTTTCGAAAATAATTTTTGAAAAAGAGTTAGTGATTTTCGAAAATAATTTTTGAAAAAGGTTAGTAGTTTTTCGAAAATTCAAAATAAAAAATAAAATAATTAGTCTAATTAAAAAGAAATTTTGAAAAAGAGGGAAGATTTTTTCGAAAATTAGAGAGAAAGAGTTAGTTAGGTAGTTTTGAAAAAGGTAGGAAACAAACAAAAAGTTAGTTAGTTGAAACAAATTTGAAAATCAATTTTGAAAAGATAAGAAGTTAGGAAGTTAGAAAAGATACTTTGAAAATCAAATTTTTGAAAAAGGTAAGATAAGAAGATATTTTTGAAAAGATATGATTGAAGTTAGTTTTGAAAAAGATTTGATTTTTAATGACTTGATTCACAAGAAATCACAAGATATGATTCTAGAACTCAAAGTTTGAATCTTTCTTAACAAGCAAGTAACAAACTTGAAATTTTTGAATCAAAACATTAATTGATGATGTTATTTTCGAATATTATGTGATAAAGATAAGAAAAAGATTTTTGAAAAATATTTTTATAATTTTCGAAAATAACTAAGAAAAATGAAAAAGATTTGATTTTTGAAAAAGATTTTGAAAAAGATAAGATTTTTAAATTGAAAATTTGATTTGACTCATAAAAATAACTTGATTTTTAAAAATTTTTGAAAAAGTCAAATCTAATTTTCGAAATTTTAAGAGAGAAAAAGGGAAAGATATTTTTTTTGATTTTTGAATTTTTATGATGAGAGAGAAAAACAAGAAAAATGATGCAATGCATGAAAATTTTAGATCAAAACAATGAATGCATGCAAGAATGCTATGAATGTCAAGATGAACACCAAGAACACTTTGAAGATCATGATGAACATCAAGAACACATTTTTGAAAATTTTATATGCAAAGAAAACATGCAAGACACCAAACTTAGAATTCTTTAATGCTTAGACACTAAGAATTCAAGAATGCATATGAAAAACAAGAAAAGACACAAAACATGCAAATGCAAAGATCAAACAAGAAGACTTACCAAGAACAACTTGAAGATCATGAAGAACACTATGAATGCATGAATTTTTTCGAAAAATGCAAGATGAACATGCAATTGACACCAAACTTATAACATGACTCAAGACTCAAACAAGAAACACGAAATATTTTTTTGATTTTTATGATTTTATGAATTTTTTTTGTATTTTCTTTTAATTTTTTCGAAAATCATTTTGAAAAAGAAAAATAAGGATTCCAAAATTTTTAATATGAATTCCAGGAATCTTATGCTCTTTAGTCTAAAGCTCCAATCAAAGGGTCAGGCATGGGTTAATAGCCAGCCAAGCTTTAGTATGTAACTCAGACATGACACGCCTAACATGCCCTACAGCCAGCTAGGCTTCAACATGCTTCATGAAACACTAGAATTCATTTAAAAATTCTGAAGAAAAATATATTTTTGAAAATATTTTTATTTTAAAATATTTTTTTTTCGAAAACAAAGGACAAATTTTTGAAATATTTTTTGAAAAATTTTTGAAAACTTTTTGAAAAGAAAACGAAAAGAAAGTTACCCAATCTGAGCAACAAGATGAACCGTCAGTTGTCCAAACTCGAACAATCCCCGGCAACGGCGCCAAAAACTTGGTATGCGAAATTCTTACTCAGGTTGTGAATTATTGTTCGAAATTGATTCCCTGGCGATGGCACCAAAAACGGATGCACAGAACCATGGTCTAAACATATCTTCACAACTTCGCATAACTAACCAGCAAGTGCACTGGGTCATCCAAGTAATAAACCTTACGTGAGTAAGGGTCGATCCTACGGAGATTGTTGGTATGAAGCAAGCTATGGTCACCTTGTAAATCTCAGTCAGGCGGATATAAAATAGTCATGGAGTTTTCGAAATTAATACTAAAATAAGGATAGAAATACTTATGTAAATCATTGGTGAGAATTTCAGATAAGCGTATGGAGATGCATTCATTCCTCTGAACCTCTGCTTTCCTGCTGTCTTCATCCAATCAGTCTTACTCCTTTCTATGGCTGGCCTTATGTAAGGATGTCACCGGTGCCAATGGCTATTTTCAATCCTCTCGGAAAAATGGTCCAAATGCTCTGTCACAGCACGGCTAATCGTCTGGAGGCATCACCCTTGTCGTTGTTTGCATCCTATTCCTCTCTGTAAAAATGGTCCGATGCGCTGTCACTGCATGGCTAATCATCTTGGAGGTTCTCGATCATACTGGAATAGAATTTACTATCCTTTTGCGTCTGTCACTACGCCCAGCACTCGCGAGTTTGGAGTTCGTCACAGTCATTCAATCCCAGAGTCCTACTCGAAATACCACGGACAAGGTTTAGACTTTCCGGACTCTCATGAATGCTGCCATAAATCTAGCTTATACCACGAAGATTCTGATTAAGAGATCTAAGAGATACTCATTCAATCTAATGTAGAACGGAAGTGGTTGTCAGGCACGCGTTCATAGGGAATGATGATGATTGTCACATTCATCACATTCAGGTTGAAGTGCGAATGAATATCTTAGAAGCGGAATAAGTTGAATTGAATAGAAAAATAGTAGTACTTTGCATTAATCTTTGAGGAACAGCAGAGCTCCACACCTTAATCTATGGAGTGTAAAAACTCTACCGTAAAAATACATAAGTGAATAGAGGGTAAGCATGGCCGAATGGCCAGCCCCCAAACATGATCAATAGATCAAAAGATAATCCAAAGATTCAAAGATGTCTAATACAATAATAAAAGGTCCTATTTATAATAAACTAGCTACTAGGGTTTACAGAAGTAAGTAATTGATGCATAAATCCACTTCCGGGGCCCACTTGGTGTGTGCTTGGGCTGAGCTTGAAGTCTACACGTGGAGAGGTCATTCTTGGAGTTGAACGCCAGCTTTTGTGCCAATTTGGGCGTTGAACTCCACTTTGCAACTTGTTTCTGGCGCTAGACGCCAGAATTGGGCAGAGAGCTGGCGTTGAACGCCAGTTTGCGTCATCTAAACTTTGGCAAAGTATAGACTATTATATATTGCTGGAAAGCTCTGGATGTCTACTTTCTAACGCAATTGGAAGCGCGCCATTTTGAGTTCTGTAGCTCCAGAAAATCCATTTTGAGTGCAGGGAGGTTAGAATCCAACAGCATCAGCAGTCCTTCTTCAACCTCTGAATCTGATTTTTGCTCAAGTCCCTCAATTTCAGCCAGAAAATACCTAAAATCACAGAAAAATACACAAACTCATAGTAAAGTCTAGAAATGTGAATTTAACATAAAAACTAATGAAAACATCCCTAAAAGTAACTAGATTCTACTAAAAACATACTAAAAATAATACCAAAAAGCGTATAAATTATCCGCTCATCATGGAGCAATCGGCATTCGCCTTGACACTGATGCTAAGCCTCTCTCCGAAGCTGATACACAGCAAACAATACATACTGGTTGTTCGAGACATGTTGTGCTTGAAGCAAACTGACTTTAATTCTGTACCCTAGTCGGCCTAAACTTTGCAGGTTGTAACACCCTAATTACCCTAAGCCTTACCTCGCGTCATAAAGCAAAGGTTAATCAAAGGTTACGACAAATCTAAAGCTTATACATATAATATATAGAAGGAGTAATATATTCTAGAAGCCCGATGAAGGATACCACTCAAAAACAGGATTTGAAAAGCGCAAAACATACACACAAAGCTACTAACTTAATGCACAAGAAATAGATATAATATAACAAAATAGAAGAGTATAATAGTATAAAGATCTAGCCACGGCTCGCGGAGTTTAAGCCGACTAGCTATACATAGACAATACAGAATTCTGAAAGTTTAAAAATAGCTTATACAAGTTTTTCTCTCAAAGTAAGCCTCTAGGCAAAAGTAAATACAAAAGATGAGAGATATAAACAAAACAAACAAAAAGACTCCAAAATATATCTAGAATCCTTCGCTCTGTCACCATCGAGACAACTCACCGAGGAGGGTTGCGACCTACGTCTGAAAAACAACAACAGAATATGGTATAAGAACAGGAGGTTCTCAGTATGGTAACAGTGCCCAGTGATGTAAGATATAAGACTTCGGGACGCCAGAAACAATCCTAGAACTTCATCTCCATCACAAAATTCATCTTAAAGCATAACTAAAACATTAAAGCATAACTAAAATCCATAATGATAAAAGGGTAATCTAACTTAGTGGATTTTCTAACTAACAACTCTCCGCTATCGCACAGCCTTCACCAACCTATCCTCCATGCGATCCCATTGCCACCACCTTCCAAGCCTCCTCAATCCCAGTAGAAAACACAATTAATATCAATGCAAGTAAAACATAAGTATAGGCATATATGGCAAGAAATTCAAATAGGAAAAGGCATGTTATACAATTAGGCAAGCAATTACAAGTCGGTAAAGCAAAAAAATAGATAGAAGATGCATTTGATGAATGCCTGTCCTACTGGCTGTGATATCACATTGTCGGTTCAACTGCCAACCTGACAGATCTCTATGGAGATGTCGCCTTTCGGAATCATAGTTGGGAACCCACGAGATATGGTCCTCAGAACACCGTCCAGGATTTTGTGCCTGCACACTCTAGTGATCCGAAGGGATGCGAGTGGGATACTATTGCCACGGACCTCACATCTCAATACAAGCGGGACGAACCACCACCCTTACGACGCTACCGCTACCTCGATAGGTGGCATCCAACCATCATCCCTGCCGGGCGCATAGCGTCTCAACACTCTCAATATAAAATAATGATACAGTGGTTTTCAGAAAATATTTTCAGTATATCAATGATTCATTATTGCAATTCTGAGTCCTCGACTCATCTTAACCACTGCCATTTCAACATTTCCTTTCCGAACTTGTTAGTTCATCTATTTCTCAATTCATATATCATTCTTCCTTCTCACTTCACCAAAGCCATCCTCAGTACACCAGAAACCTAAGCCTCCATTCTCTAACTTTTCAATGTAGTACCAAATTAAATATCCTAGGACCTTTTCCCATGTTTTGATACCCAAAAATAAGCCAAAAAGTCTTAGATAGGTGTCACAGAAGGTTACAAGCTTGTTGGGAAGTTGAAATAGTTAAAAACAAAGTTTTAGTTTAAAAACAGGGCATGTGCGTATGCACAGGGGTGTGCGTGCACACGCTCAGGAGGATTTTCAAAAGTGTGCGTACGCATAGACGTGTGCGTACGCACAAGTGAAAATTTTTCAATTCTGTTTGCTCGCACAAGGCATGCGAACGCCCTCAACAGAATGCACCTTCCAACGTGTGCGTGCGCACAGGGCTGTGCGTGCGCACAGCTTGCAGAACTTCGTTGGTTGTGTGTGTGCATAGAGCGTGCTAGCGCTCTCACTAGTATCCACATCCCGTGTGTGCATACACACAAGGCTGTGCATGCGCACAGGTTCGAAAATTCACGGGTTGTGCGTGTGCACACAAACCAGAAATCATAAAATTCTGCAACATTGCAGAATTCAGATTTTGACACCAAACTTTGAATGATCATAACTTCATCTACAAAAATCCAAATTTTACAAACTTTATATCAATTTAAAGATCTTTCAATGAAATTTAATTCTACATGAATTTCAACAATTTTTGAAAAATGAGGCACAAGTTATGACCCGTCAAAGTTCACAAAAAAACCAGTTTTTTACCAAAATACACAAGATTCTTAATTTTTCAATTTTTATATCCAAAACCAACCAAAACCACATTAACTCCATCCCATATTAGATGTTACCATTTTTCATACCTCAGTTCACCACTCCACTTTATGCAATCATCAATTCCGATTATCAAATACATAACAATACATTCATATTCAACCAACACATTAATTAAAAACATCATTCCACTATTACCAACAATCATCATATTCAATTTCAATCTCAACCCTCAATACTATACTATCAACATCAACATTTCAATTCATCAACAACACAAATCATCAAATCATCATACATCATCCTACAATAATTCCAACAACCAATTTAATTCAATCCTATCCTATGGGCCACTAGCCTAAGTGTCCAGAAATATTATATATTACATAGAGAAAACCGAAACCATACCTTGGCCGATACCCAATATGTACCAAAACCCCAATTGAGCATAAGTTAAGCTTCCAAACACAATCCAAACCACCAATCCACTCCAACAAGCATCAACAATCACTCCAAAGCTCCAATCAGTTGCCAACAATCACAATCTCAATCTATATACACATAATTTGCAACAATTCATCCTAGGGTTCAACCTAATTAGAATGTCACAAGGGTTAAAAACAACTCACCTTACCCAATAGTTTTAGAAGCAAAGTCCACTAGCAATCAAGTGCTAGAGTGTACCTAAACACCTGAAATCACAAAATTTCACCCAACACAAAGCCCTAAAATTTCGAAATTTTGGAAAGAAGAACTGAGAGGGATTTCATGATTTTCTTAAAAGTTTTTTGTGTGGGTTTTGTAGAGGTCTTTGCAAGAATCGTGTGGCCGCAAACGGTGCGGTGATCGGAGCTCCGTAGCTCAAGTTATGAGCTTGAGAAGTTGAGCATGAATAGTAACAATGGGTTTCTCTCCTTCTTCCCCTTTTCAGCATGCAAGTGTTGTGTTTGTGTATGTGGCGTGCCGAATTAGCCTTTAATGAGAGTATATATATGTTGGGCTTGGGCCCAACTTGGGCCCGGTCCAGCCCATTAGCATTTTTAGCCCGTATGGCCCTACTTTGGGCCAAACCTTTAAAATTAATGCCCAGTTTTCGACTTTAAATATTTTCATAAGGTTTTCAACTGTTTTTAATTTTTCTTGCACAGTACCAGACAGACTTAAATTGGTTCGATTGGTTCGACTGCCAGTTCACGATTTTTCTCGCTTTTTTGTAGAAAATACATTTTCTGACTCAGAAAAATCTACTGAGTCCAAAAATTGTATTTAAATCCTTTAATTCTCATTCTAAATTTTTGAATCCTATTTTGGGCAATATTAATTATTTAATTAGACGATTAATTAGTCTCGGTTCTTACACAGGTCGTGACTAGGCTAGTTTACTTATGATTATATTCATATATCTTGTCTTTATCTTATGCTTCCTTAATGTCTTAACTCTTATCACTTTCTGAATGTGCTTTATCTTTCTGTTATCGGTATACGAGAGCATTATCCGTTCGATTTTATTTTACTTTTTTCAGACTTCTCATTAACACTTCCCTTCAACACACACACACACACATATATATATATATAATTATGTATTATAATCCACCTTGACAGCCGTACCACCTGATTATCATTGACTTATGACTCGAGCATAAGGATCTGAATATTAGGGTGTTACACCACCTATCCAAAAGACATTGCACGCGAATCTAAGGGCTCGGCGCTAAACATCAGGTTGTGGCGTTTAGTGCCACCTTGGCCGAATAGAATGGGAACTTTTGGGGTTCCAACATTAAATGCCGGTGATGTGGCTTTTAGCGCCACTCTGGCAGAAGTGAATAGTGAGCTTCTTCTTCAAGAATTTTTCCACGCCTTTCGTCCTAATGCTACCTGTAAATAACATAATGCAACATTGACTTAAAGTAGCATCTAATAGGGTGTAAATCACTCAAATCTTCTAGGAAATCAATAAATCACCACATAAATCATATAGAAAAGCTATGAATGATGCTCACGCATCAATTATCACTCGATAACTTGGGCCAACTAGCACAGAATTATCGATCGGAAGCCCATTAAGAGCTGCCTTACGACTAGGGGTGTTCAAATCCGATCCTGACAGAATAAAACCGATCAACTGAATCGAAAAAACCGAAAGCTGAACAAATCGAAAACTAAAAAAATCGAACAAATCATGTTTTGATGTTTTTTTTGCAGTTTGGTTCGGTTTTTGGTTTTGACACTAAAAACCCTAACCAAACCGAACCCAACCGAACTGGTCACTTAAAAAACCCTTAAAAGGCCAACCCCCAAAGGCCAAAACACTTAATAACCTAAACCTAGCAAGTAGCAGTGCTACTCTTAGTCTCTCACAGTCTCTCTTTAATGAAGTAACATCAGTCCCCAATCCCCAAGCCCCATCCGTCGAGCCCCTTCCTCCCAGGAGCGTCTTCCTTCACCGTCCATATCACCGTTGCCAACTCGCCGAATAGAGCCCGCGGACAGCACCTTGGTGCGGTCCTCTCTCCCTCCCTCCCTCCTTTCGCAGTTCACAGTCGTTGTTTCCCTCCCTCGCGTTGTAACTTCTCTCTTTCCCTCCCTCACTCTCGCAGCTTCTCCCTTCCTTCCAACGCAGGTGAAGCTGCCGTCGTCTGTTGCTCATCACCCATTAGTCACACTTCAAAAATGTCGTCCATCGTCGTTCGTGCTGCAGTCAGTACAGTAGCATTCCTCTACATCTAGAAAAGGGTTGCCTCTCAAGTAAATTATTTGTTCTAATTTTTTTGGATCTGGTTATTTGTTCTTAGTTCTATTCTAATATTTAGTTCTATTTTTATTTTGTTATTATGATTTTTAGTTTAGGATTCTTGGTTCTATTCTTTCTAATTTGTTCTTGCATTTTTGATAATTTGTAGTTCTCTAATTTAAAAATTTGTGGCTGTTAGATAATTTCTTTTTGAAAAATTGTTCTGAGTGTTCTTGTTTTAATTATCTAATTTGAATTTGTGGTTTGCTGTTCTAATTTATGTGGTTTTAATTTTAGTGTTGTTCTAATTTTGACCTGTTTCTATTATTTATTCAATTTTTCTTGTATATATATATTATTATCTAGTCATAGTTCTCTATTCTTTACTGAATTTAGTCATTTGAGATAATAATGATTGAGCTCTAAAACATAATTAGCATATAGTCAACCATGTTGCTGAAGTATTCATATTTTTATAATATTTTTTTTCAAAGACAGAGTTTTAAATCACCTTATACATGTACAACGTATAGAAGTAGTGATTGATTGATAATAGTTGTTGCTTTCCACCACCACCCTTATTCTTGTTGCTATGACTTGGTCAATTTCTTTACCAGCTTAAGTTTTGCATATTATGATTCATATGGCTCTCGTATTATGCCTTAATTTTGTTAGGAAAGGATGGCTATAATTTTACATTTTTCTAATGATTGAAAAAACTGAACAAACTAAACCAAACTAAACCGATTTTAATTGGTTTGGTTTGGTTCGGATGGTTTTGGTAAAAAAACCAAACCAAACCGAACCGCAGTTTAATTAAACGAGTGGATCGAATGACTTTTCTTTAAAAAACTGAACCAAACCGTACCGTGAATACCCTTACTTACGATAGACCCTTTAGAGTCAAAAGCCTTAAAGATCTTTCCCCAAAATTAAAATGTGAAGTAATTGCCTTCAATTTATATAAGCCCAAAATTCTCATAATACAATTCGGATCTCAGTTTTTGAAATTTTCCAAATCCTAAGTAAGCAAGATTCATCAAGGATAAGAGAAATCAATTGTAACCACAAGGATTATCATAAATCCCACTTTCGTTTTTAAAATTAAATTTTCAAACCCTTTAACTCTTTTCACTTAAGATGAACTTTGTTTACTTTTCTTTTTCCTTGAGGACAAGTAAAGTTTTAAGTTTGGTGTTGTGATCACACATCATCTTAAGTAGTTTTTCGGGTTCTTTTTCATTTGTTTTATTAGGTTTTAATTAAAATTTGTATGCTTTCTAGTGAAATTTCATAAATAATTTAATATTTTGAGTTGTGTTAGTGTTTTTGTGTTTTCAGGAGCTTTTGTCTTAAAATAAGCAAGAATTAAAGTTTTTTGAGAAGAAAAACACAAGTACAGTTTAACGATAGCAAAATCGTGCCCTAAGGAACAAAGTCGTGTCCAAAAGGAAAAAACCAAAGCCCAAGCCATCAAGCAGGGACGCCTAAAAGCTACACATACAAGCCCGACGTCCCCCCTCTTTGACTCTATGCACGCCCGGCAGCCCTAGCACATGCCCGGCAGCCCTAGCACATACTCGACATCTCCACCTTCTTCCAAGGCGTCAAGCCTGGCGTCCCTCATGCAAGCCTGACATCCTTACTCTCTTAGAAGGTACGATTGGGATTTACACAATTTTAACGATGCAAGCTTGGCCTACTGGTGCACGAATTGTAAATCATACTTTTCACAACTCGTACCACTAACCAGCAAGTGCACTGGGTCGTCCAAGTAATACCTTACGTGAGTAAGGGTCGAATCCCACGGAGATTGTTGGCTTGAAGCAATCTATGGTCATCTTGTAATTCCTAGTCAGGATATCAATTATAATTATCATTTTGGATGGCGAAAAATAAAAGAGCATGAATTAAATACTTGTTATGCAGTAATGGAGAATATGTTGGAGTTTTGGAGATGTTTTGTCTTCTGAATCTCTGTTTTCCCCCTGTCTTCTTCTTCACGCACGCAAGGTTCCTCCTATGGCAAGCTGTGTGTTGGTGGATCACCGTTGTCAATGGCTACCATCCCTCCTCTCAGTGAAAATGGTCCAGGTGCGCTGTCACCACACGACTAATCATCTGTCGGTTCTCACTCAAGCTGGAATAGGATCCATTGATCCTTTTGCGTCTGTCACTACGCCCAACCCTTATGAGTTTGAAGCTCGTCATAGTCATTCAATCCTTGAATCCTACTCGGAATACTACAATCAAGGTTTAGACTTTCCGGATGCTCAAGAATGCTGCCAATAGATTCTAGCTTATACCACGAAGATTCTGATTAAGGAATCCAAGAGATACTCATTCAATCGAAGGTAGAACGGAGGTGGTTGTCAGTCACGCATTCATAGGTTGAGAATGGTGATGAATGTCACTGATCATCACATCAATCATATTGAAGTGCGAATGAACATCTTAGATAGCAACAAGCGTGTTTGAATATAAAACAGAAATAATTGCATTAATTCATCGAGACACAGCAGAGCTCCTCACCCCCAACAATGGAGTTTAGAGACTCATGCCGTCAAAGAGTACAAAGTTCAGATCTAAAATGTCATGAGGTACAAAATAAATCTCTAAAAGTTGTTTAAATACTAAACTAGTAACCTAGGTTTACAGAAAATGAGTAAACTAAGATAGATAGTGTAGAAATCCACTTCTGGGGCCAACTTGGTGTGTGCTGGGGCTAAGACTTGAGCTTTACACGTGCCTAGGCTGTTTCTAGAGTTAAACGCCAGGTTGTAACCTGTTTCTGGCATTTAACTCCAACCTGTAACCAGTTTCTGGTGTTAAACACCAGAATGCAACATGGAACTGGCGTTGAATGCCAATTTATATCATCTATCCTTGAACAAAGTATGAACTATTATATTTTTCTGGAAAGCCCTGGATGTCTACTTTCCAACGCAATTGAGAGCGCGCCAATTAGACTTCTATAGCTCCAAAAAATCCATTCCGAGTGCAGGGAGGTCAGAATCCAACAACATCAGCAGTCCTTTTTCAGGCTGAATAAGATTTTTGCTCAGCTCCCTCAATTTCAGCCAGAAAATACCTGAAATTACAGAAAAACATACAAACTCATAGTAAAGTTCAGAAATATGAATTTTGCCTAGAAACTAATAAAAATATACTAAAAACTAACTAAAACGTACTAAAAACTACATGAAATTGACCCCAAAAAGTGTATAAAATATCCGCTCATCACAACACCAAACTTAAACTGTTGCTTGTCACCAAGCAACTAAAAACAAAGTAGGATAAAAAGAAAAGAATATACAATGAATTCCAAAAACATCTATGAAGATCAGTCTTAATTAGATGAGCGGGGCTATTAGCTTTTTGCTTCTGAACAGTTTTGTCATCTCACTTTATCCTTTGAAGTTCAGAATGATTGGCGTCTATAGGAACTCAGAATTCAGATAGTGTTATTGATTCTCCTAGTTCAGTATGTTGATTCTTGAACACAGCTACTTTATGAGTCTTGGCCGTGGCCCTAAGCACTCTATTTTCTAGTATTACCACCGGATATATACATGCCACAGACACATAACTGGGTGAACCTTTTCAGATTGTGACTCAGCTTTGCTAAAGTCCCCAATTAGAGGTGTCCAGGGTTCTTAAGCACACTCTGTTTTTGCTTTGGACCTCGACTTTAACCGCTCAGTCTCAAGTTTTCACTTGACACCTTCACGCCACAAGCACATGGTTAAGGACAGCTTGGTTTAGCCGCTTAGGCCAGGATTTTATTCCTTTAGGCCCTCCTATCCACTGATGCTCAAAGCCTTGGATCCTTTTTATTACCCTTGCCTTTTGGTTTTAAGGGCTATTGGCTTTTTGCTCTTGCCTTTTGGTTTAAAGAGCGTTTGGCTTTTTCTGCTTGCTTTTTCTTTTTCTTGCTCTTTTTTTTTTTGCATTTTTTTTCTACAAGCTTTGTTCTTCACTGCTTTTTCTTGCTTCAAGAATCATTTTTATGATTTTTCAGATTATCAAATAACATTTCTCCTTTTCATCATTCTTTCAAGAGCCAACAATTTTAACATTCATAAACAACAAATTCAAAAGACATATGCACTGTTCAAGCATTCATTCAGAAAACAAAAAGTATTGCCACCACATCAAAATAATTAAACTATTTTAAAATTCGAAATTCATGTACTTCTTTTTCTTTTTCAGAAAACATTTTTCATTTAAGAAAGGTGATGGATTGATAGGACATTTATATCTTTAAGACATAGACACTTAGATACTAGTGATCATGTAATAAGACCCAAACATAAATAAACATAAAGCATAGTAAACGAAAAACAGAGAAATAAGAACAAGGAGATTAAGGAACGGGTCCACCTTAGTGAGGGTGGCGTCTTCCTCTTCTTGAAGAACCAATGGTGCTCTTGAGCTCCTCTATGTCTCTGCCTTGTCTTTGTTGCTCCTCCGTCATAGCTCTTTGATATGTAGTCAAATGCTCTACCACTGAACTATGGACCCTTGAGATGAACCTCTCCATCTCTCATGACTCGGGGGTAGAAGCAACTACCTTCCTTTTCCTCTTTCTAGAGGTTTCTCCGGCCTTAGGTGCCATAAATGGCTATGGAAAAACCAAAAGCAACGGTTTTTTCCACACCAAACTTAAAAGGTTTGCTCGTCCTCGAGCAAAAGAAGATAAAAGGGAGTAGAAGGAGAAGTGTGAATGGGTGGGTATGGGAGGGGAATGGTTTGAATTGGAATGGTGAGGTAGGTGGGGATCCTGTGGGGTTCACAGATCCTGAGGGGTCAAGGACTTAGCATCCCTGCTCCATTGAGGCATGCAAAACGCCCTTAGTGTGCAATCCTGGCGTTTAACGCCAGACTGCTGCTTGTTTCTAGCGTTAAACGCCAGCTTTTTCCCTTTCTTGGCGTTGAACGCCAACTTGGTGCTTGTTTCTGGTGTTTAACACCAGCTTGATGCTTCCCTTTGGCGTTAAACGCCAGTTTGATGCTTCTTACTGGCGTTTAAACGCCAGTAAGCTCTTCCTCCAGGGTGAGCTATTTTAATGCTATTTTTGACTTTGCTTTGATTTTTGTGACTCCACATGATCATCATCCTAAAGAAAACATAAAATAAAAATGGAAAACAGAAAATTAACATAGATAAGGAAAAATTGGGTTGCCTCCCAATAAGCGCTTCTTTATTGTCTTTAGCTGGACCTTGCTGAGCTTTTAATCTAGCCTTAGCCTTGAGCACTCTTGCTCAATATTGCCTTCAAGATAATGCTTGATTTCTGTCCATTAACAATGAACTTCTTATCAGAATCAATGTCTTGAAGGTCCACATAGCCATATGGTGACACACTTGTAATCGCATATGGTCCCCTCCACCGGGATTTCAGTTTCCTGGGGAATAGCCTAAGCCTAGAGTTAAACAATAGAACTTTCTGTCCTGGTTCAAAGACTCTAGATGACAGCTTTCTGTCATGTGATGAGCGGATAATTTATACGCTTTTTGACATTGTTTTTAGTATGTTTTTAGTAGGATCTAGTTACTTTTAGGGATGTTTTCATTAGTTTTTATGTTAAATTCACATTTCTGGACTTTACTATGAGTTTGTGTGTTTTTTTGTGATTTCAGGTATTTTCTGGCTGAAATTGAGGGACTTGAGCAAAAATCAGATTCAGAGGTTGAAAAAGGACTGCTGATGCTGTTGGATTCTGACCTCCCTGCACTCAAAGTGGATTTTCTGGAGCTACAGAACTCGAAATGGCACGCTTCCAATTGCGTTGGAAAGTAGACATACAGGGATTTTCAGCAATATATAATAGTCCATACTTTGGCCAAGAATAGACGACGTAAACTGGCGTTCAACGCCAGCTTTCTACCCAAATCTGGCGTCCAGCGCCAGAAAAGGAGCCAAAACCAGAGTTGAACGCCCAAACTGTCACAAAAGCTGGCGTTCAACTCCAAGGAGGACCTCTACACGTGTAACAATCAAAGCCCAGCCCAAGCACACACCAAGTGGGCCCCGAAAGTGGATTTATGCATCAATTACTTACTCATGTAAACCCTAGTAGCTAGTTTATTATAAATAGGACCTTTTACTATTGTATTTGGCATCCTGGATTGTATTTTGATCCTGTGATCACGTTCTGGGGGCTGGCCATCTCGGCCATGCCTGGACCTTTCACTTATGTATTTTCAACGGTAGAGTTTCTACACTCCATAGATTAAGGTGTGGAGCTCTGCTGTTCCTCAAAGATTAATGCAAAGTACTTCTGTTTTCTATTCAATTCATCTTATTTCGCTTCTAAGATATCCATTCGCACCCAAGAACGTGATGAAGGTGATGATTATGGGTGACGCTCATCACCATTCTCCCCTATGAACACGTGCCTGACAAACACTTCCGTTTTACATGAAATAAGCTAGAATGAATATCTCTTAGATCTCCTAACCAGAATCTTCGTGGCGTAAGCTAGAATGATGGCGGCATTCAAGAGAATCCGGAAGGTCTAAACCTTGTCTGTGGTATTCCGAGTAGGATTCAATGATTGAATGATTGTGACGAGCTCCTAACTCGCGATTGCAGGGCGTTAGTGACAGACGCAAAAGGATAGTAAATCCTATTCCAGCATGATCGAGAACCGACAGATGAATAGCCGTGCCGTGACAGGGTGCGTGAGCATATTATTCACTAAGAGGATAAGATGAAGCCATTGACAAGGGTGATGCCTCCAGACGATTAGCCGTGCCGTGACAGGGCATTGAATCATTTTCCCGTGAGATGACCGAAAGTAGCCATTGACAGTGGTGATGTATCACATAAAGCCAGCCATGGAAAGGAACAAGACTGATTGGATGAAGATAGCAGGAAAGCAGAGGTTCAGAGGAACGAAAAGCATCTCCATTCGCTTATCTGAAATTCCTACCAATGATTTACATAAGTATCTCTATCCCTATTTTATTATATAATATTCGAAAACACCATTATCACTTTATATCTGCCTGACTGAGATTTACGAGGTGACCATAGCTTGCTTCATACCAACAATCTCCGTGGGATTCGACCCTTACTCACGTAAGGTATTACTTGGACGACCCAGTGCACTTGCTGGTTAGTTGTATCGAAGTTGTGACATATTATGAATGTGTAATCACGATTACGCGTACCAAGTTGCTCACGTGCCAGGAATAGTTTGAGCCTGGACATCACAATTTCGTGCACCAAGTTTTTGGCGCCGTTGCCGGGGATTGTTCGAGTTTGGACAACTAACGGTTCATCCTGTTGCTCAGATTAGGTAATTTTCTTTTTGTTTTGCTTTCAAAAATTTTTCAAAAATATTTCAAAATTTTCTCACCTGTTTTCGAAAAAAAAAATGTTTTCAAAAAAATATATTTTTATTCAAAATTTTTAAGAATGAATTCTAGTGTTTCATAAAGCATGTTGAAGCCTGGCTGGCTGTAAAGCCATGTCTATTCCTTTGGGAATGAGTATGTCAGGCGTGTCATGTCAGAATTACATGCTGAAGCTTGGCTGGCCATTGGCCATGTCTAGTGTTTTGGACCGGAGCTTTCATTGAAAGCTTGGCTGGCTAGTGAGCCATGTCTAATTCCTGGACTGAAGCTTTAGACTAAGAATGCAAGATTCCTGGAATTCATATTAAAAATTTTGGAATCCTTATTTTCCTTTTTCATATAATTTTCGAAAAAAAAAAATTACCAAAAAAATTAGAAAATCATAAAAATCAAAAATATTTTTCTGTTTCTTGTTTGAGTCTTGAGTCATATCATAAGTTTGGTGTCAATTGCATATGCATCTTGCATTTTTCGAAAATATCATGCATTCATAGTGTTCTTCATGATCTTCAAGTTGTTCTTGGTAAGTCTTCTTGTTTGATCTTGATGATTTTTTGTTTTGTGTCTTTTCTTGTTTTTCATATGCATTCTTGAATTCTTAGTGTCTAAGCATTAAAGAATTCTAAGTTTGGTGTCTTGCATGTTTTCTTTGCATTAAAAATTTTTCAAAAATGTATTCTTGATGTTCATCATGATCTTCATAGTGTTCTTGGTGTTCATCTTGACATTCATAGCATCCTTGCATGCATTCATTGTTTTGATCTAAAAATTTCATGCATTGCATAATTTTCATGTTTTTCATAAAAATTTCAAAAAAAAAAAAAAATATCTTTCCGTTTTTCTCTCATCAAATTCGAAAATTTGAGTTGACTTTTTCAAAATTTTTTAAAATCAAGTTGTTTCTTATGAGTCAAATCAAATTTTCAATTTGAAAATCTTATCTTTTTCAAAATCTTTTTCAAAAATCAAATCTTTTTCAAAATTCTTAGTTATTTTCGAAAATTCCAAAAATATTTTTCAAAAATATTTTTCTTATTTTTATATCAAATTTTCGAAAATAACATAAACAATTAATGTTTTGATTCAAAAATTTCAAGTTTGTTACTTGCTTGTTAAGAAAGATTCAAACTTTAAGTTCTAGAATCATATCTTGTGATTTCTTATGAATCAAGTCATTAATTGAGATTTTAAAAATTAAATCTTTTTCAAAACTAATTTAAATCATATCTTTTCAAAAATATCTTCTTATCTTATCTTTTTCAAAAATATGATTTCAAAAATATCTTTTCTAACCTCCTAACTTCTTAGCTCTTCAAAATTTGTTTCAACTAACTAACTAACTTTTTGTTTGTTTCTTAACTTTTTCAAAACTACCTAACTAACTCTCTCTCTCTCATTTTCGAAAATATCTTCCCTCTTTTTCAAAAATTTCTTTTTCATTAACTAATTATTTTTATTTTTATTTAAAAAAAAATTTTTTCGAAAAATACTAACATTTTTTCAAAAACCATTTTCGAAAATCACTAACTCTTTTTCAAAATAATTTTCGAAAATTATCCCTCCCCCATCTTATTCTATTTATTCATTCATATCCTAACATCTCATCTCACATCTCTGCCATCCTCACAGTTGTGTTTCTTCCATTATATTACATTCTTTGTCTCCCCCTCTTCTTCTACTCACACAGGGATCCCTATACTGTGGTATAAAGGATCTCTATTATTATTATTATTTTTCTGTGCCTTCTTCTTTGTCATATGAGCAGGAGCAAGGATAAGAACATTCTTGTGGAAGCAGATCCGGAACCTGAAAGGACTCTGAAGAAAAAATTAAGAGAAGCTAAAATACAACAATCCAGAGATAACCTTTCAGAAATTTTTGAACAGGAGAAGGAGATGGCAGCCGAAAATAATAATAATGTAAGGAAGATGCTTGATGACTTCACTGCACCTAATTCCAATTTACATGGAAGAAGCATCTCCATTCTTGCCATTGGAGCAAACAACTTCGAGCTGAAACATCAATTAGTTTCTCTAATGCAGCAGAATTGCAAGTTTCATGGACTTCCATCTGAAGATCCTTTTCAGTTCTTAACTGAATTCTTGCAGATATGTGATACTGTTAAGACTAATGGAGTAGATCCTGAAGTCTACAGGCTCATGCTTTTCCCTTTTACTGTAAGAGACAGAGCTAGAATATGGTTGGATTCTCAACCCAAAGACAGCCTGAACTCTTGGGATAAGCTGGTCACGGCTTTCTTAGCCAAGTACTTTCCTCCTCAAAAGCTGAGCAAGCTTAGAGCTAATGTTCAAACCTTCAGACAGAAAGAAGGTGAATCCCTCTATGAAGCTTGGGAAAGATACAAACAGTTGACCAAAAAGTGT
This sequence comes from Arachis ipaensis, assembly GCF_059453495.1. NCBI lineage: Eukaryota > Viridiplantae > Streptophyta > Magnoliopsida > Fabales > Fabaceae > Arachis > Arachis ipaensis. The sequence continues at coordinate 61,261,580 of NC_142437.1, read as the reverse complement.
CCTTCTGACATGCCTTCAGAATGGACCATCCTGGATATATTCTATGATGGATTATCTGAGCTATCAAAGATGTCACTGGACACTTCTGCAGGTGGATCCATTCACCTAAAGAAAACGCCTGCAGAAGCTCAAGAACTCATTGACATGGTTGCTAATAACCAGTTCATGTACACTTCTGAAAGGAATCCTGTGAACAATGGGACGCCTATGAAGAAGGGAGTTCTTGAGGTTGATACTCTGAATGCCATATTGGCTCAGAATAAAATATTGACTCAACAAGTCAATATGATCTCTCAGAGTCTGCATGGAATGCAAGCTGCATCCAACAGTACTCAAGAGGCTTCTTATGAAGAAGAAGCTTATGATCTTGAGAACCCTGCAATAGCAGAGGTGAATTACTTAGGTGAACCTTATGGAAACACCTATAACTCATCATGGAGAAATCATCCAAATTTCTCATGGAAGGATCAAAAGCCTCAACAAGGCTTTAATAATGGTGGAAGAAACAGGTTTAACAATAATAAACCATTTCCATCATCCACTCAGCAACAGACAGAGAACTCTGAACAAAATGCTTCTAATTTAGCAAATCTAGTCTCTGATCTATCTAAAGCCACTGTGAGTTTCATGAATGAAACAAGGTCTTCCATTAGGAATTTGGAAGCACAAGTGGGCCAGCTGAGTAAAAGGATCACTGAAATCCCTCCCAGTACTCTCCCAAGCAATACAGAAGAGAATCCAAAAGGAGAGTGCAAGGCCATTGACATAAGCATCATGGCCGAACCTGTAAGGAGAGGAGAGGACGTGAATCCCAAGGAGGAAGACCTCCTGGGACGTCCAGTGATCAATAAGGAGCTTCCCTCTGAGGAATCAAAGGACTCTGAGGCCCATCTAGAGACCATAGAGATTCCATTGAACCTCCTTATGCCCTTCATGAGCTCTGATGAGTATTCCTCTTCTGAAGAGAATGAGGATGTTATGAAGAGCAAACTGCCAAGTTTCTTGGTGCAATCATGAAGCTGAATGCCAAATTATTTGGCATTGATACTTGGGAAGTTGAACCTCCCTTGTTCATCAATGAACTGAGTGATCTGGATCAACTGACATTACCTCAGAAGAGACAGGATCCTGGAAAGTTCATAATACCCTGTAACATAGGCACCATGATGTTGCAGGTTTGGGAAGTGGTTGTTGTAGTTGAAGTTCCTTGGTTCCTGATGTTGAGGTTCCCTCATTCTTAGATAAGAATGTGGCTTCCATGGTGGGAACTGTGCATTCACTGTGGTAGAGTGGAGAAAATCAAGTTGTCTAGCCATTGACTCCAATTGTTGCTGAGTTTGCTGATGTAGTTGTTTGCTTTGATTCATGACTGCCTTCATTCCTTCAAGATTCATTGTATCTTTCTCTGAAGTTGCATTCTGTCGTGTCTCAACGGAGTGTTGGTTGTTGGTTCTCTTGTCATTGAACCTTGCAGTTCCTTGACCAGTTGCTGTTGCTTCGAGTAAGTCATCTGAGAAGTGATCCACCGCTCTTCTCGTTTCTGGGGTTAATCCTTCATAGAATGCTTGGAAAGCCACTTTGTCATTTGCTTTCTTGTATCTTTCCCATGCTTTGAGCAATGGTTCTTCCTCTCCTTGCATGAATGGATGTGTTCCCTCTTTCATCTTGATGTTTTGTTGGGATGTAGAGAATTTGGCTAGAAATTTGGCAACCAAACCATCCCAACTAGTGATACTTCCTTGGGGAAGAGTTTCAAGCCATTGTGCTGCCTCATCCTTTAGTGAGAAAGGGAATAGCAAGAGCTTATAGACATCATTATTGACAACATCACAGATCCTCAGAAAAATAGATAGATGCTGTTCAGGATCCTCCAATGGATTTCCACCATAGGAACAATTGTTCTCTATTAGTGTAATGATTTGCGGCTTCATGTTGGCATGTTCTTCTTTCTCGGAAACTTCATTTTCAATGATATCCTTCCCTCTGGCTGCTCTTTTTTCCTGCGACATAAAAATCAACAACGGAACACACAGAGATACTCTTGAAAATTGAGTGTAGTCAGTTGAGACAAAACTTAAAACAGTTAGTGGGTTAGTCAAAAATTAAAGAAAAAGTGCTTGATCTAGATTACCTCCTCACTTAATCATTGTCAATCTAATCAATACCCGGCAACGGCGCCAAAAACTTGATGAGTATTTTGGTGGAAAAATGAATTTCTCCCAAAACACACAAATCTAACCAGCAAGTGTACCGGGTCGCATCAAGTAATAAAAACTCACGGGAGTGAGGTCGATCCCACAGGGATTGAAGGATTGAGCAATTTTAGCTTAGTGTTAATTTAGTCAAGCGAATCAAGATTTGGTTGAGTGTTTTATGATTTGCAGAAATTAAATTGCTGAATCTTAAAGAACAAGAAATTGAATGGCAGAAACTTAGAATGCAAGAAATGTAAATTGCAGAATCTTAAAGTGCAAGAAATGTAAATGACTTGAATTGTAAAGGGGATTGGGACTTGGATTTGCAGAAATTAAACAAGGAAAAGTAAATTTGCATCAAGCAGAGAAGTAGAAAAGGGTTTGGGTTAAATCGGATCTTGAAGCAGAAAAGTAAATGAACATGAAAACAGTAAACAGAGAATTAGAAATCGAAAGTTCAGATCTCAGGACCCAGAGACTAGAAAACCGAGTCTAGATCTCAATGCCTTCCTAGATCCAATAAGAACAATTGCAAGGGAATTGTAAATTGCAAGGAAAGTAGATGAAGAGCAATTAACAGAAATTAAATTCAATCAAGCAGTAAATAAAGCAGAGAGATCCAAGGATGAGATTGAAACAGAATTTCTTCAATTCTCCAACCCAAGATCCAAGACAATTGTAATTGAAATTGAAAGCAATAAAACTAAGAGGAAGAGAAGTGAATTCTCCTTCCCCAAGACTAAGAAATTAAGGATCACTCAATATCCAAAGCTCGTCGAAAACTATTATGAAAATTCAAAGGGAAAGCTCCCCGAAGAACTTGAATTCTATCCTATTTATACACTTTCTTCAAATGATCTTCAAGCCTTGAGTTGGGCCTTTGCTCTTGGTGGAATTGGGTTGAAAGAGGCCTTGGTTGATTGCTCTTGAAGTTTGGAGAAGAACCAAAGTGAACCAATTGAACCGGGTTGGAGTTTTGCAAAAGTTGGACCAAAAGTTGGAGCAAAAGTTAGGGTCTAACTTTTGTTCCAACTTTTCATATCAGCCAACATAACTTGCTGATACTCACGTTGGTGCAAAAGTTAAGGGTCTAACTTTTGCACCAACGTTGGCCTTCCTTGGTGCACTTGAGGCGCCAACGTTAGCCCAAAAGTTAGGGGCTAACGTTGGCGCAAACTTTTGCTCTTCCCCTTGTAGTTTCATGTGCCAACGTTAGCCTCAAAGTTAGGGGCTAACGTTGGCGCAAACTTTTGGTGCCCAGGGAGTGTTTTTCTCATGCCAACGTTAGCCTCAAAGTTAGGGGCTAACGTTGGCGCAAACTTTTGGTGCCCAGGGAGTGTTTTTCTCATGCCAACGTTAGCCTCAAAGTTAGGGGCTAACGTTGGCGCAAACTTTTGGTGCCCAGGGGTGATTTTCATGTGCCAACGTTAGCCTCAAAGTTAGGGGCTAACGTTGGCGCAAACTTTTGGTACCCAGGGAGTGATTTTCAAGTTCCAACGTTAGCCCAAAAGTTAGGGGCTAACGTTGGGGCTAACTTTTCACCCAAAAGTTTGTGCAAAAGTTTGAGGCTAACTTTAGGTCCAGCTTTTTGCTTCCTGGTTCAATTTCACTTATTCCATTGTCTTCTCCTTACTCCTAGCTATTCCTTCTTGCTTCAACCTTTCTCCAAGCTTTCTTCACCTATCATTAATCAACCAAACACATCAAAGCTATGCTTAAAATCATGAGATATTCATTCTTTCATAATATGTGACAATTATAGTATAAAACCTCATGAACTAGCATGAATTCATACATGGTTGATTCAATCAAAGGAAACATGAAAATCTACCTAATTGGCTTGCTTGTAGCTCAAGAAAGTGCATAATTCTAATGAAAACAAAAGAAAAAGACTAGTTAAAATAGGCTAAGATGACTTGTCATCACAACACCAAACTTAAAGCTTGCTTGTCCCCAAGCAAGAAAAGAATTATGCTCAATGGTTCTTTCATTTAAGATGGATTGAAGAACAACTTGTCAGGTTCTATGAGTGAAGTGATCAAGTGTCAGTGGGATGAACTCTAAATCATATGTTCATGCAAGGGTTCCAGTGCTCACTAGTCCTCACATATTGGGAGTCTTAGGTCTTAGGATTTTCATCCAAATGGTATCATGGAGATCTCTTTATATGTAGTCACCTTGAAGCAGCTTATAGTTTCTGTGCTTTGGCCTCGACTCTAAGTGTCATGTCTCAAAGCGGCTCTTTAGATAAGCTTTCAATCAATATTCCTAAACCAGTTGGTTTTAAGGTATTAGGTGTTGAAGCACCCCTATGGATTTACTTGCTCAAGCCTCTTTCCTTGACACAGCTCAACCACAAGCATTTACTAGGCTAACAACTCGTTGAGTTTTGTTTCTTCTTTCTTTTTCTGCCTAGTAATTGATGCTCAGAGCCTTGGGCCATGTTCTTTTTGCTTTTGTATTTTCTTTTCTTTCTTTTGTTTTGTTTGCTGCTTCTTGGATCAATAAGTTTTTGAGAATCTCCACAATACTTCTTTGAACTTCATGTCCCGCCTATGAGCTCCCATGCAAGTTTTCACAAGCATGCAACCTCAATACAAAATCATACAACTAGAACCACCACTTCTCCTAATCTTTTGCTTCCCTCAAAATTGTTTGATTCCTCAATCCTTCTTTTCAAAGAACTTTCATGTGATGCATTTCTTGAAAATTGAGTGCAAACAAGTTTTGAAGATAAGAATGTTGTGAATGATCAAGCATCTTGCTTATTGAATTACAGAAAAACTATGCTATGCAGACAGATAATCAGGGAAATTAAACCACTCTCAATCTTAGCAGTGTTTGACGTAAGATAATCACTTAACAATACAACCTTTTAGAGTTCGCTTGCTTTCCTTCTTCTCATCATCATCATTGCTGGCCTTTAGGTTCATCTTTTGTTTCTTTGATTGATGATTCTTAATCCTTCCAAAAGCTTGTATGGACCTCTGCAATGATATTGAAAGTTGCTTGTTCCCCAAGCACTTGGAAACAATGGTTAGTCTGGCTGATTTATTTATGGGCTTTTGAACTTACTTTGGTGTGAGAACACCAAACTTAGTACCTTGCCAACGGGTTTCATGCATCAAATTAACCATGTGTAAAACTCTTTTTCTTTTTCAAAAATGACAAAACTGAAAACTAGGAAATAGCAGAATAGTTAACTAGTTCATCCAACATGCTTGAAGCCAGCATTATGCAGAAAATGAGAATGTGTTTTATGATGGGATTTTGGTGAAACACCAAACTTAGAATCCTGCATTCTCCATTAGATTGTTTTGGTGTGCAACACCAAACTTAGCTTCTTGCATTATAGATAAAACTAATTAACCATTTTATTAAAATAGTTATGAACAGAAAACTACCTCGGGTTGGGTTGCCTCCCAACAAGCGCTCTTTTATTGTCACTAGCTTGACATCCTTCACTCTGTGCTCATGGAAGTTAAGGCTTCTGTTGCCTTAGGTTTCCTCCTCTTGCTATGGGCTTCCTTCCCTCTATTTCTCTTTCCATAACCCTTTTACTTTCCTCCATGACTCCCTTCTCTTTGTCCCATTGTCCTTCTAAGTGGGGCTTTGTTTTCTTCTCACTCGTTTCTGTGAGATTTTTGGCTAATTGTTCTATTTGCTTCCCAATTCCCCCGAGTAAGTCCTCATAGTGTTTGTTCATCATCCTTAGATGTGTCATCATTCTCTCTACTACGATCTCTAGATTGGTGATTCTTTGAGGATTTTGTGAGATTGTGTGGTGATGTTGTTGCAGGTTTGGGAAGTGGTTGTTGTAGTTGAAGTTCCTTGGTTCCTGATGTTGAGGTTCCCTCATTCTTAGATAAGAATGTGGCTTCCATGATGGGAACTGTGCATTCACTGTAGTGGAGTGGAGAAAATCAAGTTGTCTAGCCATTGACTCCAATTGTTGCTGAGTTTGCTGATGTAGCTGTTTGCTTTGATTCATGACTGCCTTCATTCCTTCAAGATTCATTGTATCTTTCTCTGAAGTTGCATTCTGTGGTGTCTCAACGGAGTGTTGGTTGTTGGTTCTCTTGTCATTGAACCTTGCAGTTCCTTGACCAGTTGCTGTTGCTTCGAGTAAGTCATCTGAGAAGTGATCCACCGCTCTTCTCGTTTCTGGGGTTAATCCTTCATAGAATGCTTGGAAAGCCACTTTGTCATTTGCTTTCTTGTATCTTTCCCATGCTTTGAGCAATGGTTCTTCCTCTCCTTGCATGAATGGATGTGTTCCCTCTTTCATCTTGATGTTTTGTTGGGATGTAGAGAATTTGGCTAGAAATTTGGCAACCAAACCATCCCAACTAGTGATACTTCCTTGGGGAAGAGTTTCAAGCCATTGTGCTGCCTCATCCTTTAGTGAGAAAGGGAATAGCAAGAGCTTATAGACATCATTATTGACAACATCACAGATCCTCAGAAAAATAGATAGATGCTGTTCAGGATCCTCCAATGGATTTCCACCATAGGAACAATTGTTCTCTATTAGTGTAATGATTTGCGGCTTCATGTTGGCATGTTCTTCTTTCTCGGAAACTTCATTTTCAATGATATCCTTCCCTCTGGCTGCTCTTTTTTCCTGCGACATAAAAATCAACAACGGAACACACAGAGATACTCTTGAAAATTGAGTGTAGTCAGTTGAGACAAAACTTAAAACAGTTAGTGGGTTAGTCAAAAATTAAAGAAAAAGTGCTTGATCTAGATTACCTCCTCACTTAATCATTGTCAATCTAATCAATACCCGGCAACGGCGCCAAAAACTTGATGAGTATTTTGGTGGAAAAATGAATTTCTCCCAAAACACACAAATCTAACCAGCAAGTGTACCGGGTCGCATCAAGTAATAAAAACTCACGGGAGTGAGGTCGATCCCACAGGGATTGAAGGATTGAGCAATTTTAGCTTAGTGTTAATTTAGTCAAGCGAATCAAGATTTGGTTGAGTGTTTTATGATTTGCAGAAATTAAATTGCTGAATCTTAAAGAACAAGAAATTGAATGGCAGAAACTTAGAATGCAAGAAATGTAAATTGCAGAATCTTAAAGTGCAAGAAATGTAAATGACTTGAATTGTAAAGGGGATTGGGACTTGGATTTGCAGAAATTAAACAAGGAAAAGTAAATTTGCATCAAGCAGAGAAGTAGAAAAGGGTTTGGGTTAAATCGGATCTTGAAGCAGAAAAGTAAATGAACATGAAAACAGTAAACAGAGAATTAGAAATCGAAAGTTCAGATCTCAGGACCCAGAGACTAGAAAACCGAGTCTAGATCTCAATGCCTTCCTAGATCCAATAAGAACAATTGCAAGGGAATTGTAAATTGCAAGGAAAGTAGATGAAGAGCAATTAACAGAAATTAAATTCAATCAAGCAGTAAATAAAGCAGAGAGATCCAAGGATGAGATTGAAACAGAATTTCTTCAATTCTCCAACCCAAGATCCAAGACAATTGTAATTGAAATTGAAAGCAATAAAACTAAGAGGAAGAGAAGTGAATTCTCCTTCCCCAAGACTAAGAAATTAAGGATCACTCAATATCCAAAGCTCGTCGAAAACTATTATGAAAATTCAAAGGGAAAGCTCCCCGAAGAACTTGAATTCTATCCTATTTATACACTTTCTTCAAATGATCTTCAAGCCTTGAGTTGGGCCTTTGCTCTTGGTGGAATTGGGTTGAAAGAGGCCTTGGTTGATTGCTCTTGAAGTTTGGAGAAGAACCAAAGTGAACCAATTGAACCGGGTTGGAGTTTTGCAAAAGTTGGACCAAAAGTTGGAGCAAAAGTTAGGGTCTAACTTTTGTTCCAACTTTTCATATCAGCCAACATAACTTGCTGATACTCACGTTGGTGCAAAAGTTAAGGGTCTAACTTTTGCACCAACGTTGGCCTTCCTTGGTGCACTTGAGGCGCCAACGTTAGCCCAAAAGTTAGGGGCTAACGTTGGCGCAAACTTTTGCTCTTCCCCTTGTAGTTTCATGTGCCAACGTTAGCCTCAAAGTTAGGGGCTAACGTTGGCGCAAACTTTTGGTGCCCAGGGAGTGTTTTTCTCATGCCAACGTTAGCCTCAAAGTTAGGGGCTAACGTTGGCGCAAACTTTTGGTGCCCAGGGAGTGTTTTTCTCATGCCAACGTTAGCCTCAAAGTTAGGGGCTAACGTTGGCGCAAACTTTTGGTGCCCAGGGGTGATTTTCATGTGCCAACGTTAGCCTCAAAGTTAGGGGCTAACGTTGGCGCAAACTTTTGGTACCCAGGGAGTGATTTTCAAGTTCCAACGTTAGCCCAAAAGTTAGGGGCTAACGTTGGGGCTAACTTTTCACCCAAAAGTTTGTGCAAAAGTTTGAGGCTAACTTTAGGTCCAGCTTTTTGCTTCCTGGTTCAATTTCACTTATTCCATTGTCTTCTCCTTACTCCTAGCTATTCCTTCTTGCTTCAACCTTTCTCCAAGCTTTCTTCACCTATCATTAATCAACCAAACACATCAAAGCTATGCTTAAAATCATGAGATATTCATTCTTTCATAATATGTGACAATTATAGTATAAAACCTCATGAACTAGCATGAATTCATACATGGTTGATTCAATCAAAGGAAACATGAAAATCTACCTAATTGGCTTGCTTGTAGCTCAAGAAAGTGCATAATTCTAATGAAAACAAAAGAAAAAGACTAGTTAAAATAGGCTAAGATGACTTGTCATCACAACACCAAACTTAAAGCTTGCTTGTCCCCAAGCAAGAAAAGAATTATGCTCAATGGTTCTTTCATTTAAGATGGATTGAAGAACAACTTGTCAGGTTCTATGAGTGAAGTGATCAAGTGTCAGTGGGATGAACTCTAAATCATATGTTCATGCAAGGGTTCCAGTGCTCACTAGTCCTCACATATTGGGAGTCTTAGGTCTTAGGATTTTCATCCAAATGGTATCATGGAGATCTCTTTATATGTAGTCACCTTGAAGCAGCTTATAGTTTCTGTGCTTTGGCCTCGACTCTAAGTGTCATGTCTCAAAGCGGCTCTTTAGATAAGCTTTCAATCAATATTCCTAAACCAGTTGGTTTTAAGGTATTAGGTGTTGAAGCACCCCTATGGATTTACTTGCTCAAGCCTCTTTCCTTGACACAGCTCAACCACAAGCATTTACTAGGCTAACAACTCGTTGAGTTTTGTTTCTTCTTTCTTTTTCTGCCTAGTAATTGATGCTCAGAGCCTTGGGCCATGTTCTTTTTGCTTTTGTATTTTCTTTTCTTTCTTTTGTTTTGTTTGCTGCTTCTTGGATCAATAAGTTTTTGAGAATCTCCACAATACTTCTTTGAACTTCATGTCCCGCCTATGAGCTCCCATGCAAGTTTTCACAAGCATGCAACCTCAATACAAAATCATACAACTAGAACCACCACTTCTCCTAATCTTTTGCTTCCCTCAAAATTGTTTGATTCCTCAATCCTTCTTTTCAAAGAACTTTCATGTGATGCATTTCTTGAAAATTGAGTGCAAACAAGTTTTGAAGATAAGAATGTTGTGAATGATCAAGCATCTTGCTTATTGAATTACAGAAAAACTATGCTATGCAGACAGATAATCAGGGAAATTAAACCACTCTCAATCTTAGCAGTGTTTGACGTAAGATAATCACTTAACAATACAACCTTTTAGAGTTCGCTTGCTTTCCTTCTTCTCATCATCATCATTGCTGGCCTTTAGGTTCATCTTTTGTTTCTTTGATTGATGATTCTTAATCCTTCCAAAAGCTTGTATGGACCTCTGCAATGATATTGAAAGTTGCTTGTTCCCCAAGCACTTGGAAACAATGGTTAGTCTGGCTGATTTATTTATGGGCTTTTGAACTTACTTTGGTGTGAGAACACCAAACTTAGTACCTTGCCAACGGGTTTCATGCATCAAATTAACCATGTGTAAAACTCTTTTTCTTTTTCAAAAATGACAAAACTGAAAACTAGGAAATAGCAGAATAGTTAACTAGTTCATCCAACATGCTTGAAGCCAGCATTATGCAGAAAATGAGAATGTGTTTTATGATGGGATTTTGGTGAAACACCAAACTTAGAATCCTGCATTCTCCATTAGATTGTTTTGGTGTGCAACACCAAACTTAGCTTCTTGCATTATAGATAAAACTAATTAACCATTTTATTAAAATAGTTATGAACAGAAAACTACCTCGGGTTGGGTTGCCTCCCAACAAGCGCTCTTTTATTGTCACTAGCTTGACATCCTTCACTCTGTGCTCATGGAAGTTAAGGCTTCTGTTGCCTTAGGTTTCCTCCTCTTGCTATGGGCTTCCTTCCCTCTATTTCTCTTTCCATAACCCTTTTACTTTCCTCCATGACTCCCTTCTCTTTGTCCCATTGTCCTTCTAAGTGGGGCTTTGTTTTCTTCTCACTCGTTTCTGTGAGATTTTTGGCTAATTGTTCTATTTGCTTCCCAATTCCCCCGAGTAAGTCCTCATAGTGTTTGTTCATCATCCTTAGATGTGTCATCATTCTCTCTACTACGATCTCTAGATTGGTGATTCTTTGAGGATTTTGTGAGATTGTGTGGTGATGTTGTTGCAGGTTTGGGAAGTGGTTGTTGTAGTTGAAGTTCCTTGGTTCCTGATGTTGAGGTTCCCTCATTCTTAGATAAGAATGTGGCTTCCATGATGGGAACTGTGCATTCACTGTAGTGGAGTGGAGAAAATCAAGTTGTCTAGCCATTGACTCCAATTGTTGCTGAGTTTGCTGATGTAGCTGTTTGCTTTGATTCATGACTGCCTTCATTCCTTCAAGATTCATTGTATCTTTCTCTGAAGTTGCATTCTGTGGTGTCTCAACGGAGTGTTGGTTGTTGGTTCTCTTGTCATTGAACCTTGCAGTTCCTTGACCAGTTGCTGTTGCTTCGAGTAAGTCATCTGAGAAGTGATCCACCGCTCTTCTCGTTTCTGGGGTTAATCCTTCATAGAATGCTTGGAAAGCCACTTTGTCATTTGCTTTCTTGTATCTTTCCCATGCTTTGAGCAATGGTTCTTCCTCTCCTTGCATGAATGGATGTGTTCCCTCTTTCATCTTGATGTTTTGTTGGGATGTAGAGAATTTGGCTAGAAATTTGGCAACCAAACCATCCCAACTAGTGATACTTCCTTGGGGAAGAGTTTCAAGCCATTGTGCTGCCTCATCCTTTAGTGAGAAAGGGAATAGCAAGAGCTTATAGACATCATTATTGACAACATCACAGATCCTCAGAAAAATAGATAGATGCTGTTCAGGATCCTCCAATGGATTTCCACCATAGGAACAATTGTTCTCTATTAGTGTAATGATTTGCGGCTTCATGTTGGCATGTTCTTCTTTCTCGGAAACTTCATTTTCAATGATATCCTTCCCTCTGGCTGCTCTTTTTTCCTGCGACATAAAAATCAACAACGGAACACACAGAGATACTCTTGAAAATTGAGTGTAGTCAGTTGAGACAAAACTTAAAACAGTTAGTGGGTTAGTAAAAAATTAAAGAAAAAGTGCTTGATCTAGATTACCTCCTCACTTAATCATTGTCAATCTATTCAATCCCCGGCAACGGCGCCAAAAACTTGATGAGTATTTTGGTGGAAAAATGAATTTCTCCCAAAACACACAAATCTAACCGGCAAGTGTACCGGGTCGCATCAAGTAATAAAAACTCACGGGAGTGAGGTCGATCCCACAGGGATTGAAGGATTGAGCAATTTTAGCTTAGTGTTAATTTAGTCAAGCGAATCAAGATTTGGTTGAGTGTTTTGTGATTTGCAGAAATTAAATTGCATGGAATTAAAGAGAACAGGAAATAAATTACTGAATCTTAAAGAACAAGAAATTGAATGGCAGAAACTTAGAATGCAAGAAATGTAAATTGCGGAATCTTAAAGTGCAAGAAATGTAAATGACTTGAATTGTAAAGGGGATTGGGACTTGGATTTGCAGAAATTAAACAAGGAAAAGTAAATTTGCATCAAGCAGAGAAGTAGAAGAGGGTTTGGGTTAAATCGGATCTTGAAGCAGAAAAGTAAATGAACATGAAAACAGTAAACAGAGAATTAGAAATCGAAAGTTCAGATCTCAGGACCCAGAGACTAGAAAACCGAGTCTAGATCTCAATGCCTTCCTAGATCCAACAAGAACAATTGCAAGGGAATTGTAAATTGCAAGGAAAGTAGATGAAGAGCAATTAACAGAAATTAAATTCAATCAAGCAGTAAATAAAGCAGAGAGATCCAAGGATGAGATTGAAACAGAATTTCTTCAATTCTCCAACCCAAGATCCAAGACAATTGTAATTGAAATTGAAAGCAATAAAACTAAGAGGAAGAGAAGTGAATTCTCCTTCCCCAAGACTAAGAAATTAAAGATCACTCAATATCCAAAGCTCTTCGAAAACTATTATGAAAATTCAAAGGGAAAGCTCCCCGAAGAACTTGAATTCTATCCTATTTATACACTTTCTTCAAATGATCTTCAAGCCTTGAGTTGGGCCTTTGCTCTTGGTGGAATTGGGTTGAAAGAGGCCTTGGTTGATTGCTCTTGAAGTTTGGAGAAGAACCAAAGTGAACCAATTGAACCGGGTTGGAGTTTTGCAAAAGTTGGACCAAAAGTTGGAGCAAAAGTTAGGGTCTAACTTTTGTTCCAACTTTTCATATCAGCCAACATAACTTGCTGATACTCACGTTGGTGCAAAAGTTAGGGGTCTAACTTTTGCACCAACGTTGGCCTTCCTTGGTGCACTTGAGGCGCCAACGTTAGCCCAAAAGTTAGGGGCTAACGTTGGCGCAAACTTTTGCTCTTCCCCTTGTAGTTTTCATGTGCCAACGTTAGCCTCAAAGTTAGGGGCTAACGTTGGCACAAACTTTTGGTGCCCAGGGAGTGTTTTTCTCATGCCAACGTTAGCCTCAAAGTTAGGGGCTAACGTTGGCGCAAACTTTTGGTGCCCAGGGGTGATTTTCATGTGCCAACGTTAGCCTCAAAGTTAGGGGCTAACGTTGGCGCAAACTTTTGGTACCCAGGGAGTGATTTTCAAGTTCCAACGTTAGCCCAAAAGTTAGGGGCTAACGTTGGGGCTAACTTTTCACCCAAAAGTTTGTGCAAAAGTTTGAGGCTAACTTTAGGTCCAGCTTTTTGCTTCCTGGTTCAATTTCACTTATTCCATTGTCTTCTCCTTACTCCTAGCTATTCCTTCTTGCTTCAACCTTTCTCCAAGCTTTCTTCACCTATCATTAATCAACCAAACACATCAAAGCTATGCTTAAAATCATGAGATATTCATTCTTTCATAATATGTGACAATTATAGTATAAAACCTCATGAACTAGCATGAATTCATACATGGTTGATTCAATCAAAGGAAACATGAAAATCTACCTAATTGGCTTGCTTGTAGCTCAAGAAAGTGCATAATTCTAATGAAAACAAAAGAAAAAGACTAGTTAAAATAGGCTAAGATGACTTGTCATCACAACACCAAACTTAAAGCTTGCTTGTCCCCAAGCAAGAAAAGAATTATGCTCAATGGTTCTTTCATTTAAGATGGATTGAAGAACAACTTGTCAGGTTCTATGAGTGAAGTGATCAAGTGTCAGTGGGATGAACTCTAAATCATATGTTCATGCAAGGGTTCCAGTGCTCACTAGTCCTCACATATTGGGAGTCTTAGGTCTTAGGATTTTCATCCAAATGGTATCATGGAGATCTCTTTATATGTAGTCACCTTGAAGCAGCTTATAGTTTCTGTGCTTTGGCCTCGACTCTAAGTGTCATGTCTCAAAGCGGCTCTTTAGATAAGCTTTCAATCAATATTCCTAAACCAGTTGGTTTTAAGGTATTAGGTGTTGAAGCACCCCTATGGATTTACTTGCTCAAGCCTCTTTCCTTGACACAGCTCAACCACAAGCATTTACTAGGCTAACAACTCGTTGAGTTTTGTTTCTTCTTTCTTTTTCTGCCTAGTAATTGATGCTCAGAGCCTTGGGCCATGTTCTTTTTGCTTTTGTATTTTCTTTTCTTTCTTTTGTTTTGTTTGCTGCTTCTTGGATCAATAAGTTTTTGAGAATCTCCACAATACTTCTTTGAACTTCATGTCCCGCCTATGAGCTCCCATGCAAGTTTTCACAAGCATGCAACCTCAATACAAAATTATACAACTAGAACCACCACTTCTCCTAATCTTTTGCTTCCCTCAAAATTGTTTGATTCCTCAATCCTTCTTTTCAAAGAACTTTCATGTGATGCATTTCTTGAAAATTGAGTGCAAACAAGTTTTGAAGATAAGAATGTTGTGAATGATCAAGCATCTTGCTTATTGAATTACAGAAAAACTATGCTATGCAGACAGATAATCAGGGAAATTAAACCACTCTCAATCTTAGCAGTGTTTGACGTAAGATAATCACTTAACAATACAACCTTTTAGAGTTCGCTTGCTTTCCTTCTTCTCATCATCATCATTGCTGGCCTTTAGGTTCATCTTTTGTTTCTTTGATTGATGATTCTTAATCCTTCCAAAAGCTTGTATGGACCTCTGCAATGATATTGAAAGTTGCTTGTTCCCCAAGCACTTGGAAACAATGGTTAGTCTGGCTGATTTATTTATGGGCTTTTGAACTTACTTTGGTGTGAGAACACCAAACTTAGTACCTTGCCAACGGGTTTCATGCATCAAATTAACCATGTGTAAAACTCTTTTTCTTTTTCAAAAATGACAAAACTGAAAACTAGGAAATAGCAGAATAGTTAACTAGTTCATCCAACATGCTTGAAGCCAGCATTATGCAGAAAATGAGAATGTGTTTTATGATGGGATTTTGGTGAAACACCAAACTTAGAATCCTGCATTCTCCATTAGATTGTTTTGGTGTGCAACACCAAACTTAGCTTCTTGCATTATAGATAAAACTAATTAACCATTTTATTAAAATAGTTATGAACAGAAAACTACCTCGGGTTGGGTTGCCTCCCAACAAGCGCTCTTTTATTGTCACTAGCTTGACATCCTTCACTCTGTGCTCATGGAAGTTGAGGCTTCTGTTGCCTTAGGTTTCCTCCTCTTGCTATGGGCTTCCTTCCCTCTATTTCTCTTTCCATAACCCTTTTACTTTCCTCCATGACTCCCTTCTCTTTGTCCCATTGTCCTTCTAAGTGGGGCTTTGTTTTCTTCTCACTCGTTTCTGTGAGATTTTTGGCTAATTGTTCTATTTGCTTCCCAATTCCCCCGAGTAAGTCCTCATAGTGTTTGTTCATCATCCTTAGATGTGTCATCATTCTCTCTACTACGATCTCTAGATTGGTGATTCTTTGAGGATTTTGTGAGATTGTGTGGTGATGTTGTTGCAGGTTTGGGAAGTGGTTGTTGTAGTTGAAGTTCCTTGGTTCCTGATGTTGAGGTTCCCTCATTCTTAGATAAGAATGTGGCTTCCATGGTGGGAACTGTGCATTCACTGTAGTGGAGTGGAGAAAATCAAGTTGTCTAGCCATTGACTCCAATTGTTGCTGAGTTTGCTGATGTAGCTGTTTGCTTTGATTCATGACTGCCTTCATTCCTTCAAGATTCATTGTATCTTTCTCTGAAGTTGCATTCTGTGGTGTCTCAACGGAGTGTTGGTTGTTGGTTCTCTTGTCATTGAACCTTGCAGTTCCTTGACCAGTTGCTGTTGCTTCGAGTAAGTCATCTGAGAAGTGATCCACCGCTCTTCTCGTTTCTGGGGTTAATCCTTCATAGAATGCTTGGAAAGCCACTTTGTCATTTGCTTTCTTGTATCTTTCCCATGCTTTGAGCAATGGTTCTTCCTCTCCTTGCATGAATGGATGTGTTCCCTCTTTCATCTTGATGTTTTGTTGGGATGTAGAGAATTTGGCTAGAAATTTGGCAACCAAACCATCCCAACTAGTGATACTTCCTTGGGGAAGAGTTTCAAGCCATTGTGCTGCCTCATCCTTTAGTGAGAAAGGGAATAGCAAGAGCTTATAGACATCATTATTGACAACATCACAGATCCTCAGAAAAATAGATAGATGCTGTTCAGGATCCTCCAATGGATTTCCACCATAGGAACAATTGTTCTCTATTAGTGTAATGATTTGCGGCTTCATGTTGGCATGTTCTTCTTTCTCGGAAACTTCATTTTCAATGATATCCTTCCCTCTGGCTGCTCTTTTTTCCTGCGACATAAAAATCAACAACGGAACACACAGAGATACTCTTGAAAATTGAGTGTAGTCAGTTGAGACAAAACTTAAAACAGTTAGTGGGTTAGTAAAAAATTAAAGAAAAAGTGCTTGATCTAGATTACCTCCTCACTTAATCATTGTCAATCTATTCAATCCCCGGCAACGGCGCCAAAAACTTGATGAGTATTTTGGTGGAAAAATGAATTTCTCCCAAAACACACAAATCTAACTGGCAAGTGTACCGGGTCGCATCAAGTAATAAAAACTCACGGGAGTGAGGTCGATCCCACAGGGATTGAAGGATTGAGCAATTTTAGCTTAGTGGTTAATTTAGTCAAGCGAATCAAGATTTGGTTGAGTGTTTTGTGATTTGCAGAAATTAAATTGCATGGAATTAAAGAGAACAGGAAATAAATTACTAAATCTTAAAGAACAAGAAATTGAATGGCAGAAACTTAGAATGCAAGAAATGTAAATTGCGGAATCTTAAAGTGCAAGAAATGTAAATGACTTGAATTGTAAAGGGGATTGGGACTTGGATTTGCAGAAATTAAACAAGGAAAAGTAAATTTGCATCAAGCAGAGAAGTAGAAGAGGGTTTGGGTTAAATCGGATCTTGAAGCAGAAAAGTAAATGAACATGAAAACAGTAAACAGAGAATTAGAAATCGAAAGTTCAGATCTCAGGACCCAGAGACTAGAAAACCGAGTCTAGATCTCAATGCCTTCCTAGATCCAACAAGAACAATTGCAAGGGAATTGTAAATTGCAAGGAAAGTAGATGAAGAGCAATTAACAGAAATTAAATTTAATCAAGCAGTAAATAAAGCAGAGAGATCCAAGGATGAGATTGAAACAGAATTTCTTCAATTCTCCAACCCAAGATCCAAGACAATTGTAATTGAAATTGAAAGCAATAAAACTAAGAGGAAAAGAAGTGAATTCTCCTTCCCCAAGACTAAGAAATTAAAGATCACTCAATATCCAAAGCTCTTCGAAAACTATTATGAAAATTCAAAGGGAAAGCTCCCCGAAGAACTTGAATTCTATCCTATTTATACACTTTCTTCAAATGATCTTCAAGCCTTGAGTTGGGCCTTTGCTCTTGGTGGAATTGGGTTGAAAGAGGCCTTGGTTGATTGCTCTTGAAGTTTGGAGAAGAACCAAAGTGAACCAATTGAACCGGGTTGGAGTTTTGCAAAAGTTGGACCAAAAGTTGGAGCAAAAGTTAGGGTCTAACTTTTGTTCCAACTTTTCATATCAGCCAACATAACTTGCTGATACTCACGTTGGTGCAAAAGTTAGGGGTCTAACTTTTGCACCAACGTTGGCCTTCCTTGGTGCACTTGAGGCGCCAACGTTAGCCCAAAAGTTAGGGGCTAACATTGGCGCAAACTTTTGCTCTTCCCCTTGTAGTTTTCATGTGCCGACGTTAGCCTCAAAGTTAGGGGCTAACGTTGGCGCAAACTTTTGGTGCCCAGGGGTGATTTTCATGTGCCAACGTTAGCCTCAAAGTTAGGGGCTAACGTTGGCGCAAACTTTTGGTACCCAGGGAGTGATTTTCAAGTTCCAACGTTAGCCCAAAAGTTAGGGGCTAACGTTGGGGCTAACCTTTCACCCAAAAGTTTGTGCAAAAGTTTGAGGCTAACTTTAGGTCCAGCTTTTTGCTTCCTGGTTCAATTTCACTTATTCCATTGTCTTCTCCTTACTCCTAGCTATTCCTTCTTGCTTCAACCTTTCTCCAAGCTTTCTTCACCTATCATTAATCAACCAAACACATCAAAGCTATGCTTAAAATCATAAGATATTCATTCTTTCATAATATGTGACAATTATAGTATAAAACCTCATGAACTAGCATGAATTCATACATGGTTGATTCAATCAAACGAAACATGAAAATCTACCTAATTGGCTTGCTTGTAGCTCAGGAAAGTGCATAATTCTAATGAAAACAAAAGAAAAAGACTAGTTAAAATAGGCTAAGATGACTTGTCATCAGGGAGGCAACCCAATGTTTATTTATCTAACTCTATTATTTTTGTTTTTCATATCTTCTTATGTTAATGATCATGTGGAGTCACAAAATAAATATAAAAATTGAAAACGGAACCAAAAACAGCAGAAGAAAAATCACACCCTGGAGGAGCATCTGTCTGGCGTTCAGCGCCAGAACAGAGCATGGTGCTGGCGCTGAACGCCCAAAATGGGCAGCTTCTGGTCGCTGAACGCCAGAACAGGCATGGTTTTGGCGTTCAACGCCAGAAATGGCACACAAATGGGCGTTGAAGGCCCAAAATGGCCACCAACCTGGCGCTGAACGCCCAGAGTTGGGTACAAAGGTATTTTTACATGCCTAATGGGTGCAGGGATGTAAATCCTTGAACACCTCAGGATCTGTGGACCCCACAGGATCCACTCAGGATCTGTGGACCCCACAGGATCCCCACCTACCTCCACTCACTTCTTCTCACCCCTCTCTTTCACATAACCCCATAAACACTCTTCCCTAAAAACCCCTCACCAATCACCTCAATCTCTCTTCCCCACTAAACCTTCACCACTCACATCCACCCACTCTTCCAAATAAACCTACCTCATAAACTCCACCTACCTTCAAAATTCAAAACCAATTTCCCACCCAAACCCACCCATATGGCCGAACCAATACCCCACCTCCCTACCCTATATAAAGACCTCCATTCTTCATCAAATTCACACAACACACCCCTCTACACTCCTCTTGGCCGAAACCACATCTCCCTCTCCCTCTCCATATTTCTTCTTCTTCTTCTTCTATTCTTTTGTTTATTGCTCGAGGGCGAGCAATATTCTAAGTTTGGTGTGGTAAAAGCATAAGCTTTTTGTTTTTCCATTACCATTGATGGCACCTAAGACCGAAGAATCCTCTAGAAAGGGGAAAGGGAAGACAAAAGCTTCCACATCCGAGTCATGGGAGATGGAAAGATTCATCTCCAAAGCCCATCAAGACCACTTCTATGATGTTGTGGCCAAGAAGAAGGTGATCCCTGAGGTCCCTTTCAAACTCAAAAGAAATGAGTATCCGGAGATCCGACATGAAATTCAAAGAAGAGGTTCGGAAGTTCTAACAAATCCCATCCAACAAGTCGGCATCCTAATGGTTCAAGAGTTCTATGCCAATGCATGGATCACCAAGAACCATGATCAAAGTAAGAACCCGGATCCAAAGAACTATGTTACAATGGTTCGGGGGAAATACTTAGATTTTAGTCCGGAGAATGTGAGGTTGGCGTTCAACTTGTCAAACATGGAAGAGAACGCACGCCCCTACACAAGGAGAGTCAACTTTGATCAAAGGTTGGACCAAGTCCTTATGGACATATGTGTAGAAGGAGCTCAATGGAAGATTGACTCCAAAGGCAAGCCGGTTCAACTAAGAAGATTGGACCTCAAGCCTGTAGCTAGAGGATGGTTGGAGTTTATTCAATGCTCAATCATTCCCACTAGCAACCGGTCTGAAGTTACTATAGACCGGGCCATCATGATCCATAGCATCATGATTGGAGAAGAGGTGGAAGTTCATGAGATTATACCTCAAGAACTCTACAAGGTGGCTGACAAGTCCTCCACTATGGCAAGGTTAGCCTTTCCTCACCTCATCTGCCACCTATGCAATTCGGCTGGGATTGACATAGAGGGAGATATCCTCATTAAAGAGGACAAGCCCATCACTAAGAAAAAGATGGAGCAAGCAAGAGAGTCCATTCATGGAGCTCAAGAGGCACAAGAAACTCATTACCATGAGGTTCCGGAGATGCCTCAAATGCACTTTCCTCCACAAAATTATTGGGAGCAAATCAACACCTCCCTAGGAGAATTGAGTTCCAATATGGGACAACTAAGGGTGGAACATCAAGAACACTCCATCATGCTTCATGAAATAAGAGAAGATCAAAAAGCAATGAGGGAGGAGCAACAAAGACAAGGAAGAGACATAGAAGAGCTCAAGGACATCATTGGTTCCTCAAGAAGGAAACGCCACCATCACTAAGGTGGATTCATTCCTTGTTCTTAATTCTTCTATTTTTCGTTTTCTATGTTATGTGCTTATCTATGTTTGTGTCTTCATTACATGATCATTAGTAGTTAGTAACTTTGTCTTAAAGTTATAAATGTCTTATGAATCCATCACCTCTCTTAAATGAAAAATGTTTTAATTCAAAAGAACAAGAAGTACATGAGTTTCGAATTTATCCTTGAACTTAGCTTAATTATATTGATGTGGTGACAATGCTTCTTGTTTTCTGAATGTATGCTTGAACAGTGCATATGTCTTTTGAAGTTGTTGTTTAAGAATGTTAAATATGTTGGCTCTTGAAAGAATGATGACTAGGAGACATGTTATTTGATAATCTGAAAAATCATAAAAATGATTCTTGAAGCAAGAAAAAGCAGCAAAGAACAAAGCTTGCAGAAAAAAAAAGGGGCGAAAAAAAAAATAGAAAAAAAATAGAAAGAAAAAGAAAAACCAAGCAGAAAAAGCCAATAACCCTTAAAACCAAAAGGCAAGGGCAATAAAAAGGATCCCAAGGCTTTGAGCATCAGTGGATAGGAGGGCCAAAAAGGAATAAAATCCTGGTCTAAGCGGCTAAACCAAGCTGTCCCTACCCATGTGCTTGCGGCGTGTAGGTGTCAAGTGAAAACTTGAGACTGAGCGGTTAAAGTCAAGGTCCAAAGCAAAAAAAGAGTGTGCTTAAGAACCCTGGACACCTCTAATTGGAGACTTTAGCAAAGCTGAGTCACAATCTGAAAAGGTTCACCCAATTATGTGTCTGTGGCATTTATGTATCCGGTGGTAATACTGGAAAACAAAGTGCTTAGGGCCACGGCCAAGACTCATAAAGAAGCTGTGTTCAAGAATCATCATACTGAACTAGGAGAGTCAATAACACTATTCGAAATCTGAAGTTCCTATAGATGCCAATCATTCTAAACTTCAATGGATAAAGTGAGATGCCAAAACGATTCAAGAGGCAAAAAGCTATAAGTCCCGCTCATATGATTGAAGCTCTGTTTCACTGATAGTTTGGAATTTAAAGTATATTCTCTTCTTTTTATCCTATTTGATTTTCAGTTGCTTGGGGACAAGCAACAATTTAAGTTTGGTGTTGTGATGAGCGGATAATTTATACGCTTTTTGACATTGTTTTTAGTATGTTTTTAGTAGGATCTAGTTACTTTTAGGGATGTTTTCATTAGTTTTTATGTTAAATTCACATTTCTGGACTTTACTATGAGTTTGTGTGTTTTTCTATGATTTCAGGTATTTTCTGGCTGAAATTGAGGGACTTGAGCAAAAATCAGATTCAGAGGTTGAAAAAGGACTGCTGATGCTGTTGGATTCTGACCTCCCTGCACTCAAAGTGGATTTTCTGGAGCTACAGAACTTGAAATGGCGCGCTTCCAATTGCGTTGGAAAGTAGACATCCAGGGCTTTCCAGATATATATAATAGTCTAAACTTTGGCCAAGAATAGACGATGTAAACTGGCGTTCAACGCCAGCTTTCTACCCAAATCTGGCGTCCAGCGCCAGAAAAGGAGCCAAAACCCGAGTTGAACGCCCAAACTGGCACAAAAGCTGGCGTTCAACTCCAAGGAGGACCTATACACGTGTAACAATCAAAGCCCAGCCCAAGCACACACCAAGTGGGCCCCGGAAGTGGATTTATGCATCAATTACTTACTCATGTAAACCCTAGTAGCTAGTTTCTTATAAATAGGACCTTTTACTATTATATTTGGCATCCTGGATTGTATTTTGATCCTGTGATCACGTTTTGGGAGCTAGCCATCTCGGCCATGCCTGAACCTTTCACTTATGTATTTTCAACGGTAGAGTTTCTACACTCCATAGATTAAGGTGTGGAGCTCTGCTGTTCCTCAAAGATTAATGCAAAGTACTTCTGTTTTCTATCCAATTTATCTTATTTCACTTCTAAGATATCCATTCGCACCCAAGAACGTGATGAAGGTGATGATTATGTGTGACGCTCATCACCATTCTCCCCTATGAACACGTGCCTGACAAACACTTCCGTTCTACATGAAATAAGCTAGAATGAATATCTCTTAGATCTCCTAACCAGAATCTTCGTGGCGTAAGCTAGAATGATGGCGGCATTCAAGAGAATCCGGAAGGTCTAAACCTTGTCTGTGGTATTCCGAGTAGGATTCAATGATTGAATGACTGTGACGAGCTCTTAACTCGCGATTGCAGGGCGTTAGTGACAGACGCAAAAGGATAGTAAATCCTATTCCAGCATGATCGAGAACCGACAGATGAATAGCCGTGCCGTGACAGGGTGCATGAGCATATTATTCACTGAGAGGATAAGATGAAGCCATTGACAAGGGTGATGCCTCCAGACGATTAGCCATGCCGTGACAGGGCATTGGATCATTTTCCCGTGAGATGACCGAAAGTAGCCATTGACAGTGGTGATGTATCACATAAAGCCAGCCATGGAAAGGAACAAGACTGATTAGATGAAGATAGCAGGAAAGCAGAGGTTCAGAGGAACGAAAAGCATCTCCATTCGCTTATCTGAAATTCCTACCAATGATTTACATAAGTATCTCTATCCCTATTTTATTATATAATATTCGAAAACACCATTATCACTTTATATCTGCCTGACTGAGATTTACAAGGTGACCATAGCTTGCTTCATACCAACAATCTCCGTGGGATTCGACCCTTACTCACGTAAGGTATTACTTGGACGACCCAGTGCACTTGCTGGTTAGTTGTATCGAAGTTGTGACATATTATGAATGTGTAATCACGATTACGCGTACCAAGTTGCTCACGTGCCAGGAATAGTTTGAGCCTGGACATCACAATTTCGTGCACCATCATGCCACCTTTTTGCTTTCTCTTTGTAAAGCTTGGCATTTTCGAAAGCAGTGAGTCTGAATTCCTCTAGCTCATTCAGCTGGAGCAATCTTTTTTCTCTAGCTAATTTGGCATCAAAGTTTAAGAATCTGGTTGCCCAGTAGGCCTTATGCTCCAGTTCCACAGGCAGATGACAGGCCTTACCATACACAAGCTGGTATGAAGAGGTCCCTATAGGAGTCTTGAATGCTGTTCTGTAAGCCCACAGAGCATCATCCAAGCTTCTCACCCAATCCTTTCTACGGGTACTTACAGTCCGTTCCATGATTCTTTTTATTTCTCTATTAGAGACTTCAGATTGTCCATTTGTCTATGGATGATACGGAGTTGCCACTTTGTGACTAATTCCATACCGGACCAAAGCAGAGTAAAGCTGTTTGTTGCAGAAGTGAGTGCCCCCATCACTAATTAGTGCTCTAGGGACACCAAACCTGCTGAAGATATGTTTCTGGAGGAACTTCAGCACTGTCTTAATATCATTAGTGGGTGTGGCAATGGCCTCTACCCATTTGGATACATAGTCGACTGCCACCAGAATATAAGTGTTTGAGTATGATGGTGGGAAAGGCCCCATGAAGTCAATACCCCATACGTCAAACAACTCAATCTCTAAGATTCCTTGCTGAGGCATGGCGTAACAGTGAGGCAGATTACCAGCTCTCTGGCAGCTGTCACAGTTACGCACAAACTCTCGGGAGTCTTTATAGAGAGTGGGCCAGTAGAAGCCACATTGGAGAACTTTTGTGGCTGTTCGCTCACCTCCGAAATGTCCTCCATATTGTGATCCATGACAATGCCATAAGATCTTCTGTGCTTCTTCTCTAGGCACACACCTACGGATTATTCTGTCTGCACATCTCTTAAAAAGATATGGTTCATCCCACAGGTAGTACTTTGCATCAGTAATTAATTTTTTCTTTTGTTGCTTGCTGTACTCCTTGGGTATGAATCTTGCAGCTTTATAGTTTGCAATGTCTACAAACCATGGTATTTCCTGGATGGCAAACAGTTGCTCATCCAAAAAGGTTTCAGAGATCTCAATAGAGGGGAAGGACTTTCCTTCTACTGGCTCTATCCGGTACAGATGATCAGCCACTTAGTTCTCTGTCCCTTTTCTGTCTCTTATTTCTATATCAAACTCTTGCAGAAGCAACACCCATCTTATGAGCCTGGGTTTTGAATTCTGCTTTGTGAGTAGATATTTAAGAGCAACATGGTCAGTATACACAATCACTTTTGATCCTACTAAGTATGATCTAAACTTGTCAATGGCATAAACCACTGCAAGCAATTCTTTTTCTGTAGTTGTGTAATTTTTCTGGGCATCATTTAAAATGCGGCTAACATAATAAATGACATGAAGAAGCTTGTTATGCCTCTGTCCCAGTACTGCACCAATGGCATGGTCACTGGCATCACACATTAGTTCGAATGGTAATGTCCAGTCTGGTGCAGAAATAACTGGTGCTGTGACCAGCTTAGCTTTCAGAGTTTCAAACGCCTGCAGACACTCTGTGTCAAACACAAATGGCGTGTCAGCAGCTAGCAGGTTGCTCAGAGGTTTTGTAATTTTTGAAAAATCCTTTATAAACCTCCTATAGAATCCTGCATGCCCCAGAAAGCTTCTGATTGCCTTAACATTGGCAGGTGGTGGTAATTTTTCAATTACCTCTATCTTAGCTTGATCCACCTCTATTCCCTTGTTCAAAATCTTGTGCCCAAGGACAATCCCTTCAGTCACCATAAAGTGACATTTTCCCAGTTTAAAACTAGGTTAGTCTCTTGGCATCTTTTCAGAACTAGTGTCAGATGATCAAGACAGGAGCTGAATGAGTCTCCATATACTGAGAAGTCATCCATGAAGACTTCCAGAAATTTTTCCACCATATCAGAGAAAATAGAGAGCATGCATCTCTGAAAGGTTGCAGGTGCATTACACAGCCCAAATGGCATTCTTTTGTAGGCAAATACTCCAGATGGACATGTGAATGTTGTTTTCTCTTGATCCTGGGGATCTACTGCAATTTGGTTGTAGCCTGAATAGCCATCCAAAAAGCAGTAATAATCATGACCTTCTAGTCTCTCTAGCATGTGGTCTATGAATGGTAAAGGAAAATGATCCTTTCTGATGGCTGTGTTGAGCCTTCTGTAGTCAATACACATGCGCCACCCTGTAACTGTTCTTGTAGAAACTAGTTCATTTTTTTCATTATGAACCACTGTCATGCCTCCCTTTTTGGGGATAACTTGGACAAGGCTCACCCAGGGGCTATCAGAAATAGGATAAATAATCCCAGCCTCCAGAAATTTGGTGACCTC
Organism: Arachis ipaensis; assembly: GCF_059453495.1. NCBI lineage: Eukaryota > Viridiplantae > Streptophyta > Magnoliopsida > Fabales > Fabaceae > Arachis > Arachis ipaensis. The sequence continues at coordinate 61,235,898 of NC_142437.1, read as the reverse complement.
TTTCTGCACCACTTCCTTCATGGCTGGATTTAGCCGCCTTTGTGGTTGAACCACTGGCTTAGCATCATCCTCTAATAGGATCTTGTGCATGCATCTAGCTGGGCTTATGGCCTTAAGGTCACTTATGGACCACCCAAGAGCTGTCTTGTGTGTCCTTAGCACTTGAAGTAGTGCTTTCTCTTCCTGTGGATTTAAAGAAGAGCTTATGATCACCGAAAAAGTGTCACCTTCTCCCAGAAATGCATATTTCAGGGATAGTGGTAATGGTTTGAGCTCGGGTTTTGGAGGTTTTTCCTCTTCCTGAGGAATTTCCAGAGGCTCTTTTATCTCCTCTGAATCCACCAAATCAGGCTGAGCATCTTTAAAGATGTCTTCTAGCTCTGATTCGAGACTCTCAGCCATGTTGATCTCCTCTACCAAAGAGTCAATAAGATCAACTTTCATGCAGTCTTTTGGTGTGTCTGGATGTTGCATGGCTTTGACAACATTTAACTTGAACTCATCCTCATTGACCCTCAGGGTTACTTCCCCCTTTTGGACATCAATGAGAGTTCGTCCAGTTGTTAGGAGAGGTCTTCCTAGAATGAGAGTAGCACTCATGTGCTCCTCCATTTCCAGCACTACAAAGTCAGTGGGAAAGGCGAATGGCCCAACCCTGACAATCATGTCTTCAATCACGCCTGATGGGTATTTAATGGAGCCATCAGCAAGTTGGAGACATATCCTGGTTGGTTTGACTTCTTCAGTTAAACCAAGCTTTCTGAGAGTGGATGCAGGTATTAGGTTGATGCTTGACCCAAGATCACATAAAGTTGTCTTGGTGCAATCACCCTCTAATATGTATGGTATCATAAAGCTCCCGGGATCTTTAAGCTTTTATGGGAAGCTTTTCAGAATGACTGCACTGCATTCCTCAGTGAGGAGAACTCTTTCAATTTCTCTCCAATCCTTCTTATGACTCAAGATCTCTTTCATGAACTTGGCATAAGAGGGTATTTTCTCAAGTGCCTCTGCAAACAGAATCTTTATTTCAAGAGTCCTGAGGTAGTCTGCAAAGCGAGCAAATTGCTTATCCTGCTCCTCTTGGCGGAGTTTTTGAGGATAAGGCATCTTGGCTTTGTATTCCTCAACCTTGGTTACTGTAGGTTTATTTCCTGCAGAAGTGGTTTGAGAAGCCTTTTTAGAGGGGTTGTCATCCGCACTTGTGTGTGTCTGATCCCTCACTGGCGTTTGAATGCCAGGGTTGGAAGCTTGATTGGCGTTGGACGCCAACTTCCTACCTGTTTCTGGCGTTTGAACGCCAGAACTGAGCTTCCATTGGGCGTTTAACGCCAGCTCCTTGCCTGTTCCTGGCATTTGAACGCTAGAACTGTGTGTGGGTTGGGCGTTTAACGCCAGCTTTGCATCCTTTTCTGGCGTTTGAATGCCAGAGTTATTCCTCTCTGGGCTCTTACTGTCCTCAGAGGGATTTCGGATAATATTTTTCTTATCCTCTGTCAGTTGTTCTTTTCTTGGCTTTCTGCTGCTCTGAAGTGAGGTATTTAATGTTTTCCCACTTCTTAATTGAACTGCCTAGCACTCGTCTGTTATCTGCTTTGATAACTGCTGTTTTGTCTGATTCAATTGTGCTTCCATGTTTTTATTAGCACTTTTAGTGTCTTGTAGCATCTCCTTGAATTCTGCCAGCTATTTTGTTAGAAAACACAGTTGTTGATTGAGTTCAGCAACTTGTTCTGGAGGACCCACTACTTATGTACAGATGCTGATTTCTAGCAACTATATCAATAAGCTCTTGAGCCTCTTCAATAGTTTTTCTCATGTGTATAGATCCACCAGCTGAGTGGTCTAGGGACATCTGAGCTCCTTCTGTAAGCCCATAGTAGAAGATGTCTAATTGCACCCATTCTGAAAACATTTCAGAGGGGCATTTCCTTAGCATCCCTTTCTATCTCTCCCAGGTATTATAAAGAGATTCATCATCCTCTTATTTAAAGCCTTGGATGTCCAGCCTTAGCTGTGTCATCCTTTTTGGAGGGAAATATTGATTCAGGAATTTGTCTGATAACTGTTTCCATGTCCTTATGCTTGCTGTGGGTTGGTTATTTAACCACCTTTTAGCTTGATCTTTTACAGCAAACGGAAATAGTAACAGTCTGTATACATCCTGATCTACCTCCTTGTCACGTACTGTGTCAGCAATTTGCAAGAATTGTGCCAGAAACTCAGTAGGTTCTTCCTGTGGAAGATCGGAATACTGGCAATTTTGCTGCACCATGACAATGAGCTGAGGATTTAGCTCAAAACTGCCTGCTTTGATGGAGGGTATACAGATACTACTCCCATATGCAACAGTATTGGGGTTAGCATATGACCCCAGAGTCCTTCTGGACTGTTCATTTCCACTTAGATCCATGACGGAGAAAGGGAGATAATGTGAATTGCAAGTAAAATATGTTTTTATTTTATTTTATTTTATTTTTGAAAACCGAAATTAAAATAAAATAAAATAAATGAAAAATTGACTAAAATTTCAAAAATTAGAAGAAAAAGAAATAAAAGAAAATTGAAAACTAAATTAATTAATTAAAAAGATTTGAAAAAGATGAGATTTTTTTGAAAAATATTTGAATTTGAAATTTTAAAACTAAGATAAGATAAAATAAAAATTTTAAAATAAAATCTGAATTTTTAAAAGGAAAATTCGAAAAATCAATTAAAATAAAGGAAAAAGATATTTTTGAATTCAATGAGGAAAGAGAAAAACAATAAAAAGACACAAAACTTAAAATTTTTAGATCTAATGCTCCTTATTTTCGAAAATTTAGAGGAAAAACACCAAGGAACACCAAACATAAAAATTTTAAGATCAAAACACAAGAAAGACTCAAGAACACCTTGAAGATTCACAAGAACACGAAGAACAAAATTCAAAGACTCAAAGGACTCAAGAACATAAAAAGAAGAACACCAAACTTAAAATTTTTAGAAAACCAAAAATAAATTTTTGAAAACTAAAGAAAAATTAACAAGAGAACACCAAACTTAAAGTTTGACACAAGATTTAATCAAAAAAAATTATTTTTAAAAAAAAGTTTTAAAAAGAAGATAGCCAATTACCAAGAACATAAGCACAACGCTCTAGCCAATTGAGCTATAAATTTAACGTGTTTTAATAAGGTATTTAATGTATAAAATATTTTACTTTTATATTTTTTTATACTAATAATTCAAAAATGCATAAGAAAAACAAGAAAAATCACAAAACAAGAAAAACTAAAGATCAAACAAGGAAAATAAACAAGAACAACTTGAAGATTAAGAAAGAACAATGAACACAATTTCGAAAATTTAAAAGAAAATAAAAACATGCAATTGACACCAAACTTAAAATATGAAACTAAACTCAAACAGAAAAACTCAATTATCAGTTTATAAAATTTTTGAAAATTTAAAAAGAGAAAATAAGGATTTAAAAAAAATTTCAACCAAAAACAATAATAGAAGACTCTAAACCAAAAAGAAAAATTTTTCCTAATCTAAGCAAAAAAATAAACCGTCAGTTGTCCAAACTCGAACAATCCCCAGCAACGGCGCCAAAAACTTGGTGCAAGAATTGTAAATCACACTTTTCACAACTTGTACCACTAACCAGCAAGTGCACTGGGTCGTCCAATCAATACCTTACGTGAGTAAGGGTCGAATCCCACGAAGATTGTTGGCTTGAAGCAATCTATGGTTATCTTGTAATTTTTAGTCAGGATATCAATTATAATTATCAGTTTGGATTGCGAAAAATAAAAGAGCATGAATTAAATACTTGTTATGCAGTAATGGAGAATATGTAGGAGTTTTGGAGATACTTTGTCTTCTGAATCTCTGCTTTCCCCCTATCTTTTTCTTCACGCACGGAAGGTTCCTTCTATGGCAAGCTGTGTGTTAGTGGATCACCGTTGTCAATGGCTACCATCTGTCCTCTCAGTGAAAATGGTCCAGGTGCGCTGTCACCGCATGGCTAATCATTTGTCGGTTCTCACTCATTCTGGAATAGGATCCATTGATCCTTTTGCGTCTGTCACTACACCCAACCTTTGTGAGTTTGAAGCTCGTCACAGTCATTCAATCCCTGAATCCTACTCAGAATACCACAGACAAGGTTTAGACTTTCCGGATTCTCAAGAATGCTGCCAATGGATTCTAGCTTATACCACAAAGATTCTGATTAAGGAATCCAAGAGATACTCATTCAATCGAAGGTAGAACGGAGGTGGTTGTCAGTCACGCATTCATAGGTTGAGAATGGTGATGAATGTCACGGATCATCACATCCATCATATTGAAGTGCGAATGAACATCTTAGATAAAAACAAGCGTGTTTGAATAGAAAACAGAAATAATTGCATTAATTCATCGACACACAGCAGAGTACAAAGTTCAGATCTAAATGTCATGAGGTACAAAATAAATCTCTAAAAGTTTTTTAAATACTAAACTAGTAACCTAGGTTTATAGAAAACGAGTAAACTAAGATAGATAGTGCAGAAATCCACTTCTGGGGCCCACTTGGTGTGTGCTGGGGCTAAGACTTGAGCTTTACACGTGCCTAGGCTGTTTCTAGCATTAAACACTAGGTTGTAACCTATTTCTGGCGTTTAACTCCAATTTGTAACCTGTTTCTGGCGTTTAACGCCAGAATGCAACATGGAACTGGCGTTGAACGCCAGTTTACGTCGTCTATCCTTGAACAAAGTATGAATTATTATATATTGCTGGAAAGCCCTCGATGTCTACTTTTTAACGCAATTGAGAGCGCACCAATTGGACTCCTGTAGCTCCAAAAAAATCCATTCCGAGTGCAGGGAGGTCAGAATCCAAGAGCATCAGTAGTCCTTTTTCAGCCTGAATCAGATTTTTGCTCAGCTCCCTCAATTTCAGCCAGAAAATACCTGAAATTATAGAAAAATATACAAACTCATAGTAAAGTCCAGAAATATGAATTTTTCCTAGAAACTAATTAAAATATACTAAAAACTAACTAAACATACTAAAAACTACATGAAATTGACCCCAAAAAGCGTATAAAATATCTGCTCATCACCTACAACACTCCCAACTCTAAGAATTCAACATCATTAAGGCCCAATTTTAATTATACAAATCACAAGAAGCTTTAATCACATTCCAAAACTCAGGATTCAAGACTCCAGAAGATTAGTTATTAATTCTTTCTAGAAACATAAAAGATTTAGTTATTAGGATTTTCTTCTAGATTAGATTTTGAATAATTGTTTTGATTTGAATTTAAAGTAAGTAGTTAGTTATCTTATCTTTCTTTCCGAGAGATAAGCTTAAGATAGTTTGGATTTGAATTCTAGAACTTCTGATATAAATAAGTGAACATTGTTCATAGAAGGGGGGTCCGGACCTAGCTACATTTTCTCTACCTTTGCTGTGAGTCACTAATCTCTCTGTCAAAGGGTTAGAAGGTCTTTTTATATTTTGATGGATTATTAATTTGAGTTTATTCTATTTTAAAGTATTGCAATGATTTGTTTGATGATTGAGTTATTCGTTCTTCACTCTTTAAAGGATTAATAGTATCGGAAGGTATGCTAATCTCATTTTGAATTCTTTTATTATTTTGGAAAACTTAATATTTGAATTATAACTTGAAAACTCTTTCACATGACTTTTTGAATTCAACTAGGAATAGTGTTTCAATAGTGTGCGACACCACATAATTTTCAATCATTCTAGTTTAGAATACATGACATAGAATTCGGATTTGAACAACTTCTGAAAATCATGTTTTCTTCTAAGATTCAATCGGATATATGACTAGCTTGAATACATGACATATAATTAGATCAAAGGACTACTTTTGACTCTTATTAGAAACTAAATTAGTTTTGTGCTTAACCTCTTCACTTAATTAGTTGACCAAGAAATTGACGATTAGTTAATTGAAGAGAAATTGAGGAGCCAAGGAATTGGAAATCAGTTAATTAAGATTTGTTTTGAAAAGATCTTTGCATGCATCAAACTAAATAAAAAAATTTGATTTTCCTAGAGACCAAACATCTTCGAAACCCTTGACACTTTCCATCATTATTTTCTCTCAATCAAGCATACATACACAGTTTTTTTTCTAGCATTCAATATTCAAGCATTCCAATTTTCAGCAAGATAAAATTCTTCATCAATCCAAGTTTATTTGATCTAATTAGTAATTTAACTTGATATTTGCGTGCTCAATCTTTTAATCTTCTTAGGAACGATCTCGACCCACCATGGTATTACTTGAACGATCCAGTGCACTTGCCGGTATCCGTGAGCATTAAAAAAATTTTCACTCATCATCAACATTTAATCTTCGTCCTCTTTCAAGAAAAACTCCACAATATAATAAAGGAAAAACTTTTATGTGGAATTTGCCAGAGATGATTTTTGACTAATTGATGAAGAAAATGGTGTCCTTGAAGTTGCCCATCTTTTTCTTGATGAACTAGAATTGAAAAAGCTAACTGATAGAGGGAAATTGTCGGTTCATAATTGATGAGCTGATAATTTATGCCCTTTTTGGCATTGTTTTTACATAGTTTTTAGTATGATTTAATTACTTTTTATTATATTTTTATTAGTTTTCATTCAAAGATCACATTTCTGGACTTTACTATGAGTTTGTGTTTTTCTGTGATTTCAGGTATTTTCTGGCTGAAATTGAGGGACTTGAGCAAAAATCTGATTCAGAGGCTGAAAAAGGACTGCAGATGCTGTTGGATTCTGACCCTCCTGCACTCGAAGTGGCGTTTCTGGAGCTACAGAAGTCGAATTGATGCACTCTCAATTGTATTAGAAAGTAGACATCTTGGGCTTTCCAGCAATATATAATAATCCATACTTTTCCTGAGATTTGATGTCCCAAATTGGCGTCCAAAGCCAGCCTAAAACTTCTTGGCGTAAAACGCCAGAACTGGCATAATTCTTGGCGTTAAACGCCCATTTTGGCACCCAGGGTAGCGTTTAACGCTAGCTATAGGCATATGCACGTGAAAACTTGAAAGCTCAGCCCAAACACTCACCAAGTGGGTCCCGGAGGTGGATTTCTATAGTATCTACACTTAGTTACTCATTTTCTGTAAACCTAAGTTACTAGTTTAGTATAAAAACTACTTTTAGAGATTTATTTGGCAACTTATGACATTTTTACACTTCTTATTGTATTTTCTACGGCATGAGTCTCTAAACCCCATAGGTGGGGGTGAGGAGCTCTGCTGTGTTTCAATGGATTAATGTAATTACTAATGTTTTCTATTCAATCATGCTTGATTCCATTCTAAGATACTCACTCGTACTTCAATATAGCGAATATGATGATCCGTGACACTCATCATTATCCTCAACAAATGAACGTGTGCCTGAAAACTATTCCTGTTCTATCTGAGCTCAACGTAGTCATTGGGCGACAACTTGAGTGTGTATCTCTTGGGTTTCTAATCCACGGACTGAGTCCGGAGGTTAGAACCTTCATGGTATAGGCTAGAATCAATTGGAAGCATTCTTGGGATCCAGAAAGTCTAAACCTTGTCTGTGATATTCCGAGTAGAATCTGGAAAGGGATGACTGTGACGAGATTCAAACCTGCAAATGTTGGGCGCAGTGACAATGTGAAAAAGGACAAGGGTCTTATTCCGACGCTAGTGGGAACCAACAGATGATTAGCTGTACGGTAGCTGTACATGGTATTTTTCATCCGAGATGATAAATTCGACAGTTGATTAGCCGTGCAGAGACTGTACCTGGTATTTTTCATCCGAGAGGATCATAAAGCTTGCCATTGAAGGAAGCCATGCGTGTTTGGAGAATAAGGCAGTAGGAAATCAGAGATTCAGAGGACAGAGCATCTCCAGAATCTCAGCCTGTTTCTCATTACTGAATCACAAGTACTATTTATTTCATGTTATTTATTTTTCATAAATACAATCACTCTTATCATTAATCTCCTTACTAAGATTTACAAAATAACCGTAGCTTGCTTCAAGCCGACAATCTCCGTGGGATCGACCCTTACTCACGTAAGGTATTACTTGGACGATGGTGCACGAAATTGTGATCATCAACGGCGCCAACATCATGGTACACACAATTGTAATCTCAACTCTTTGTCACAACTCCGCACAACTAACCAGCAAGTGGACTGGGTCGTCCAAGTAATAAACCTTATGTGAGTAAGGGTCGATCCCATGGAGATTGTCGGCTTGAAGCAAGCTATGGTAATCTTGTAAATCTCAGTCAGGCAGATTCAAATGGTTATGGAGAGTTGATAATTAAAAGATGAATAAATCATAAAATAAAGATAGAGATACTTATGTAATTCATTGGTAGGAATTTCAGATAAGCGTATGAAGATGCTTTGTTCCTTCTGAACCTTTGCTTTCCTATTGCCTTCTTCCAATCATTCATACTCCTTTCCATGACAAGCTTTAAGTTGGGCATCACCGTTGTCAATGGCTACTTCCCGTCCTCTCACTGAAAATAGTCCAAATGCATTGTCATCGCACGACTAATCATCTGTCGGTTCTCGATCATGTTGGAATAGGATCTATTGATCCTTTTGCGTCTGTCACATGCCCAACACTCGCGAGTTTGAAGCTCGTCACATTCATCCCTTCCCAGATCCTACCCAGAATACCACAGACAAGGTTTAGACTTTCCGGATCTCAGGAATGGCCGCCAATAATTCTAGCCTATACCACGAAGGTTCTAATCTTAGATTAGAAACCAAAGAGATACACATTCAAGCTTGATTGCATGTAGAACGGAAGTGGTTGTCAGGCACGCGTTCATAGGTGAGAATGGTGATGAGTGTCATGGATCATCACATTCATCAAGTTAAAGAACGAATAGATATCTTAGAATAAAAATAGGCTTGAGTTGAATAGAAAAACAATAGTACTTTGCATTAATTCATGAGGAACAGCAGAGCTCCACACCTTAATCTATGGTGTGTAGAAACTCCACCGTTGAAAATACAGAAATGAAAATAGTCTAAGCATGGCCGAATGGCCAGCCTCCAAGGTCTAAGGACTAAACATCCAAAGATTCTGCAAATACAATAGTAAAAGGTCCTATTTGTAGAAAACTAGTAACCTAGGGTTTACAGAAATGAGTAAATGATGCAGAATCCACTTCTGGGCCCACCTGGTGTGTGCTTGGGCTGAGTATTGAAGCTTTCACGTGTAGAAACTTTTCTTGGATTTAAACGCCAGCTTTTGTGCCAGTTTGGGCGTTTAACTCCAGCTTTTATGCCAGTTCTAGCGTTTTGACGCCAGAATTTCTATGCTGACTTGGAACGCCGGTTTGGGCCATCAAATCTCGAGCAAAGTATGAACTATTATATGTTGCTGGAAAGCCCAGGATGTCTACTTTCCAACGCAATTGAGAGCACGCCAATTGAGCTTCTATAGCTCCAGAAAATCTACTTCGAGTGCAGGGAGGTCAGAATCCAACAACATCTGCAGTCCTTTTTCAGCCTCTAAATCAGATTTTTGCTTAGGTCCCTCAATTTCAGCCAGAAAATACCTGAAATCACAGAAAAACACACAAACTCATAGTAAAGTCTAGAAATGTGATTTTTATTTAAAACTAATAAAAACATAATAAAAACTAACTAAAATATACTAAAAACATACTAAGAACAATGCAAAAAAGCGTATAAATTATCCGCTCATCACAACACCAAACTTAAATTGTTGCTTGTCCCCAAGCAACTGAAAATCAAATAGGATAAAAGGAATAGAATATACAATGAATTCCAAAAACATCTATGAAGATCAGTCTTAATTAGATGAGCGGGGCTATTAGCTTTTTACTTCTGAACAGTTTTGGCATCTCACTTTATCCTTTGAAGTTCAGAATGATTGGCGTCTATAGGAACTAAGAATTCAGATAGTGTTATTGATTCTCCTAGTTTAGTATGTTGATTATTGAACACAGCTACTTTATGAGTCTTGGCCGTGACTCTAAGCATTTTGTTTTCCAGTATTACCACCGGATACATAAATGCCACAGACACATAACTGGGTGAACCTTTTCAGATTGTGACTTAGCTTTGCTAGAGTCCCCAATTAGAGGTGTCCAAAGCTCTTAAGCACACTCTTTTTGCTTTGGACCACGACTTTAATTGCTCAGTCTCAAGTTTTCACTTGACACCTTCACGCCACAAGTACATGGTTAGGGACAGCTTGGTTTAGCCAATTAGGCGAGGATTTTATTCCTGTGGGCCCTCCTATCCACTGATGCTCAAAGCCTTGGATCCTTTTTATTTTACCCTTGCCTTTTGTTTTAAAGGGCTATTGGCTTTTTCTGCTTGCTTTTTTTTTATTCACTGCTTTTTCTTGCTTCAAGAATCATTTTTATGATTTTTCAGATCATCAATAACATTTTTCCTTTTCTATCATTCTTTCAAGAGCCAACAATTTTAACATTCATAAACAACAAATTCAAAAATATGCACTATTCAAGCATTCATTCAGAAGAACAAAAAGTATTGCCACCACATCAAAATAATTAAACTATTTTAAAATTCAAAATTCATGTACTTCTTTTTCTTTTTGCAATTAAAAACATTTTTTATTTCAGAAAGGTGATGGATTCATAGGACATTCATAACTTTAAGACATAGACTCTAAGACACTAATGATCATGTAATAAAGACACAAACATAGATAAACATAAAGCATAAAAATTCGAAAAACAGAAAGATAAGGAACATGGAAATTAAAGAACGGGTCCACCTTAGTGATGGCGACTAGTTCTTCCTCTTGAAGATCTTATGGAGTGCTTGAGCTCCTCAATGTCTCTTCCTTGCCTTTGTTGCTCCTCTCTCATGACTCTTTGATCTTCTCTAATTTTATGAAGGAGGATGGAATGCTCTTGGTGCTCCACCCTTAGTTGTCCGATATTGGAACTTAATTCTCCTAGGGAGGTGTTAATTTGCTCCCAATAGTTTTGTGGAGGAAAATGCATCTCTTGAGGCATCTCAGGGATTTTATGATGAGGAATTTCCTCATGTTCTTGTCCATGAGTGAGGTCTCTTGTTTGCTCCATCCTTTTCTTAGTAATGGGCTTGTCCTCATTAATGAGGATGTCTTCCTCTATGTCAATTCCAGCTGAATTGCAGAGATGACAAATGAGATGAGGGAAGGCTAACCTTGCCAAAGTAGAAGACTTGTTTGCCACATTGTAGAGTTCTAAGGATATAACCTCATGAACTTCTACTTCCTCTCCAATCATGATGCTATGGATTATGATAGCCGGTCTATAGTAACTTCAGACCGGTTGCTAGTGGGAATGATTGAGAGTTGGATGAACTCCAACCATCCCCTAGCCACGGGCTTGAGGTGATGCCTTCTTAGTTGGACCGGCTTCCCTCTTGAATCTCTTTTCCATTGAGCGCCCTCTTCACAAATGTCTACGAGGACTTGGTCCAACCTTTGATCAAAGTTGACCCTTCTAGTGTAGGGGTGTGCATCTCCTTGCATTATTGGCAAGTTGAATGCCAACCTTACATTTTCCGGACTGAAATCTAAGTATTTCCCCCGAACCATTGTAAGCCAATTGACGTTGAGATTTTTTCCAGTAAAGAAGTTTATAAAAACAGTCGCATTGTAGATATAGTCTCTAAACCGACAGAAATCCCTTCGTACAAACGTTTTGGGTGTCACAAGTAACAAACCCCTTTAAAAATTGTTAACCGAGTATTTAAACCTCGGGTCGTCTTCTCAAGGAACTGCGAGGAAGTATGTTCTTATTATTGGCTATAAAGGTTGTAATCGGGGTTTAGAAGGTGAGAAGCTAGTGATTTAAATGACAAGTAAAGTAAACGGCAATTAAAATAAAACTGTAAAGCAAACTTTTGGCAAGGTAAGAGAAATTGGAAGTCCAACTTAATTATCTCTCTCAACAATAATGAAAGTTGAATCTAAATTCCACTTAGTTAACCTTTACTAAAGCAAAGGAAAGTCAAGGGACTAATTAGTTTGACCTTCGAATCCTATTTAATTCCTAAGAAAAAGTTAGGATTATTGAAGTTCAGTTCAATTAGCAAGATAGCGATTATCAGTTATGTTGAGTTTGATAATGTTGAGTTACTAATTTCTTAACCAAGACCAAAAGGGAAAAAAGTAAAATTGCTGTAATAAAAATGTCCTTAGATGGAAGCCAATGAATTAAAGAGAGCAATCATAAACTGGAATACCTCAAATATCATTAATTCAAATAACAATCTGTAACATGGAATAATTCATAAATTAAATTATAAAAGTAAATAATCAACTCAAGTGCTGGAATAAATAAAAGTGAAAGGGAAGCTAAAACAAAGAAACGTAAAACCTGGATCGAGAGTCACTCTTACAAACTAAGAGAAGTCCTAAATCCTAGGAGAGAGAGGAGAGAACCTCTCTTAAGACTAAATCTAAATCATGGGAAGTAACAAAAATGCGAGCTCTCCTTTGAATGGATTCATTCCTCCACTTTATAACCTCTAATCTGTGTGTTCTGTAGTTGGATCTGGGCCAAAAGGGCTTCAGAAATCGCTGGGGGCGTATTCTGTGAATTCTGATACGTGGCCTCTGTCACGCGGTCGCGTCATCTGGAGCTTTTCCTTGCCACGCGGTCGTGTCAGTCACGCGTCCGCATCGTATGCGTTCTACTTAAGGCGCGCGGTTGCGTCAGTCAAGCGGCCGCGTCGCTGCTTCTTCGCTCCTGGCACGTGATCGCGTCGTCCATGCGATCGCGTGGATGCCAATTTCTGCAAAGCTCCATTTCACACTTTCCTTCCATTTTTGTACGTTTCCTTTTCCATCCTTTAAGTCATTCTGCCTTAGAAAATCTGAAACTACTCAACACACTAATCACGGCATCGAAAGGAAATAAGAATAATTAAAATAATTAATTTTAAAGCTTGGAAAACATGTTTTTCACATACATCACATAATAAGGAAGAAAAAGTAAAACCATGCAATTAATATGAATAAGTGGGTGAAGGATTGAATAAATCACTCAAACTAAGCACAAAATAACTCATGAAATATGGGTTTATCACCAATTCTTTGGGTCCGGGTTCACACTTTGATCATGATTCTTGCTGATCCATGCATTGGCATAGAACTCTTGAACCATTAAGATTCCGACTTGTTGAATGGGGTTGGTGAGAACTTCCCAACCTCTTCTTCGAATCTCATGTCGGATCTCCGGGTATTCACCCTTTTGAGCTTGAAAGGGACTTCGGGGATCACCTTCTTCTTGGCCACAACTTCATAGAAGTGGTCTTGATGCACCCTTGAGATGAATCTCTCCATCTCCCATGACTCGGAGGTGGAAGCTTTTGCCTTCCCTTTCCTTTTTCTAGAGGTTTCTCCGGCCTTAGGTGCCATAAATGGTTATGGAAAAATAAAAAGAAACTCTTTTACCACACCAAACTTAGAAGGTTTACTCGTCCTCGAGCAAAAGAAGAAAGAAAGGAGTAGAAGAAGAAGAAATAGAGGAGATGGAGGGGGTAGTGTTTCGGCCAAGGGGGTGAAGTAGTGTTTAAGATGTGTGAAAATGAAGGAGTGAAGATGGGTTTATATAGGAGTGGAGAGGGGGGCTTGGGTTCGGCCATGTATGGGTGGGTTTAGGAGGGAAAGTGGTTTGAATTTGAATGGTGAGGTAGGTGGGGTTTTAGGATGGATGGATGTGAATTGGTGAAGAGTTTATGGAGAAGAAGGTGGGATTTGATAGGTGAGGGATTTTTGGGGAAGAGGTATTGAGTTGATTGGTGAAGGGTATTTGGGGAAAGGCATTATGGAAATGTGTGAAGAAGAGAGAGAGTGAGTTGAGGTTGGTGGGTGATGAGCGGATAATTTATACGCTTTTTGGCATTATTTTTAGTATGTTTTTAGTAGGATCTAGTTACTTTTAGGGATGTTTTCATTAGTTTTTATGTTAAATTCACATTTCTGGACTTTACTAGGAGTTTGTGTGTTTTTCTGTGATTTCAGGTATTTTCTGGCTGAAATTGAGGGACTTGAGCAAAAATCAGATTCAGAGGTTGAAGAAGGACTGCTAATGCTGTTGGATTCTGACCTCGCTGCACTCAAAATGGATTTTCTGGAGCTACAGAACTCAAAATGGCGCGCTTCTAATTGCGTTAGAAAGTAGACATCCAGAGCTTTCCAGAAATGTATAATAGTCCATACTTTGCCCAAGTTTAGATGACGCAAACTGGCATTCAACGCCAGCTCTCTGCCCAAATCTGGCGTCCAGCGCCAGAAAAGGATCCAAAACCAGAGTTGAACGTCCAAACTGGCACAAAAGCTGGCGTTCAACTCCAAGAAGGACCTCTACACGTGCAACACTCAAGCTCAGCCCAAGCACACACCAAGTGGGCCCCGGAAGTGGATTTATGCATCAATTACTTATTTTTGTAAACCCTAGTGACTAGTTTATTATAAATAGGACCTTTCACTATTGTATTAGATATTTTTTGAACCATCTTTGAATCTGTTGATCATCTTTGGACGCCTGGTTCTTAGATCAGAGGGGCTGGCCATTCGGCCATGCCTGGACCTTTCACTCATGTATTTTTAACGGTATAGTTTCTACACTCCATAGATTAAGGTGTGGAGCTCTGCTGTTCCTCAAAGATTAATGCAAAGTACTACTGTCTTCTATTCAATTCATCTTATTTCGCTTCTAAGATATTCATTCGCTCTTCAACCTGAATGTGATGAACGTGACAATCATCATCATTCCCTATGAACGCGTGCCTGACAACCACTTCCGTTCTACCTTCGACTGAATGAGTATCTCTTAGATCTCTTAATCAGAATCTTCGTGGTGTAAGCTAGAATGATGGCGGCATTCAAGAGAATCCGGAAAGTCTAAACCTTGTCTGTGGTATTCCGAGTAGGATTCAATGATTGAATGACTGTGACGAGCTTCAAACTCGCGATTGCTGGGCGTAGTGACAGACGCAAAAGGATAGTAAATCCTATTCCAGCAGGATCGAGAACCGACAGATGAATAGTCGTGCCGTGACAGGGTGCGTTGACCATTTTCATTGAGAGGATAAGATGAAACCATTGACAAGGGTGATGCCTCCAGACGATTAGCCGTGCCGTGACAGGGCATTTGGATCATTTTCCCGAGAGAAGACCGAAAGTAGCCATTGACAATGGTGATGTATCACATAAAGCCAGCCATGGAAAGGAGTAAGACTGATTGGATGAAGATAGCAGGAAAGCAGAGGTTCAGAGGAACGAAAAGCATCTCCATTCGCTTATCTGAAATTCTCACCAGTGATTTACATAAGTATCTCTATCCCTATCTTATTAATTATTTTTGAAAACCCTATTACTATTTTATATCCACCGGACTGAGATTTACAAGGTGACCATAGTTTGCTTCATACCAACAATCTCCGTGGGATTCGACCCTTACTCACGTAAGGTATTACTTGGACGACCCATTGCACTTGCTGGTTAGTTGTGCGAAGTTGTGAACCATGGTGTTGGCATCATGTGTTTGGCGCCATTACCAGGGAAAGAAAGAGCAATGAATTTTACATAATTAAAGTGTAATCACAATTTCTGCGCACCAAGTTTTTGGCGCCGTTGCCAAGGATTGTTCGAGTTTTCGGCAAGCTTTTGGTCCGGTAGCATCAGTGCCAAGTTTGATCCGGCAACAGCACCAAGTTTTTGGCGCCGTTGCCGGGGATTGTTCGAGTTTGGACAACTGACGGTTCATCTTGTTGCTCAGATTAGGTAATTTTCTTTTTGTTTTGTTTTCAAAAATTTTTCAAAAATATTTCAAAATTTTTCTTTTGTTTTCGAAAAAAAAAATAATAATAATAATAATAATAAAATATAATGTTTTCAAAAGTAAATTATTCTATGGCTTCAAAATTTTTAAGAATGAATTCTAGTGTTTCATGAAGCATGTGAAGCCTGGCTGGCTGTAAAGCCATGTCTAAATTCTTTTGGACTGAGGCTTCCACTTATAAGTATATGAAGTTGAATGAAATATCAGATGTTGTATACATGAGAGGTATCTATGTTTGCTGAAGCTTGGCTGGCCATTGGCCATGTCTAGTGTTTTGGACCGGAGCTTTCATTGAAAGCTTGGCTGGCTAGTGAGCCATGTCTAATTCCTGGACTGAAGCTTTAGACTAAGAATGCAAGATTCCTGGAATTCATATTAAAAATTTTGGAATCCTTATTTTCCTTTTTCAATTAACTTTCGAAAAATCCAAAAAAAATTAGAAAATCATAAAAATCAAAAATATTTTTCTGTTTCTTGTTTGAGTCTTGAGTCATGTTATAAGTTTGGTGTCAATTGCATATGCATCTTGCATCTTTTCGAAAATTCATGCATTCATAGTGTTCTTCATGATCTTCAAGTTGTTCTTGGTAAGTCTTCTTGTTTGATCTTGATGATTTTTTGTTTTGTGTCTTTTCTTGTTTTTCATATGCATTCTTGAATTCTTAGTGTCTAAGCATTAAAGAATTCTAAGTTTGGTGTCTTGCATGTTTTCCTTGCATTAAAAATTTTTCAAAAATATGTTCTTGATGTTCATCATGATCTTCATAGTGTTCATGGTGTTCATCTTGACATTCATAGCATTCTTGCATGCATTCATTGTTTTGATCCATAACTTTCATGCATTGCATCATCTTTCTTGTTTTTCTCTCTCATCATAAAAATTCAAAAATCAAAAAAATATCTTTCCCTTTTTCTCTCTTAAAATTTCGAAAATTAGATTTGACTTTTTAAAAAATTTAAAAAAAAATCTAGTTATTTTTATGAGTCAAATCAAATTTTCAATTTAAAAATCTCATCTTTTTCAAAATCTTTTTCAAAAATCAAATCTTTTTCATTTTTTTTAGTTATTTTTGAAAATTTCAAAAATCTTTTTCAAAAATCTTTTTCTTAATTTTACATCATATTTTCGAAAATAACAATAACAATTAATGTTTTGATTCAAAAATTTCAAGTTTGTTACTTACTTGCTAAGAAAGATTCAAACTTTAAGTTCTAGAATCATATCTTGTGATCTCTTGTGAATCAAGTCATTAATTGTGATTTTAAAAATCAAATCTTTTTCAAAACTAATTTCAATCATATGTTTTCAAAAATATCTTCTTATTTTACCTTTTTCAAAAACTTGATTTCAAAATATCTTTTCTAACTTCTTATCTTCTTATCTTTTCAAAATTGATTTTCAAATTTGTTTCAACTAACTAACTAACTTTTTGTTTGTTTCTTATCTTTTTCAAAACCACCTAACTAACTCTCTCTCTCTAATTTTCGAAAATATCTTCCCTCTTTTTCAAAAATTCTTTTTAATTAACTAATTATTTTAATTTTTAAATCTCAATTTTCGAAAATTACTAACATTTTTCAAAAACTATTTTCGAAAATCACTAACTCTTTTTCAAAAATTATTTTCGAAAATTCCTTCTCTCTCATCCCCTTCTATTTATTTATTCATCTACTAACACTTCATCCCACCCAAATTCGAACTCTCTCTTCCATCTGTGTTCGAATTTCTTCTTCTTCTTTTCTTCTACTCACACTGGGACCTCTATACTGTGGTAAAAAGGACCCCTATTATTATTATTTTTCTGTTCTCTCTTTTTCATATGAGCAGGAGCAAAGACAAGAATATTCTTGTTGAAGCAGATCCAGAACCTGAAAGGACTCTGAAGAGGAAACTAAGAGAAGCTAAATTACAACAATCCAGAGATAACCTTTCAGAAATTTTCGAACAAGAAGAGGAGATGGCAGCCAAAAATAATAATAATGCAAGGAGAATGCATGGTGACTTTACTGCACCTAATTCCAATTTACATGGAAGAAGCATCTCCATTCCTACCATTGGAGCAAACAATTTTGAGCTGAAACCTCAGCTAGTTTCTCTGATGCAGCAAAACTGCAAGTTTCATGGACTTCCATCTGAAGATCCTTTTCAGTTCTTAACTGAATTCTTGCAGATATGTAATACTGTTAAGACTAATGGAGTAGATCCTGAAGTCTACAGGCTCATGCTTTTCCCTTTTGCTGTAAGAGACAGAGCTAGAGTGTGGTTGGACTCTCAACCCAGAGATAGCCTGAACTCTTGGGATAAGCTGGTCACGGCTTTCTTAGCCAAGTTCTTTCCTCCTCAAAAGCTGAGCAAGCTTAGAGTGGATGTTCAAACCTTCAGACAAAAAGAAGGTGAATCCTTCTATGAAGCTTGGGAAAGATACAAGCAGCTGACCAAAAAGTGTCCTTCTGACATGCTTTCAGAATGGACCATCCTGGATATATTCTATGATGGTTTATCTGAGCTATCAAAGATGTTATTGGATACTTCTGCAGGTGGATCCATTCACCTAAAGAAAACGCCTACAGAAGCTCAAGAACTCATTGACATGGTTGCTAATAACCAGTTCATGTACACTTCTGAGAGGAATCCTGTGAGTAATGGGACGCCTATGAAGAAGGGAGTTCTTGAAGTTGATACTCTGAATGCCATATTGGCTCAGAACAAAATATTGACTCAGCAAGTCAATATGATTTCTCAGAGTCTGAATGGAATGCAAGCTACATCCAACAGTACTCAAGAGGCTTCTCATGAAGAAGAAGCTTATGATCCTGAGAACCCTGCAATAGCAGAGGTGAATTACTTAGGTGAACCTTATGGAAACACCTATAACTCATCATGGAGAAATCATCCAAATTTCTCATGGAAGGATCAAAAGCCTCAACAAGGCTTTAATAATGGTGGAAGAAACAGGTTTAACAATAATAAACCTTTTCCATCATCCACTCAGCAACAGACAGAGAACTCTGAACAAAATACTTCTAATTTAGCAAACTTAGTCTCTGATCTATCTAAGGCCACTATAAGTTTCATGAATGAAACAAGGTATTCCATTAGAAATCTGGAAGCACAAGTGGGCCAGCTGAGTAAAAGGATCACTGAAATCCCTCCTAGTACTCTCCCAAGCAATACAGAAGAGAATCCAAAAGGAGAGTGCAAGGCCATTGACATAAGTACCATGGCCGAACCTGTAAGGGAAGGAGAGGACGTGAATCCCAAGGAGGAAGACCTCCTGGGACGTCCAGTGGTCAATAAGGAGCTTCCCTCTGAGGAACCAAAGGACTCTGAGGCTCATCTAGAGACCATAGAGATTCCATTGAACCTCCTTATGCCATTCATAAGCTCTGATGAGTATTCCTCTTCTGAAGAGAATGAGGATGTTACTGAAGAACAAGCTGCCAAGTTCCTTGGTGCAATCATGAAGCTAAATGCCAAATTATTTGGCATTGATACTTGGGAAGATGAACCTCCCTTGTTCACCAATGAACTAAGTGATCTGGATCGACTGACATTGCCTCAGAAGAGACAGGATCCTGGAAAGTTCATAATACCTTGTACCATACGCACCATGATCTTTAAGGCTCTGTGTGACCTTGGTTCAGGAATAAACCTCATGCCCATCTCTGTAATAGAGAAACTGGGAATCTATGGGGTGCAAGCTGCTAAAATCTCATTAGAGATGGCAGACAAATTGAGAAAACAGGCTTATGGACAAGTAGAGGACGTGTTAGTAAAGGTTGAAGGCCTTTATATCCCTGCTGATTTCATAGTCCTGGATACTGGAAAGGAAGAGGATGAATCCATCATCCTAGGAAGACCTTTCCTAGCCACAGCAAGAGCTGTGATTGATGTGGACAGAGGAGAATTGATCCTTCAATTGAATGAGGACAACCTTGTGTTTACAACTCAAGGATCTCTCTCTGCATCCATGGAGAGGAAGCAGAAGAAGCTTCTCTCAAAGCAGAGTCAAACAAAGCCCCCACAGTCAAACTCTAAGTTTGGTGTTGGGAGGCCACAGCCAAACTCTAAGTTTGGTGTTGAACTCCCATATCCAAACTCTAAGTTTGGTGTTGGGGAGTTTCAACCATGCTCTGAACATCTGTGAGGCTCCATGAGAGCCCACTGTCAAGCTATTGACATTAAAGAAGCGCTTGTTGGGAGGTAACCCAATTTTTATTTATCTAACTATATTTTTCTTAGTTATATGTCTTTATAGGTTCATGATCATGTGGAGTCACAAAATAAACAAAAAAATTAAAAACGGAATCAAAAACAGCAGAAGAAAAATCACACCCTGGAGGAGCATCTGTCTGGCGTTCAACGCCAGAACAGAGCATGGTTCTGGCGCTGAACGCCCAAAATGGGCAGTGTTTGGGCGCTGAACGCCCAGAACAGGCATGGTTCTGGCGTTTAACGCCAGAAATGGCCAACAAATGGGCGTTGAACGCCCAAAATGGGCACCAACCTGGCGCTGAACGCCCAGAGTTGTGTGCAAGGGCATTTTACATGCCTAATGGGTGCAGGGATGTAAATCCTTGACACCTCCGGATTTGTGGACACCACAGGATCACCTCAAGATCTGTGGACACCACAGGATCATCTCAGGATCTGTGAATCCCACAGGATCCCCAGCCACCTCACCCTCTCTCTCTCCATTCATGGTCATCCCTTCTGTTTTCCATTCACCACTCACATCCATACACACATCCCTCCATCTCCTCCATATCTTCTTCTTCTTCTTCTTCTTCTATTCTTTCTTCTTTTGCTCGAGGGCGAGCAACATTCTAAGTTTGGTGTGGTAAAAGCATAAGCTTTTTGTTTTTCCATTACCATTAATGGCACCTAAGGCCAGAGAAACCTCAAAGAGGAAAGGGAAGGCAAGTGCTTTCACCTCTGAGCCATGGGAGATAGAAAGATTCATCTCTAAAGCCCATCACTAAGAAAAAGATGGAGCAAGCAAGAGAGCACATTCATGGATCTCAACAGGCACATGAAGAAGCTCATCATCAAGAAATCCCTGAGATACCTCAGGGGATACAGTTTCCTCCACAGAATTTTTGGGAGTAAATCAACAACTCCCTAGGAGAATTAAGTTCCAACATGGGACAACTAAGGGTGGAACATCAAGAGCACTCCATCATCCTTCATGAAATAAGAGAAAATCAAAAAGCAATGAGGGAGGAGCAACAAAGACAAGGAAGAGACATAGAAGAGCTCAAGGACATCATTGGTTCCTCAAGAAGGAAACGCCACTGATGACAAGTCATCTTAGCCTAGTTTCACTAGTCTTTTTCTTTTGTTTTCAATTGATTTTATGCACTTTCTTAAGCCATAAGCAAGCCAATTGGGTAGATTTCCATGTTTCCTTTTATTCAATCAACCATGTATGAATTCATGCACTTTCATGAGATTTTATGCTATAATTGTCATATATTATGAAAGAAACACAATCTCATGATTTGGGGCATAGCTTTGATTGTTTTGATTGATTGATGATAGGTGAAAAGAGTTTTGAAGAAGGTTGAAGAAAGAAGGAATGGCTAGGAGCAAGAGAGAACAAAAAGTTTGAGCCAAAGTTTGCCTCAAACTTTAGCTCAAACTTTTAAAAGAGTTGAAAATATACCAGAGGAAAAAAGCTTGAGCCAAAGTTTGCCTCAAACTTTAGCTCAAACTTTTGGAAGAATTGAAAACACTCCAGAGAAAAAAAAAGCTTGAGCAAAAGTTTGCCTCAAACTTTAGCTCAAACTTTTGGGAGAAAAGCTTGAGCCAATGTTTGCCTCAAACTTTTTGGCAAACGTTGGCATCACAAAACCAACACCCTGGAGGAGAAAAGCTTGCGCCAACGTTTGCCTCAAACTTTTTGGCAAACGTTGGCGCCACACTTGCACACCCTGGAGGAGAAAAGTTTGCGCCAACGTTTGCCTCAAGCTTTTTGGCAAACATTGGCGCCACACACATTTACAAGGGGGCCAATGTTTGAGCAAAAGTTTGACCTCAAACTTTGGCTTAAACGTTGGTAGCAGCAAGCTTAAGCAATCTGGTATAAAAAGTTTGAGTAAAAGTTTGCCTCAAACTTTTACTTAAACTTTTACTCAAACTTTTATGATTTCAACCCGGTTCACAATGGATCTCTCTCCAACTCCAAGAGCAATCAACCAAGGCCTTTATCAACCCAATTCCATCAAGAACAAAGGCCCAATTCAAGGCTTGAAGACCATTTGAAGAAAGTGTATAAATAGCTTAGGATTTAAGTTTTCGGAGAGTTTTTTTTCCTTTTAGAGCTTTCCTTTTAGTTTTGCTGAGTAGTTTTTGGAGAGCTTTTGGTTTTGAATTGTTTTGAGTTTCTGAGCTTCGGAGTAGGAGAATTGAATTCTCTTCCTCTTAGTTTTCTTGCTTTCAATTTCAATTACATTTGTCTTGGATCTTGGGTTGAAGAATTGAGGAAATTTTGTGTCAATCTCACCTTGAGATCTCTCTGTCTCACTTTACTGCAACTTTTGGAAATTGAATTTGGTTTTGCTTCGTCTACTGCTTGATCTTTAAATTTTCTTGCAATTGAATTCTACATTTGGATCTAGGAAGGCATTGAGATCTAGACTCGGTTATCTAGTCTCTTGGGTCCTGAGATCTGGAGTTTGCATTTTAAATTCTCTGTTTAAAGCTTTTCAAGTTCATTTACATTTTCGCTCGAGATCTGTTTCAATTCAAGTCACCCTCTACTTGTCTGATTAATGCAATTTGCTTTTCTTTGTTTAAATTCTGCAAATCCACTTCCCAATTCCCTTTACAATTCAAGCCATTTACATTTCTTGCACTTTAAGATTCTGCAATTTACATTTCTTGCATTCTAAGTTTCTGCCATTTAATTTCTTGTTCTTTAAGATTCAGCTTATTTACTTTCTTTGCTCTTTAATTTTCTACAATCTACCCTTCTCCCTTTACATTTCATGCAATTTAGCTTCTGTCGAATACAAACCACTCAAATCAACTTTTGATTCGCTTGACTAAATCAACCACTAAACTAAAATTGCTCAATCCTTCAATCCCTGTGGGATCGACCTCACTCCCGTGAGTTTTATTACTTGATGCGACCCGGTGCACTTGCCAGTTAGATTTGTGTGTTTGGAATTCATTTTTCGTTTTCCGAAAATACACATCAAGTTTTTGGCGCCGTTGCCGGGGATTGATTAGATTGACAATGATTAAGTGAAGTGGAGATCTAGATCTAGCATTTTTATTTCCTGTTTCTCAAATTTTTGACTAACACACTAACTGTTTGAATTTTTGCTTAAGCTAACTAAACTTCATTCTGGCAACAGATCGAAGTGTTACTGGTGGTGCTTCTTTTGTTTTGTTTGTATGTCAGGTACAAGGAGAACCACTTCTGTTTTATCTGAAACTGACCAGAGAACTCTTAGAAGGCTAAGAAGAGCTGAAAGAGGGAAAAATATTGTTGGAGAGGAAGAATCTGAGGAAGAATATCACGAGATGGAAGGAGATTCATCTAATCCTGAAGGAGCAGCCAATAACAACAATAATCCACCACAGAGAAGAGTTTTGGCTTCCTATACAAGTGCAGATCCTAGACATTGTGGGAGTAGCATTCTTACCCTAAATGTTAATGCAAATAACTTCGAACTAAAGCCACAACTCATCACCTTGGTTCAAAACAATTGTTCCTATGGAGGAGGATCACTTGAAGACCCTAACCAACACTTATCCACCTTCTTGAGGATTTGTGACACTGTCAAAACCAATGGTGTGCACCCTGACAGTTACAAGCTACTGTTATTTCCATTTTCTCTCAGAGACAAGGCCACTCAATGGTTGGAATCCTTTCCAAGAGGCAGCATCAACAATTGGGATGATCTAGTAACCAAGTTCCTTGCCAAATTTTACCCACCTCAAAGGGTTATTAGATTGAAGACTGAAGTGCAAACATTCACACAAATGGATGCTGAACCCTTGTATGAGGCATGGGAACGATACAAAGCGCTAATCAGGAAGTGTCCACCAGGAATGTTCAGTGAGTGGGACAGATTACAGAATTTCTATGAGGGCTTGACACCAAAATCTCAAGAGGCTTTGGATTATTCAGCAGGAGGTTCTTTACAATTGATGAAAACAGCAGAGGAAGCCCAAAATCTCATTGATATGGTGGCCAACAACCAATATTTCTTTGCTCACCCAAGGCAACGCCAACCGTCACAGAGGAAGGGAGTGATGGAGTTGGAAGGAGTGGACTCAATTTTAGCTCAGAACAAAATGATGCAGCAGCAAATTCAACAACAATTTGAGCAGATGGCCAAGAGGATTGATAGCCTCCAAGTTGCAGCAGTTAACACAAGCCAACCATCATCCACATGGGGGCAGAATGAGGAGAACCAAGAAGAACAACAACAAGAGCAAGTGCAGTACATGCACAACCAAGGACCAAATGAAGTGTATGGTGATACATACAATCTATCGTGGAAGAACCACCCAAACCTCAGATGGGAAGACAATCACAACCAGAACCAACAACCATGGCAGAGGAACTCAAACCAAAACACTTCAAGAAACAACCAAAACCACAACCAGCAGCAAACTAACCAAAACCCTTACAGAAAACCTCAAAACAACTACTCCAACTCCAACCATTATCAATCCAATAACCAACCCACCAACCAAAATGCCTACCATCCACCATCCACACCTCACAACCCACCACAAGCATCACCAGAATCTCAAAGAATCACTAACTTGGAAACCTTGATAGACAAAATGTGGATACACCAAGAAATGACAACCAAGAACCATGAAGCCTCCATGAAGAGCCTAGAGAGGCAGATTGGGCAAATCTCCAAGAAAATTTCTGTTGAGAGACCTTCAAGCTCACTACCAAGTGACACTATCCCCAATCCAAAAGAGGAGTGCAAGGCAATACAACTAAGGAGTGGCAAGACCCTGGTGAAAAATGAAGAAGCAACCAAGAAACCAAAGGAAAGTGACAAGAAACAAGCTGAGGAAGAAAAGGCCAATGATGAGAATACAACAGCAAGCAAGCATGCCTCAGAGGAGCTCAAAGATAAGGAAGACCGGCCACAAAAATCAAGAGAAGGGAAGGAACCAATAAGAGAGCCAATCAAGGAACAAAGGTAGGGAGTGAATTTCACACCACCTCTGCCATATCCTCAAAGGTTCAACAAGGAGACTAAGGACCAACACTTTCCAAAATTTCTTGAAGTCTTCAAGAAGTTGGAGATCAATATTCCCTTAGCTGAAGCACTTGAGCAAATGCCCCTGTATGCAAAGTTCTTAAAAGAACTTATCAACAAAAAAAGGAGTTGGCAAGAAAAGGAGACTGTGTTTCTCACTGAAGAGTGTAGTGCACTCATCAGAAAAGGACTCCCTCCCAAGTTGGAAGACCCTAGAAGTTTCTTCCTACCTTGAACCATTGGAAATCTACTTATCAACAAGGGGATGTGTGACTTAGGAGCAAGCATAAATTTAATACCATCATCCTTAGTGAAAAAGCTTGGCATAGGGAAGGTGAAACCAATACAGATGTCCTTAGAATTGGTGGACCAGTCAATAGTATACCCCAAAGGAATGATTGAAAACCTTTTAGTTAAGGTTGGCAAGTTCATTTTTCCTATGGACTTTGTAATATTGAACACTAAAGAAGAAGAAAACGATTCAATCATCTTGGGAAGGCCATTTTTGGCCACTGCCAGAGCCATCATAGATATAGAGAGGGGAGAACTGACTCTCAGGATGCATGAGGACAGCATCATCCTGAAAGTGTTTCCAGAACCACAAACTATTGAAGAAGGAAGCAAGAGAGTCAGTGACTGTTCTCCAAGGCAGACAACCAACAACACAGGGGAACAGAAAAATGAGCATGTGCAAGAAGAAGAAGGAATTCAAGAAGGAATCAGGATGATAAACAAGAAGGAAGATACCACAGCTAAGGCTGCTGTCAAGGAAGAAAAGTTAACAAGAAAAAGGAAGAAAAACAAGAAGAAGGCTCACAAAGGATGGAAGAATAAAAAAATTCCAACTGAGGAATTCTCCAAAGGTGATAAGGTGCAACTAATATATCAACAGCTAGGGACTGAGGATCACTACACTGTCAACCAAATACTCTCTCTGGAGCATGTAGAAATTGAGCACCAAGGGACAAAGAAGAAGCTCACAGTCAGAGGGGATAAGCTGCGACATTTCAGTCATCAACCACCCTATGGGGATCAATGTCAAGCTAATGACAATAAAGAAGCGCTTGTTGGGAGGCAACCCAACCTGAGGTAGTTTTCTTTTCATAGCTTTTTCAATAAAAATGTTGAATAATTAAGTATGTATTGCAAGGAGCTAAGTTTGGTGTTGCACACCAAAACAATTTAATGGAGAATGAAGGATTCTAAGTTTGGTGTTCCACCAAAATCTCATTTAAAAGCATACTCTCACCTCCTACATAATGCTAGCTCCAAGCAATCAGACAAATTATTCAACCATTTAATTGCTTTTTAGTTTTGGTTCCACAACCTTTAGCAAGGCCAAAAGAATTCATAAGTGGACAACCTGTTGCATTAGAGACAGTGGCAAGGAATTAAGTTTGGTGTTCCCACACCAAATTAAATCCAAAAGCCACACTCAATTCATGCATACTAACTAAGTCACCTAAGGGCATAAGAAGCAAGCAACTTTTGAGAATTGTGCAGGGAACTAACCACCATTTGAAGACATTATGCATCATAGCTCAAAAGGGGCACAACAGAAGGAAGGACAAAATAACTGCAAACCAATAGGTTGTATCTATACTTAACTTCTGCTGTTGAGAAATGATTTGATTTATGTCTTGCTAAAGTGTTCATCTAGTATAGGCAGAATCACTCTTTGCAATAAGTAAGATAGTCTAAGTGTGTGCTTGTGTGTTTACTTTCACCTAACTAAATGCATGCTTCGTCCCCTGCATCCTCAATTCAATAAAAGAAATGTTTGGAATGTGAAGTAAGATAGTTCTTTGTTAGCTGGAAGTACAATAATAGTGAGTGGTGGTATGAATGTATGATTGTATGATAGCTCACTTTTAGTGAATAAAAGAACTAGACTGTCTCCTTTTAAGTAGAAAGTAGCTCACTGTCTATGAATCTCAATCAAATAAAAGTCCTTGGTTAAAAAGAAAAACAAAAAGAGAAAAGAAATAGCCAAAAAGTGGCAACAAGACAAAAGAAAATAAAAAAGAAACAAAGCTAGACACCAATAGCTTGAACCTTAGAATATATGCCTGTGGTGTCTTTGTACTAGGATCTGCTTGGATTATTAAGTTCTTTGGAGTGCATCAACACTTGGTGACTTGGGTTAACTAACCCGGGATCATCAGCTGAAAGTCTACTATCAAGAGCAACCTAACTACAAGGCATTTAGTAACCCAAAGAGGTGCTGGGCATCAATGTTTTAAGAAGAAATGTGAGCCAAGTGTCTATAGTGAATAATGTGTCAAGTATAAAGAAAGAAAAGAACTTGTTACACATGACACTGAACTAAAGCTTATAGAGAAAAAAAATAATAGTCAAGGACAAAGGAATAATGAGAGGTCATAGCAGTGTGTTGCTTGATGCTTGAAGGAGACTTTCTAAGCCTAAAAGTTAATAAGAAGTGAGTGTTTACATATCCACAGAAAACCCCATGAACTACCAATAATACTATGCTAGCATGAACATCCTCTTCTATTTCATTCTTTCCTCTCAATAATTCTTTTCTTGCTTGGGGACAAGCAAGCTTTAAGTTTGGTGTTGTGATGACAAGTCATCTTAGCCTAGTTTCACTAGTCTTTTTCTTTTGTTTTCAATTGATTTTATGCACTTTCTTAAGCCATAAGCAAGCCAATTGGGTAGATTTCCATGTTTCCTTTGATTCAATCAACCATGTATGAATTCATGCACTTTCATGAGATTTTATGCTATAATTGTCATATATTATGAAAGAAACACAATCTCATGATTTGGGGCATAGCTTTGATTGTTTTGATTGATTGATGATAGGTGAAAAGAGTTTTGAAGAAGGTTGAAGAAAGAAGGAATGGCTAGGAGCAAGAGAGAACAAAAAGTTTGAGCCAAAGTTTGCCTCAAACTTTAGCTCAAACTTTTAAAAGAGTTGAAAACATACCAGAGGAAAAAAGCTTGAGCCAAAGTTTGCCTCAAACTTTAGCTCAAACTTTTGGAAGAATTGAAAACACTCCAGAGAAAAAAAAAGCTTGAGCAAAAGTTTGCCTCAAACTTTAGCTCAAACTTTTGGGAGAAAAGCTTGAGCCAACATTTGCCTCAAATTTTTTGGCAAACGTTGGCATCACTAAACCAACACCCTGGAGGAGAAAAGCTTGCGCCAACGTTTGCCTCAAACTTTTTGGCAAACGTTGGCGCCACACTTGCACACCCTGGAGGAGAAAAGTTTGCGCCAACGTTTGCCTCAAGCTTTTTGGCAAACGTTGGCGCCACACACATTTACAAGGGGGCCAACGTTTGAGCAAAAGTTTGACCTCAAACTTTGGCTCAAACATTGGTAGCAGCAAGCTTAAGCAATCTGGTATAAAAAGTTTGAGTAAAAGTTTGCCTCAAACTTTTACTTAAACTTTTACTCAAACTTTTATGATTTCAACCCGGTTCACAATGGATCTTTCTCCAACTCCAAGAGCAATCAACCAAGGCCTTTATCAACCCAATTCCATCAAGAACAAAGGCCCAATTCAAGGCTTGAAGACCATTTGAAGAAAGTGTATAAATAGCTTAGGATTTAAGTTTTTGGAGAGTTTTTTTTCCTTTTAGAGCTTTCCTTTTAGTTTTGCTGAGTAGTTTTTGGAGAGCTTTTGGTTTTGAATTGTTTTGAGTTTCTGAGCTTCGGAGTAGGAGAATTGAATTCTCTTCCTCTTAGTTTTCTTGCTTTCAATTTCAATTACATTTGTCTTGGATCTTGGGTTGAAGAATTGAGGAAATTTTGTCTCAATCTCACCTTGAGATCTCTCTGTCTCACTTTACTGCAACTTTTGGAAATTGAATTTAGTTTTGCTTCATCTACTGCTTGATCTTTAAATTTTCTTGCAATTGAATTCTACATTTGGATCTAGGAAGGCATTGAGATCTAGACTCGGTTATCTAGTCTCTTGGGTCCTGAGATCTGGAGTTTGCATTTTAAATTCTCTGTTTAAAGCTTTTCAAGTTCATTTACATTTTCGCTCGAGATCTGTTTCAATTCAAGTCACCCTCTACTTGTCTGATTAATGCAATTTGCTTTTCTTTGTTTAAATTCTGCAAATCCACTTCCCAATTCCCTTTACAATTCAAGCCATTTACATTTCTTGCACTTTAAGATTCTGCAATTTACATTTCTTGCGTTCTAAGTTTCTGCCATTTAATTTCTTGTTCTTTAAGATTCAGCTTATTTACTTTCTTTGCTCTTTAATTTTCTGCAATCTACCCTTCTCCCTTTACATTTCATGCAATTTAGCTTCTGTCGAATACAAACCACTCAAATCAACTCTTGATTCGCTTGACTAAATTAACCACTAAACTAAAATTGCTCAATCCTTCAATCCCTGTGGGATCGACCTCACTCCCGTGAGTTTTATTACTTGATGTGACCCGGTGCACTTGCCGGTTAGATTTGTGTGTTTGGAATTCGTTTTTCGTTTTCCGAAAATACACATCAGCCACCATCACTAAGGTGGATTCATTCCTTGTTCTTATTTCTTCTGTTTTTCGTTTTCTATGTTATGTGCTTATCTATGTTTGTGTCTTCATTACATGATCATTAGTAGTTAGTAACTATGTCTTAAAGTTATGAATGTCCTATGAATCCATCACCTCTCTTAAATAAAAACTGTTTTAACTCAAAAGAACAAGAAGTACATGAGTTTCGAATTTATCCTTGAACTTAGCTTAATTATATTGATGTGGTGACAATGCTTCTTGTTTTCTTAATGTATGCTTGAACAGTGCATATGTCTTTTGAAGTTGTTGTTTAAGAATGTTAAATATGTTGGCTCTTGAAAGAATGATGACTAGGAGACATGTTATTTGATAATCTAAAAAATCATAAAAATGATTCTTGAAGCAAGAAAAAGCAGCAAAGAACAAAGCTTGCAGAAAAAAAAATATAGGCGAAAAAAAATAGAAAGAAAAAGAAAAAGCAAGTAGAAAAAGCCAAAAGCTCTTAAAACCAAGAAGCAAGAGCAAAAAGCCAATAACCCTTAAAACCAAAAGGCAAGGGAAAATAAAAAGGATCCCAAGGCTTTGAGCATCAGTGGATAGGAGGGCCTAAAGGAATAAAATCCTGGTCTAAGTGGCTAAACCAAGCTGTCCCTAACCATGTGCTTGTGGCGAGTAGGTGTCAAGTGAAAACTTGAGACTGAGCGGTTAAAGTCAAGGTCCAAAGGAAAAAAAGAGTGTGCTTAAGAACCCTGGACACCTCTAATTGGGGACTTTAGCAAAGCTGAGTCACAGTCTGAAAAGGTTCACCCAATTATGTGTCTGTGGCATTTATGTATCCGGTGGTAATACTGAAAAACAAAGTGCTTAGGGCCACGGCCAAGACTCATAAAATAGTTGTGTTCAAGAATGATCATACTGAACTAGGAGAATCAATAACACTATCTGAACTCTGAGTTCCTATAGATGCCAATCATTCTGAACCTTAATGGATAAAGTGAGATGCCAGAACTATTCAAGAGGCAAAAAGCTATAAGTCCCGCTCATTTGATTGGAGCTATGTTTCATTGATAGTTTGGAATTTATAGTATATTCTCTTCTTTTTATCCTACTTGATTTTCAGTTCCTTGGGGACAAGCAACAATTTAAGTTTGGTGTTGTGATGAGCGGATAATTTATACACTTTTTGGCATTGTTTTTAGTATGTTTTTAGTAGGATCTAGTTACTTTTAGGGATGTTTTCATTAGTTTTTATGTTAAATTCACATTTCTGGAATTTACTATGAGTTTGTGTGTTTTTCTGTGATTTCAGGTATTATCTGGCTGAAATTGAGGAACTTGAGCAAAAATCAGATTCAGAGGTTGAAGAAGGACTGCTGATGCTGTTGGATTCTGACCTCTCTGCACTCAAAGTGGATTTTCTGGAGCTAGAGAACTCGAAATGGCGCGCTTCCAATTGCGTTGAAAAGTAGACATCCAGGGCTTTCCAGAAATATATAATAGTCCATACTTTGGCCAAGAATAGATGACGTAAACTGGCGTTCAACGCCAGCTCTCTGCCCAAATCTGGCATCCAGCGCCAGAAAAGGATCCAAAACCAGAGTTGAACGCCCAAACTGGCACAAAAGCTGGCGTTCAACTCCAAGAAAGACCTCTACACGTGCAACACTCAAGCTCAGCCAAAGCACACACCAAGTGGGCCCCGGAAGTGGATTTATGCATCAATTACTTATTTTTGTAAACCCTAGTGACTAGTTTATTATAAATAGGACCTTTCACTATTGTATTAGATATCTTTTGAACCATCTTTGAATCAGTTGATCATCTTTGGACGCCTGGTTCTTAGATCAGAGGGGCTGGCCATTCGGCCATGCCTGGACCTTTCACTTATGTATTTTTAACGGTATAGTTTCTACACTCCATAGATTAAGGTGTGGAGCTCTGCTATTCCTCAAAGATTAATGCAAAGTAGTACTGTCTTCTATTCAATTCATCTTATTTCGCTTCTAAGATATTCATTCGCTCTTCAACCTGAATGTGATGAACGTGACAATCATCATCATTCCCTATGAATGCGTGCCTGACAACCACTTCCGTTCTACCTTCGACTGAATGAGTATCTCTTAGATCTCTTAATCAGAATCTTCGTGGTGTAAGCTAGAATGATGGCTAAACCCTAAACCCTAAACTGGAAGTTAAACGCCAGAATCATGAAGGCTAAGAAATGCTGGAACTGGCGTTTAACCTCCAGTTTAACCTTAAACTGGAAGTTAAACGCCAGAATGAGAATTTCACCAAGGGAGCATTTCCACGTTTAAGCTCCAGTTTAACCTTAAACTGGAGCTTAAACGTGTTCGACACAATCTCTCACCAGGAAGCATTTCCACGTTTAACCTCCAGTTTAACCTTAAACTGGAGGTTAAACGCCAGAAGTAAGAAAGGCACCAGGAGCATTTCCACGTTTAAGCTCCAGTTTAACCTTAAACTGGAGCTTAAACGTGTTCGACTATTTCTCTCCTCCAGGGTTGCTTTCTCATTTCCACGTTTAAGCTTCAGTTTAACCTTAAACTGAAGCTTAAACGTGTTCGACCCAATTGCTCCTCCAGGGTTGCTTTCTTCATTTCCACGTTTAAGCTTTAGTTTAACCTTAAACTGAAGCTTAAACGTGTTCGACATTTCACACTCCTGGGTTGCTTTCTTCCATTTCCACGTTTAAGTTTCAGTTTAACCTTAAACTAAAACTTAAACTTCAACTTAAACGCCACTTTTTGAAAGGATTTCTGGGCCAAATATATTGAAGTTTAAGTTAGCATTTGAGCACAAACATTAACTTAAACGTATTATGGTATGAAACCCAATTGAATATCATGGTTTATGGGATTGGGCCTGAAGAATTGATGAGTCTGGAGCTTCAATTTGTTGAGTCTTGTGTCATTACTTGTTTATCACTAAGTTTGCTCAATGAATGTTACAGAATTGGATCATAGCCTCATCAGGATTATGGACCATAAACCCAAAGCAAAAGGAAATCAGGGAAAGG
Source organism: Arachis ipaensis (assembly GCF_059453495.1). Lineage (NCBI taxonomy): Eukaryota > Viridiplantae > Streptophyta > Magnoliopsida > Fabales > Fabaceae > Arachis > Arachis ipaensis. The sequence goes on along the minus strand of NC_142437.1, from coordinate 61,203,272 downwards.
CCTCAAAGCCCAAGAAACACAACAGAAGCTCAATTTAGAAAGTGTATAAATAGGATAGAATTTAAGTTAGTGGAGAAGTTTTTACACACATAGAACTTTGGATCATTTTCCTTTAGTTTTGTAATTGAATTCAGAGCTATGACTCACTAAACCCCTTTCATTGGGTTAGGGAGCTCTATTGTAATTCAATGAATCAATAATAGTTTTATCTTCTTCTTCAATCTTTTCTCTTGAATTTTGTTAGAAAGCTTCTCGATCTAATTCCATTGGGTAGTTGTCTTGGGAAAGAAACTGCCCATAATTGGAATCCTTCGGAACCTTGGGAAAGGAATGGAGGATTCATGCTAGAGAAGCTTTCTCACAGTGAATTGGATTGGGGTTTGGATGGATATTGTGACATGTAATCCTACCAAATTGTGGTTCATGAAACTGTGTGGTATAATCAGTGATCGAGCATCATCTCTTATTATGAACATTTAAACCAAGGGATTGGGAATTTGTTTGTTTTTAGAGAGAATTGGTGAGCCAAGGGATTGGGATCCAATCATATAAGATTGCCAAGCAAAATTTAATGAATGCATTGGTTGAGGAAGGGATAAAAGTTGTTTTGATTCGGAGATCTCAATATCTCCTAACACCCAATGAATTCCCATTTCTGATTTACCACTTTCTCTTTACATTCTGCAATTAAATTCATGCAATCACCCCCATCCCTTTTAATTTCAGCAATTTAGCTTCTCGCTCTTTAATTCCTGCAAATTTTACATTCTGCAATTCTCATCTAAATCTTGATTCCGCTCAACTAGAACATACTTCTAATCCGAATTGCTCACTCAACCAATCCTTGTGGGATTCGACCTCACTCTATTGTGAGTTTTTACTTGACGATAACCGGTGCACTTGCCGGAAGGAATTTTGCCGATCGTGCAATTTCCTAAATCGTAGCATATCAAGATTATGCACATCAAGTTTATGGCGCCGTTGCCGGGGATTGGTTTTCGATTGACAATTCTCAAATTGGAAGTTAACTAGATTGAGCATTTTTTTTTGTTTTGATAATTTAGTTCAAGTTACTTGTTGAATTTTAACTTCTGCACTCTGTTACTTGTTTTCTTTCTTTATGCCTTTAAATTCAAGCAACTAACTCACTGACCCACTAACTATTTGAATTAATTCCTCAACTGCTCTAACCATACTCTTCCATTAACCAAGAGTATTTCACTTGTTTGGTGCCTGTGCTGTGTTCTTGTATGACAGGTAGGAGAGGAGAGACATCAACTCCTCCATATACCGAACCAGAGAGGACCCTTCATAGACTTAGAAGGGAAGCAAGAGGGAAGAGAGTACTGAGAGAAGAGGAATCTGAAGGAGAATCTGAGGACAATTTTGAGGAAGCTTTAGATCTCAACATGGATAGAGAAGTTCACAACCATGAGAGGGCTGATGGAAACAATGCCATTCCTGAGAGGAGAGTTCTTGGTTCATACATAAACCCAACCTCTGGGAATTGTGGTAGCAGCATTCAGAAACCACCCATTCAAGCCAACAATTTTGAACTCAAACCACAGCTAATATCACTTGTGGAGGATCATTGTTCATTTGGTGGGAGTGCTAATGAAGATCCAAACCAACATCTCACAAAATTCCTGAGAATTTGCGACACTGTGAAGTCCAATGGAGTCCAGGAAGATACCTATAAACTGCTCTTGTTCCCATTTTCACTTAGGGACAAGGCAGCTAAGTGGCTGGAATCATTCCCAAGGGGGAGCCTAACAACCTGGGATGAGGTGGAAAGCAAGTTTCTGGCACGTTTCTACCCCCCACAAAAGGCCAATAGGCTTCGATCTGAGGTTCAGACTTTTAGACAACAAGATGGTGAAACTCTCTACGAGGCATGGGAGAGATTCAAGGATTTGACAAGGAAATGCCCACCAGACATGTTCCATGACTGGGTGTAATTGCATATTTTCTATGATGGACTTTCTTATGAATCAAGGAAGGCTGTAGACCATTCATCAGGAGGTTCATTGAACAGAAAAAAGACTGTGGAAGAAGCCATTGAAGTGATTGAGACAGTGGCTGAGAATGAGTACTACTATGCTTCAGAGAGACACAACACTAAGGGAGTCATGGAGCTGAACCATGTTGATACAATTTTAGCCCAAAACAAGGTGTTTGCCAAGCAACTAGCAGAGCTCACCAGGAAATTAGAAACAAAGCAAGTGGCTGCAATACACACACAAGATCAAGAGGAAGTAAGCACTGAAGGAGGTGATTGGGAAGAGGCCAACTATGTGGGAAACCAACAAAGGCAATCATATGATCCACATTCCAACACTTACAACCCAGGATGGAAAAACCACCCAAACTTTGGGTGGGGAAACCAACAAACCCAGCCACAAAACCACAAACCTTACAACCATAACCAACACAACAATTCCACATACCAAAACTCCAACCAAAGATCATACCAAGCCACACAAAACACTTACTCCCAACCATCATATCATGGCCAAAATAATCAACCTACCCAACCTAATCCGAACCAACAATTTCAAGATCAATTAAACAGGATAGAAGGAATGCTTGCAAACATGGGTCAAGACATAAGTGAGTTGAAAAGCTTTAGGGATGATGTGAGATCTACCTTAAGGAACCATGGTGAAAAACTCAAGAGGATGGAGTCTCAAGTAGGAGAGCTATCTCAACAGGCCCCTAAGTCAACTGCAGTGTTCCCTAGTGACACAGAAAAGAATCCTAAAGGGGAACAAAAGGGAGTGAGATGGGAAGAATGCAAGGCCATCACCATATTGAAGGAAGTCTCAGAAGAAGAAGGAATCAGACCCTCAGAACAGGAACCAGAAATCTTGAAGAAAGGTGTGGAAGAAGCTAAGCAGGAAAGTGAAACTGAGCAAGCCAAGGATCTGCAAAAAGGCATGCTGGAAACATACCAACCAAAAGCACCATTTCCTCAAAAGTTAGGAGGAGGTGAAAAAGGGAAAACCTATTCAAGGTTTTTAGAGACATTTAAGTCTCTCCATATCAATATTCCCTTCCTTGAGATTCTCCAGCAGATGCCTACACATATCAAGTATTTAAAGGAATTGCTGAGCAAGAAAAGAGTTTTGAAGGGAGGACAAACTGTAATAATGAACAAAGAATGCAGTGCCCTCATCAAGAAGGACATAGTCTCTAAGAAAACAGACCCAGGAAGTTTTCATATCCCCTGCATCATAGGGGAAACAAAAATTGACAGAGGATTCTGTGATCTAGGAGCTAGCATAAATGTGATGCCTCTGACTCTTATGAAGAGGCTACAACTGAATGAGGTGAGATCCACTGATGTAATCATACAACTGGCTGACAAAACTCAGAAGCAAGCTGAAGGGGTAGTTGAAAATGTGCTGGTGAAAGTGGGAAATTATTTCTTCCCCACAGACTTTGTCATTTTGGACATGGAGGAAAGCTACCTACACCCTATCATTCTGGGAAGGCCATTTCTAGCCACTGCTAGAGCGCTCATAGATGTAGAACAAGGAGAGCTAATCTTGAGAATACATGATGAACAGCTCATTTTCAATGTTTTCAAACCTGCATCTGAGCCTGAACCAGAACCTGAAAAGCCTAAGGATGATAGTAGCCATCTGTGTTTGGAGGAAAGCAATCCAGCAGCTGAAACTCTGAAACAGTCCTTGGAAGGCAAACAAGAATTGCAAGAGTTAAAGCCACAAGAATCAATAGAAACAGATCAGAAGGATCCTCCTGGCATAAGGGTCAATGAAGAAATCCTCAAGAGAAAGGGAAGAATTGTAAAGAAATTGCCAAGAGGGTGGAGAAACAAGAAAATTCCCACTGAAGGTTTTTCTCCGGGAGATAAAGTGATATCAAGTCATTATCTGCCAATCCCACCTGGCCTCAAAACCATTCCTTCCCAGCTCCCTCAAGTGTTCACAATCAGGAAAGTTCTTTCTATGGAACATTTGGAAATCATGAAGGAATCAAATGGGGACGTTTTCATAGCGAGAGGAGAGGACATCAAGCACTACAATCCACCCTAACAAGGGGCAACCGTCAAGCTAATGACGTTAAAGAAGCGCTTGTTGGGAGGCAACCCAACCTGAGGTAATACCCCTTTGCTGTTTCTTTTATTTGTTTCAATAAAAAGGGTGAAGTAGTTTCTGTGCATTGCAAAGAATTAAGTTTGGTGTTTCACACCAAACAATGAATTCGTGGATCAATAATTCAAAGGGGAATGTGTGACTCTAAGTTTGGTGTTCCACCACACAGATCAACTGAACACAACAACCTTTGAATTATATGAAAGGAACAACCATTCTAAGCAATCACAGGAATGCTTAAAATCCTTAGCAGCAACTTCATTCCAAGGAGAATTCAAGGACTCAAAGAGCAGAGGAGTAAGTAGGAGACTAAGTTTGGTGTTCACACACCAACTTAAGACTCAGACACTTGCCCATACATAGTTGAGCTAACCACTCAAGTGCTTGAGAAGCAAGCAACTTCATCACTCTTTGCAGGAAAGGAAACAAGGATCTGAGAAAGAACATGAAGCAACAACTAGGAGAAGAAGGAGAAATCAAATTGTTTCCTGGCAACAAAGAGAAAACAAGAGATTTCACAAGGTGGTGGTGTTCCTTGACCATTCTTTAAAAGGCAAACAAAAGCATGCTTGTTCTGGTTTAAACTGTAATTGTTGAATCTTTCTGGAATGTGAAGTTTCTAGTATGTTTGTCTGTTTATTGCTTTGAATAAAGTGAATGCCTAGATGTTTGGATATAACTTCACCTTCTTAAACAAATGCTTGCCATGCTTGTTCTGTTTCCAAAAATAAAAGAAAAGTTTGAACAAAAGTAACTTGGCTCAATTAGTGACAAATCAAGTAGAATTAAGTGGTGGTATGCATGCTTGATTGTTTAGTCAGATCACTGGAAATAGAGTGTAGAGTTACCTTTTTTTGTGTAGAAATTGAAAACTGTCTATGGATCTTAATGAATAAATGTCTTTGGCCATGAAAAAGAAAGAAAAAGAAGAAGAAAAAGCCACTAAAAAAGGGCAACCAAAAAGCAAAAAAATTGAGAAAATAAGCTAGGCACCAATGGTTTGAACTTCTGAGACAAATGCCTGTGGTGTTTATGTATTAAGGATATGCTTGGATGAATAGGTTCTGAGGAGTGTTTCAACACTTGGTAACTTGGGTTAACTAACCCGGGATTATCAACCAAAAGTCCATTATCAAGAGCAACCTAAATACAAAACATTTAGTCACACAAAGAGGTGCTGGGCACCAATGTCTCAAAAAGAAATGTGAACTAAAATGCCTGGAGTGGATATGTGTAGTGCACTGATAAGAAAAAGAAAATGCCAAAGGCTTGTGCAACACATGACACTAAGCAAACAAGGAGCAAAGGAGCTCTAAGAAAAAGAAAAGAAAAACAAAGAAGAGAAAAGTGCCAAGGACATAAGAATAACAAGAGGCCATAGCAGTGTTTGATGGATGCAATGAAAAAGTGATAATCTTACCTGATAAGAATGAAAAAGTGATGCTGCAACTTTCTGCATAAAACCCTTCTGATGAACTTCAAATGCTTGCTAATATAGCCAATGTAATTGCTTTCTGTTTCATACTTTCTTCTCAAATAACTCAGGACTTGCTTAGGGACAAGCAAGTATTAAGTTTGGTGTTGTGATGCCAAGGCATCTTAGGCTAGTTTCACTAGCATTTTTCTGTTAGTTTTAGTTGTTTTATGCATTTTCTTGAGCTTAAAGTAACCAAGAATGGTTAAATGAATAACAAAGCAATGAACCATCCAAACAGTATGATTTTGATGCAAATTCCATGAGTTTTAGTTATATTACTTGAATGCTATGAATGGAAGATTTCTCATGAAATTTTGCAAGACTTTGATGCAATTGTTTGGATGATTTCAGGGAAGAAGAGGCTAGGCAAGGAAGCAACAAAATCAATAAAGGAAGCTTGAATATCACATGTGGAGTTTAAGTTCCAGTTTAAGCTTAAACTGGAACTTAAACTACCAAGCCATATAATGCTGGAAATGGCGTTTAAGTTCCAGTTTAAGCCTAAACTGGAGCTTAAACGCCAGAATCATGAAGGCTAAGAAATGCTGGAACTGGCGTTTAACCTCCAGTTTAACCTTAAACTGGAAGTTAAACGCCAGAATGAGAATTTCACCAAGGGAGCATTTCCACGTTTAAGCTCCAGTTTAACCTTAAACTGGAGCTTAAACGTGTTCGACACAATCTCTCACCAGGAAGCATTTCCATGTTTAACCTCCAGTTTAACCTTAAACTGGAGGTTAAACGCCAGAAGTAAGAAAGGCACCAGGAGCATTTCCACGTTTAAGCTCCAGTTTAACCTTAAACTGGAGCTTAAACGTGTTCGACTATTTCTCTCCTCCAGGGTTGCTTTCTCATTTCCACGTTTAAGCTTCAGTTTAACCTTAAACTGAAGCTTAAACGTGTTCGACCCAATTGCTCCTCCAGGGTTGCTTTCTTCATTTCCACGTTTAAGCTTTAGTTTAACCTTAAACTGAAGCTTAAACGTGTTCGACATTTCACACTCCTGGGTTGCTTTCTTCCATTTCCACGTTTAAGTTTCAGTTTAACCTTAAACTAAAACTTAAACTTCAACTTAAACGCCACTTTTTGAAAGGATTTCTGGGCCAAATATATTGAAGTTTAAGTTAGCATTTGAGCACAAACATTAACTTAAACGTATTATGGTATGAAACCCAATTGAATATCATGGTTTATGGGATTGGGCCTGAAGAATTGATGAGTCTGGAGCTTCAATTTGTTGAGTCTTGTGTCATTACTTGTTTATCACTAAGTTTGCTCAATGAATGTTACAGAATTGGATCACAGCCTCATCAGGATTATGGACCATAAACCCAAAGCAAAAGGAAATCAGGGAAAGGCCTCAAAGCCCAAGAAACACAACAGAAGCTCAATTTAGAAAGTGTATAAATAGGATAGAATTTAAGTTAGTGGAGAAGTTTTTACACACATAGAACTTTGGATCATTTTCCTTTAGTTTTGTAATTGAATTCAGAGCTATGACTCACTAAACCCCTTTCATTGGGTTAGGGAGCTCTACTGTAATTCAATGAATCAATAATAGTTTTATCTTCTTCTTCAATCTTTTCTCTTGAATTTTGTTAGAAAGCTTCTCGATCTAATTCCATTGGGTAGTTGTCTTGGGAAAGAAACTGCCCATAATTGGAATCCTTCGGAACCTTGGGAAAGGAATGGAGGATTCATGCTAGAGAAGCTTTCTCACAGTGAATTGGATTGGGGTTTGGATGGATATTGTGACATGTAATCCTACCAAATTGTGGTTCATGAAACTGTGTGGTATAATCAGTGATCGAGCATCATCTCTTCTTATGAACATTTAAACCAAGGGATTGGGAATTTGTTTGTTTTTAGAGAGAATTGGTGAGCCAAGGGATTGGGATCCAATCATATAAGATTGCCAAGCAAAATTTAATGAATGCATTGGTTGAGGAAGGGATAAAAGTTGTTTTGATTCGGAGATCTCAATATCTCCTAACACCCAATGAATTCCCATTTCTGATTTACCACTTTCTCTTTACATTCTGCAATTAAATTCATGCAATCACCCCCATCCCTTTTAATTTCAGCAATTTAGCTTCTCGCTCTTTAATTCCTGCAAATTTTACATTCTGCAATTCTCATCTAAATCTTGATTCCGCTCAACTAGAACATACTTCTAATCCGAATTGCTCACTCAACCAATCCTTGTGGGATTCGACCTCACTCTATTGTGAGTTTTTACTTGACGATAACCGGTGCACTTGCCGGAAGGAATTTTGCCGATCGTGCAATTTCCTAAATCGTAGCATATCAAGATTATGCACATCATATTCCGAGTAGGATTCAATGATTGAATGACTGTGACGAGCTTCAAACTCGCGATTGCTGGGCGTAGTGACAGACGCAAAAGGATAGTAAATCCTATTCAGTAGGATCGAGAACCGACAGATGAATAGCCGTGCCGTGACAGGGTGCGTTGACCATTTTCACTGAGAGGATAAGATGAAACCATTGACAAGGGTGATGCCTCCATACGATTAGCCGTGCCGTGACAGGGCATTTGGATCATTTTCCCGAGAGAAGACCAAAAGTAGCCATTGACAATGGTGATGTATCACATAAAGCCAGCCATGGAAAGGAGTAAGACTGATTGGATGAAGATAGCAGGAAAGCAGAGGTTCAGAGGAACGAAAAGCATCTCCATTCGCTTATCTGAAATTCTCACCAGTGATTTACATAAGTATCTCTATCCCTATCTTATTAATTATTTTCGAAATCCCTATTACTATTTTATATCCACCTGACTGAGATTTACAAGGTGACCATAGTTTTCTTCATACCAACAATCTCCGTGGGATTCGACCCTTACTCACGTAAGGTATTACTTGGACGACCCAGTGCACTTGCTAGTTAGTTGTGCGAAGTTGTGAACCATGGTGTTGGCATCATGTGTTTGGCGCCATTACCAGGGAAAGAAAGAGCAATGAATTTTACATAATTAAAGTGTAATCACAATTTCTGCGCACCAGTGGGGATCCTGTGGGGTCCACAGATCCTGAGGTGTCAAGGATTTCTCATCCCTGCACCAATTAGGTGTGCAAAACGCCTTCTGCTGCCAACCCTGGCGTTAAACGCCAGGTTGCTTCCCATTTTTGGCGTTTAACGCCAGCTTCTTGCCCTTTTCTGGCGTTAATCGGCACTCTGGTGCCCATTTCTGGCGTTAAACGTCCAGAATGGTGCCAGACTGGGCGTTTAACGCCCATCTTCTCCTCCAGTGTGTGCTATTTTTCATTCTGTTTTTCAGTTTGTTCTTGCTTTTTCAATTGTTTTTGTGACTTCACATGATCATCAACCTATAGATAACATAAAATAACAATGGAAAATAGAAATTTAACATAGATAAGTAAAATTGGGTTTCCTCCCAACAAGCACTTCTTTAATGTTAGTAGCTTGACAGTGGGCTCTCATGGAGCCTCACAGATACTCAGAGCATGATGATGGCCTTTCAACACCAAACTTAGAGTTTGGTTGTGGCCTTGACAAACCCCAATTTGAGGGTCTATCTTGTGCTGATTTCAGGGGTTTTATCAATGATTCCACACACTTTCTATATGAAAATACAAGATTTTGCATTCCTTTCCTAGTTTTGCCTCATGAATGAAAACATGCTTATTTTGCACTAAAATAGACACATTTCTAATCTTCTCTTGATGCCATTCGATGCCGTGACTTGTGTGTTAAGTGGTTTCAGGATATAGAGTAGGAATGGACCGAAAGAGAGAAGGAAGACGGGTACAAAGGAAGGAAACATGAGGATTAAGCTTTGGAAATTTCCGCATGGGCGCGTGTGCGCCCCTTGCGCGCCCGCGCGGATAGGGCAACGTGAAGCCAAAGCCAAGAGCCAAGCCACGAGCCGGCTTGAGAAGCGGCTAAGCCAGGATCTTCATGAGGCGCGCACGCATACATCACGCCTCCGCGCACATTACAAGACGTCTCAACGGCGCGTGCGCGTACCTTGCGCGTGCGCGCCGATTTGCGAAAATAATTTTTAATGAAGTCACGTGACTTAGGCGTGGAGGCAGTTAAGGATCCCACTTTTGGAGAAGCACCTTGGCGGGAAAAGCTTAAGAAGACCAAAGGAGCAAGGGTTAAGGGACTTTTTAGTTCATTTCTTCTAGATCTAGATATTTTTCTTTTTCTGGAGAGAAGAGAGAGTTAGTTACACTTTTTGGGAGAAGAAGAGGGAGATTCCAAGCTTCACTAGGGTTCATCCTCTTCTAATTTCTGAATTTTCAATGACCTTTTGGTGAGATTAACTACAATTCTCACTCCACTTTGTTCATGCCATAGATTTTCTTCTCCAATTTCAAGTAGTAGATACAATTGATCAATTCTCATAGATCTAGAATTCAACTTTGTAATTTTGGATTTCATCTCCATTTTGGATTTTCATTGCTACTCTTTGAGACATGTTGTTAGATCTTTGTGTTGCAATACTTTCAATTTGACTTTTCTTCTCATTTTACTATGCCTTTCCTTCTTGCTCATCACATGTTTGATAAAATGACAACACTAGCTATGGAGTAGAATTCTCACACTTGGCATAGGGTTTAGTCTTTGGAAGAAGTTGAATAGTGTATCAATAGTTGGTTTGGAATTAGGGATTGCTAGTTGGCTTGGAGTGCACTAAAGCTAGGTTCCCATAAGGTGAAGCTAGGACTTGTGACTCAAGTTAATTACTTTCATTTGACCTTCCTCTATACCTAGGGGATAACTAAATGGAGCAAGGCCTAATTGTTGTCAACATTGAACGGACTATAAGGATAGGATTTCCAACGCCAACCCTAAGCCAAGTCTTTTGATAATTGATTGTTTGTTTCTCATCGCTTTGCTAAAACCTTCAAAGAATTCCAACAAAGTTTACTAAATCAATAAGATGCACACTTTGGCAATTCCAAGGGAGAACGACTCGGGAGACTAGTACTCTCGGATATAGATTGTAGATTTGTTTGATGAAGGATTTGCGTCGGTTTAGACTATACTACGATTGATCAATTGATAATTTCTATACTGGCAAAAATCTATTTGTCAAAATGGCGCCGTTGCCGGGGAGTTGCTTAGTGTGCCATGTTATTGTTTTGGATTAAGTGTGTATATATGTACATAGTTGCACTTCATTGTAAATTGCTCAATTGATTAACTTCTCATCGTTGCAATGAATTCCATTTCCCCTTCATTGCATGACGCGTTCACAACCGAATCCGAGCTTAGCCCCTTTTGATCCGGAAATAGAACGAACTTTGTTTCATATTAGGCAAGCTCGGAGGCGGCTAAGATTTGGAAAGGGTGAAGAGGTCTTCACCACCTCAACCACCTTACTACAAGTGAACATTGAACCGTCACTCAAAGAAGGCATTAATCATACTCCCATCAACCTCACTAACAATTCTTCTTTTGTTTTAGGTACTAATACTATGGATGCTCCAAGGAGAGTTACCATCAAGGAAGCGGGTGCACCGGATTATGTCCTTCAACCCTTCCATGTAACTCACCCCAATTTGAATGCGAATTTTGAATTGAAGACCGCTTTGATTAACCTCCTACCCAAGTTTCACGGGCTTCCCGCACAAGACCCTATTCGACATCTCAAGGACTTTCACCGCATATGCTCAACTACTAGACGGGAAGGTTCCGATGAAGTTGCTATATGGTTGTTTGCTTTCCCTTTCTCTCTTGAGGACAAGGCCAAAGAATGGTTCTACACTCTCTCTAGTGAAGTTACCTCCGATTGGGACCTACTTAGAAGGGGATTCTTGGATAAATTCTTGCCCCCGGAAAAGATGGATAGGCTAAGGAAAGAAATGTCTTGTATTGTGCAAGGTGAGACGGAACCACTATATGAGTATTGGGAACGGTTTCGCAAACTACTAGATGCCTGCCCTAATCACATGCTCGACACTCAAGTATTGCTCGGATACATATGTCAAGGGATGCGAGAGCAAGATAGAACCCTCTTGGACACTTCTAGCAATGGTTCCTTGTCCAAATATAAAACCGCGGAGGAGGCATGGCAACTCATTATTGACTTAGCCGAATCCAATCAACATATGAGGCGAAGAGTCAACCGTCCAAGGACCGTGAACGAAGTATCAACTAGTAGTGAAGCCACCGCTTTAACTCAATCCTTGAATGAAATGACATCCGTTTTGAGGCAACTCCAATTGAATCAACAACAACCTCCACCATCTCAACAACACAACCAACAACAATTGGTCCCTCAAAGAGTATGTGGTATTTGCTCTTGCTACTCTCACTACACGGATGAATGCCCAAACCTTCAAGAAGACAACACTTTGGCGGCCACCCATAATTTCTATGACCGCCCCAATCAAGGGTACTACCAAGGAGGTAATCCTAACCAAGGACACCCTTATCAAGGAGGAGGCTACAACCAAGGTAGTGGACACAATAATCAAAATTGGAAAGACAATCATCAACAAGGGAATAGGGATAACAACAACAATGGAGGAGGTCAAAGATGGAACAACAACTCGCAAAATTTCTCACAAAACCGACCATACAACTTCCAAAATCAACCATACAACCAACAAAATTCACAAAGAAACTACCAAACATGCCAACCACCACATCAAAGATCACCACCCAATCAATCACAAGCTCCCCAACTCACATATGCAACCACCCCCTCCAATCAAGACGAAACACTCCGGACCATCATCCAAGGCCAAAAGGAATTACAAAACACACTTGCTTCCAGCCTCACCGGCCTCACCTCTACACTACAAGCTCTTCTTGCACGTATGGACACACCATCGACCCCCATTCCTCAACCCCCAATCCAAAGTGCCATTCCCTCTCAACCTCAACCAAATCCAAAAGGGGGCATCAATGCCATCACCCTTAGATCCGGTACACAACTAAAAGAGAAGGAAGCAAAGGACCCAAGTCCTATCACAACCGCCCAAGGGGAAGAAAGAATAGATATAGAAGAGGTAGTGGGAGAGGAGGTAGTGGAAGAGGAGACACCACAAGCCATAGTTGAGGATGAAGCCCAACCAACAAGGGAGACACCCAAGGCCAAAAGAACCTTGGAAGAAGAAATTGCTCAACCACTTCCATTTCCAACACTTGCAAAGAAAGCTAAAAAGCGCATGGAACTCGACCCCAAAATGGTAGAAATGTTCAAGAAAGTTGAGGTAACCATCCCCCTCTTTGATGCCATCCATCAAGTTCCTAGATATGCTAAATTCCTCAAAGATTTATGCATAAACAAGGATAGAATTCTTGAATTGGAAACCATCCCATTGGGGAGTTCTATTTCCGCTTTGATGGGAACATTACCGGAGAAGTGTGATGACCCGGGCCCTTGTATGGTCACTTGCACCGTCAATGGAGTTCAATTTAGAGATTGTATGTGTGACCTCGGAGCATGTGTTAGCATCATGCCGCTCTCCGTTTATCGGGTATTGAACTTGCCCCCACTAAAAAGGTCGACGGCAAGATTTGTCCTAGCGGATAAGAGCATAATAACCGTAGCGGGTGTTGCGGAAGATGTATTGGTGAATATAAAGGGGTTGGTGTTTCCGATTGACTTCTATGTCCTTGAAATGCCGTCAAGCGAAACCGAGAGAGCATCCTCTATCCTACTTGGAAGGCCCTTCTTGAGAACTTCTAGATTTAAGCTTGATGCTTATTCGGGGAACTACTCATTTGAAATTGATGAAAGAATTGTAAGCTTTAGCCTAGAGGAAGCAATGAAGCATCCACCGGAGAACCATTCTCTATTTCAGTGTGACCCAATCGATAACATAGTAGCCGAAGTGCATCTTGCAAGATTAGATGAGAAGTACATGGTCAAAGAGGCAAATGAAGAGTCAAGCGAACTACATACCACACATCATACAAGCCATCCGGAGACTCAAACTTCAAGGAATGACAAGAAGATGGAATTGAAGCCACTACCACCTCACTTAAGGTATTCATACCTTGATGAAGCCCAAAAGCTACCCGTGATAATTGCACAAGAGTTAACTCCTCAACAAGAAGAAATATTGCTGAATGTATTGAGGAAAAACAAAAGGGCAATTGGGTGGAGTTTGGCGGATCTAGTGAGAATAAGCCCCCAAGTATGCGAGCACCGCATATTTCTTGAAGAAGGAGCAAGACCGGTCCGACAACCTCAAAGGAGACTTAACCCAACCATTCTTGAGGTGGTAAAGAAAGAAGTCACTAAGCTACTTGAAGCGGACATCATCTATCCTATCTCGGATAGTGAATGGGTAAGCCCGGTCCAAGTAGTGCCAAAGAAATCCGGAGTGACGACAATCAAAAACGAAAGTGGTGAACTTATAGCAACAAGAGTGCAGAATTCTTGGAGAGTATGCATAGACTACCGAAGATTGAATGCGGCCACAAGAAAAGACCATTTTCCACTACCATTTATCGATCAAATGCTTGATCGATTAGCCGGTAAATCATACTATTGTTTTCTTGATGGCTACTCCGGATACTTCCAAATTCATATTGCTCTAGAAGACCAAGAAAAAACCACATTTACTTGCCCCTTTGGAACGTATGCTTACAAGCGTATGCCATTTGGCCTATGCAATGCACCGGCAACGTTTCAAAGATGCATGATGAGCCTATTTGCAGACTTTCTAGAGCAATCGATGGAAGTTTTCATGGATGATTTTAGCGTGTATGGTGAGTCATTTGAGCATTGTTTAGGTAACCTTGAAAAAGTCTTAGAAAGATGCACCAAAACAAACCTTGTTCTAAATTTTGAAAAATGTCATTTCATGGTCAAACAAGGCATTGTTTTGGGACACATAGTATCAAAGGAAGGCATCTCCGTAGATCCGGCAAAGATAAATGTCATATCTAGTTTACCTTACCCCTCCTCCGAGAGGGAAGTCCGCTCTTTTCTTGGACATGCAGGATTCTACCGGAGATTCATTAAGGACTTTAGCAAGGTGGCCTTACCTCTTTCTCGATTACTACAAAAAGACACCGAATTTGAGATGAGCAAGGAATGTATGGAAGCATATGACAAACTCAAGGTAGCATTGACACAAGCCCCTATTGTACGAGGACCCAATTGGACTCAACCCTTTGAAATCATGTGTGATGCTTCGAATTATGCGATAGGAGCCGCGTTAGCACAACGCGAGGGTAAGACCCCCTATGTCATAGCCTATGCTTCCAAAACATTAGACGGAGCCCAATCCAACTACACTACTACCGAAAAGGAACTCCTAGCTATTGTTTTTGCTTTGGACAAGTTCCGAGCCTATCTTCTTGGTTCCAAGGTAGTAGTGTACTCGGATCACGCGGCACTAAAATACTTGTTGGCAAAAAAGGAATCAAAACCGAGATTAATTCGTTGGGTGCTCTTATTACAAGAATTTGACTTGGAAATCAAAGATAGGAGCGGTTCCCAAAACCTAGTGGCGGACCATTTAAGTCGCCTCGAACACACAAACGGCGACACCACTCCTATCAATGATTCCTTTCCTTTAGATGCCTTGCATGCAATCTCAGAAGTGGTTCCTTGGTATGCCCCAATAGCGAACTATTTGGTTTCACGCACTTTCCCTCCCAATCTCAACAAAGACCACAAGGATAAGCTGAAAAGCGAATCCAAATACTATATTTGGGATGATCCCTATTTGTGGAGGTGTGGAGCGGACCAAATAGTGCGCCGATGCATACCTCAAACCGAATTCCAAGCAATCTTGGACGCTTGCCATGCTTCCGAAGGAAGTGGCCACTATGGGCCCCAAAGAACGGCAAGAAAAATCCTTGATTGCGGATTTTGGTGGCCAACTCTTCTCAAAGATGCTTCGCTCTATTGCAAATCTTGTCCCCAATGTATTAGGTTTGGAGATATTTCCAAGAAGGACGAAATTCCCCAACAAAATATGCTTTTTTGCGAAATCTTTGACGTATGGGGAATCGACTTCATGGGACCATTTCCAAATTCCAATGGCTTTCTCTATATCTTGTTAGCCGTCGATTATGTGTCAAAATGGGTTGAGGCAATCCCCACCCGAACGGATGATGCTAATGTTGTGTATTCTTTTGTGAGGAACAACATCATTTGTCGCTTTGGCGCCCCAAGAGCAATCATAAGTGACCAAGGATCCCACTTTTACAACAAAAGAATAGATGGCCTCATGAGAAAATATGGCATCATCCACAAAGTCGCCACGACTTACCACCCTCAGACAAACGGCCAAGCCGAAGTCTCTAACCGGGAAATCAAGCATGTGTTGGAAATAATTGTAAAGCCGAATAGGAAAGATTGGAGCACTAAACTCTCCGATGCCCTGTGGGCCTATCGAACGGCTTACAAGACACCCATTGGCATGAGCCCCTTCCGGCTTGTATATGGCAAAGCATGCCACCTACCGGTAGAGATTGAACATAAAGCTTATTGGGCCGTAAAGGAGTGTAATATGAGCTTGGGTGGGGCCGGAGTAGAGAGAAAGCTTCAATTGGCTGAATTAGAATGTATGAGATTGGAAGCTTATGACAACTCTCGACTCTATAAGGAAAAGTTGAAAGCCATCCATGACAAGAACATTTGGAGAAGAGAATTCCAACCCGGTGACCTAGTCCTTCTCTACAATTCAAGGTTGAGATTACTACCCGGAAAGCTTAGATCAAGGTGGGATGGACCCTACCAAGTGGAGAAAGTAGAACCTTATGGAATCTATCACTTGCGCCACCCATCAAGCCCGGACATCTTCAAGGTAAACGGGCACCGTCTCAAATTGTATCATGGTGAGCAAAGAAAGAACGTCAAGGAATTTGAAGTGTTCCTCTTGAGGGATGCAACTCTTGAATAAACACTATAAGCTGGTGAAAGTCCAACTTAAGGACATTAAACAAAAGTGCTAGGTGGGAGACACCCCACCATGGTAAGATCTTCCTTTGAGACTTGTACATAGACACTTGACTTCATGTTTGTTAGTTAGATTTTAATGACAACTCCCCTTCATTTTGATTGACTTCATTTGCTATAGTGCTTAAGTGGCTGTATGGAAAAGGGGGGTTTGAAATGTTGAAAATGGTGTAACCACTTGCAAATTTAGAAAAATCCCGCCCCTCTGCGCGTGCGCGCACATGGCGCGTCCGCGCACATGAGCGAAATCTACCAATCGACGCGCAAGCGCATGGCGCGCGTCCGCGCCGATTGCTCTGCTGCCCCCTAGTACATTCTACAGAGAGTTAAGCCTCTCTCAAGCCTACACTAAGCCACCAGCCCAACACCTTTGCCGCGTGCGCGCACCTGGCGCGCACGCGTCCATCTAGAGCAAGCGCGGAATGCGCGCGCGCGCCACAGCCGCGCACGTCCCCTTTCACTCTGCACTCCTCTCTGGGCCAAAATGCCCCAAAGTGCAGCTCAAGAGGGGACAAAATGCCCCAAAGTGCAGCTCAAGAGGAATCAATGCATAAATATTGTGAAACGAAAAGAAAAATGCATGAGTATGTGGAAAAGTGAGGAATGGGTAGTTAGGTTAGTACCTAATTGTATAGGTCATTATATAGGTTAGGTGGGAAGTTTAAGTCAATCAAAGATTCAAATCCTAAGTCCACTAGCCATATATGACCCTACCTTGACCCTAACCCCATTACAACCTAAGGAAAAGACCCCATGATAAGTGTATGCATGCATTGAATAATTGTTGATCGTTAGACGAAAAACAAATCTTGGAAAGCATGATTAGGGGAGAATTGAGAGAATAAACCCCAAACACCGAGTGATTAGAGTGTAAACACCTCCGGTGAGGGTTCGAAGCTCAATCCTTTGATTCCCGGTTCTCGCGAGCATTCCTCATGCAAGGTTGCACATATTGCATTTGATGCTTAGAAAGTGGCAAGTCCCATGCTTTGACCACCGTCGTGCCCCATATGCTCACATATGTCCTAAGAAGGCTAATTTGTTCCCAACCAAGTGGATAGTAGCACTAGTCGTAGTTGCATGCATATAAGTAGGTTGCACTTCATGAGTCCTATACTTTTGCGATCCCTCGATCTTCCGTGGTTCTTTGCATTTCTCTAAGCATAAGGACATGCTAGAATCTAAGTGTGGGGAGGTTGACAAACCCCAATTTGAGGGTCTATCTTGTGCTGATTTCAGGGGTTTTATCAATGATTCCACACACTTTCTATATGAAAATACAAGATTTTGCATTCCTTTCCTAGTTTTGCCTCATGAATGAAAACATGCTTATTTTGCACTAAAATAGACACATTTCTAATCTTCTCTTGATGCCATTCGATGCCGTGACTTGTGTGTTAAGTGGTTTCAGGATATAGAGTAGGAATGGACCGAAAGAGAGAAGGAAGACGGGTACAAAGGAAGGAAACATGAGGATTAAGCTTTGGAAATTTCCGCATGGGCGCGTGCGCGCCCCTTGCGCGCCCGCGCGGATAGGGCAACGTGAAGCCAAAGCCAAGAGCCAAGCCACGAGCCGGCTTGAGAAGCGGCTAAGCCAGGATCTTCATGAGGCGCGCACGCGTACATCACGCCTCCGCGCACATTACAAGACGTCTCAACGGCGCGTGCGCGTACCTTGCGCGTGCGCGCCGATTTGCGAAAATGATTTTTTATGAAGTCACGTGACTTAGGCATGGAGGCAGTTAAGGATCCCACTTTTGGAGAAGCACCTTGGCGGGAAAAGCTTAAGAAGACCAAAGGAGCAAGGGTTAAGGGACTTTTAGTTCATTTCTTCTAGATCTAGATATTTTTCTTTTTCTGGAGAGAAGAGAGAGTTAGTTACACTTTTTGGGAGAAGAAGAGGGAGATTCCAAGCTTCACTAGGGTTCATCCTCTTCTAATTTCTGAATTTTCAATGACCTTTTGGTGAGATCCACTACAATTCTCACTCCACTTTGTTCATGCCATAGATTTTCTTCTCCAATTTCAAGTAGTAGATACAATTGATCAATTCTCATAGATCTAGAATTCAACTTTGTAATTTTGGATTTCATCTCCATTTTGGATTTTCATTGCTACTCTTTGAGACATGTTGTTAGATCTTTGTGTTGCAATACTTTCAATTTGACTTTTCTTCTCATTTTACTGTGCCTTTCCTTCTTGCTCATCACATGTTTGATAAAATGACAACACTAGCTATGGAGTAGAATTCTCACACTTGGCATAGGGTTTAGTCTTTGGAAGAAGTTGAATAGTGTATCAATAGTTGGTTTGGAATTAGGGATTGCTAGTTGGCTTGGAGTGCACTAAAGCTAGGTTCCCATAAGGTAAAGCTAGGACTTGTGACTCAAGTTAATTACTTTCATTTGACCTTCCTCTATACCTAAGGGATAACTAAATGGAGCAAGGCCTAATTGTTGTCAACATTGAACGGACTATAAGGATAGGATTTCCAACGCCAACCCTAAGCCAAGTCTTTTGATAATTGATTGTTTGTTTCTCATCGCTTTGCTAAAACCTTCAAAGAATTCCAACAAAGTTTACTAAATCAATAAGATGCACACTTTGGCAATTCCAAGGGAGAACGACTCGGGAGACTAGTACTCTCGGATATAGATTGTAGATTTGTTTGATGAAGGATTTGCGTCGGTTTAGACTATACTACGATTGATCAATTGATAATTTGTATACCGGCTCATTTTGACAAATAGATTTTTGCCGGCATCGAATGGCATCAAGAGAAGATTAGAAATGTGTCTATTTTAGTGCAAAATAAGCATGTTTTCATTCATGAGGCAAAACTAGGAAAGGAATGCAAAATCTTGTATTTTCATATAGAAAGTGTGTGGAATCATTGATAAAACCCCTGAAATCAGCACAAGATAGACCCTCAAATTGGGGTTTGTCAACCTCCCCACACTTAGATTCTAGCATGTCCTCATGCTTAGAGAAATGCAAAGAACCACGGAAGATCGAGGGATCGCAAAAGTATAGGACTCATGAAGTGCAACCTACTTATATGCATGCAACTACGACTAGTGCTACTATCCACTTGGTTGGGAACAAATTAGCCTTCTTAGGACATATGTGAGCATATGGGGCACGACGGTGGTCAAATCATGGGACTTGCCACTTTCTAAGCATCAAATGCATTATGTACAACCTTGCATGAGGAATGCTCGCGAGAACCGGGAATCAAAGGATTGAGCTTCGAACCCTCACCGGAGGTGTTTACACTCTAATCACTCGGTGTTTGGGGTTTATTCTCTCAATTCTCCCCTAATCATGCTTTCCAAGATTTGTTTTTCGTCTAACGATCAACAATTATTCAATGCATGCATACACTTATCATGGGGTCTTTTCCTTAGGTTGTAATGGGGTTAGGGTCAAGGTAGGGTCATATATGGCTAGTGGACTTAGGATTTGAATCTTTGATTGACTTAAACTTCCCACCTAACCTATATAATGACCTATACAATTAGGTACTAACCTAACTACCCATTCCTCACTTTTCCACATACTCATGCATTTTTTTTTTCGTTTCACAATATTTATGCATTGATTCCTCTTGAGCTGCACTTTGGGGCATTTTGTCCCCTTTTCTTTTTTTCTCTCTTCTTTCTCTCTTTTTTTTTTCTATATTATTATACTTTTTTTTTTCTTTTTTCCTTTCCATACAGTTTTCTTTTCTTTTCTTTTGTCTTCTTTTGTTCTTTTGTTTTTCTTATTTTTTTTTTTTTATATACAAGAGCGTCAATGCATAAGATTTTACATTCGATCAATTCATGAATATGTACCCAATTCCCAATATTCCAATAATAATACAAAATACCCTTCTATTCACCCAGTGCCCCAAGGTTCCCACACTTGAATGATACTCACACACACTAGCCTAAGCTAATCAAAGATCCAAATAAGGACTTTTATTGTTTTCCGCTTTAAGGCTTGTAATGTGCTAAATTAAGAACAAAGTGGGTTAATCGTAGGCTCAAGTTTGGCTAACAACGGAGGATAGCAGGTACGGCCGTTTGGGTGAGTGAGCTAATGAAATGATGGCCTCAATCATATAAATGCATGAATACGCCAAATAATGGACACAAAGAATCAAACAAATCAAAGATCACAATCATAGAGAGAGAATAATGCACACAAGAAGGAAAAATAAGTGGTTATAAGATGTAACCACACCATTAGGCTCAAATCTCACAAGCTTGTGTTCTTAGCTCAAAACCATGTTCCAAAATATAATTCTTCATGCAACTTTTGCATCAAAGCATTTAAAATTTTGCAATGCCATGGTTGCCCCAAAGTGTTGGTTTTCCTAAGAGAGAATTTCATTGTTCCAACCAAGCGGACTTATCATGCGAATGTTGCTAACTAAAACCTAATCATGCAACCTATCCTAATTTATTCAGATTTATTTAGGTGTTACCTACGGAGATCGGTCGGTCGACCTCCCCACACTTAAAACTTAGCACGGTCCTCCGTGCTAGAGGTTAGGCGCAGTGGGTGGTGGAGCTCCGAGTGTGCCACATCTCCAATGCCATTGCTATCTCCGCTTGAAGTTGCGGTGGAGGTGGAGATATCGGGTTCCTCCATTGGTGGGGTGATCATGCTTAGAAGCCTCTTCACATGAGCATAGCGGCGTTGGTTACGCCTCTCATAACGGTCTACTTTGTTGTGAAGGTCTTCAAGGCGTTGGGCGGCCGGTTTTTGTGATGTAGATGAAGTGGTAGCGTGGCCAGTTGGTGTGGGTAGTTCAATGTCCATGGTGACTTCCGGAGGCTTGAGGCATCTCTTGGTCGGAATGATATCACCCTCGACCGGTATTGAGGTTCGCCTATCTTTAGTCTCCCGGTTGACACCGGCTTTCGCAACTAATGCCGTCACTAAAGCGGGGAATGGTAGATTTCCCTTGGCATGAATGCGCCCCATGGATTGGCGGATGGCATGCGGAACGTCGACCGGTTTCTCGGTCAAGATGCACCATATCAATAAGGCAAGCTCGGCGGTGATGGATGACCCATGTGTGCTTGGGAGCACGTAGTGAGCTAGAATTTGGGCCCATGTCGTAGCTTCTTGAGTGAGGTGGCGGACATCTAGACCCTTGGGTCTTCGCTTTATGGTTCCCCGAATCCAATATGCGTCGGGTAAAGCAATGACGCGGAGGATCGCGCTCCAATCGAATGTGCGGTCAACGCATGCAGCCAAGACTTCTTGGTAGGCGTCATACGCATCCGTTGACGGTGCAATTCCAAGGACTTCTCGGATGGCTTCCACTGTGACCGACACTTGTTTTCGGCGCACAAATATTGATGTGAGATGGGGTGAGTGGAAGTTGGAGTAGAATTCCACCATCCATGAGAGATTGGCCTCCGTTGGTTGCCTCAATAGGAATCTCCAATGCCTCCGGTCAATGTGTGGCATCACAATCGGACTGAGGTGAGCCGGTAAGACTAGGAGGGGTTCCGGATGGTAATTCCTTTCAATAATTCTGGAGTAAACAAGTTCGCAGTAGCGGTTGGGAAACTTGTTCGAATCCTTTGGAGGGTTGTCCTTCTCTAGAACGTCAACGGGGCCCTTAGTCTTCTTTAGGAGGGGCTTGGCCGTTAGTTCTTGGCGGGCTTTATTGGAGGCTGGCTTCTTGGGGCCTTTCCCGTTGTCCTTTTTGATAACCATCCTGTGGAAGCAAGAAAGGAAAATATCAAACCCAAAGAAGCGGAGATACATGAGCTCTATGTGATGAAAAGTTATGCCATAGAATATGGGTGTCTTAGTTACATGACAGCTGCAACATGTAACTAGGACAATGTGTGAAGCGCAAGGCAAATAATTTTCATGTGGTGCAAGGGTAGTTTAGGCATGCAAGGAAGAAGCATGAGAAGCATACACCCTTAGGGACCATAAATGGGAGGCAAGCCAAGAAAATGGCAAGAATGGTTTGTGGAAAGTGGGGATGCACTCAAAAGTGGTTGGTGAGAGGCAAGGTAGTCACAATGAGTCCAAAATTCAAGTATGCCTTTCATCGAACACTTGGTGTGCATCCTTCAAGTAGTATGTGATTGTGTGAAAATGAGAGCTATGTAACTTTCCACAATCCATTATTATTGATTATAGTGCATATTGATTGCAAGAAAATTTAGCAACACCATTCATCTACTCATGTAATGAATTTGAGACCTAAGTGCTCATGAAGAGCAAAGAAGAAAGAAGGAAGTAACTAGAGAGGGGAGGGAGAGAGGAAGAAAAGAAGAAGGAAGTCTACCTAAAAGGTGGTGCAACTAAGTGAGTGAGAACTACAAGAGATGAATGGACTAAGAGGGAGCTTAGTATAATACCTTGTGAGATGGAGAAGGATGTGGAAGAAGAAGAGAGGTGGAATGAGAATGAAGGGGTAAGCGTGTCCCTTTTATTTTTTAAGTCGTCGATCACCGGCGCGTGCGCGCGCGCTGCGCGCTCGCGCAGGGAGCGAGGTGAGCTAGGGGCGCGCGCGCGCACAGGTCGCGTGCGCGCCCATACGCTTGGGCTGGGGGCACAGGGGAGGCATAGGGGTGGCCTAACTCTCTGGGAGAAGTACCAGAGATGGCTGCAGCGTGCTTTGGCGCGCGCGCGCACAGTGCGCGCGCGCGTCCTCGTAGTTGTGCCCCAGGCATGAGAGGGGCCTGGAGGGGGCTCAACTCTCTGTGAAATGGCCCAGAGAGGAGTGCAGAGTGAAAGGGCGCGTGCGCGCCAGCTGCGCGGACGCGGCAAAGGTGTTGGGCTGGTGGCTTAGTGTAGACTTGAGAGAGGCTTAACTCTCTGTAGAATGTACTAGGGGGGCAGCAGAGCAATCGGCGCGGACGCGCGCCATGCGCTTGCGCGTCGATTGGTAGATTTCGCTCATTTGCGCGGACGCGCCATGTGCGTGCACGCGCAGAGGGGCGGGATTTTTCTAAATTTGCAAGTGGTTACACCATTTTCAACATTTCAAACCCCCCTTTTCCATACAGCCACTTAAGCACTATAGCAAATGAAGTCAATCAAAATGAAGGGGAGTTGTCATTAAAATCTAACTAACAAACATGAAGTCAAGTGTCTATGTACAAGTCTCAAAGGAAGATCTTACCATGGTGGGGTGTCTCCCACCTAGCACTTTTGTTTAATGTCCTTAAGTTGGACTTTCAGCAGCTTATAGTGTTTATTCAAGAGTTGCATCCCTCAAGAGGAACACTTCAAATTCCTTGACGTTCTTTCTTTGCTCACCATGATACAATTTGAGACGGTGCCCGTTTACCTTGAAGATGTCCGAGCTTGATGGGTGGCGCAAGTGATAGACTCCATAAGGTTCTACTTTCTCCACTTGGTAGGGTCCATCCCACCTTGATCTAAGCTTTCCGGGTAGTAATCTCAACCTTGAATTGTAGAGAAGGACTAGGTCACCGGGTTGGAATTCTCTTCTCCTAATGTTCTTGTCATGGATGGCTTTCAACTTTTCCTTATAGAGTCGAGAGTTGTCATAAGCTTCCAATCTCATACATTCTAATTCAGCCAATTGAAGCTTTCTCTCTACTCCGGCCCCACCCAAGCTCATATTACACTCCTTTACGGCCCAATAAGCTTTATGTTCAATCTCTACCGGTAGGTGGCATGCTTTGCCATATACAAGCCGGAAGGGGCTCATGCCAATGGGTGTCTTGTAAGCCGTTCAATAGGCCCACAGGGCATCGGAGAGTTTAGTGCTCCAATCTTTTCTTTTTCACTCAAAACCAAATTCTTATGCAAAAAGGGGTGACTAAGTTTCACTTAAAACATGATTTCTAATCACAACCACAAACTAAAAGGAGAATATACAAAAGGAGATATGCAAAAGTGTATAAAGAAAAATCAAACTAAAATATGGAATCTATCATCCAAAATATCTAAAAGTATCCAAAAGTATCAAAATATCTAAAATCCAAAATAAGCAATAAAAGTATCCAAAGCAAACTAGAAATGCATCAAAATATATACAAAAATGTGCAAAATGAGATAACTAGGCCGAAAAAGAGTTCACCGGTTCCCAAATAATGCTACCGGTGCCCTCCCCACACTTAAAACCAAGCATCGTCCTCGATGCTAAACCGGAGGATCAGTGGGAGGTGCAACGATAGGCTCTGGCTCTGTCTGTGGCTGTGGGACCGGCTGAGGAACAGGCTCCTCCTGAGTCTGAGGTGGCTCTGTAGTGTCAGGGGCATCCTGCTAAACCGGTGCCTCCGCGTCCTCCTCCGGATGATCCTGCTCATCGGAGGCCGGAGAATCGGGAAGCGGAGGTAGCTCGGCGCCCAGAGAGATAAGGGCCTGGTCCATCCGATCCAAACGGCGTCTGACATGGTGTCGCTCGCGCTCTAAGAGCCGGAAGAGACGCTGGACCAGGAGATATGTAGGCTCAGGTGCTGCTGGAGGGTCTGTAGATGGTGGAGGAGCTGCGGCTGTAGAAGATGATGGGCCAGCTGCAGGGGCTGGTGGTGAAGGTGTCCCTATGGCAGCCCGAGCCCGAGAGCGGCGGCTAGCAGGTGGCTTCTCGTGCACCCAAACACCCCAGGGGATAGTAATCTCCCTGTCGTCTGCATCAGCTGGTGGTGGTCGCACATCATCATCTGACCACGGGACATCGGCCAGGGCTGCCATACTCGTGACCAAGGTAGGAAACGGGAGTAGGCCACGAATATGCGCCCGCCACATGCACTGTCGGATAAGTCTAGGGAAGGAAACATCCTTCCCTTCCATAACACACCCGATCAGCAGAAGCATCTCCATGGGGACCTCAGAAAAGTGGGTGGTAGGCAGGACGTAGTGGGCGAAGATCATTTGCCAAGTCTTGGCCTCCCTAGTCAAATGATTGAACAACATCCCCTTTGGCTTGGTGTTGCCCGCATCCATAACCCAAGAGGCCTCCGGTATCCCAATCACGCGTCGAAGCGCCTCATAATCAAAAGTCATGGTGTGGATGGCTATCTCAGCCTGATGATGGGCACACTGGTCATGTGGAATGTGCCGGCAATGTAGTGCCTCTCCAATGGCGGCCTCGGTGAGCAGAATCTCTCTACCCCTCACCTGAACCGAATCCAAGGTCGGACGGAAGAAGTTGCAGTAGAATTCCTTCACCCAAGATATATTGATGTCACCCAAGTCCCGGTCAACAAAATCAATACCTAACTCAAGGATCCGACCGTTAATGCGCCGTCTCACATCATTAGGCAGGAGCAACTTCTTCTCAATATTTAGCTTCGTGGTTCGATACCTAGAGAACCGAAGCTCACAGTAGAGATTGGGAAATTTGCCAGGATTGGTAGAAGGCAACTGCTGATTCTCTTTATCCTCGTCCTGCAAAGGATTCCTAGCATAGTTCTTGTAGATGGAAGGAATGGAGGGGGTAGAGTGTTTTCTCTTCTTGGAGGCGGTGGCTACGGCTTTGCCTTTATCCGACATCCTGAAAAAAAATTGTGATAGAATATATAAAACATGTAGCATGTAACAAAGAAGACATGTTCAGGATATCATTATCAAAGAGCAATCGTAATGTTGCACTGAATATGTAAAAGTGAACAAGTAAGCATAAGGGACTGAACCAAAACCGTAATCCTCATATGCAAAAGGCACTAATATCATCATATTCAGGAAAGAATTGTTAAAGAGGGTTAAAAGTGAGTGTAAGTAAAATGGTGAAAGAATTTAGTGAGAAAAGTGGATTAGTGAGAGGATGATATATAGGCTCAATTGAACGAGAAATTTCGGTTCATGTTCACGGTGATTGTGCAAATCCGGGAAGTCAAAAAGGAAACGGAAATTTGCCCAAAACTGAAAATAAAAAAATCGAAGTGAAACTAATTTTCTTGAAAATCGGGCAGCATTCCGGCTTAAAATTGGACGTTCCCGGATAGCAGAATAGCATAAACAGTAAGAAAGCAGCATCAATTAAGCACAGCAGCAGTGGTACAGCATTCAGGCAACAAGAAGTGCATAAAAAAGCAGTCCAAAACCAGCATACAACATACAAACAGACAAACAGCAAGTAAGCACATACGGAGCACTTATCAGGCCTAGAATCCTCTATCCAGTCCTAGCTACCTAACCGCAAGTATTTCTAACTAATCCTAACATACAACATTCCAATGCTAACTAACATGCAATTCTAGGAGTTAATCATAAATGAACAAACAAAAAGGAAAAAAATAGAAAAGAATAAACAGAAATGGAGCAGGAACCTGGGAGCAGGAGGGAATTAAGAATGGAAAGGGAATTCGGGAGCAGGGGGCCACAGAAGCAGAAATTGCGCCGCCGTCAACGGTGGCGGTGATGGCAGAGGGGCGGCGAAGTTGGCAGAGGGGGTTGCGCGGTGGTGCGGCTAAAGGGATGAGAAACTGAGGGGAGGGGTGATGGCGAGAGGGGAGAAGGAAAGGAAGATGTGGAGGGGGGGCCGAGGGGGAAGCGCGCCACCGGCAGTGAAGACGGGGCGGCGGCGGAGGGCTTGGTCACGGCGCGGTTGAGAGGAGTGAGAGGGAGAGAGAGAGAACGGGTAGTGGTGAGAAGGGAAGAGGGGTTGAGGGTGAGTGGGGGCGAGTCGCCGGCGGTGAAGGTGGCGCGGCGGCGGAGGCGGTGCTGCTGCTGCGAGGGTAGATGGGGCGAGGGGAAGAAGATGGAGGTTGAGAGGGATGGGTTGCGCGACTGCGCAGTGTGCATCGCGAGGTAGGGTTATCCCGATTTTTGAATTGGCGCGTGCGCGCACCTTGCGCGTCCGCGCCCATTGAGAAAAATGGGCTCTGACGCGTGCGCGTACAACGCGCTTAGGCGAGGGTGAGCGAAATAGGGAAGGGCGCGTGCGCGTACCGTGCGCGCACGCGTGCATGGAGTTGGGCTAGGGGCTTAGAGTTGGCCCAACCCAGGCCTAACTCTCTGGAGAATGGCCTGAAGGTTGCGCTACTAGACCTGCGCGCACGCGGCAAGTACGCGTCCGCGAGCATTGAGGGGAATGGAGAACTACGCGTGGGCGTACAGTGCGCGCACGCGTACATGAGATTGGGCCTTAGGCTTAGAATGGGCTTGAGGCACGCCCAACTCTCTGGTCCATGGCCTAGTTTGGTGGCACCGCGCAAGGACGCGCGCGCGGCAAGTGCGCGTCCGCGTGTATTGACGAATTCGTGAAATGGCGCGCTGGCGCGATGCGCGCGCTCGCGCAGATGGGGTTGGGCCTGGGGCCTAGAGCCAGCCCAGAAATGGCTGAACTCCCTGGAATTTGGCCCAAGCAGTTGCAGCAGCAGATCGGCGCGGACGCGGCAGATGCGCGTCCGCGCGAACTTCCAGGATCTAATAGTTGGTGCGCCCGCATGTAATGCGCGTCGGCGCCCCCCTTTTTTTTTTTTTTTTTTCTTTTTTTCTGGGTGTTCCCCTTAGTGTTCACAACTCTTATTCACTCAACCATCATAGAATTCACAAAAAAATGCAATTTTTGGTATTATTCATCTACTACTAAACACAACATGCATGTGACTAAGCTAACAATTAAATTGTACAAACAAATTTGTATGAAACATCTACCTACAATGGTAACTCAAATCACTTATTAGGCAAATTTAAAAGGGAATGAAAAGAGTTTACCATGGTGGGGTGTCTCCCACCTAGCACTTTTAGTTTAAGTCCTTAAGTTGGACATTCTTGAGATGCTTATTGTCATGGTGGCTTATGTTTGTACTCATCCTTGAATCTCCAAGGATCCTTGCTTCTCAATTGGTTGACAGAATTTCCAACCATATTCATCAAACTTGGGTAAAGTTCTACCCAAGATATGAGTCCCCATAGTTGGTCTTTACATAGCGAACCGGGATCCCATATCTTGTCTTCACACCCATCCGTTAATTGAGTTTCATGGTTCTGTCGGATGAGCGGTTGACATAAAGGTGATTGGCACATAGAATTCTCTTTACTCCACCAATGCTTTCTCCTAGATCCATATAAAGTAATTCTAGTCCCAACATCATCCCTATACCTTGAAGCTTTGACCTCAATGAGCCTAATTCCTAACTTGCAACCACTACACAACTCATTCTTGCTTTTAATTCCACAAAGAGCTCTAAGTTGTCCATCCGTTTCAATCAAACCATATTCAAGTGAGAGATTAAAGCTCAGGGATAGAGATTTTACCCGCTTAAATGTTGTATTGGATGGTGACTTGGGAAGTGAGACTTCCCCACACTTAGACAATGTACGGTCTACTTCCTTGTGCTCTTCTTTGTGAATTTCCACCTCCTGACAAATTTCTTCAATTTCAACCTTTTCCTTTTTACTTGGCTTGGTGTTATCTTCAAGAACTTCATCTTGTTTAACGGGGGACGATTCAATTTTGGATAGAAATTCATTGATGAACGAGGTCATCTCTTGATCAACCTCTTCATATTCGTCAATTTCAATATACACCATGCCCTTCTCATCTTCCTTGGGAGGTTGTGCACACTCTTCTATAATTTCAACTCCATGTCCAATGGGTGAAGATTCCATTGTAGAGAGCAATTTAGCTATGATTGAATCCATTTCTTGATAAACTTCTTCCAAGTCTCCATCGACGATATGCCTTGGAGATTGCGCACCCTCCTCAACATCAATATCAAGCTTCTTGGAAGAGTTCTCCATGATGCTACATTCCCTTGGACTTTCAACATCTCTTAATTCTTCAACCACCTCTTCCTTTTCTTCAATGATCATAGACTCCTCCAATTATTCCAACACAAAATTTGACTCCTCCTTCTCCACCGAATTTTCCAATTTCTCCTTCATGCTTTGCTCTTCTTTTGACTTTTCACATGTGGTCACGGAAGTACCTTGAGTATTCAAGCATTGGTGGGCTAAAGTGTGCACCACCTTGGTCAAATTGGTTACAAACTCAAGTGTATCCCGCTTCATGGCTTCTTGTCCTTGGAGTAACAAAGCGAGAGGATCGTCTATTGGGGCTTGTGGTGGGTAGGAAGGTTTATTGTTTTGGAGTGAGGGTTCATGGTAGGAAGGTGGTTCTTCTTGGTAAAGGTATAGAGATGATGAGTATTGGGGTGGTTCTTGGGAGTAATCTTGATATGGTTGTGGTGATTCTAGAGGTTCTTGCTCATAATGGCCATAAAAATATGGTATGGATGATTGGTTATATGATGGATATGGATCATAAGGTGGTGTTTGGAAGGCTTGTGAGTATGGTTGAGGTTCATGTTGAGGATAAGAATCATAAGCATATGGTGGTGGTGCTTGATCATCACAAAAGGAGTCACCATAGCCATTGAATTGACAGGTATTAGGATGGTAATTATACCTATAAGTATCCGGAGGTTGTTGCCAATAGGAGTGATCAATTCCTTGAGGCTCCTCCCATCTTTGTTGGTTCCATCCATAATGAGTGTCATCATTGAAGTTCATATTTCCTACAACACAATTAGAACCAAACTCATAGCCAAGGTGAGAATTCATAGTGGAAAAGCAAAATAAAACTAACAAAAACTAGCAAATAAAGAAAAAAGCGAGATATTCACACTATTCACATATATACAATAACCAATAACACAACACCATTGCAAGTCCCCGGCAACGGCGCCATTTTGATGAACGGATTTTTGACGGTTTAGAATTTCACTAATGAAATCTCGTTGTAAAGTATAGTTTCTAAACCAATCACTAATCCTTTCATACAAAAAGTTGTTTGTCACAAGTACAAACCCCTAAAATTTATAAACCGAAGTATTTAAACCTCGGGTCGTTCTCCCTAGGACTTACAATGAAGTGTCTTGTTATTGGTTATGAGTTATTTTGGGGTTTTGGATAAGGAGCATGAAAAGTAAATGGCAATGAAAATAAACCAACAACTATAAAAGGCTCTTGGCAAGGTGTGAGAACTAGAAGTCCTATCCTAGTTATCCTTCTCAATTGTGATGAGAATTGTTCATTGCTATCACTTAGTTAACCCTCACTAATTGAAGGAAAGTCAAGTGGATGAATCGATTTGATTTCTCAAGTCCTAATCAACTCCTAAAGGAATGACTAGCTTTAGAGGTTTTCAAATCAATTAGCAATCTATCCAATTATCATTCAACAAGGGAGTTAGATAACTCAAGTGTCACTAATTACTCTACCAAAGCCAAGAGATACAAAACCTATACTAAAATCCAACCACGCATTTCATCAAACACTTGGAAGGCACAAAAGAAAAACATAGTAAATCAACAACAAGAATGAAATCTAACAACAATTATTGAAAGGAATTAACAACAACAATCAAGGAAATCACAATTATCATGAATTACCTCAAATTGCATTATTAAAAGAAAACCAAGGAACAACAATATATCCAAAACAAAATGAAGAATTACAATTATTAAAGCACACATCTAGAAAGAGGAAGAGGAGTAGATTAAGAATTGGTAAATGAAAAGTGAATCAAAGCATGAGTTTAAACCTAGATCTAAGAAGAGAGATTAACCTAAACCTAATCCTAATCCTAGAGAGAAGAGAGAGCTTCTCTCTCTAGAAACCAATTACAAAGATAAAACTAAACTAATTGGTAACTAACACCTAAAATGATCAATCCCTCTCCTCCCTTAATCCTTCATCCTTTTATTCCTTTCCCTTAACAATTTGGCGCCAAAATGGGTTCAGAAAACCTCTCAAATCGCCAGGCACGTGTTGCATTAATGAGGTCATGTGCCATCATCGGCGCGTGCGCGCATGGTACGCGTGCGCATCCCTGGTCGATTCTGCAATGTGCGCGCGAGCGCCTTGTGCGCGTGCGCGTGCATGGCTGACTTTGCTTCTTTGACTTTTTTTTTTATGCTTCTCTCCACTTGTATGCTTCCTTCCTTGCTTCCTCTGATTCATGCCTAGTTTCAACCTGAGGTTACTAGCAAACACATCAAGGCATCGTATGGAATCAAACAGAGACTAGAATTCACCAAGACAAGGCTTAAAAAGCATGTTTTTTTACACTTAAGCACAATCATGGAAGAGATAACAAAACCATGCTAATTCTTAGGTTAAATGTGACAAAAGGTTATCAAAATGTTCTAAATTCAAGGCAAAACAAACCGTCAAATTGGGGTTTCCCAACACCAAACTTATAGTTTGAATGTGGGGATTTTGTTTGACTCTGCATTGAGAGAAGCTTTTCATGCTTCCTCTCCATGGTTACAGAGGGAAATCCTTGAGCTTTAAACACAAGGGAGTCCTCATTCACTTGAAGGACCAATTTTCCTCTGTCAACATCAATCACAGCTTTTGCTGTGGCTAGAAAGGGTCTGCCAAGGATGATGGATTCATCCATACACTTCCCAATGTCTAGGATTATGAAATCAGCAGGGATGTAGTGGCCTTCAACCTTTACCAAGACATCCTCTACAAGTCCATAAGCCTGTTTTCTTGAATTGTCTTCCATCTCTATTGAGATTCTTGCAACTTGTACCTCAAGGATTCCTAGCTTCTCCATTACAGAGAGAGGTATGAGGTTTATGCTTGACCCTAGGTCACACAGAGCCTTCTCAAAGGTTATGGTGCCTATGGTACAAGGTATTGAGAACTTTCTAGGATCTTGTCTCTTCAGAGGTAATTTCTGCCTAGTCAGGTCATCCAGTTCTTTGGGGAGCAAGGAAGGTTCATCCTCCCAAGTTTCATTACCAAATAGCTTGGCATTTAGCTTCATGATTGCTCCAAGGTACTTAGCAACTTGTTCTTCAGTAACATCTTCATCCTCTTCAGAGGAAGAATACTCATCAGAGCTCATAAATGGTAATAGTAAATTCAATGGAATCTCTATTGTCTCAGTGTGAGCCTCAGATTCCCATGGTTCCTCATTAGGGAACTCCTTGGAGGCCAGTGGACGTCCATTGAGGTCTTCCTCAGTAGAGATCACTGCCTCTTCCTCTTCTCCAGGTTCGGCCGTGTGGGTTATGTTATTGGCCTTGCACTCTCCTTTTGGATTCTCTTCTGTATTGCTTGGAAGAGTACTAGGAGGGAGTTCAGTAACTTTCTTGCTCAGCTGACCCACTTGTGCCTCCAAATTTCTAATGGAAGACCTTGTTTCAGTCATGAAACTTTGAGTGGTTTTAATTAGATCAGAGACTACATTTGCTAAGTCAGAGTGGCTCTACTTAGAATTCTCTGTCTGTTGCTGAGAAGATGATGGAAAAGGCTTGCTATGGCTAGACCTATTTCTTCCACCATTATTGTTATTGAAGCCTTGTTGAGGCCTCTGTTGATCCTTCCATGAGAGGTTTGGATGATTTCTCCATGAAGGATTATAGGTGTTTCCATAGGATTCTCCCATGTAATTCACCTCTTCCATTACTGGGTTCTCAGGATCATAAGCTTCTTCTTCAGATGAAGCTTCTTTGGTACTGACTGTTACTACTTGCATTCCAGACAAACTCTGAGAAATCATATTGACTTGCTGAGTCAATATTTTGTTCTGAGCCAATATGGCATTTAGAGTATCAATCTCAAGAACTCTATTCTTCTGACTTGTCCCATTATTCACAGGATTCCTTTCAGAGGTGTACATGAATTGGTTATTTGCAACCATTTCAATGAGTTCCTGAGCTTCTGCAGGCGTCTTCTTCAGATGAAGAGATCCTCCAGCAGAGCTGTCCAATGACATCTTGGACAGTTCAGATAGACCATCATAGAAAATACCTATAATGCTCCATTCTGAAAGCATGTCTGAAGGTTTGGACTTCCACTCTAAGCTTGCTCAATTTTTGAGGTGGAAAGAATTTTACCAAGAAGGCATTGACTAGCTTTTCCCAAGGTTCAGGCTTTCTTTAGGTTGTGAATCCAACCATGTTCTAGCTCTGTCTCTTACAGCAAAGGGAAAGAGCATAAACTTGTAGACCTCGGGATCAACCCCATTAGTCTTGATAGTTTCACAGATTTGCAAGAATTCAGCTAAGAATTGATGAGGATCTTCTAATGGAAGTCCATGAAACTTGCAATTCTGTTGCATTAGAGAAACTAATTGAGGCTTAAGCTCAAAGTTGTTTGCTCCAATGGCAGGGACTGAGATGCTTCTCCCACAGAAGTCAGGAGTAGGTGCAGTAAAGTCACCAAGTACCTTCCTTGCATTGTTGGCATTGTTGTTGTTTTTGGCTGCCATGTCTTCTTCTTGTTTAAAAAGTTCTGTTAGGTCCTCTACAGAGAGTTGTACTTTAGCTTCTCTGAGCTTTCTCTTCAGGGTTCTTTCAGGTTCAGGATCAGCTTCAACAAGAATGCCCTTGTCCTTACTCCTACTCATATGAAAAGAGAGGAGAAGAAAATATGGAATCCTCTATGTCACAGTACAGAGATTCCTTGAGGTGTCAGAGGTAAAGAAGAATAGAAGGAGAAGGTAGAGAAGAAAGAATTCAAACTTATCAAGAGGGATAGAGTTCAAATTGTACATTGAGGAGGAGTGTTAGTCCATAAATAGAAGGATGTGAGAAGAGGGGAAGAATTTTCGAAAATAAAGTAGAAAGATTTTGAAATAATTAAGAGCAATTTTGAAAATTTGGTAAATGATTTTCAAAAACTAAGATTGGGAAAGAAATTAAGTGATTTTTGAAAAAGATTTTGAAATTAGAAATAAAAAAGATATGATTAAAACTTAATTTTGAAAAAGATGTGATTGAAAAGACATGATTGAGAAGATATGATTGAGAATCAAATTTAAAAGAAGAAAGTTTTTAAAATTAAAGTTGATTACTTGACCAACAAGAAATTAAAAGATATGATTCTAGAATTACAACTTTTGATCCTTTCTTAATAGGTAAGTAATAACTTGAAAATTTTGAATTAAATCACTAATTGTAGCAAGGATTTTCGAAAATAGTAATAAATAAGAAAAAATTGAAAAGAAATTAATTTTGAAAAGATATGATTTGAAAAGATATGATTTGAAAAAAATTTGATTTTGAAAAATTATGAAAATTTGAAAAATATTTGAATTAAAAACAAAATCTTCCCTATAGTGTCCTCCTGGCGTTAAACGCCCAGAATGGCATCCATTCTGGCGTTTAACGCCCAAAATGCTACCTTTTTGGGTGTTTAACGCCCAGCCAGGTACCTTGGCTGGCGTTTAAATGCCAGTTTTCCTTCTTCACTGGGCGTTTTGAATGCCCAGCTTTTTCTGTGTAATTCCTCTGCTGAATGTTCTGAATCTTCAATTCTCTGTGTTATTGACTTGAAAAGACACAATTTTAAAAAAAAAATTGAATTTTTAATGATGAGAAACAATAAAAAATGCAACTAAGATCAAATAAACAATGCATGCAAGACACCAAACTCAAAAGTTTGTATACTAAGGACTATAACAATTTAAAAATGCATGTAAGAAACAACAAAAGACACAAAATAAGAGAAATTAAAGATCAGAGCACTGAAATCATCAAGAACAACTTGAAGATCAATGAAGAACATATTGCATATATTCGAAAAATGCAAGAAGAACAAAGACATGCAATTGACACCAAACTTAAAAATTGACACTTGACTCACAAAATATTTTTGATTTTTATGATTTTATAAATTTTTTTTGTGATTTTTCAAAAATTATATGGAAAAGAAAATAAAGAAATTTAAAATTTTTAATAAGAATTCTAGGAATCATGCAATGTTAGTCTAAAACTCCGGTCCAGGAATTAGACATGGCTTACTAGCCTACCAAGCTTTCAGTGAAAGCTTCGGTCCAAAACACTAGACATGGCCAATGGCCAGCCAAGCTTTAGCAGATTATTATGTTCAACAGCAAGATTGATAGAAATCAACAAGCCCTTGTGATGATAAGTTGAAACCTCGGTCCAAAAGATTAGACATGGCTTCACAGCCAGCCAAACTTCAACAAATCATCATGAAACTCTAGAATTCATTCTTAAAAACTCTGAAGAACAAAATAGAAATACATTTTTTTTGAAATTTTTCGAAAATCGAAAAGTAATAAGCTTAAACATAAAATAAAATTACCTAATCTGAGCAACAAGATGAACCGTCAGTTGTCCAAACTTGAATAATCCCCGGAAACGGTACCAAAAACTTGGTGCACAAATTGTGATCATCAATGGCGCCAACATCATGGTACGCACAATTGTAATCTCAACTCTTTGTCACAACTCCGCACAACTAACCAGCAAGTGCACTGGGTCGTCCAAGTAATAAACCTTACGTGAGTAAGGGTCGATCCCACGGAGATTGTCGACTTGAAGCAAGCTATGGTCATCTTGTAAATCTTAGTCAGGCGGATTCAAATGGTTATGGAGAATTGATAATTAAAAGATGAATAAAACATAAAATAAAGATAGAGATACTTATGTAATTCATTGGTAGGAATTTCAGATAAGCGTATGAAGATGCTTTGTTCCTTCTGAACCTCTGCTTTCCTATTGCCTTCTTCTAATCATTCATACTCCTTTCCATGCCAAGCTTTAAGTTGGGCATCACCGTTGTCAATGGCTACTTCCCGTCCTCTCAGTGAAAATGGTCCAAATGCCCTGTCACCGCACGGCTAATCATCTGTCGGTTCTCGATCATGTTGGAATAGGATCCATTGATCCTTTTGCATCTGTCACACGCCCAACACTCGCAAGTCTGAAGCTCATCACAGTCATCCCTTCCCAGATCCTACTCGGAATACCACAGACAAGGTTTATACTTTTCGGATCTCAGGAATGGCCGCCAATAATTCTAGCCTATACCACGAAGGTTCTAATCTTAGATTAGAAACCCAAGAGATACACATTCAAGCTTGATTGCATGTAGAACGGAAGTGTTTGTCAGGCACGCGTTCATAGGTGAGAATGGTGACGAGTGTCATGGATCATCACATTCATCATGTTGAAGAACGAATGGATATCTTAGAACAGAAATAGGCTTGAGTTGAATAGAAAAACAATAGTACTTTGCATTAATTCATGAGGAACAGTAGAGCTCCACACCTTGATCTATGGTGTGTAGAAACTCTACCATTGAAAATACATAAGTGAAAATAGTCTAAGCATGGCCGAATGGCCAGCCTCCAAGGTCTAAGGACTAAACGTCCAAAGATTCTGCAAATACAATAGTAAAAGGTCCTATTTGTAGAAAACTAGTAACTTAGGGTTTACAGAAATGAGTAAATGATACAGAATCCACTTTCGGGCCCACTTGGTGTGTGCTTGGGCGGAGTATTGAAGCTTTCACGTGTAGAGGCTTTTCTTGGAGTTAAACGCCAGCTTTTGTGCCAGTTTGGGAGTTTAACTCCAGCTTTTATGCCAGTTCTGGCGTTTTGACGCCAGAATTTCTATGCTGACTTGGAACACCAATTTGGGCCATCAAATCTTGGGAAAGGTATGGACTATTATATATTGTTGGAAAGCTCAGGATGTCTACTTTCCAACGCAATTGAAAGCGCGCCAATTGGGCTTCTGTAGCTCCAGAAAATTCACTTCGAGTGCCGGGAGGTCAGAATCCAACAGCATCTGCAGTCCTTTTTCAGCCTCTG
Source organism: Arachis ipaensis (assembly GCF_059453495.1). Taxonomy (NCBI): domain Eukaryota; kingdom Viridiplantae; phylum Streptophyta; class Magnoliopsida; order Fabales; family Fabaceae; genus Arachis; species Arachis ipaensis. The sequence goes on along the minus strand of NC_142437.1, from coordinate 61,166,229 downwards.
AATCCGATTTTTGCTCAGGTCCCTCAATTTCAGCCATAAAATACCTGAAATCACAAAAAAAACATAAACTCATAGTAAAGTCTAGAAATGTGATTTTTATTTAAAAACTAACTAAAATATACTAAAAACATACTAAAAACAATGCCAAAAAGCGTATAAATTATCCGCTCATCAGACGACCTAGTGCACTTGCTGGTTACTTGTGCGGAGTTGTGAAAAGTGTAATCACAATTTCGTGCACCAAGTTTTTGACGCCGTTGCTGGGGATTGTTCGAGTTTGGACAACTGACGGTTTATTTTGTTGCTTAGATTAGGAAAATTTTATCTTTTTGGTTTAGAGTCACAAAAATTGAGTCTTCTATTATTGTTTTTGGTTAAAATTTTAGAATCCTTATTTTCTTTTTCTAAATTAATTTCAAAAATTTTTAAAACCAATAATTTCATAATTTAGTCTTCTGTTTGAGTTTAGGTTCATGTTTTAAGTTTGGTGTCAATTGCATGATTTTATTTTTCTTTCAATTTTTCGCATTATATGTTCTTAGTTCTTTCTTAATCTTCAAGTTGTCCTTGTTTATTTTCCTTGTTTGATCTTTAGTTTTTCTTGTTTTGTGTCTTTTCTTATTTTTCTTATGCATTTTCGAATTATTAGTGTCCAAAGTATAAAAATTTTTAAGTTTGATGTGCTTTGTGTTTTTATTCTCTTAAAAATTTTCCAAAGTTTTCTTATTTGCTTTCTTTGTTTTGACCTAAAAATTCTAAGTTTGGTGTCATTTTATTGTTTTTCTCTTTCCTCATTAAATTCCAAAATTCAATAAAATATATTTTCCTTTATTTACTTATCATTTTCGAATTACCTAGGTTGATTTAGTCAAAATTTTTAAAATTTGGTAGTTTCTTGTTAGTCAAGTTAGAATTTCAATTTTAAAATTTATCTTTTTAAATATTTTTCAATTTTCTTTTTTTTTTCGAAAATCCTTTATAAAATTTTTCAAGATCTTTTTCTTCTCTCATTCATAATTTTTGAATTACTTGTACTATTTTATTATTTTGATTGAAAAATTTTAATTTTGGTGTTTCCTTGTTGAGAAAGTTTTAATCTTCAAATTTTAAAACCATATCTTTTTCAAAACTCCCTAACCACTTTTTCTCTCTCCAATTTTCGAAAATCATATCCAAAATTTTTCAAATCTTGTTAATTAATTAGCCATTTGAGTATTCAAATTTTTTTATTTATTTTAATCTATTTTATTTTATTTTTTTCTTTTAGCTTTCGAAACTTATTTCCTAGTTTCCAATTATTTTATTTTATTTTCTTTTGAATTCAGTTATCCTTAATTAAATAAAATAAAAACAAAAATATTTTATTTTCTCCATCATGGACCTAAGTGGAAATGAACAGTCCAGAAGGACTCTGGGGTCATATGCTAACCCCACTAATGCTTCCTATGGGAGTAGTATCTGTATACCTCCCATCAGAGCAAGCATTTTTGAGCTAAATTCTCAGCTCGTTATCATGGTGCAGCAAAATTGCCAGTATTCCGGTCTTCCACAGGAAGAACCTACTGAGTTTCTGGCACAGTTCTTACAAATTGCTGACACAGTACATGATAAGGATGTCTACAGATTATTACTATTTTCATTTGCTGTAAAAGATCAAGCTAAGAGGTGGTTAAACAACCAACCCACAGCAAGCATAAGAACATGGAAACAGTTATCAGAAAAATTCCTGAATCAATATTTCCCTCCAAAAAGGATGACACAGCTAAGGCTGGACATCCAAGGCTTTAAATAAGAGGATAATAAATCCCTTCATAATGCCTGGGAGAGGTACAGAGGGATGCTAAGGAAATGCCCCTCTGAAATATTTTCAGAATGGGTACAATTAGACATCTTTTACTATGGGCTTACAGAAAAGGCCCAAATGTCTCTAGACCACTCAAGAGCTCATTGATACAGTTGCTAGAAATCAATATCTATACTTAAGTAGTGGGTCCTCCATGAAAGAAGAAGCTAATGCAGTATCCACTGACCTTAGTCCTCAAGAACAAGTTGCTAAACTCAATCAGCAATTGCTTATTATAACAAAACAGTTAGCAGAATTTACGGAGATGCTGCAAGAAACCAAAGATGCTAATGAGAATATGGAAACACACTTGAATCAAACAAGACAGTAGCTATCTAAACAGATAATAGAAGAATGTCAAGCTGTTCAATTAAGTAGTGTAAATACATTGAATGTCTCAATTCAAAGCAGCAGAAAGCCACTGCCTAAAATCCCTATGAGGACAGTAAGAGCCCAGAGAGGAACGATTCTGGCGTTCAAACGCCAAAAAGGGTAAGAAAGTGGCGTTAAACGCCCAAGGGATGGCCAGTTCTGGCGTCCAAATGTCAGAAAAGGGTGGCAATCTGGCGTTAAACGCCCATGCAGCGCCCAATTCTGGCGTTCAAACGCCAATAAGGGATCAGACATCTGAAAGTGCTGATAACAACCCCCTTAAGCAGGCTTCTCCAACCACTTCTGTAGGAAATAAACCTACAGCAACTAAGGTTGAAGAATACAAAGCCAAGATGCCTTATCCTCAGAAACTCTGCCAAGCGAAATAGGATAAACAATTTGCTCGCTTTGCAGACTATCTTAGGACTCTTGAAATAAAGATTCCGTTTGCAGAAGCACTTGAGAAAATACCCTCTTATGCTAACTTCATGAAAGAGATCTTAAGTCATAAGAAGGATTGGAGAGAAACTGAAAAAGTTTTCCTCACTGAAGAATACAGTGCAGTCATTCTGAAAAGCTTACCAAAAAAGCTTAAAGATCCTGGAAGCTTTATGATACCATGCACATTAGAGGGTGCTTGTACCAAGACAGCTCTATGTGATCTTGGGGTAAGTATCAACCTAATACCTACATCCACTATCGAAAAGCTTGGTTTGACTGATGAGATTAAACTAACCCGGATATGCCTCTAACTTGCTGATGGCTCCATTAAGATTCCATCAGGCATAATTGAAGACATGATTGTTAAGGTTGGGCCATTTTCCTTTTCCACTGACTTTGTAGTGCTAGAAATGGAGGAGCACAAGAGTGCAACTCTCATTCTAGGAAGACCTTTCCTAGCAACTGGACGAACCTTCATTGACGTCCAGAAAGGGGAGATAACCCTGAGAGTCAATGAGGATGAGTTTAAGTTGAATGCTGTCAAAGCTATGCAGCATCCAGACACATCAAAAGACTGCATGAGCACTGATATTATTGACTCCCTAGAGGACATTTTTAAAGATGTTTTGCCTGATCTGGAGGAATCAAAGAAAACAGAAGAACCTCTGAAAACTCCTCAGGAAGAGGAGAAGCCTCCTAAACCCGAGCTAGAGGACATTTTTAAAGATGTTTTGCCTGATCTGGAGGAATCAAAGAAAACAGAAGAACCTCTGAAAACTCCTCAGGAAGAGGAGAAGCCTCCTAAACCCGAGCTCAAACCACTACCACCATCCCTGAAATATGTATTTTTGGGAGAAGATGACACTTTTCCAGTAATCATAAGCTCTACTTTAGAGCCACAGGAAGAGAAAGCACTAATTCAAGTGCTAAGGACACACAAGACAACTCTTGGGTGCTCCATAAGTGATCTTAAGGGCATTAACCCAACCAGATGCATGCACAAGATCCTATTGGAGGATGATGCCAAGCCAGTGGTTCAACCACAAAGGCGGCTAAATCCAGCCATGAAGGAGGTGGTGCAGAAAGAGGTCACTAAGCTACTAGAGGATGGGATTATTTATCCTATTTCTGATAAACCTTGGGTGAGCCCTGTCTAAGTTGTCTCAAAGAAGGGAGGCATGACAGTGGTTCATAATGAAAAAAATGAACTGGTTCCTATAAGAACAGTTACAAGGTGGCGTATGTGTATTGACTACAGAAGACTCAATACACCCACCAAAAAGGATCATTTTCCTTTACCATTCATAGACCAGATGTTAGAGAGACTAGCAGGTCATGAATACTACTGCTTTTTGGATGGCTATTCAGGTTACAACCAAATTGCAGTAGATCCTTAGGACCAAGAGAAAACAGCATTCACATGTCCTTCTGGAGTATTTGCCTACAGAAGGATGCCATTTAGTCTGTGCATTGCACCTGTAACTTTTCAGAGGTGCATGCTCTTTATCTTCTCTGATATGGATGACTTCTCAGTATTTGGAGACTCATTCAGCTCCTGTCTTGACCATCTAGCACTTGTTCTAAAAAGGTAACAAGAGACTAACCTGGTTTTAAACTGGGGAAAAATGTGACTTTATGGTACTGCAGGAATTGTCTTTGGGCACAAAATTTCAAATAAGGGAATAGAGGTAGATCAAGCTAAGGTAGAGGTAATTGAAAAATTACCACCACCTACCAATGTTAAGGCAATCAGAAGCTTTCTGGGACATGCAAGATTCTATAGGAGGTTTATAAAGGATTTTTCAAAAATTACAAAACCTCTAAGCAATCTGCTAGCTGCTGACACGCCATTTATCTTTGACACAAAGTGTCTACATGCGTTTGAGACTCTGAAAGCCAAGCTAGTCACAGCACCAGTCATTTCCATACAAGACTGGACATTACCATTCGAACTAATGTGTGATGCCAGTGACCACGCCATTGGTACAGTATTGGGACAGAGGCATACCAAGCTTCTGCACGTTATTTACTATGCTAGCTGTGTTTTGAATGACGCACAGAAGAATTACACAACCACAAAAAAGGAGTTGCTTGCAGTGGTTTATGCCATTGACAAGTTCGGATCTTATTTAGTAGGATCAAAAGTGATTAAGTACACTGACCATGCTGCTTTGAAATATCTCCTCACAAAGCAGGATTCAAAACCCAGACTAATAAGATGGGTATTGCTTCTTGGTGTGGGAAATTGTGATTACACTTTTCACAACTCCGCACAACTAACCAGCAAGTGCACTGGGTCGTCCAAGTGATACCTTACGTGAGTAAGGGTCGATCCCACTGAGATTGTCGGCTTGAAGCAAGCTATGGTCATCCTTGTAAATCTCAGTCAGGCAAATTCAAATGGTTTTGAGGTTTTGATAATTAAAATACAATTAAAACAGAAAATAAGATAGAAATACTTATGTAATTTATTGGTGGGATTTCAAATAAGCGTATGGAGGTGCTTTTTTACTTCTGAACCTCTGCTTTCCTACTGCCTTCTTCCAACCATGTGTTACCTCCTTCCATGCCAAGCTGTATGTTGGGGGATCACCGTTGTCAATGGTTACCATCCGTCCTCTCAGTGAAAATGGTCCGGCTACGGGTTACGTAGGGCTAATCATCTGTTGGTTCTCACTCATGTTGGAATAGGATCCATTGATCCTTTTGCATCTGTCACTACGCCCAACACTCACGAGTTTGAAGCTCGTCACAGTCATCCCTTTCCAGATCCTACTCAGAATACCGCAGACAAGGTTTAGACTTTTCGAATCTCAGGAATGCTGCCAATGATTCTAGCCTATACCACGAAGACTCTGATCTCACAGAATGGAAGACTCTGTTGTCAAGACAGGCAACCATGCATCGTGAACCAGGAGGCTAAGAGATACACACTCAAGCTATTGCAGATAGAACGGAAGTGTTTGTCAGGCACGCATTCATAGGTGAGAATAATGATGAGTGTCACAGATCATCACATTCATCAGGTTGAAGTGCGAGTGAATATCTTAGAATAAGAAGTAGGTGTGAATTGAATAGAAGAACAATAGTACTTGCGTTAATTCATGAAGAACAGTAGAGCTCCACACCTTAATCTATGGGGTGTAGAAACTCCACCATTGAAAATACATAAGAACAAGGTCTAGGCATGGCCGAATGGCCAGCCTCCCAAATATGAAATGAAGCTCTCTAAAAGATGATCAAAAGATCAAAAGATGATCCAAAGATGGTCAAAAGACGAAAATACAATAGTAAAAGGTCCTATTTATAATGAACTAGTGGCCTAGGGTTTATAGAAATAAGTAAATGATGTAGAAATCCACTTTCGGGGCCCACTTGGTGTGTGCTTGGGCTGAGCATTGAAGCTTTTTCGTGCTTAGGCTGTTCCTGGAGTTAAACACCAGCTTTGGTGCTAGTCTGGGCGTTTAACTCCAAGTCTGGTGCCGGTTTGGGCGTTTTACGCCAGAATTTTTAGGCTGACTTTGAACGCCAGTTTGGGCCATCAAATCTCAAGCAAAGTATGGACTATTATATATTTTTGGAAATCCCAGAATGTCTACTTTCCAACGTAATTAAGATCGCTCAAATTGGGCTTCTGTAGCTCCAAAAAATCTACTTCAAGTGTAGGGAGGTCAGAATCCAACAGCATTTGCAGTCCTTTTTCAGTCTCTGAATAAGATTTTTGCTCAGGTCCCTCAATTTCTGCCAGAAAATACCTGAAATCACAGAAAAAAATACAAACTCATAGTAAAGTCCTGAAAATTGATTTTTATTTAAAAACTAATAATTATATACTAAAAACTAACTAAATCATACTAAAAACTACCTAAAAATAATGCTAAAAAGCGTATAAATTATCCGCTCATCACAACACCAAACTTAAATTGTTGCTTGTCCCCAAGCAACTAAAAACAAAATAGGATAAAAAGAAGAGAATATACAATAAATTCCGAAAACATCTGTGAAGATCAGTCTTAATTAGATGAGCGGGGCCATTAGCTTTTTTTGCTTCTGAACAGTTTTGGCATCTCACTTTATCCTTTGAAGTTCAGAATGATTGGCATCTATAGGAACTCAGAATTCAGATAGTGTCATTGATTCTCCTAGTTCAGTATGTTGATTCTTGAACACAGTTACTTTATGAGTCTTGGCCGTGACCCTAAGCATTTTGTTTTCCAGTATTACCACCAGATACATAAATACCACAGACACATAACTGGGTGAACCTTTTCAGATTGTGACTCAACTTTGCTAAAGTCCCCAATTAGAGGTGTCCAGAGCTCTTAAGCACACTCTTTTTGCTTTGGACCACGACTTTAACCGCTCAGTCTCAAGCTTTCCACTTGACACCTTCACGCCACAAGCACATGGTTAGGGACAGCTTGGTTTAGCCGCTTAGGCCAAGATTTTATTCCTTTAGGTCTTCCTATCCATTATTGCTCAAAGCCTTGGATCCTTTTTACCCTTGTCTTTTGGTTTAAAAGGCTATTGGCTTTTTCTGCTTGCTTTTTCTTTTATTTTTTTTGCCTCTTTTTTTTTCGCATAAAATCTTTTCTATTCACTGCTTTTTCTTGCTTCAAGAATCAATTTTATGATTTTTTAGATTATCAATAATATTTTTCTTTTTTTATTATTCTTTCAAGAGCCAACAATTTTAACATTCATAAACTTCACTATAAAAAATATGCACTGTTCAAGCATTCATTCAGAAAAACAAAAAGTATTGCCACCACATCAAAATAATTAAACTATTTTAAAATTCGAAATTCATGTACTTCTTGTTCTTTTGCAATTAAAAACATTTTTCATTTAAGAAAGGTGAAGGATTCATAGGAAATTCATAGCTTTAAAGCATAGACACTAAACACTAATGATCATGTAATGAAGATTCAAACATAGATAGCACATAAAGCATAAAAATCAAAAGAACAGAAAGATGAGAATAAGGGAATTAGAGAACGGGTCCACCTTAGTGATGGCGGCTAGTTCTTCCTCTTGAAGATCCAATGGAACGCTTGAGCTCCTCTATGTCTCTTCCTTGCCTTTGTTGCTCTTCCCTCATGGCTATTTGATCCTCTCTAATTTCATGGAGAATAATGGAGTGCTCTTGGTGCTCCATTTTTAGTTACTCCATATTGGAACTCAAATCTCCTAAGGAGGTGTTGATTTGCTCCCAATAGTTGTGTGGAGGAAAATGCATCACATGAGGCATCTCAGGGATTTCTTGATGAGGGACTTTCTCATGCTCTTGTTGAGGTCCATAAGTGGGCTCTCTTATTTGCTCCATCCTCTTTTTAGTGATGGGCTTGTCCTCTTCAATGAGGATGTCTTCTCCTATGACAACTCCAGCTAAATTGCATAAGTGACAGATGAGATGAGGGAAGGCTAACCTTGCCAAAGGGGAGGCTTTGTCAGCCCCTTTGTAGAGTTCTAGAGATATGACCTCATGAAATTCTACTTCCTCTCCAATCATGATGCTATGGATCATGATAGCCCGATCTGTAGTCACTTCGGATCGGTTGCTAGTAGGAATGATGGAGTGTTGGATGAATTCCAACCATCCTCTAGCCACGGGTTTAAGGTCATGCCTTCTCAATTGAACCGGCTTGCCTTTGGAGTCTCTTTTCCACTGAGCTCCTTCCACACATATGCCCATGAGGACTTGGTCCAACTTTTGATCAAAGTTGACCCTTCTAGTATAGGGACGTGCATCTCCTTGCATCATTGGCAAGTTGAATGCCAACCTTACATTTTTTGGACTGAAATCTAAGTATTTCTCCCGAACCATTGTAAGCCAATTCTTTGGGTTCGGGTTCACACTTTGATCATGGTTTTTGGTGACCCATGCATTATCATAGAACTCTTGAACCATTAAGATTCTGACTTGTTGAATGGGATTGGTGAGAACTTTCCAACCTCTTTTTCGAATCTCATGTCGGATCTCCGGATACTCATTCCTTTTAAGCATGAAAGGGACCTCAAAGATCACCTTCTGCTTGGCCACAACTTCATAGAAGTGGTCTTGATGGACCTTTGAGATGAATCTCTCCATCTCCCATGACTCAGAGGTGGAAGCTTTTGTCTTCCCTTTCCTCTTTCTAGAGGTTTTTCCGGACTTAGGTGCCATAAATGGTTATGGAAAAATAAAAAGCAATGCTTTTACCACACCAAACTTAGAAGGTTTGCTCGTCCTCGAGCAAAAGAAGAAAGAAGAAAGTAGAAGAAGAAGAAAATGGAGGAGATGGAGAGGTGTGAGTGGTTCGGCCAAGGGGGGAAGATGTGTTTATGATGTGTGAAAATGAAGGAGGGATGAAGGGTTTATATAGGAGTGGAGGGATAGGTAGGGTTCGTGTATTAGGGGTAAGGTTTGTAGGGAAAGGATTTGAATTTGAATTGTGAGGTAGGTGTTATGGGGAAGAGTGGTGGAGGTGATTGGTGAAGGGTATTTGAGGAAGGGTGTTTTGGGGAGGTGTGAAGAATGAGAGAGAGAGAGTTGAGGTAGATGGGAATCCTGTGGGGTCCACAGATCCTGAGGTGTCAAGGATTTCTCATCCCTGCACCATTTTGGCGTGTAAACGCCCTTTGGAGTGCCAATCCTAGCGTTAAACACCAGGTTGCTGCCCATTTCTGGCGTTTAACGCCAGCTTTTCTTCCCTTTCTGGCGTTAAACGCCAAGTTTCTTCCCTTTATAGCATTAAACGCCAACTTGGTGCCCTTTTCTGGCGTTAAACGCCAGTCTGGTGCCCTTTTCTGGCGTTAACGTCTAGAATGGTGCCAGATTGGGCGTTTAACGCCCATTCTGCTACCCTTACTGGCGTTTAAACGCCAGTAAGCTCATCCTCCAGGGTATGCTGTTTTTAATGCTATTTTTGATTTTAGCTTTTGTTTTTGTGACTCCACATGATCATCATCCTAATGAAAACATAAAATAACAATAGAAATTTAACATAGATAAGTAAAAGAAATTGGGTTGCCTCCCAACAGGTGCTTTTTTAATGTCAATAGCTTGATAGTGGGCTCTCATGGAGCCTCACATATACTCAGATCATGATGATGGCCTCCCAATACCAAACTTAAAGTATGAATATGGGGGCTCTGTTTGACTCTGCATTGAGAGAAGCTTGTCATGCTTCTTCTCCATGTGTACAGAAGGAGATTCTTTAGCTTTAAACACAAGGTAGTCCTCATTAACTTGAAGGACCAACTCTCCTCTGTCAACATCAATCACAGCTTTTGCTGTGGCTAGGAAGGGTCTGCCAAGGATGATGGATTCATTCTTACTCTTCCCAGTGTCCAGGATTATGAAGTCAGCAGGGATGTAAAGGCCTTCAACCTTTACCAAGACTTCCTCTATAAGTCCATAAGCTTGTTTCCTTGAAATGTCTGCCATCTCTAGTGAGATTCTTATAGCTTGCACCTCAAGGATCCCTAGTTTCTCCATTACAGAGAGGTGCATGAGGTGTATACTTGACCCTAGGTCACACAGAGCCTTCTTAAAGGTCATGATGCCTATGGTATAGGGTATTAAGAATTTTTAGGATCCGGTTTCTTTTGAGGTAATTTCTGCCTAATCAAGTCATTCAGTTCATTGGTGAGCAAAGGGGGTTCATCCTCCCGAGTCTCACTACCAAATAACTTGGCATTCAGCTTCATGATTGCTCCAAGGTACTTAGCAACTTGCTCCTCCGTAATATCTTTATCCTCTTCAGAGGAAGAATTCTCATCAAGGCTCATGAATGGCAGAAGTAGGTTCAATGGAATCTCTATGGTCTCTGTATGAGCCTCAGATTCCCTTGGTTCCTCAAAGGGGGACTTCTTTTCGTTCAGAGGACATCCCATGAGGTTTTTCTCAATGGGAATCACGTCCTCCTTACTCTCTCCAGGTTCGGCCATGTTGGTAATGGTTATGGCCTTGCACTCTCTCTTGGAATTTTCTTCTATATTGCTTGGGAGAGTGCTAGGAGGAGTTTCAGTAATTCTCTTACTCAGCTGACCCACTTGTGCCTCTAAATTTCTATTGGAGGATCTTGTTTCATTCATGAAATTTAGTGTGGTCTTAGATAGATCAGAGATTATGGCAGCTAGGCCAGAACGACTCTGCTCAGAGTTCTCTGTTTGTTGCTGAGAAGATGATGGAAAAGGTTTGCTATTGCTAAACCTATTTCTTCCACCATTATTATTGTTGAAGCCTTGTTGAGGCTTTTGTTGTTCCTTCCATTAGAGATTTGGATGATTTCTCCATGAAGGATTTTAGGTGTTTCCATAGGGTTCTCCCATGTAATTCACCTCTTCCATTGCAGGGTTCTCAGGATCATAAGCTTCTTCTTTAGAAGATGCTTCTTTATTACTGCTGGATGCAACTTGCATTCCAGTCAGACTCTGAGAAATCATATTGACTTGCTGAGTCAATATTTTATTCTGAGCCAATATGGCAGTCAGGGTATCAATCTCAAGAACTCCTTTCTTCTGAGTTGTCCCATTATTCATAGGATTTCTTTCAGAAGTATACATGAACTGGTTATTGGAAATCATTTCAATGAGTTCCTGGGCTTCTTCAGGCATCTTCTTCAGATGAAGAGATCCACCAGCAGAGTTGTCCAATGACATCTTGGACAGTTCAGACAGACCATCATAGAATATGCATATGATGCTCCATTCTGAAAGCATGCCAGAAGGACACCTTCTGATCAATTGCTTGTATCTTTCCCAAGCTTCATAGAGGGATTTGCCTTCCTTCTATCTGAAGTTCCGGACTTCCACTCTAAGCTTACTCAATTTTTCAGGTGGAAAGAACTTTGCCAAGAAGGCATTGACCAACTTTTCCCAAGAGTTCAGGCTTTCTTTAGGTTGTGAGTCCAACCATGTCCTAGCTCTATCTCTTACAGCAAAAGGGAAACGTATAAGTCTGTAGACCTCAGGATTAACCCCATTGGTCTTAACAGTGTCAAAGATTTGCAAGAATTCAACTAAGAACTGATGAGGATCTTCCAATGGATGTCTATGAAACTTGCAATTCTGCTGCATCAGAGAAACTAATTGAGGTGTAAGCTCAAAGTTGTTTGCTCCAATTGTAGGAATTGAGATGCTCCTTCCACAGAAGTCAGAAGAGGGTGCAATGAAGTCACCAAGCATCTTCCTTGTATTGTTGGCATTGTTGTTATTTTCGGCTGCCATGTCTTCTTTTTCAAAACTTTCTGTTAGGTCCTCTCCAGAGAGTTGTACTTTAGCTTCTCTTAGCTTTCTCTTCAAAGTCCTTTCAGGTTCAGGATCAGCTTCAACAAGAATGCCTTTGTCCTTGTTCCTGCTCATATGAAAGAGAAGAGAACAAGAAAGTATGGAATCCTCTATGTCACAGTATAGAGATTCCTTGAGGTGTCAGAGGAAAATAGGAACAGAAGGATGAGGTAGTGACGTGGCGAAAATTGGTGAATTAAGAATTTATTATAAGAGATACGTTGCAAGTACAGTTCTTAACCAACCGAAAATCCGCTTATCAATTTAGAAGGGGTTGTCACAAAATTAAAATTAAAATACTGGGAGTATGAATCCCAGGTCGTCTCCCAACGAGTTGCAGAAAGGTGTGGTATTTTATTAATCAGATGTTTTCTAAATTGGTTTGAGTTGATAAATAGGAAATTAAATCAGAGAAATTATGTAATTTAAATAAAAACCTTGACTGAGAGTAGATTAGTTGGAATCCCTATCCTTGATGGAGTTCTCCCAAGATTAAAGTGATAATTGAAGGTTGTTCTGCTTAGTTATCCTTTACTAGGTAGAGGAAAGTCAAGCAAGTTGGTAGGCAATTTCTGCTTAGTTATTCACAATTTCTATTTCTAATCCAACTCAAGGTTTCCTTTCAATCATCTCCCAATTAAGTTATGGAACTACTCGCTCATTATGAATGTAAATTTCACAAAATAAGAAAGAGAAATATTGAAAGACATGATAAATAATAATCAAAAGGATCAATTAAAAATAAAAATAATTCTTGTATAAATAAATTCTAGAAATAATCCAAGAGTAACTCTGAGTAAATAAAGGACATGAAAGAGTAAGTGACAAGTAAGGAAACAAACTAGAATGACGAAGTCTTGACGGAGGTAATAACTCTTCTCAATATCCCAATCCGAAAAGCAATAAAATCAAAATCCTAAGAACTATGAGTGTGTAGAGAGAAAACCTAGAGGAGGAGTAAAAATCAGATCTAAAACTAACTATGCGGAATGAATGTTCTGTTTTGTCTCTGCATGTTCCTCGGCTCTAATATGCTTTTCTGGGCCGAAAACTGGGTCAAAACAGGGCCCAAAATCACCCCCAGCGAATTCTGCAGATTCTGCAGATCGCGCATGTCACGCGATCGCGTCATCCAGGCGTTCGCGTCATCTAGCGTTTTGCCTTGCCACGCATGGACGTCGTCTACGCCTTCGCGTCACTTGTGCAGTTTCCAATCCGCGCGGTCGCGTGAGCCATGCATCCGCGTCACTGCAATTTCCTCTATGTCGCGCGGTCGGGTGAGCCATGCGTCCGTGTCACTTTTCGCTGGTCATCTCCTCAATTTCTTGTGTTCCTTCCATTTTTGCAAGCTTCCTTTCTAATCTCCAAGTCATTCATGCCCTATAAAGCCTGAAACACTTAACACACAGATCACGGTATCAAATGGAATAAAGGAGAATTAAAAATACAAAATTAAAAGTCTCTAGGAAGCAAGTTTTCAACCTTGAAGTATTTTTAGGAAGAAATTATAAATGCATGCTAATCATATGAATAAGTGGGTAAAGATTTGATAAAATCGCACAATTAAGCACAATATAAACCATAAAATAGTGGTTTATCAACCTCCCCACACTTAGTCATTAGCATATCCTCATGCTTAGTTGAATGAGATAAAATAAATGAGTAGGAACATGTAAAACTCATGCAATGCAATGCAACCTATATATGTGAATGCAACTATATGATTCTTGTCCACTTGGTCAAAAGTAAATAAGCTCTTCAAGACAATCACAAATCAAATTCCACTAATTCAATTCTTATTTAGTAAAAACATATAAAAATGTAAGAAGGTAGCTCATGAAAGCAGGGAACATAGAACTCAAGCATTGAACCCTCACTGATGATGTATGTATGCTCTAATCTCTCTAGTGTATAGGGCAATCACTCTATCCTTCTCTAATCATGCTTTCTAATTTTTGTTCTTCACCTAACCAATCAACAATAATTAATATACCAATGCAAACATCATGAGGTCTTTTCAAGGTTGTAATGGGGCCAAGGTATGGGTAAGGGTACATATATGGCTAAGTAAGCTTATAAATTGAATATTTAATTAGCCCAAGCTTTCACCTAACACACATATATATATTCTTTATAGCTTAAATTTCATAGTTAGCTACCCAAAATTTTGTTTTCACATTCCTTACTCATGTATCAACTTTTATTTTAATTTTACCATACATGCATTGATCTTTGAATTCTTAACTTAACATTGGGGTAATTTTGTCCCCTTATTTAATTATTGAATATTTTTAGATTTTTTTTTCAAACATAGTTTATCAATGCACATAGATTTTTTATTTTCTATAGTTTCATATGAGTAGGTACCCAAATTTCCATTATATCATCATGACACATTCCCTTATTATCTTTTGTTTCCATAATTTTCCCATACTTAATTAACACATAATTATATCTTAAGCTAACCAAAGATTCAGTTGGAATATATAATTGTTTTTCCGCTTAAGGCTGGTGATGTGGTAAAGTAAAGAACAAATGGGATTTAAAAGCTCAAAGTGGCTAACAAAGGTAACTTGAGGGGTAGGCTTAATTTGGATAAGTGAGCTAAACAAATAATGGCCTCAATCATATGCAAGCATGTAAATATATTAAACATTGGACATATAGGCTGAAACAAAGTATAGATTACAATCATAGAGAAGTAAACACACAAAAATAAAATAATTATGGTTAAATAATGTAACCATGTTTAAAGGCTCAAAGTCTCACAGGTTGTGTGTTCTTTAGCTCAAAAACCATGTTCCAAATACAACTTCAAGCAGATTTAACATAAAAGTTTTAATTAAAATTAGTGAAATTTTGTTCTAAAAATAGGGTCTTAGAAGAAACTTATTGTCTTTTCAATCAAGTAGAACATGCATGCAACTAATCTATTACTATGCAATCTATCCTATTCTACAGAAGAAAAACTAACTAAATATCCTATTTTATTGGTGTTAGGGAAGAGAAATTACCTCCGGAAGTCAGGTACTGACCGACCTCCCCACACTTAAGGCTTTGCACCGTCCTCGGTGCCATCTGTCAGGAACAAAGGTGGGCTGGTAGCAGTATCTCCACAGTCGGGACCGTCATGGCTCCCTGTGTTGGTAAAGAAAGTGGAGTCCGGGGTGTCTGAGTCTCTGTATTTTCCTTTAAGTAGCTCCTTGAGGTATGTGAATCGGCGCTTGTTACGGCGCTCTCTCAGCTTTGCTTTGTGTTCCTGCCGATCCAACCTCTCGAGTATCTGATGGAGCAGTTGGTTTGTCGTAGGTGCTTATGGTGTTGAAGGAGGAATGTCTTCAGCCGGTTTAGTAGGCTGGCTTGTGGTGGCTGCTGAAAGTCTGATATATTTTCCGTTAGGAACATACTGATCATCCCGTGGAAGCATGGCTTTGGTATCCCCAGCTCTGTAGGAGACTCCAGCTGCTGAGACAGGATCTGAGACCAAGGCGGGAAAAGGTAAATTGCCCGCAATTTGTACGTGTCCCATAGCATTTCGGATGTGTCTTGGTAGGTTCAGAGGTTGTTCTGTAAGGATGCACTATAGTAGAACGGCCATGTCTGCAGTGAAGGAGGACTTGTGGGTGCTCGGAAAGACGTAATGGGACATAATCTGTGCCCATACTCGAGCCTCCAAGGTAAGTGCGGAAGCCGATATTCCCTTAGGACGGGAACGATTGTATCCGTAGATCCATCTGCTGCCAGGTAGTGCGATAACTCTGAGAATAGCGTTCCAATCAAATTGGTACAGCTGGCACTTGAGTGCAGCCTCTTGAAATGCGTCCAGTCCTTTTCGAGTAGGGGGAAGATCTAAAGCTCGTTGAATGGCCTCTTCTGTAATGGGGATTTGCTTCTGACGGACATAGACAGACTGCAGGGTTGGCAGGTGGAAATTGGAGTAGAACTTGACTACCCAGGAAAGATTAACCTGCCATGGCTGTCTCTGTAGAAAACCCCATTGTCTTCGTGCAATTTGCGGCTCAACAAATTCAGCGATATGGGTTGGGAGGATAAGAAGGTATTCGTTGTTGTAACTCCTTTCTGCTAGGATGGAGAACATCTGCTCACAGTAGCGATTGGTAAATCGTGCAGTGTCCTTTACTGGGAAGGCTTTCTCTTTATCATTAACCTTTATAATCCTCTTAATTCTTTTTGTTGAGGGTTTAACTGCAGTTGAAGATGGCTCTTCCACTAATGCTCATTTTGTTCCTCCCCTTGCTGTTGATTTGGGAGCAGCTTTCTCCTTGCCTTTCTTGGTGGCCATCCTAAAAGAAAGAAAGGAAAATTATGTTAAAATGTCAAGGGTTGGAGCAAGGAAGAGGGCGGAAAAAGTGGTAATCAATGCACAGTAAAAGATGAATGATGTTAACACATGGTCATGACTACATGTGAAAAATCATCAATGGAAATATAGCAAGGGCATATGGGGACAATTAAATGCTAGGTGTTTATTGGCATGCAGGCAAAGGCATGAGTAGCATAGATCAAGCATTCAATGTCCAAGTTAGATTACCAAGCCTTTCAAACTGATAATTTGTTTGTAATGACAATTATATTTAAATAATAAAATATAAAAAGGGGTTTTGTGAAAAACAGGCACATAGAGTGGTAGATTAGAAATCCAAAAATAGTGCGCAATGCCATACGGGCATTTTCACAAACACATAGCATGCATGATAAAAAGCTAATGAAAATAATAAATTGAACACGCAAGCAACCCTGAAAAATTAATATATAATTGCCAAACAAGTCCTTAACAATCCACAAGCAGACCATAAGGAATAATAATGACCCTACGAAAAAGAAAAGGCTTGATAATGGTGGTGAGAGAGAGAAAGTAAAAAGTAAAAAGTGAGAAAGAGGGAAGGAGGAAGAAAGGGGAAGAAAATAATGAGGAAGGAAAAGAAAAAGTAGGATTTGGGGAAGAGAAAGATAAGATATTTGGCAAATTAGGATAAGCTGTGCGGCACAAGCGACACGGACGCGTGGGGTACACGTTCGCGCGGATGGCGCTTAAATGAAACGACGCAGTCGCGTCGGTCACGCGGACGCATGACGCGTTTTGTGCTACTGGCGCGAGGGCAGCCTCGCGCTCGCACAACCCTCTGTTCAAAACTTATTATTGCCAAATTTCAGGGTGACGCGGTCACGTGGTCGACGCGATCGCGTGAGTGGCCATTATAGGGATATGACGCGAACGCGTGAGCCATGCGTCCGCGTGGTAAGGCTTGTGCATTCAGCACCAGTCCAGCACCACTCTAGCACAACTTTCGGTCGTGCACCCTTTCTTACGTCAATTTTCAGGTCACGCATTCCCGTGAGTGACGCGAACGCGTGGGAGGCATGTTTCCCACGGGACGCGGACGCGTCAGCGATGCGGTCGCGTCGCGTGCTCTCCCTCTTTTTTTTTAAAATAAAAATATGCAAATACAGATGCAACTAAATGTGCTGATAAGGAGAAGAGTTATTGAAAAAGAAAACTAAGAATAAAGAAAGGAACAATCATACCATGGTGGGTTGTCTCCCACCCAGCACTTTGCTTTAACGTCCTTAAGTTGGACGCTCCACTAGCTCAGTCTTCTGCTGTGAGTGGATCTTCCAAGAGGAAGATTTCTAACTCCTTGTTTTTCGTCACCTTCTCACCATGATATAGCTTCAAATGATGTCCATTAACTTTGATGAATTCAGATCATGAAGGATGACTCAGGTGGAAAACTCCGTATGGCTCAGCCTTCTCTACTCTATATGGACCTTCCCATTTTGATCTCAACTTGCCTAGCATGTGCCTCAGTCTAGAGTTGTAAAGGAAGACTAAATTCCCAGGTTGGAACTCTCTCCTCTTGATGTGCTTATCATGTACAGCCTTCATCTTTTCCTTGTACAGCCTTGAGTTTTCATAAGCTTCTAGGCGAAGGCTTTCTAATTCTTGCAGTTGCAACTTCCTTTCAGCTCCGGCTTTCTCAAATCCCATGTTGCACTCCTTTACTTCCCAAAAGGCTTTGTGCTCTACCTCAACTGGGAGGTGACAGGCCTTTCCATAAACTAAGTGGAAGGGGCTCATCCCAATGGGTGTCTTGTATGCAGTTCTGTATACCCAGAGTACATCTTGTAGCCTGGTGCTCTAGTCTCTTCTATGAGGTTTGACTATCTTCTGCAATATACGCTTTATCTCTCTGTTTGACACCTCAGCTTGCCCATTAGTCTGGGATGGTAGGCTGTTGCCACTTTATGAACTATCCCATGCTTCTTTAGTAATCCTGTTAGTCTCCTGTTACAGAAATGGGTGCCTTGATTGCTCACGATTGCTCGTGGTGATCCAAAGCGACAAATAATATGGTTTCTCACAAAGGAAACAACAGTGTTAGCATCATCAGTGCGGGTAGGAATTGCTTCCACCCATTTAGAAACGTAATCTACAGCTAACAATATATAAAAATAACAATTAGAATTTGGAAATGGACCCATGAAGTCGATGCCCCAAACATAAAAAATTTCACAGAAAAGCATAGTCTGTTGAGGCATCTCATCCCTCTTGGATATATTACCAAACCTTTGGCATGGGGAACAAGATTTACAAAATTCGGCAGCGTCTTTAAAAAGAGTAGGCCACCAGAATCCACAGTCTAAGATTTTTCTAGCTGTTCTTTGAGGGCCAAAATGTCCTCCACTCTCAGATGAGTGGCAGGCCTCTAAAATGGACTGGAATTCTGATTGAGGCACACACCTTCTAATTACCTGGTCAGCCCACACCTCCATAAATATGGGTCATCCCATATATAATATTTAGACTCGCTTTTCAGCTTGTCTCTTTGATGCTTAGTAAAGTTGGGAGGAAAAGTGCGGCTAACTAGATAATTAGCTACAGGTGCATACCAAGGGATTACTTTAGATACTGCTTGCAGGTTATCAAATGGGAAATTATCATTTATAGGAGTGGCGGTATCCTTAATGTGCTCAAGGCGACTCAAGTGGTCTGCCACTAGATTTTGGTTACCACTCCTATCCTTAATTTCTAAATCAAATTCTTGTAGTAGTAGTATCCAACGTATAAGTCTTGGTTTTGACTCCTTTTTAGCTAATAAATACTTTAGAGCTGCATGGTCTGAGTACACTACTACTTTAGTACCAAGTAAATAGGCTCGGAATTTATCCAGAGCAAAAACAATAGCAGGAAGCTCTTTCTCAGTAGTAGTGTAGTTAGACTGAGCAGTGTCTAAAGTCTTAGACACATAAGCAATGACAAAAGGATCCATACCTTCACACTGAGCCAGCACTGCTCTTACTACATGGTTGGAAGCATCGCACATGATTTCGAATGGCTGGCTCCAGTCAGGTCCTCTCACAATTGGAGCTTGAGTCAGGGCAGTCTTCAGCTTATTAAACGCTTGTTTGCAATCTTCACTGAACTCGAACTCAATATCTTTCTGCAGTAATCTGGATAAGGGTAGTGCTACCTTACTGAAGTTCTTAATGAATCTCCGGTAAAAACTTGCATGGCCAAGGAACGAACAGACTTCCCTCACAGAGGAGGGGTAAGGTAAACTAGAAATAACATCCACCTTTGCTGGATCTACAGAAATGCCAGTATTAGACACAACATGTCCTAGTACAATCCCTTGTTTTACCATAAAGTGACATTTTTCAAAATTCAATACAAGGTTTGTACTGACACATCTATCTAATACTCTAGATAAACTATCTAAGCAAAGGCTAAAGGAATCACCATAAACGCTAAAATCATCCATAAAAACCTCCATACAGTCCTCAATAAGGTCAGAGAAAAGACTCATCATGCACCTTTGGAAAGTAGCTGGTGCATTGCACAAGCCAAAGGACATTCTCTTATAAGCATAAGTCCCAAAAGGACATGTAAAAGTAGTCTTTTTCTGATCTTCAGGAGCTATATGAATCTGGAAATAGCCTGTGTAATCATCTAAAAAGCAATAATGTGATTTACCTTACAGGCGATCCAGCATTTGATCAATGAATGGAAGGGGGTAGTGATCCTTACGAGTGGCTTGGTTGAGACGCCTGTAATCAATGCAGACTCTCCAGGCGTTCTGTACTCTGGTTGCTATGAGCTCTCCATGCTCATTCTTTATTGTAGTGAATCTAGACTTCATGGGCACCACTTGTACTGGGCTTACCCATTCACTGTCTGAGATGGGGTAGATGATATCCGCCTCAAGTAGTTTGGTCACTTCCTTTTTGACAACCTCCAAGATAGTGGGATTCAGTCTTCTCTGGGGTTGACGAACAGGCCTAGCTCCCTCTTCTAAAAATATTCTGTGCTCACAAACTTGAGGGTTGATGCCTTTTATGTCTACCAAGCTCCATCCAATTGCTCTTTTGTGTTTCCTCAGCACACTGAGTAGATGTTCTTCTTGTTGGGAAGTGAGTTCCCTTGCAATAATAACTGGAAACTTTTGCTTGTCCTCAAGGTAAGCATACTTGAGGTGTGGAGGGAGGGGCTTTAATTCTAATTTCTGCTCATGGTCAGGCTCTGGATTATCTAGGGCTAGTGATAATGGCAAAGTGCCCTCATTGTCCTCAAAGAGTGTCCCCACACTTGGACCTTGTCCTATGTACTTCTCTTCTAACTCCTCCTGGTGAACTTCAGCCACGGTTTCATCTATGATGTCACACTGGGAGATAGAAAGGTCATCCGGAGGGTGTTTCATAGCTCCATTTAAACTAAATTTCATTATTCTGCCATCTATTTCAAAAGAATAAGTTCTAGAAAATGCGTCCAGCTTGAATTTTGAAGTCTTCAGGAATAGTCTTCCAAGAAGGATTGATGATGGCCTTCCTGAGTCATTAGGGGGCATTTCCAGAATGTAGAAGTCAATGGGAAATGTGAGCCCCTTAATGCTCATTAATACATCTTTAGCAACTCCAACCACTGTAATAATGCATTTATCTGCTAACACAAAATGAGCTGCCGACCTTTTTAAGGGAGGGAGCCTCAAAGTATCATATATAGACAAAGGCATTATACTAACGCATGCTCCTAAATCACACATGCAATCAGAAAATATCACACCACCAATAGTACAACAAACCATACATGGACCTGGATCACTACACTTTTCAGGTATACTTCCCATTAAAGCAGATATAGAACTACCTAAAGAAATAGTTTCTAATTCATTAATTTTGTCTTTATGTATGCATAAATCTTTTAGAAACTTTGCGTATTTAGGTACCTGCTGAATAACATCAAAAAGGGGAACAGTTACCTTAACCTTTTTGAATATCTCTACCATTTTGGGATCAAGTTCTATCTGCTTCCTGGGCTTCCTTGCAATTTGTGAAAATGGAATAGGGAGGGCGTTTTCTGCAGGGTCTGCCTCCTTGGGTGCTTCTTTCTGTGGTTGAGTCTCTACTTCTTCACCCATGTCTTGTATCGCCTCTTCCTCTTCAGCATCTTCTACTTCTACCACCTCTTCAGCTGAGGCGTGTTCTGATGGGATTGGCTCCTCCTAATTCCTCTCTTGCAGTGTGGTTACAGACCTTAGGGTGATGGCATTGATGCCACCCTTTGGATTGGGCAATGGTTGAGAAGGAATTCCACTGGAGCTTGCATGTTGAGTGTTTGAAGTGTTGGGTTATGCCAGCTGAGAGATGAGAGCTTGTATAGCAGATACTAGGCCATTAAGTGAACTTTCCAAGTTCCTTTGTCCTTGTGCAATGGATTGAATAGCCTCGTCACTCGGAGAGGAATTAGATTGAGTGATCTGCAGAACTTGTTGTTGGTTGTGCTGTGGTCCTTGGGACTGCCTCAGGTGAGGTGCTCTGTAAGGCTGGTTCTGGTTCTGCTGCCTGTTGTTGTTATTATTCCACTTCTGATATCCTTGATTGTCTCTGCCTCCTCTGTTATTGTTGTCCCTCCAATTCTGGTTAGAATTATCTCTCCAACTTTGGTTAGCACTGTCCTGCCATCCATGGTTGTAACTGCCACCTTAATTGTACCCTTGGTTGGGGCGGTCATGGAAGTTATGAGTGGCTGCCACAGTGTTGTCTTCCTGCTGGAGCTGCGGACATTCATCAGTATAATGGCTGTAATCAGCACAGATTCCACACACTCTCTGTGGGACTAACTGTTGGCTTTTCTGTACTTGTTGTTGACTCAACTACATCTGCTTCAGTAAGTTGGTCATTTCACATATACTCTGAGCCAGAGCAGTAGTTTCTTTGCTAGAAGATACCTCTGCAACAGCCTTTGACCGGCCTTGTTTCTGCCTGTGATTCCTTGTAGACTCAGCCAAGTCGCTGATCAATTGCCATGCCTCATCAGTGGTCTTGTACTTTTTCATAGACCCATTGCTAGCACTTTCCAATGTGGTCTTATCTTGGGGCCTCATGCCCTGTGTGACGTAGCCGAGCAACACTATCTTGTCAATCATATGTTGGGGACATGCTTCCTGAAGGTTGTTGAATTGCTCCCAGTATTCACAGAGAGTCTCGGATTCGTCCTGAACAATCATGGAAATGTCCTTCCTCAGTTTATCAGTAACTTCAGCTGGGAAGAATTTTTTCAAAAATTCTCTTCTAAGCGTATCCCAGTTAGAAACAGTTACTGCGGGTTGAGTGTAGTACCACTCTCTCGCCTTTTTCTCAAGAGAGAATGGAAAAGCTTTTAACAAAATAGAAGTTTCGTCTGCACCATCGCGCCTGACAGTAGAACAGGCTGCTTGGAAATCACTAAGGTGCTTGATAGGCTCTTGAGCAGGTAAGCTATGAAACTTAGGCATCAAGTTGAGTAGTGCAGTCTTTATTTCAAAGTCTGTAGCCACTGTTGGGTGATGCGCTTGAAACGGTTGCATTGTGAAATCAGGGGCTCCAGCCTCCTGGATAGTAACTCTCCTAGGTTCTGGCATGTCACCTGCACGTAAATCAACCGAATCAGTAGAAAGGGAGCTTGTTTCTTCCTCAAGTGACGTTTTAAATTCGCCCTCGGAGAGGACTAACCGACGCCGAGCGTGCCTTATACGTAAAATAGTTCTTTCAATCTCTGGATCAAATACTGGCAAGCTTGGATCAGGAAGTGAACACGTCATTTAACGAAAGAAACATGTAGCTCATAGTAGCAAAAATAAAATAAAATACAAATAAATAAATTCCAATCAATAACTTAGCACTCTATTGCAACTCCCCGGCAACGGTGCCAAAAATTGACGTTGCGGAAATTGGCAAATTAAGAATTTATTATAAGAGATACGTTGCAAGTACAGTTCTTAACCAACCGAAAATCCGCTTATCAATTTAGAAGGGGTTGTCACAAAGTTAAAATTAAAATACTGGGAGTATGAATCCCAGGTTGTCTCTCAACGAGTTACAGAAAGGTGTGCTATTTTATTAATCAGATGTTTTCTAAAATGGTTTGAGTTGATAAACAGGAAATTAAATCAGAGAATTATGTAAGTTAAATAAAAACCTTGACTGGGAGTAGATTAGTTGGAAGCCCTATCCTTGATGGAGTTCTCCCAAGATTAAAGTGATAATTGAAGGTTGTTCTGCTTAGTTATCCTTTACTAGGTAGAGGAAAGTCAAGCAAGTTGGAAGATAATTTCTATTCACAAGTTCTAATCCTCTCCCTTGGGAAGGACTAGTGTCAGTGACTAGAGGGTGATCCAACAATAAACCCAATTACAATTTTTCTCTTGAGTAATCCAACTCAAGGTTTCCTTTCAATCATCTTCCAATTAAGTTATGCAACTACTCGCTCATTATGAATGTAAATTTCACAAAATAAGAAAGAGAAATACTGAAAGACATGATAAATAATAATAAAAAAGATCAATTAAAAATAAAAATAATTCTTGTATAAATAAATTCTAGAAATAATCCAAGAGTAACTCTGAGTAAATAAAGGACATGAAAGAGTAAGTGACAAGTAAGGAAACAAACTAGAATGACGAAGTCTTGACGGAGGTAATAACTCTTCTCAATATCCCAATCCAAAAAGCAATAAAATCAAAATCCTAAGAACTATGAGTGTGTAGAGAGAAAACCTAGAGGAGGAGTAAAAATCAGATCTAAAACTAACTATGCGGAATGAATGTTCTGTTTTGTCTCTGCATGTTCCTCGGCTATAATATGCTTTTCTGGGCCGAAAACTGGGTCAAAACAGGGCCCAAAATCACCCCCAGCGAATTCTGCAGATTCTGTCTATCGCGCTTGTCACGCGATCGCGTCAGCCAGGCGTTCGCGTTATCTAGCGTTTTGCCTTGCCACGCGTGCGCGTCGTCTACGCCTTCGCGTCACTTGTGCAGTTTCCAATCCGCGCGGTCGCGTGAGCCATGCGTCCGCGTCACTGCAATTTCCTCTATGTCGTGCGGTCGTGTGAGCCATGCATCCGCGTCACTTCTCGCTGGTCATCTCCTCAATTTCTTGTGTTCCTTCCATTTTTGCAAGCTTCCTTTCTAATCTCCAAGTCATTCATGCCCTATAAAGCCTGAAACACTTAACACACAGATCACGGCATCAAATGGAATAAAGGAGAATTAAAAATACAAAATTAAAAGTCTCTAGGAAGCAAGTTTTCAACCATGAAGTATTTTTAGGAAGGAATTATAAATGCATCCTAATCATATGAATAACTGGGTAAAGATTTGATAAAACCGCACAATTAAGCACAATATAAACCATAAAATAGTGGTTTATTAGGTAGGTAGATAAGAATTCGAACATATGAAGAAGGAGAGAGAATCCGAATTGCTAATTAAGGAGGAGTGTTA
This sequence comes from Arachis ipaensis, assembly GCF_059453495.1. Taxonomy (NCBI): domain Eukaryota; kingdom Viridiplantae; phylum Streptophyta; class Magnoliopsida; order Fabales; family Fabaceae; genus Arachis; species Arachis ipaensis. The sequence continues at coordinate 61,141,521 of NC_142437.1, read as the reverse complement.
GTCCTTAAATAGAAGAAGGTGAGGAGGGGGAAATTTTTGAAAACAAATTTTTAAATAAAACTAATAATGAAAAAAAATTTTGAAAAAATGGTTGATGGTTTTTCGAAAATCAAAAGTGAGAAAGAAGTTAGGTGATTTTGAAGAAGATTTTGAAATCAGTAATAAAAAAGATATGATTGAAAATTATTTTGAAAAAGATGTGGTTGAGAACATATGATTGAGAAGATATGATTGGAAAATAATTTAAAAAGAAATTTTTAAATTAATGATATGATTGAGAAGATATGATTGGAAATTAAAAACTTTTAAAATCAAACAAAAAGTCAATTAGTTAATTGAAAAATATTTGAAAATCAATTTTGAAAAGATAGGAAGTTAGGAAGGATTTTGAAATTGATTTTGAAAAATATATGATTTGAAAAAGATTTGATTTTGAAAAATTATGAAGATTTGAAAAAGATTTGAATTAAAAACTAGCTTACCTCCCTTGTGTTGTCCTGGTGTTAAGCGCCTAGAATGGTATCCATTATGGCGTTTAACGCCCATTTGGCTACCTCCTTGGGTGTTAAACGCCCAGCCAGGTACCCTGGCTAGCGTTTAAACGCCAGAATTCCTTCTTCACTAGGCGTTTTGAACGCCCAGCTTTTTCTCTGTGATTCCTCTGCTGTATGTTCTGAATCTTCAATTCTCTGTATTATTGACTTGAAAAGACATAATTTTGAAAGTTTTTTTTTTTTAAATTTTTAATGATGAGAGAGAACAATAACAAAATGAAACTAATCATGAAAAACTAAGATCAAATAAACAATGCATGCAAGACACCAAACTTAGAAATTTTCATATTAGAGACACTAACAAATTGAGAATGCACATGAGAAACAACAAAAGACACAAAACAAGAGAATTTAAAGATCAGATCCAAGAAAATCATCAAGAACAACTTGAAGATCAATGAAGAACATAATGCATATATTTTAGAAGAATGCAAGAAAATAAAAAATATGCAAGACACCAAACTTAAAATGTGACACTAGACTCAAACAAGAAACACAAATTATTTTTGATTTTCATGGTTTTATTAAATCATTTTTTTTCGAAAATTAAAATAAGAAAGCTTAAACATAAAATAAAATTACCCAATCTAAGCAACAAGATGAACCGTCAGTTGTCCAAACTCGAACAATCCCCAGCAACGGCGCCAAAAACTTGGTGTGGGAAATTGTGATTACACTTTTCACAACTCCACACAACTAACCAGCAAGTGCACTGGGTCGTCCAAGTAATACCTTACGTGAGTAAGGGTCGATCCCACGGAGATTGTCGGCTTGAAGCAAGCTATGGTCATCCTTGTAAATCTCAGTCAGGCGAATTCAAATGGTTTTGAGGTTTTGATAACTAAAATACAATTAAATAGAAAATAAGATAGAAATACTTATGTAATTCATTGGTGGGATTTCAGATAAGCGTATGGAGGTGCTTTGTTGCTTCTGAACCTCTGCTTTCCTACTGCCTTCTTCCAACCATGCGTTACCTCCTTCCATGGCAAGCTGTATGTTGGGGGATCACCGTTGTCAATGGCTACCGTCCGTCCTCTCAGTGAAAATGGTTTGGCTACGGGTTACGTAGGGCTAATCATCTGTCAGTTCTCACTCATGTTGGAATAGGATCCATTGATCCTTTTGCGTCTGTCACTATGCCCAACACTCGCGAGTTTGAAGCTCGTCATAGTCATCCCTTCCCAGATCCTACTCAGAATACCACAGACAAGGTTTAGACTTTCCAAATCTCAGGAATACTGCCAATGGTTCTAGCCTATACCACGAAGACTCTGATCTCACAGAATGGAAGGCTCTGTTGTCAGGACAGGCAACCATGCGTCGTGAACCAGGAGGCTAAGAGATACACAGTCAAGCTATTGTAGATAGAACGGAAGTGTTTGTCATGGATCATCACATTCATCAGGTTGAAGTGTGAGTAAATATCTTAGAATAAGAAGTAGGCGTGAATTGAATAGAAGAATAATAGTACTTGCGTTAATTCATGAAGAACAGCAGAGCTCCACACCTTAATCTATGAGGTGTAGAAACTCCACTGTTGAAAATACATAAGAACACGGTCTAGGCAAGGCCGAATGGCCAGCCTCCCAAATATGAAATGAAGCTCTCTAAAAGATGATCAAAAGATCAAAAGATGATCCAAAGATGGTCAAAAGACGAAAATACAATAGTAAAAGGTCCTATTTATAATGAACTAGTGGCCTAGCGTTTACAGAAATAAGTAAATGATGTAGAAATCCACTTCCGAGGCCCACTTGGTGTGTGCTTGGGCTGAGCATTGAAGCGTTTTTGTGCTTAGGCTGTTCCTGGAGTTAAACGCCAGCTTTGGTGCCAGTTTGGGTGTTTAACTCAAATTCTAGTGCCAGTTTGGGCGTTTTACGCCAGAATTTTTAGGCTGACTTTGAACGCCAGTTTGGGCCATCAAATCTCGGGTAAAGTATGAACTATTATATATTTCTGGAAAGCCCAGGATGCTACTTTCCAACGCAAGTGAGAGAGCGCCAATTGGGCTTTTGTAGCTCCAGAAAACCCACTTTGAGTGCAGGGAGGTCAGAATCCAACAGCATCTACAGTCCTTTTTCAGTCTCTGAATCAGATTTTTACTCAGGTCCCTCAATGTCAGCCAGAAAATACATGAAATCACAGAGAAATACACAAACTCATAGTAAAGTCCAGAAAATGTGATTTTTATTTAAAAACTAATAATTATATACTAAAAACTAACTAAATAATACTAAAAATACCTAAAAATAATGCTAAAAAGCGTATAAATTATCCGCTCATCACTTCTGCAAGAGTTTGATATAGAAATAAGAGACAGAAAAGGGACAGAGAACCAGGTAGCAGATCACCTGTCCCGGATAGAACCAGTAGCAGGGGCGTCCCTCCCTCCTACTGAGATCTCTGAAACCTTTCCGGATGAGCAACTCTTTGCCATTCAGGAATTACCATGGTTTGCAGACATTGCAAAATATAAAGCTGTTAGATTCATACCCAAAGAGTACAGTAAACAACAAATGAAAAAGTTGATTTCTGATGCAAAGTACTACTTGTGGGATGAACCATATCCCTTTAAGAGGTGTGCAGACGGAGTAATCCGTAGATGTGTGCCTAGAGAAGAGGCATAGAAGATCCTATGGCATAGCCATGGATCACAGTATGGAGGACACTTCGGAGGTGAGCAAACAGCCACAAAAGTTCTCTAATGTGGTTTCTACTGGCCTACTCTCTATAGAGACTCCCGAGAGTTTGTACGTAACTGTGACAGTTGCCAGAGAGCTGGTAATCTGCCTCACAGTTATGCCATGCCTGACGTTGGGATTTTTGCCAGTAAAAAATTTCATAAAAACATTCGCGTTGTAGATATAGTCTCTAAACCGACAGAAATCCCTTCGTACAAACGTTTTGGTTGTCACAAGTAACAAACCCCTTTAAAATTGATAACCGAGTATTTAAGCCTCGGGTCGTCTTCTCAAGGAATTACAGGGAGGTTTGTTCTTATTATTGGTTATGAGTTTGTAAATTGGGGTTTTGGAAGTAAGGTGGGAATATGTTATATGACAAATAATTTAAATGGCAATTAAAATAAATAAATACTGTAAAGCAAACTTTTGGCAAGGTAAGAGAAATTGGAAGTCCAACTTAGTTATCCCTCTCAACAATAATGAAAGTTGAATCTAAATTCCACTTAGTTAACCTTTACTAAAGCAAAGGAAAGTCAAGGGACTAATTAGTTTGACCTTCGAATCCTATTTATTTCCTAAGAAAAAGTTGGGATTATTGAAGTTCAGTTCAATTAGCAAGATAGCGATTATCAGTTATGTTGAGTTTGATAATGTTGAGTTACTGATTTCTTAACCAAGACCAAAAGGGGAAAAAGTAAAATTTCTGGAATAAAAATGTCCTTAGATGGAAGCCAATGAATTAAAGAGAGCAATCATAAACTAGAATACCTCAAATATCATTAATTCAAATAACAATCTATAACATGGAATAATTCATAAATTAAATTATAAAAGTAAATAATCAACTCAAGTGCTGGAATAAATAAATAAAAGTGAAATGGGAAGCTTAAAACAAAGAAACATAAAACCTGGATCGAGAGTCACTCTTACAGACTAAGAGAAGTCCTAAATCCTAAGAGAGAGAGGAGAGAACCTCTCTCAAGACTAAATCTAAATCATGGAAAGTAACAAAAATGCGAGCTCTTTCCTTTGAATGGATGCATTCCCCCACTTTATAGCCTCTAATATGTGTTTTCTGGGCCGCAAACTGGGTCAAAAACAGCCCAGAAATCGCCCCTAGCGTATTTTGGTACGTTCAGGTCGCGGGCAAGTGACACGGAAGCGTCGCTCACGCGGCCGCGCGGATTGAAGTTCGCAAATGCGACGCGTCCGCGTGGATCACGTATTCGCATCGCCTAGCATCAAGGCAACAATGGCATATTATAATCAAATCGAAGCCCCGGATGTTAGCTTTCCAACGCAACTGAAACCGCGTTGTTTGGATCTCTGTAGCTAAAGTTATAGCCGTTTGAGTGCGAAGAGGTCAGGCTGGACAGCTTAGCAATTTCTCCAACTTCTTGTATTCCTTCCACTTTTGCATGCTTCCTTTCCATCCTCTGAGCCATTCCTGCCCTGTAATCTCTGAGATCACTTGACACACATATCAAGGCATCTAATGGTGATAAAAGAGGATTAATATTAGCAATATAAGATCAAAGAAGCATGTTTTCAATCATAGCATAAAATCAGGAAGGAAATATAAAACCACGCAAATATTATGAATAAGTGGGTAAAGAGTTGATAAAATCCACTCAATTGAGCACAAGATAAACCGTGAAATAGTGGTTTATCAATGCCTCAACAAGGGATCTTAGAGATTGAGTTGTTTGATGTATGGGGTATTGACTTTATGGGGCCTTTCCCACCATCATATTCAAACACTTATATTCTATTGGCAGTAGACTATGTATCTAAATGGGTAGAGGCAATTATAACACCCACTAATGATACCAAAACAGTAATGAAATTCCTCCAGAAGCATATCTTCAGCAGGTTTGGTGTCCCTAGGATACTTATCAGTGATGGAGGCACTCATTTCTGCAATAAACAGGTTGACTTTGCTCTGGTACGATATGGAATTAACCATAAAGTGGCGACTCCATATCATCCACAGACAAATGGGCAGGCTGAAGTCTCGAATAGAGAACTAAAACGAATCCTGGAACGGACTGTAAGTACCCGTAGAAGGGATTAGGCAAGAAGTCTGGATGATGCTCTGTGGACATACAGAACAGCATTCAAGACTCCTATAGGAACCTCTCCATACCAACTTGTGTATGGAAAAGCCTATCATCTGCCAATAGAACTGGAACACAAGGCCTACTGGGCAACCAGGTTCCTAAACCTTGATGCTAAGATAGCTGCAGAGAAAAGATTACTCCAGTTGAATGAGCTAGAGGAGTTCAGACTCAATGCTTTCGAAAATACTAAAATCTATAAAGAGAAAGCAAAAAGATGGCATGACAAAAGGCTGTCATCTAGAGTCTTTGAGCCAGGACAGAAGGTCCTGCTGTTTAACTCTAGGCTCAGATTATTCCCTGGGAAATTGAAATCCCGGTAGAGGGGACCATATGTGATTACAAGTTTGTCACCATATGGTTATGTAGAGCTTCAAGATGTTGATTCTGACAAAAAATTCATTGTTAATGGACAGAGAATCAAACATTATCTTGAAGCCAATATTGAGCAAGAAAGCTCAAAACTGAGGCTAAATTAAAAAGCTCAGTGAAGTCCAGCTAAAGACAGTAAAGAAGCGCTTACTGGGAGGCAACCCAGCCATTATCAAATCAAATTAGATGTTTATAACAATTATATAAGTCCATTTAATTTTGTTGTCCATGTTTATTGATGCTTTTTCAGTGAACAAGTCAAGGATATGAAGCTTCAGAACATAAAGAAGAAGAATCACAGAGTAAAAGAGCTCACTAGCATCAAAACGCCAGTAAAGAGGCAATCTGGGCGTTAAACGCCAGAATGGCTACCATTCTGGGCGTTTAACGCCAGACGCCAAAATGGGCAGCATTATGGGCGTTAAACGCCAAAATGGGCAGCATTCTGGGCGTTCAGAAAAATGCCCAGTAAGAAAGGATTTCTGGCGTTTAACGCCAGCCAAGGTATCTGGCTGGGCATTAAACGCCCAAAATGGCCACCAGATGGGCGTTAAACTCCAGAATGGCTATCATTCTGGGCGTTTAACGCCAACACAGCTAGGGGAGAGGTAATTTTGTTTCCAATCCAATTTTTTTTCGAATTTTCATGTTTTAAATCAAAATTTTCTGCATCCAAACATTACAAACATTCATTTTTAATTTCCATTCACACAAATTTATAATCTTATAAATTATTTTTAATTCTTTTTCAATTCTTTTCAATTCCTTTTCAAAAACTCACTCGTATTTCCAATTTCTTTTCAAATCTTTTTAACTCATTCATATTATCTTTTATTTCATAGATGCATAAACAAAAAAATTCAGATCTAACTTCCGCAAATCTTTTTCATATCTCTTAATTTTTAAAACAATCTTCTCTTTTTCATATCATGTTTATCTTTTATCAATCATATCTTTCAAAGCATATCTTTTTCTAAAATTTCGAACCCATTCCCTCCCTCCCCTTTATTTATACATTCGGTCATCACCTCTCCTCCCTCATTCGAATCCTTCTCTCCATCTATTCATCTTCTTTCTTTTTATTTTGCTTGAGGACAAGAAAATCTCTAAGTTGGGTGTGATTTCTGTGATCCCTGAGTTAAAACAAACCAATCTCGTGGCACCCAAAGGAAGACAAAATGCTTCAAGAGAGAAGAAAGAAAGCAATCCAAAGCCACGTTGGATGCATGAGAACTTCTGCACCAAAGAACATGCAGACCATTATTTCAAAATTGTGTGCAGAAGATCAGTGATCCCGGAAGTTAGGTTCAACCTGAAAGAAGATGAATACCCGGAGATCCAAGAGTAGATTCAAAATAGGGATTGGGAAGTCCTGGCTAATCCTGAGATATATGTTGGAAGAAATATGGTCCAGAAATTCTATGCAAATCTGTGGATGACAGAGAAACAAAGATTAGAGGGAACTGCTTTCTACACCTTTCGGACTATGGTCAGAGGGAAGGTTATTTACTTCCACTTTAACAAAGTAAGATAGGTTCTTAAACTTCCTCAACTACAAGATGATCCAGAATCCTTTAACAGGAGAATGGCTAAGGATAAAAGGCTAGATCAAGTTCTAGAGGACATATGCATCCCTGGAACCAAGTGGATTACCAATTCAAAAGGTGTCCCAAACCAGTTAAAGAGAGGAGATCTCAAACTAGTTGCTAGAGGGTGGCTGGATTTCATAGGATGTTCTATTCTCCCAACCAGTAACCGATTTGAAGTCACTGTCAAGAGGGCAGTGATGATTCACTGTATTATGCTGGGGAAGGAGGTAGAGATTTATCAGATGATCCCTGTTGAAATTTACATGTTTGCAAACAAGGAATCCACCGAGGCTATGTTGGCCTACCCAAGCTTGATTAGTCTGTTATGCAAAGATGCGGGATACATATGGGTGTGGATGAATATATCACAGTTGAATGCCCAATCACCAAAAAAGTGATGGATGGACCTCAAATTCAAGATAACCTCATCAAGAGGGGGCGCATGAGCTCCTCCCAGAAATCCCTCAATTTGATTATTGGGCCGGCTTAGAAGCATTTGTCACCAAGCTACAAGAAGCTGTGAATCAACTCAAAGAAGAATAGCAGAATCAAAACAGTATGCTCTGCAAAATGCTCATAGAACAAGAGAGACAAGGATGTGAGATACAGGAGCTAAAGCATCAGAAGCTGTCTCTTGAAGAGTTGGACGTCCAACAGATTTAAGGAGCACCTATCCCTCAAAATCAAGGTTGTTGTGTCCTAACTCTGTGATAACTTTTATTAATAGAAACCTATTTTAAGAATCACATAAGCACTAGTATTAGAGTAATTTATTTTTATGTCTTTAATTTCCTTCCTTTTATTATTATTTGTCTGTTTTATGTTTATTTTATGTCTTATTTTTATTCCATGATCAATAAAATTTAGAGTCTATGTCTTAAAGCTATGAATGATTCCATGAATCCCTCACCTTTCTTAAAGAAAGAATGTTTTTATTTGAAAAAGAACAAGAAGTACATAGTTTCGAAATTTATCTTGAAACTAGTCTAATTATTTTGATGTGGTGACAATACTTTTTGTTTTCTGAATGAATGCTTGAACAGTACATATTTTTGAAGTTGTTGTTTATGAATGTTAAAAATTGTTAGCTCTTGAAAGAATAATGAAAAAGGAAAAATGTTATTGATAGTCTGAAAAATCATTAAATTGATCCTTGAAGCAAGAAAAAGCAGTGAAAAGCTTGCAAAAGAAATAAAAGAAAAAAGAAAAGAAAAGAAAAAGCAAGCAAAAAAATCCAGTAACACTTTAAACTAAAAGGCAAAGGTAAAAAAAGGATCCAAGGCTTTGAGCATTAATGGATAGGAGGGCCCAAAGGAATAAAATCCTGGCCTAAGTGGCTAAATCAAGCTGTCCCTAACCATGTGCTTGTGGCACGAGGGTCCAAGTGAAAAGCTTGAGACTGAGTGGTTAAAGTCGTGGTCCAAAGCAAAAGAGTGTGCTTAAGAGCTCTGGGCACCTCTAACTGGGGGCTCTAGCAAAGCTGAGTCACAATCTGAAGAGGTTCACCCAGTCATGTGTCTGTGACATTTATGTATCCGGTGGTAATACTGGAAAACAAAATGCTTAGGGTCACGGCCAAGACTCATAAAGTAGCCGTGTTCAAGAATCAACATACTGAACAAGGAGAATCAATAACACTATCTGAATTCTGAGTTCCTATGGATGCCAATCGTTCTGAACTTCAAGGTAAAAAGAGAGATGCGAAAACTATTTGGAAGCAAAAAGGCTACTAGTTCTGCTCATCTAATTGGAACTAAGCTTCATTGATATTTTGGCATTTATTGTATATTCTCTTCTTTTTATCCTATTTTGTTTTTAGTTGCTTGGGGACAAGCAACAATTTAAGTTTGGTGTTGTGATGAGCGGATAAATTATACCCTTTTTGGCATTATTTTTACATAGTTTTTAGTATGATTTAATTACTTTTTATTATATTTTTATTAGTTTTTATTCAAAAATTACATTTCTGGACTTTACTATGAGTTTGTGTGTTTTTCTGTGATTTTAGGTATTTTCTGGCTGAAATTGAGGGACCTGAGCAAAAATCTAATTCAGAGGGTGAAAAAGGACTGCAGATGCTATTGGATTCTGACCCTCATGCACTCGAAGTGAATTTTCTAGAGCTACAGAAGTCCAATTGGCACGTGGTGCACGAAATTGTGATCACATTAATGTAGTACTCTTTGTTATTGTATGGAATCATTATTATGGCTCTTTACTATGTGTGGACACAACTCCGTTCAACTAACCAGCAAGTGTACTGGGTCGTCCAAGTAATAAACCTTACGTGAGTAAGGGTCGATCCCACAGAGATTGTTGGCTTGAAGCAAGCTATGGTCACCTTGTAAATCTCAGTCAGGCAGATTTAAACATGATATTTTATTAGATTCAAATAAACAATAAAAAGGATAGAGGTACTTATGTAGATTCATTGGCAGGAATTTCAGATAAGCGAATGGAGATGCTTTTCGTTCCTCTGAACCTCTGCTTTCCTGCTATCTTCATCCAATCAGTCTTACTCCTTTCCATGGCTGGCTTTATGTGATACATCACCACTGTCAATGGCTACTTTCGGTCATCTCTCGGGAAAATAATCCAATGCCCTGTCACGGCACGGCTAATCGTCTGGAGGCATCACCTTTGTCAATGGCTTCATCTTATCCTCTCAGTGAATAATATGCTCACGCACCCTGTCACGGTACGGCTATTCATCTGTCGGTTCTCGATCATGCTGGAATAGGATTTACTATCCTTTTGCGTCTGTCACTAACGCCCTGCAATCGCGAGTTAGGAGCTCGTCACAGTCATTCAATCATTGAATCCTACTCGGAATACCACAGACAAGGTTTAGACTTTCCGGATTCTCTTGAATGCCGCCATCATTCTAGCTTACGCCACGAAGATTCTGGTTAGGAGATCTAAGAGATACTCATTCTAGCTTAATTCATGTAGAACAGAAGTGTTTGTCAGACACGCGTTCATAAGGGAGAAGGATGATGAGCGTCACACATAATCATCACCTTCATCATGTTCTTGGGTGCGAATGGATATTTTAGAAGAGAAATAAGAAGAATTGAATAGAAAACAGTAGTACTTTGCATTAATCTTTGAGGAACAGCAGAGCTCCACACCTTAATCTATGGAGTGTAGAAACTCTACCGTTGAAAATACATAAGTGAAAGGTCCAGGCATGGCCGTGTGGCCAGCCCCTCTGATCTAAGAACCAGACGTCCAAAGATTGTTTACACTGATCAAAGATGCCTAATACAATAGTAAAAGGTCCTATTTATAATAAACTAGTCACTAGGGTTTACATGAGTAAGTAATTGATGCATAAATCCACTTCCGGGGCCCACTTGGTGTGTGTTTGGGCTGAGCCTGAGTGTTACACGTGCAGAGGCCATTTGTGGAGTTGAACGCCAGTTTCTGTGCCAGTTTGGGCGTTCAACTCTGGTTTTGGATCCTTTTCTGGCGCCGGACGCCAAATTTGGGCAGAAGGCTGGCGTTGAACACCAGTTTACGTCGTCAATGCTTGGCCAAAGTATGGACTATTATATATTTCTGGAAAGCCCTGGATGTCTACTTTCCAACGCAATTAGAAGCGCGCCATTTCGAGTTCTGTAGCTCCAGAAAATCCACTTTGAGTGCAGGGAGGTCAGAATCCAACAGCATCAGCAGTCCTTTTTCAACCTCTGAATCTGATTTCTGCTCAAGTCCCTCAATTTCAGCCAGAAAGTACCTGAAATCACAGAAAAACACACAAACTCATAGTAAAGTCCAGAAATGTGAATTTAACATAAAAACTAATGAAATCATCCCTAAAAGTAACTAGAACATACTAAAAACATACTAAAAACAATGTCAAAAAGCGTATAAATTATCCGCTCATCACAACACCAAACTTAAATTGTTGCTTGTCCCCAAGCAACTAAAAATCAAATAGGATAAAAAGAAGAAAATATACTATAAATTCCAAACTATCAGTGAAACAGAGCTTCAATCATATGAGCGGGACTTATAGCTTTTTGCCTCTTGAATAGTTTTGGCATCTCACTTTATCCATTGAAGTTTAGAATGATTGGCATCTATAGGAACTTCAGATTTCGAATAGTGTTATTGACTCTCTTAGTTCAGTATGATGATTCTTGAACACAGCTTCTTTATGAGTCTTGGCCGTGGCCCTAAGCACTTTGTTTTCCAGTATTACCACCGGATACATAAATGCCACAGACACATAATTGGGTGAACCTTTTCAGATTGTGACTCAGCTTTGCTAAAGTCCCCAATTAGAGGTGTCCAGGGTTCTTAAGCACACTCTTTTTTTGCTTTGGACCTTGACTTTAACCGCTCAGTCTCAAGTTTTCACTTGACACCTACACGCCACAAGCACATGGTTAGGGACAGCTTGGTTTAGCCGCTTAGACCAGGATTTTATTCCTTTAGGCCCTCCTATCCACTGATGCTCAAAGCCTTGGGATCCTTTTTATTTCCCTTGCCTTTTGGTTTTAAGGGTTATTGGCTTTTTTGCTCTTGCCTCTTGGTTTTAAGAGCTTTGGCTTTTTCTGCTTGCTTTTTCTTTTTCTTTCTATATTTTTTTTTTCGCCTAATTTTTTTTTCTGCAAGCTTTGTTCTTTGCTGCTTTTTCTTGCTTCAAGAATCATTTTTTATGATTTTTCAGATTATCAAATAACATGTCTCCTAGTCATCATTCTTTCAAGAGCCAACATATTTAACATTCTTAAACAACAACTTCAAAAGACATATGCACTGTTCAAGCATACATTCAGAAAACAAGAAGCATTGTCACCACATCAATATAATTAAGCTAAGTTCAAGGATAAATTCGAAACTCATGTACTTCTTGTTCTTTTGAATTAAAACATTTTTCATTTAAGAGAGGTGATGGATTCATAGGACATTCATATCTTTAAGACAAAGTTACTAACTACTAATGATCATGTAATGAAGGCACAAACACAGATAAGTACATAACATAGAAAACGAAAAAAAACAGAAGAAAGAAGAACAAGGAATGAATCCACCTTAGTGATGGTGGCGTTTTCTTCTTGAGGAACCAATGATGTCCTTGAGCTCTTCTATGTCTCTTCCTTGTCTTTGTTGCTCCTCCCTCATTGCTTTTTGATCTTCTCTTATTTCATGGAGCATGATGGAGTGCTCTTGATGTTCTACCCTTAGTTGCTTCCAATAATTGTGTGGAAGAAAATGTATCCCCTGAGGTATCTCAGGGATCTCTTGATTTGCAGTCAAATGTTCTACCACTGAGCTATAGACCCTTGATGGAAGCTTTTGTCTTTCCTTTCCTTCTTTCTAGAGGCTTCTCTGGCCTTAGGTGCCATCAATGGTTATGGAAAAAAAAACAAAAAATCTATGCTTTTTACCACACCAAACTTAGAATGTTGCTCGCCCTCGAGCAAAAGAAGAAAGACTGAAGAAGATATGGAGGAGATGGATGGGAGTGTGTATTCGGCCATATGGGTGGGATTGGGTGGGAGAGAGATGTTGAATTTTTAAGGTAGTGGGTGTATGGATGTGAGTGGTAAATGGATAACAGAAGGGATGATCATAAATGGGAAGAGAGATGATGAGGTAGGTGGGGATCCTGTGGGGTCCACAGATCCTGAGGTGATCCTGTGAGGTCCACAGATCTTGAGGTGTCAAGGCATTTACATCCCTGCACCAATTTAGGCATGCAAAATGCTCTTGCACACAACTCTGGGCGTTCAGCGCCAGGTTGGTGCCCATTTTGGGCGTTCAACGCCCCTTTGCTTCCATTTCTGGCGTTGAACGCCAGAACCATGCTTGTTCTGGGCGTTCAGCGCCAGGATGCTCCCATTCTGGGCGTTCAGCGCCTGAACTATGCTCTGTTCTGGCGTTTGAACGCCAGACAGATGCTCCTCCAGGGTGTGATTTTTCTTCTGCTGTTTTTGATTCCGTTTTTGATTTTTTTGTTTATTTTGTGACTCCACATGATCATGAACCTAAGAAAACATAAAAAACAATAAAAATAAGAATTAGATAAACATTGGGTTGCCTCCCAACAAGCGCTTCTTTAATATCAATAGCTTGACAGTGGGCTCTCATGGAGCCTCACAGATGTGCAGAGCTTTGTTGAGACTCTCCAACACCAAACTTAGAGTTTGGATATGGGAGTTCAACACCAAACTTAGAGTTTGGTTGTGGCCTCCCAACACCAAACTTAGAGTTTGACTGTGGGGGCTCTGGTTGACTCTGCTTTGAGAGAAGCTTTTCATGCTTCCTCTTCATGGTTGCAGAGGGAGATCCTTGAGTTTTAAACACAAGGGAGTCCTCATTCCATTGAAGGACTATTTCACCTCTGTCAACATCAATCACAGCTCTTGCTGTGGCCAGGAAAGGTCTTCCTAGGATGATGGATTCATCCTCTTCCTTTCCAGTATCCAGGACTATGAAATCAGTAGGTATGTAAAGGCTCTCAACCTTTACTAATACATCTTCTACTTGTCCATAAGCCTGTTTTCTTGAGCTGTCTGCCATCTCTAGTGAGATTTTAGCAGCTTGCACCCCATAGATTCCTAGTTTCTCTATTACAGAGAGGGGCATGAGGTTTATTCCTGAACCAAGGTCACACAGAGCCTTAAAGATCATGGTGCCTATGGTACAGGGTATTATGAACTTTCCAGGATCCTGTCTCTTCTGAGGTAATATCAGTTGATCCAGATCACTTAGTTCATTGATGAACAAGGGAGGTTCAACTTCCCAAGTATCAATGCCAAATAATTTGGCATTCAGCTTCATGATTGCACCAAGAAACTTGGCAGTTTGCTCTTCAGTAACATCCTCATTCTCTTCAGAAGAGGAATACTCAGCAGAGCTCATGAAGGGCATAAGGAGGTTCAATGGAATCTCTATGGTCTCTAGATGAGCCTCAGAGTCCTTTGGTTCCTCAGAGGGAAGCTCCTTATTGACCACTGGACGTCCCAGGAGGTCTTCCTCCTTGGGATTCACATCCTCTCCTCTCCTCACAGGTTCGGCCATGGCGCTTATGTCAATGGCCTTGCACTCTCCTTTTGGATTCTCTTCTGTATTGCTTGGGAGAGTACTAGGAGGGATTTCAGTGATCCTTTTACTCAGCTGGCCCACTTGTGCTTCCAGATTTCTAATGGAAGACCTTGTTTCATTCATGAAACTTACAGTGGCCTTAGATAGATCAGAGACTAGATTTGCTAAATTAGAAGCATTTTGCTCAGAGTTCTCTATCTGTTGCTGAGTTGATGATGGAAAAGGCTTGCTATTGCTAAACCTGTTTCTTCCACCATTGTTAAAGCCTTGTTGAGGCTTTTGATCCTTCCATGAGAAATTTGGATGATTTCTCCATGTTGAGTTATAGGTGTTTCCATAAGGTTCACCTAAGTAATTTACCTCTGCTATTGCAGGGTTCTCAGGATCATAGGCTTCTTTTTCAGAAGATGCCTCTTGAGTACTGTTGGATGCAGCTTGCATTCCATGCAGACTCTGAGAAATCATATTGACTTGCTGAGTCAATATTTTATTCTGAGCCAATATGGCATTCAGAGTATCAACCTCAAGAACTCCCTTCTTCATAGGCGTCCCATTACTCACAGGATTCCTTTCAGAAGTGTACATGAACTGGTTATTAGCAACCATGTCAATGAGTTCTTGAGCATCTGCAGGCGTTTTCTTTAGGTGAATGGATCCACCTGCAGAAGTGTCCAGTGACATCTTTGATAGCTCAGATAAACCATCATAGAATATATCCAGGATGGTCCATTCTGAAAGCATGTCAGAAGGACACTTTTTGGTCAACTGTTTGTATCTTTCCCAAGCTTCATAGAGAGATTCACCTTCTTTCTGTCTGAAGGTTTGAACATCAGCTCTTAGCTTGCTCAGCTTTTGAGGAGGAAAGTACTTGGCTAAGAAAGCCGTGACCAGCTTATCCCAAGAGTTCAGGCTGTCTTTAGGTTGAGAATCCAACCATAATCTAGCTCTGTCTCTTACAGCAAAAGGGAAAAGCATGAGCCTGTAGACTTCCGGATCTATTCCATTAGTCTTAACAGTATCACATATCTGCAAGAATTCAGTTAAGAACTGAAAAGGATCTTCAGATGGAAGTCCATGAAACTTGCAGTTCTGCTGCATCAGAGAAACTAATTGAGGTTTCAGCTCAAAGTTGTTTGCTCCAATGGCAGGAATGGAGATGCTTCTTCCATGTAAACTGGAATTAGGTGCAGTGAAGTCACCAAGCATCTTACATTATTATTATTTTCGGCTGCCATCTCCTCTGCCTGTTCGAAAATTTCTGAAAGGTTATCTCTGGATTGTTGTATTTTAGCTTCTCTTAATTTTCTCTTCAGAGTCCTTTCAGGTTCTGGATCTGCTTCCACAAGAATGTTCTTATCCTTGCTCCTGCTCATATGACAAGGAAGAATGGCCAGAAAAATGATAATAATAATAGAGATCCTTTATACCACAGTATAGGGATCCCTTTGTGAGTGGAAGAAAAGAGGGGGAGATAAAGAATGTGATGTAAAGGAAGAAACACAACTGTACAAATGGAAGAGATGTGAGATGAGATGTTAGGATATGAATGAATAAATAGAATGAGATGGGGGAGGGATAATTTTTGAAAATTATTTTGAAAAAGAGTTAGTGATTTTTGAAAATGGTTTTTGAAAAATTGTTAGTAATTTTCGAAAATTAAGTTTTAAAAATTAAAATAATTAATAAATTAAAAAGAAATTTTGAAAAAGGGGAGAGACATTTTCGAAAATGAGAGAGAGAGAGTTAGTTAGGTGGTTTTGAAAAAGTTAAGAAACAAACAAAAAGTTAGTTAGTTAGTTGAAACAAATTTTGAAAAGATAAGAAGTTAGGAAGTTAGAAAAGATATTTTGAAAAGATATTTTTGAAAAAGATAAGATAAGAAGATATTTTTGAAAAGATATGATAGGAATTAGTTTTTGAAAAAGATTTGATTTTTAAAATCACAATTAATGACTTGATTCATAAGAAATCACAAGATATGATTCTAGAACTCAAAGTTTGAATCTTTCTTAACAAGCAAGTAACAAACTTCAAATTTTTGAACCAAAACATTAATTGATTATGTTATTTTCGAAAATTATGATATAAAATAAGAAAAAGATTTTTGAAAATTATTTTTGGAATTTTCGAAAATAACCAAGAATTTTGAAAAAGATTTGATTTTTGAAAAAGATTTTGAAAAAGATAAGATTTTCAAATTGAAAATTTGATTTGACTCATAAGAAACAACTTGATTTTAAAAATTTTTGAAAAAGTCAACTCAAATTTTCGAATTTGATGAGAAAAAAAGGGAAAGATATTTTTTTGATTTTTGAATTTTTATGATGCAAGAGAAAAACACTAAAAAGATGCAATGCATGAAATTTTTAGATCAAAACAATGAATGCATGCATGAATGCTATGAATGTCAAGATGAACACCAAGAACACTATGAAGAACATGATGAACATCAAGAACATATTTTTGAAAAATTTTTAATGCAAAGAAAACATGCAAGACACCAAACTTAGAATTCTTTAATGCTTAGACACTAAGAATTCAAGAATGCATATGATAAACATGAAAAGACACAAAAACAAAAATTCATCAAGATCAAACAAGAGGACTCACCAAGAACAACTTGAAGATCATGAAGAACACTATGAATGCATGAAATTTTCGAAAAAATGCAAGATGCATATGCAAGTGACACCAAACTTATAACATGACTCAAGACTCAAACAAGAAACATAAAAATATTTTTGATTTTTTTTTTTATTTTCTAATTTTTTTTTGGATTTTTATTTTATATTTTTCGAAAATTAAAAGAAAAATAAGGATTCCAAAATTTTTAATATGAATTCTAGGAATCTTGCCATGTTAGTCTAAAGCTTCAGTCCAGGAATTAGACATGGCTCACTAGCCAGCCAAGCTTTCAATGAAAGCTCCAGTCCAAAACACTAGACATGGTCAATGGCCAGCCAAGCTTCAGTAGGTGATCGTGGATCAACAGCGGGTAGATCAGGAACAGTAGCAGGTGGATTAGCTCCAACTAGCTTGCTCTTGATAACCAATTGCAAGCCTCAGTCCAAATAAATTTAGACATGGCTTTACAGCCAGCCAGGCTGCAACATATAATTACATGGGCTGAAGTGATTAGTTGAATACCAATCCCAAAGTAGTTTGGGTATGGCTTTATAGCCAGATATGATTCAACATATTTCATGAAACACTAGAATTCATTCTTAAAAATTTTTGAAGCCATAGAATAATTTATTTTTGAAAACATTTTTATTTTTTCTCGAAAACAGATTTCAAAATTTTGAAAGTATTTTTGAAAAATTTTTGAAAAGAAAATAAAAAGAAAATTACCTAATCTGAGCAACAAGATGAACCGTCAGTTGTCCATACACGAACAATCCCCGGCAACGGCGCCAAAAACTTGGTGCACGAAATTGTGATCACATTAATGTAGTACTCTTTGTTATTGTATGGAATCATTATTATGGCTCTTTACTATGTGTGGACACAACTCCGTTCAACTAACCAGCAAGTGTACTGGGTCGTCCAAGTAATAAACCTTACGTGAGTAAGGGTCGATCCCACAGAGATTGTTGGCTTGAAGCAAGCTATGGTCACCTTGTAAATCTCAGTCAGGCGGATTTAAACATGATATTTTATTAGATTCAAATAAACAATAAAAAGGATAGAGGTACTTATGTAGATTCATTGGCAGGAATTTCAGATAAGCGAATGGAGATGCTTTTCGTTCCTCTGAACCTCTGCTTTCCTGCTATCTTCATCCAATCAGTCTTACTCCTTTCCATGGCTGGCTTTATGTGATACATCACCACTGTCAATGCCTACTTTCGGTCATCTCTCGGGAAAATGATCCAATGCCCTATCACGGCACGGCTAATCGTCTGGAGGCATCACCTTTGTCAATGGCTTCATCTTATCCTCTCAGTGAATAATATGCTCACGCACCCTGTCACGGTACGGCTATTCATCTGTCGGTTCTCGATCATGCTGGAATAGGATTTACTATCCTTTTGCGTCTGTCACTAACGCCCTGCAATCGCGAGTTAGGAGCTCGTCACAGTCATTCAATCATTGAATCCTACTCGGAATACCACAGACAAGGTTTAGACTTTCCGGATTCTCTTGAATGCCGCCATCATTCTAGCTTACGCCATGAAGATTCTGGTTAGGAGATCTAAGAGATACTCATTCTAGCTTAATTCATGTAGAACAGAAGTGTTTGTCAGACACGCGTTCATAAGGGAGAAGGATGATGAGCGTCACACATAATCATCACCTTCATCATGTTCTTGGGTGCGAATGGATATTTTAGAAGAGAAATAAGAAGAATTGAATAGAAAACAGTAGTACTTTGCATTAATCTTTGAGGAACAGCAGAGCTCCACACCTTAATTTATGGAGTGTAGAAACTCTACCGTTGAAAATACATAAGTGAAAGGTCCAGGCATGGCCGTGTGGCCAGCCCCTCTGATCTAAGAACCAGACGTCCAAAGATTGTTTACACTGATCAAAGATGCCTAATACAATAGTAAAAGGTCCTATTTATAATAAACTAGTCACTAGGGTTTACATGAGTAAGTAATTGATGCATAAATCCACTTCCGGGGCCCACTTGGTGTGTGTTTAGGCTGAGCCTGAGTGTTACACGTGCAGAGGCCATTTGTGGAGTTGAACGCCAGTTTCTATGCCAGTTTGGGCGTTCAACTCTGGTTTTGGATCCTTTTCTGGCGCCGGACGCCAGATTTGGGCAGAAGGCTGGCGTTGAACGCCAGTTTACGTCGTCAATTCTTGGCCAAAGTATGGACTATTATATGTTGCTGGAAAGCCCTGGATGTCTACTTTCCAACGCAATTAGAAGCGCGCCATTTCGAGTTCTGTAGCTCCAGAAAATCCACTTTGAGTGCAGGGAGGTCAGAATCCAACAACATCAGCAGTCCTTTTTCAACCTCTGAATCTGATTTCTGCTCAAGTCCCTCAATTTCAGCCAGAAAGTACCTGAAATCACAGAAAAACACACAAACTCATAGTAAAGTCCAGAAATGTGAATTTAACATAAAAACTAATGAAAACATCCCTAAAAGTAACTAGAACATACTAAAAACATACTAAAAACAATGTCAAAAAGCGTATAAATTATCCGCTCATCAGCACGCTTTTAATTGCGTTGGAAATTAGACATCCTGGGCTTTCCAGAAATATATAATAGTCCATACTTTGTCTGAGATTTGATGGTCCAAACTGGCGTCTAAAGCCAGCCTAAAACTTCCTAGCGTAAAACGCCAGAACTAGCATAATTCTTGGCGTTAAACGCCCATTTTGGCACCCAGGGTGGCGTCTAACGCCAGATATAGGCATATGCACGGGAAATCTTGAAAGCTCAGCCCAAACACTCACCAAGTGGGTCCCAGAAGTGGATTTCTACACTATCTGCCCTTAGTTAGTTATTTTCTGTAAACCTAAGTTGCTAGTTTAGTATAAAAACTACTTTTAGAGATTCATTTGGCAACTTATGACATTTTTACACTTCTTATTGTATTTTCTATGGCATGAGTCTCTAAACCCCATAGGGGGGGTGAGGAGCTCTGCTGTGTTTCAATGGATTAATGTAATTACTACTGTTTTCTATTCAATCACGCTTGATTCCATTTTAAGATACTCACTCGTACTTCAATATAGAGAATATGATGATCCGTGACACTCATCATTATCCTCAACCTATGAATGCGTGCCTGACAACCATTCTCATTCTATCTGAGCTCAACGTAGTCATTGGGTGACAGCTTGAGTGTGTATCTCTTGGGTTTCTAATCCACGGACCGAGTCCGGAGGTTAGAACCTTCGTGGTATAGGCTAGAATCAATTGGCAGCATTCCTAGGATCCAGAAAGTCTAAACCTTGTCTGTGGTATTCCGAGTAGGATCTGGGAAGGGATGACTGTGATGAGCTTCAAACCTGCAAATGTTGGCGTAGTGACAGTGTAAAAAAGGACAAGGGTCTTATTCCGATGTTAGTGGGAACCGACAGATGATTAGCCGTGCGGTAGCTGTATATGGTATTTTTCATCCGAGATGAGAAATCTGACAGTTGATTAGCCGTGCAGAGACCGTACCTGGTATTTTTCATCCGAGAGGATCATAAAGCTTGCCATTGAAGGAAGCCATGCGTGTTTGGAGAAGAAGGCAGTAGGAAAGTAGAGATTCAGAGGACAGAGCATCTCCGAAACCTCAGCCTGTTTCTCATTACTGAATCACAAGTACTATTTATTTCATGTTATTTATTTTTCATAAATACAATCACTCTTATCATTAATCTCCTGATTAAGATTTACAAAATAACCACAGCTTGCTTCAAGCTGACAATCTTCGTGGGATCGACCCTTACTCACGTAAGGTATTACTTGGACGACCCAGTGCACTTGCTGGTTAGTTGTGTGGAGTTGTGAAAAGTGTAATCACAATTTCGTGCACCAATAATTTTCACAAAATAATTCCGTCGAAGTATAGGTCCAAACCAACAATTAACCCTCAATCAAAGTTAATTTTGTTTGTCACAATACTAACCAATAAAAAACGAGAGTATTTAAACCTCGGGTCGTCTCTCAAAGGAATTGTAGGGAAGTGTGCATGTTATTGGTTATGAAATATTTTTGGGGTTTTGGAATGATGAACAAGAAATAGAAATTGCAAGAAAGAAAATTAAAGATGTAATACCCCGTTACCCTAAGCCTTACCTCTTGCCATAAAGTAAAGGATAAAAAAGTGCCACGACAGTTCTAAAGCTTATAATATATAATATATATCCAAGAATTTATATAACTAGAATCCCAATGAAGGAATAAAAGCTCAAAGTCTCATAAATCGAAATTACAAAATGCGAAGTGTTCACACACGGTAACTAAACGCGTGGGTACGAACAGAACAAGACATAATGCATATAAAACCTTGTAGATAGCTCCAAGATACACAAGGTAATAATTAAATTAACAATATATATATAAAAGTATGATGTACCTAAAAGAGGACTAGTCACAGCCTACAGAGTTTAGGCTGGCTAGCCAAAGTGAAATACCAAAGAGTTTTATAAGTGAAAATAGCTTATACAACTTATCTCTGAAATCAAGCCTCTAAGGCTATAAAGTCTAAAATAAAAAGGTGAGAGAAAGTACTACAACAAAATAATCAAAATACAAAAGAGAGCATAAGGTTAGATTTTCGCACTAATAGACTATTTTATCATACTTTTGTAATACTTAGTCATTAGGTTAGTATATATAGAAGAAGATCACTGATGAGCGGATATTTTATATACTTTTTGGCATCATTTTCATATAGTTTTTAGTATGTTTTGTTTATTTTTTATTAAGTTTTTATAGGTTTTAGTGTTAAATTCACATTTTTGGATTCTACTATGAGTTTGTGTGTTTTTGTGCAATTTCAGGTAATTTCAGGCTGAAATTGAGGAGCTGGAACAAAAGTCTGATTCAGAGACAGAGAAAGCACTGCAGATGCTGTCCATCTGACCTCCTTGGACTTGAAGGAGCTTTTCTGGAGCTACAAAAGTCCAAATAGCTCGTTCTCAATGGCTATGGAAAGCTGGCTTCCAGAGCTTTCCAGCAATATATAATAGTCTCTACTTTGCTTAAGATTAGAAGACCCAAAACTGGCGTCCAACGCCAGCTACGTGCCCCCTTCCAGGCGTCCAGCGCCCACAGAGCAGAGTCCAGCGTCCAAATGCCCAGAGACGACCCCATAGCCAGTGCTCAATAAGGGGGCCAAACACTCACCAAGTAGGCCCCAGAAGTTGATTTTAGCATTAGATAGACTGTTTTACCCTTACTAGTCATCTGTTTAGTATTTAAGACTTATTTTATATCTCTCTAAAGGGGGACGTGATGAGTCCATATTTTCCGATATATTTTGGCTTGATTTGAATGGATTCTAGCATATGAACTCACACTTAATCACCTAAATAGCATACTTTTGTGTTTGATCCCTAAATTGAACCTGAATGTGAAAACATGCATTTTTGTGCCTAAATTGAGCAATCTAATCCCACTTTTACTCCATTCGATACCATGATATGTTTGTTGAGTGATTTCAGGTCCTAAAGGCTAGAATTATTTGGTAGAAGTGGAAGAAAGCATGCCAAAAGGGAGAAAACATGAAGAAAACAAAGGAGAAGAGCTCAGCCTAGTGTGTATGTGCACAGACATGCGTGCGTACGCACAGCCATCGAATTAGAGCCATGCGTGCGCATGGGCCACGTCGCGTGTCCAATTGCATCGCCTGGTGTACGTGCGCACAACCTCCTGTGCGTATGCACAGGTAGAAATTCAGCGAAGTGTGCGGACGCACACATCTGTGCAGCCGCATAGGTCCCAACGCATGCCTCCATTAAAAAGTCACGTGCTGTGCGTTTTCTGAGGCCTTTTTGGTCCCAATTTTTGAAGACTCAAGGCTGAAACCAAGTGCTATATGAAGGGAGCCATCTTTGAAGAGGAAAAACATATAGTAGGAGTAGGAGTAGTGTAGATTAGGAAATTCTCTCTTAGGGTTTTAATTAGTGTTTGTAGAATTTTATACTTCAAGTTTGATTTTGAATTCTAACAATTGCATTGTAAGTATTTCTTTAATTTCTCTTTCAATTACATTACTTGTTCTACACTTTCATATATTTTACTCACTCTTGTCAATATTCACATAGTTTTGCATTTTTGAATTCCTAGTTGTTTAATTTGATGTTTGATGGCTTTTATATGTTTGTTTGAGTTGGTTTTATTGATTTTGATCATTTATGGTTCATAGCTTTTAGCATTTTCCCAATTTTGCCATGTTTTATGTTTATGCCCTCTATGTGTTTGATGAAATGCCAATTTTGATTATGGGGTAGATTTTCACCCCTTGGCTTGGGAATGAGTTTATGGATTACTAGAGCCATAATGTCCAACATTTAGTGGTAATTCTTGAGGAGTTAGTTGATTCTTGTTTCCATTAAAGCTAGCCTTTTACCAACTAGTTTGGTAAGTTGGTTAGAACTTATGGATTAAGGTCAATTATGCTTGCTTGACCTACTCCTCGATGTTTAGGGTTAACTAGGCGAGATTAACTCATGATAATTACCATAGTTGTGGTTA
The DNA here is from genome assembly GCF_059453495.1 of Arachis ipaensis. Taxonomy (NCBI): domain Eukaryota; kingdom Viridiplantae; phylum Streptophyta; class Magnoliopsida; order Fabales; family Fabaceae; genus Arachis; species Arachis ipaensis. The sequence goes on along the minus strand of NC_142437.1, from coordinate 61,117,989 downwards.
TAGCAAGGAAGGGGTCCCATAACTCATCCCAAGTCAAGGATTCATTTATGTTTTGAACCATTTTTCAATCATTTTATAGTTTTACTTGTTTATATTATATGCATAGTTCTTTTGTTCTTTCATTACTTTATTAGTTGCAATTTTGCCTTGTTCTTTTATCTCTTTATTTCTTTATTGCTTTCTTATCATTGAAAATCCTTTGCTTTCCACAACCAAAATTTTATGCACTTGTTGTCACTAGTTCCTAGGGAGAACGACCCGGGAGTTTAAATACTCTCGGTTAAATTGGTTTGAATTGTGACAGTATCTTGGATTGAATTTTGATTGACAGGATCCATTGCCGGTTTGGACTATACTCACAACGGAATTACTTTATCTAGTCTTCCGAATTGGCATAAATTTTCTTTATTAGGACGCCTAACATTACACACGATATTCAAGTTTTACATTGTATTTTCCTTTCAGTATAAGTTTCTAAAGCTCCTAGGTTAAGGGGAGGAGCTATGCTGAGTCCTATGAATTAATAAAAGTATTACTGTTCTTCTTCGATCCGTGTTTGATTAATTCTAAGATGTATATTCGTTCTTCATCAATATGAATGCGTTGAACTGGCATAAGGTTATCACATTCTACATGGGTTTAGAGTGCGTCTTTCATCGGACAATGATGAACCACCAGCTTGACTATACATCTCTCAGACGGCTAATCCACGACTTCGTTGGAGACTTCTCGAGACATCAATTCAGCCGATTTATGGGGATATTAGGGTCTCTATGGTAGAGGCTAGAACCAAAGGCGCAGTATTCCTCCAATCTGAAAGATTCGACCTTGTCTGTCGCATTTTGAGTAGGATCATCAAGGAAAATAAACTGTAGGAGCTTCACCCTCAATCAGAATGGATCCGCACTAACCCTAGGGTTCAGATCCGGAGGTGTATTGGCGGCTTCTCAAACCAGCGTCAATCACATACAGCCTGCCATTGAAGAAATCATTCACAAGCAAAGGAAAGAGTACTACCAAAGTTAATTCAGAAAGACAAAGCAACTCCAATCCTCAACTATATTCTTATTATTATTCCATTTAATATAAAAAGTAATTTATACAATATTAATTGCCCTTACATCAATCCAACTGAATTCTGAATCTGACTAAGACCTATAGGATAACCATAGCTTGCTTCAAACCACAATCCTCGTGGGATCGAGACTGACTCACTCAGGTATTACTTGGACGACCCAGTGCACTTGCTAGTACAGCTGTATGAAAGTATGGGGATTCGTGTAACAAGTTTTTGGCACCGTTGCCGAGGATTGTTCGAGTTTGGACAAAATGATGGATTGTCTTGCTCCCTATATCAGGTAATTTATTTTTTGATCATTTTTAAGTGATTCTTTTTTATTTTAGTTGAGTCTTTTATTTTTATTTTTCTCTTCTTTATTTTTCGAAAAAAATTTAAAACCTTTTTCAAATTTATTTGTCTTTTCTTTGCTTAATCTGTGTTCCTGGTTTGACTCATACTTGTTTCTTGTTTTTCAATTCAAAAAATTTTAAAACTTTTCCAAAAACCTTTTTCAAAATTTTTATTTTCAAGAATCTTTAGCTCTTTTTATTAATTTTTTTTTGTTTGAGTTTTTGTTTTTGTTCTTATTGCAATTTTCGATTTTTTTTGGAATCTTTCTTTCAAAATTTTTTTCAAAAATATTTTCTTTGGTTAAATCTTTTTTCAATCTTTAAGTTTCATGTTTTCTTGTATTTTTCTTTTAAATTTTTGAAAATTTGAGGTTAGATGTTCAAAAGTTTTAAGTTTGGTGTTCTTTGTGTGTTCTTGTGTTCTTCAAATATCTTGAATCTTGTTCTTGGTGTTCTTATCAATCTTCAAAGTGTTCTTGTTTTTCCTTGTTTTTTTATCATAAAATTTTTTAAGTTTGGTGTTTCTATGTATTTTTCCTCCAATTTTTCACAATAGGTCCATCTAGATCTAAAAATTTTAAGTTTGGTATAATTTTGTTGTTTTTCTCTTTCCTCGTTAAATTCAAAAATAAAAAAAATATCTTTTCTATTTTTATTTTTTAATTTAATTTTCAAAATTTTAAACAAAAAATTTAGAATTTGATTTTTAATTTTTCATCTTATCTTCTTAGTTTTAAATTTTTAAAATCAAATCTTTTCAAAATAAAAAAATCATATCTTTTTCAAAATCTTATCTTATCTTATTTCAAAATTAAAATTTCAACTTTCAAAATTTCAAAATTCAAATTTCAAATTTCAAAATTTAAATTCAAATATTAAATTTCAAATTTTAAATTCAAATTTTAAAAATTAAACCTTTTAAAAAATAAAAATTTTCAAGTCTCTATCTTATCTTATTGACTTTTTCAAAAATTCAAAATTTTAAGATTTCAAAATTTAAAATTTCAAATTCAAATTTCAAAAAATTTAAAATTTAAAATTCAAATTTTAAAATTTAAATTTCAAAATTTAAATTCAAATTTTCAAATTTCAAATCTGAAATTCAAATCTCTTTTTAATTAATTACTTATCTTCTCACTCTTCTCTCTCCTAATTTTCGAAAACTACTCTTCTTCCCCTTCTATCCTTAGCCTTCTTTCTCTTCTTGTACCTTTCTTCATCATGAACCCAAATGGGAATGAAAATTTTAGAAGAACTCTAGGATCTTATACAAATCCCACTGTTGACTTCTATGGAAGAAGTATTAGCATACCTCCCATCAGAGCAAATAACTTTGAGCTAAACCCTCAACTTATTACTCTAGTGCAGCAAAGCTGCCAGTATTCTGGGCTTCCTTGGGAATAACCTACAGATTCCCTGGTAGATTTCTTAAAAATTACTGACACAGTACACAGTGGGGGAGTAGACCAAGATGTCTACAGATTATTGCTCTTTTCTTTTGCTGTAAAGGATCAAGCAAAGAGGTGGTTGGATAACCAGCCTAAGGCTAGTTTGAAAACTTGGAAACAGTTAGTAGACAAGTTTTTAAATCAATACTTTCCCCTAAGGAAGATGACCCAGCTAAGGCTGGACATCCAAGGCTTCAAACAAGGAGATGGTGAATCCCTTTATGATGCCTGGGAAAGGTATAGAAGGATGTTAGGAAAATGTCCCACTAAAATATTTTCAGAATGGGTACAGTTAGACATCTTCTATTATGGACTTTCAGACATGGCTAGAATATCTTTAGACCACTCTGCTGGTGGTTTCATACACATGAGAAAGACCATTCGAGAAGCTTAAGAACTTATTGAGACAATTGTCACTAATCAGCATCTGTACTCATCTGCTGACACCTCTATAAAAGGAGAGGTTAAGGCAGTATCTACTGAGCCTAACCCTCTAGAACAGGATGGCCTATTGACTCAGCAACAGCACGCCCTTGCCCAGCAACTACTGGAACTGCAAGAGGCTTTGCGAGAAACTCAGGCTTCTAATAGGAATGTAGAAGCCTGGCTGAGTCAAACAAGGCAGCAGTTATCTAAGAAGATAACAGAAGAAAGCCAGGCTATTCAACTGAGGAGCGGAAAATCCTTAAACACTCAACCTCAGTACAATAAGAAGGGAACCTAGGTCTCTGCAGACGATAACTCTGGCATTCAAACACCCAGGGAGATATCACTCTTGATGTTGAATGCTAGGAAAGGGCAGAGACTGGGCGTTCTAACGCCCAAGGAGGCAGCACCCTTGGCGTTGAATGCCCACAAGGGGATGTTGCCCTTGGCGTCAAATGCCAGGAAGGTGACAACAGCATGGGCGTTGAATGCTCTAGCAAGGGAGGTCAGTCACTCATTGATTACAACCCTCCTAAGCAAGGTAGTAACTCTCCTTCCAACACACATGGCATTCAGCCTTCATCAACCAAGGTTGATGATTATAAGGCTAAGATGCCATTTCCTTAGAAACTCTGTCAAGAGGAAAAAGATAAACAATTTGTCCGCTTTGCGGATTATCTCAGAACATTAGAGATCAAGATCCCTTTTGCAGAGGCTCTTGAACAGATACCTTCTTATGCTAAGTTCATGAAGGACATTCTGAGTCATAAGAAGGATTGGAGAGAGACAAAAACATTCCTCCTCACTAAAGAGTGCAGTGTAATCATTCAGAACAGCTTACCAGAGAAACTTAAGGATCCTGGAAGCTTTATGATACCGTGCACTCTAGGTGATGCTTGTACAAGGACAGCTCTATGTGACCATGGAACAAGCATGATGAGCGGATATTTTATACGATTTTTGGGGTTAATTTCATATAGATTTTAGTATATTTTAGTTAGTTTTTAGTTTATTCTCATTAGTTTCTAGGCAAAATTCATATTTCTGGACTTTACTATGAGCTTGTGTGTTTTTCTGTAATTTCAGGTATTTTTTGGCTGAAATTGAGGGAGCTGAGCAAAAATCTGATTCAGGCTGAAAAAGGACTGCTGATGCTGTTGGATTCTGACCTCTCTGCACTCAAAATGGAATTTCTGGAGCTAAAGAAGTCCAAATGGCACGCTTCTAATTGAGTTGGAAAGTAGACATCCAGGGCTTTCCATAAATATATAATAGTTCATACTTTACTCAAGAATAGACAACGTAAACTGGCGTTCAACGCCAGTTCCATGCTGCAGTCTGGCGTCCAGCGCCAGAAACAAGTTACAAAGTGGAGTTCAACGCCAAAAACAGGTTACAACCTGGCGTTGAACGCCCAAAACAGCCCAGGCACATGAGAAGCTTTAGTCTCAGCCCCAGCACACACCAAGTGGCCCCCAGAAGTGGATTTCTGCACTATCTGTCATAGTCTACTCATTTTCTGTAAACCTAGGTTACCAGTTTAGTATTTAAACAACTTTTAGAGATTTATTTTGTATCTCATGATATTTTAGATCTGAACTTTGTACATTTTGATGGCATGAGTCTCTAAACTCCATTGTTGGGGGTGAGGAGCTCTGCTGTGCCTCGATGAATTAATGCAAGTATCTCTGTTTTCCATTCAAACATACGTGTTCCTATCTAAGATATCCATTCGCGCCTCATTTTGGAGAAGGTGATGATCCGTGACATTCATCACCTTCCTCAATCCATGAACGTGTGTCTGACAATCACCTCCGTTCTACATCAGATTGAATGAATATCTCTTAGATTCCTTAATCAGAATCTCCGTGGTATAAGCTAGATTGATGGCGGCATTCATGAGAATCCGGAAAGTCTAAACCTTGTCTGTGGTATTCCGAGTAGGATTCTGGGATTGGATGACTGTGACGAACTTCAAACTCGCGAGTGCTGGGCGTGGTGACAGACGCAAAAGGATAGTAAATCCTATTCCGGTACGACTGAAAACCTGCAGATGATTAGCCGTGCGGTGACAGCGCACCTGGACCCTTTTCACTGGAAGGATGGATGGTAGCCATTGACAACGGTGATCCACCAACACACAGCTTGCCATAGAAGGACGTGCGTGTGTGAATCAGAAGACAGAGGAAAGTAGAGATTCAGAAGACAAAGCATCTCTAAAACTCCAACATATTCTCCACTACTGCATAACAAGTAACCTTTAACCCATGCTCTCTTGTTTATTCACAATTCAACTGATAAATATAATTGACTTCCTGACTAAGAATTGCAAGATAACCATAGATTGCTTCAAACCAACAATCTCCGTGGGATTCGACCCTTACTCACGTAAGGTATTACTTGGATGACCCAGTGCACTTGCTGGTTAGTGGTACGAGTTGTGAAAAGTGTGATTCACAATTCGTGCACCAAAGCATCAACCTAATACTTGCTTCTCTAATAAAGAAGCTTTGTTTGACTGATGAAGTCAAACTAACCCGCGCATATGCCTTCAACTTGCTGATGGTTCTATTAAGATACCATCAGGAGTAATCGAAGACATGATTGTCAGGGTCGGACCCTTTACTTTTCCCACTAACTTTGTGTTGTTGGACATGGAAGGGCACATGTGTGCATTCCTTATCTTAAGGAGACCCTTCCTAGTTACAAGACGGACCCTCATTGATGTTGAAAAGGGAGAAGTAACCCTAAGAGTCAATGAGGAAAAGTTCGTACTGAATGCTGTCAAAGCTATGCAGCATCCAGACATCCCTGAAGAATGCATGAGCATTGATCTCATTGATTCCCTGGTGGAAGAGGTCAGCATGGCCGAAAGTCTCAAGGAAGGGCTAGATGATATCCTTGATCCCAGCCTGATTCAGAGGAACCTTTGGAAACCTCTAAGGAAAAGGAGAAGCCTCTAAAGCTTGAGTTTAAGCCATTACATTCCTCCTTGAAATATGCATTTATGGGAGAAGGAGACACCTATTATGTTATCATAAGCTCTTCTTTAGAGCCACAGGAAGAAGAAGCACTAATTTAAGTGCTCAAAACACATAGGACCGCCCTTGGGTGGACTATAAGTGACCTTAAGGGAATTAGCCCAGCCCGATGTATACATAAAATCCCGGTGGAGGATAATGCCAAATCAGTGGTACAACCACAGAGGCGATTGAATTCATCTATGAAGGAAGTAGTGCAGAAGGAAGGCACTAAGCTCTGGAAGGCTGGAATTATTTATCCCATTTCTGATAGCCCCTGGATGAGCCCTGTCTAGGTTATTCCCAAGAAGGGATGCATGACAATGGTTCATAATGAAAAGAATGAACTGATCCCTAAAAGGACCGTTACAGGGTGGCATATGTGCATTGACTATAGAAAACTCAATGATGCCACCAGAAAGGATCATTTTCCTTTTCCCTTTATTGACCAAATGCTACAGAGACTAGCAGGTCATGCTTTTTATTATTTTCTGGACGGATATTCAAGGTACAATCAAATAGCAGTGGATCCACAGGGTCAAGAAAAGACAGCTGATGAGCGGATAATTTATACGCTTTTTGGCATTATTTTTAGTATGTTTTTAGTATATTTTAGTTAGTTTTTATTATATTTTTATTAGTTTTTAAATAAAAATCACATTTCTGGACTTTACTATGAGTTTGTATATTTTTCTATGATTTCAGGTATTTTCTGGCTGAAATTGAGGGACCTGAGCAAAAATCTTATTCAGAGACTAAAAAAGGACTGCAGATGCTGTTGGATTCTGACCTCCCTGCACTCGAAGTGAATTTTCTGAAGCTACAGAAGCCCAATTGGCACAATTGCGTTGCAAAGTAGACATCCTGGGCTTTCCAGAAATATATAATAGTTAATACTTTGTCCAATATTTGATGGCCCAAACTTGATACACGGAAAACTTGTCTCTCAACAAATTTCCTTCGGCAAGTGTACCGAATTTGTCGTCAAGTAAAAAGTCACAATAGAGTGAGGTCGAATCCCACAGGGATTGATTGATCAAGCAATTTTAACTAGAGGAATGTTCTAGTTGAGCGAATCCAGAATTTGAGTTGAGAATTGCAGAAAATTAAATGGCGGGAAAGTAAATAACAGAAAAGTAAATGCTAAAAATGAAGAGCTGAATGTAAATGACGGAAAGTAAATTGCAGAATTGTAAATGGGAATGGGGAATTGCTCATAAGAGTAAATAACAGAAATTAAAGAGAATGGGTAAGATCAGAAATGGGGAGTTCGTTGGGCTCAGGAGATGTTGCATTCTCCGGATCAATTTCATTTTCATCTCCTCCTCAATCAATGCACTCATTGATCTCCTTGGTCAATTGCTCATGAGAAGAGATGAAGTATGGTCACTGATTATACCACATGCATTTCCCAAATCAAGTGTTGAGAGGATTATAGTCACATATCCATCCAAACCCAATTTGGTCCAGCATGAGAAAGCATTTCTAGCATGATCTCTTCATTCCTCTTTCAAAGTTCAGAAGAGATCCAAGTTTGAATAGCTTCTTTTCCAAGATAACTACCCAATTGGATGAAGATCAAAAGCTTTCAAGTAAAATCAAGAGAAAAGATAGAAGAAGAATAATGAAAACTAGTATTGATCCATCAAATTACAACAGAGCTCCCTAACCCAATGAAAGGGGTTTAGTTGTTCATAGCTCTGGAAAATGAAAACAAAGATGGAGAATACATGATGAAACTATAAGTGCAGAGAAAGTAAAATACAGAGAGTAATTCTATGCCAAAAGGCTCCCTATAATTTCCAACTCCCAATTTAATTCAAAGCTACTCCTATATATACTGCTTTTCTGATCTTCTAGTTGGTTCTTCAAGTCTTGGGTATGGGCCTTTGGATCTTGAGTTTGAAGCAGTTATCTTCTTCATTGGGCTGAGTTTTACTTGCAGAGAGAAAGTGTGAAGTGGGCAGAGACTTTGGCTCAGGACGTTAGTGGTGTTAACGTTTAGTGAAAATATGGGTTCGAGAACGTTAGTGACAATCACTTTTTCACTAACGTTTCTTACCAAAGTAAGAGCCACGTTAACTTCAACGTTAGTAGCACAAACGTTGCCACTAGCGTTGCCTCTATGCCCTTCGCACACGTTACTGGGACTCAACTTTTCCAATAACGTTGAGAAGTCTTCCCCTTCCCTACGTTAGAGTCCACGTTAACTTAGTTAACGTGGCTCTTTTAACGTAGGCTTGCCAACCTTCGAGAACGTTAGTGATAATGTTGAATGTCACTAACGTTGGCCTCCCCCCTTTCTTCTTAACGTTAGAGGCCACGTTAACTAAGTTAACATGGCAGCTAACGTGGCCACTTATGAGCTTGGTCCAACATTAGTGATAATGTTAAGTGTCACTAACGTTGGCTCATTTCCGTTCTTCCACGTTAGAGTTCACGTTAACTTAGTTAACGTGACTCTTAACGTGGGCAATGATGGCTTCGAGAGCGTTATTGGCAATTACTTTTCTCATTAACTTTGCAAGTTACTCCCATTCCACGTTAGTGTTAACGTTAGTGTAACTAACGTAGCCACTAATGTGGTTCTTCTTTGCTTCCTTTGTCCTGAAATTAAGCAATAAAGTGTATCAAAGTTCTAGTCCAAGTCATGGGAGATGCAACATCCAATTTGTCCTTAAATTTATGCAAAATCCTCATGAAATCATGTAAAGTGCACAATGTATACTTGAATCAAGATGTAAGTGAATATCTACCCAAAACTATCATATTTCCTAAGGAAATGCATGGAACTACCCTAAAAACAGTAAAGAAAAGGTCAGTGAAACTGGCCAAAATGCCCTGGCATCACAATACCAAACTTAAAGCTTGCTTGTCCCTAAGCAAGTACTGGAACAAGAGAATGATGAATGGAATGCCAAGAGAAATGAGTCATTCTTGTGGAAGTCATGTCCCTGGTTTTATGGTAGTTTCATGCATAGCAACTTAGGTTCATTCCTGGCTTTCAGACCTTTATCATGTCCTAGAATACTCACTGTGATTGCATCCCATGAGACTTTTATTCATTGATCCTTTTGTTGTTATTTCAGGGCTTATTTTTGTTCTTAAGCTAAGTGCTCTGTAAGGGGGCAACTCTTTAAAATAAGCTTTCAGCCAACACTCCCGAACCAGTTGGTTCAAGGTGCTAAGTGTTGAAGCACTCCTAAGGACTTACTTGCTCAAGTCTCTCCCCCATACATACACACCACAGGCATATAGTTTATTTATTTTCTTTTCTTGAGACCTTGGTGTCCAGCACCTCTTTGGGTTACTAAATGCTCTGTAGTGAGGGTTACTCTTGATAGTGGACTTTCAGCTGATAATCCCGAGTTAGTTAACCCAAGTTACCAAGTGATGAGGCACCCCTAAGAGCTTATTCATCCAAGTAGATCCCTCACACAGGAGCACCACAGACACATGCCTCAAGATTAAAACCATTGGTGCCTAGCCTTATTGCTTACTCTTTTTCTTTTATTTTTCAACCTTTATTGTTCTTTCCCTTTTTCTTATTAGGATCTTCTTATTTAGCTAGTCTCATGGGGTGTATTCAAGGCATATGATTCAGGACAGATAGTTATCTTCCCACCTTATGGTTGAACCAACTTAGCTAACTTATGACTATACCATAAACTCATGAACTTACTCCATAGTATGAACTTCTCTCTGGTCTTTAAAAACACTCATTCTCTTTTTCATTTGATTCAAAGGGACAAACATACAAGTAAGCGAAGTAAGGGTGCAGTGACATAAAGACCAGCAAACATAGACCTTTTCAACTCAAAATCTTAAAAGACAGAATTGAAAAAGGTTCCAACTACGAGTAGCTATTAATCAAAAGTGCATTCGAACTTCCAATTTTCAACAATTCTGAGTATAAATGAATTAAGTAACAATACAACCTTCGGGTGATGATTTCTAGTTGCCCTCTTTCTTTGTCATCATCCTAGTCCTTGCTACTTCACTTCCTTGGGTGAAGGTGCACCATTTCCTCATAAGATTCCTGCAAAGTTATTGGAAGTTGCTTGTTCCCAAAGAACTTGTGACATAGTTAGCTTGCATGTATGCTTGTGGCTTTTGAACTTAATTTGGTGTGTGAACACCAAACTTAGTTCCTTGCCCAGTACAAAATATTGCATATATGCAGAGAACCTCATATCTTGTTGTTAACAAAACAATTATTACTAAAGTCTAACTACATCTAAGTTGTTTCCCTTGATTGGTTGGAGCTAGCAATGTGTTTTAGGAGTGGGGTGTAATTCTAACTAATGTCTTTGGTGGAACACCAAACTTAGAATCACACTGTCACTCTTGAATTGTTTTGGTGTGGAACACTAAACTTAGCTCCTCGCAATACAGGGGAAACAACTTGTGATCCTTATTGAAATAAAGATGAAAAGGAAACTACCTGAGGTTGGGTTGCCTCCCAACAGAGCGCTCTTTTATCGTCGCTAGCTCGACGGTTCCTCCTTTACTTGAGATGGTACTTTACTCTGGGGTTTTCCCCCATGTTGCCCAGATAATTCTTGAGTCTTTCTCAGTTCACTGTAAAAGTCCTCTCTGAACCTTCATCCATGATTTCGATGTGTCCATATGGCGAAACTTTTGTGACAAGAAAAGGTCCGGACCACCTTGATTTGAGTTTTCCTGGGAATAGTCTCAATTTGGAATTGTAAAGGAGTACTTGCTGCCCCTTTTCGAAACTCCTGGGTGCAAGATGCAGGTCATGTCTTCTCTTTGCTTTCTCTTTATACATCTTGGTATTTTCATAGGCTTGTGACCTAAATTCATCCATCTCTTGCAGTTGCAAGATCCTCTTTGCACCAGCAGCAATGCTGTCAAAATTTAGTATCTTGATAGCCCAAAGAGCTTTGTGTTCCAGCTCCAGTGGTAAATGACAAGCTTTCCCATACACTAGTTGATATGGGGACATTCCAAGTGGTGTTTTGAATGCTGTTCTGTATGCCCAAAGAGCATCATCCAGCTTCTTCGACCAATCCTTTCTTGATGCACCCAAAGTCTTTTCCAGAATCCTCTTTAGCTCTCTGTTGGATATCTCAGTTTGTCCACTTATTTGGGGATGGTAAGGTGTGGCTACCTTGTGTTTTACCCCATATCGTAGGAGAAGAGCTTCTAGTGGTCTATTACAAAAATGGCTCCCTCCATCACTGATGAGTGCTCATGGGACTCCAAACCGGCTAAGATATTCTTTCTGAGGAAGTTCATGACTACCCTATTATCATTCGTTGGGGTTGCAATAGCTTCTACCCACTTGGAAACATAATCCACTGCTACCAAGATGTACTTGTTTGCATATGAGGTTGGGAATGGTCCCATGAAATCGATTCCCCACACATCAAACAATTCCAGTTCCAAGATGAAATTTTGTGGCATCTCATTTCTTTTGGGCAAGTTTCCAGATCTTTGGCATTCATTGCAGCTCTTTACTAGTTCTTTGGCATCCTTGAAAAGGGTGGGCCAAAAGAATCCGCTTTGTAACACCTTAGCTGCAGTTCTATCCCCTCCAAAGTGGCCTCCATAGCATGAGCCATGGCAATTCCATAGGACCTCTCGTCCTTCTTCTTCCGAAATACATCTTCTAAGGATTCCATCTGAACACTTCTTGAATAGATATGGCTCATCCCAGACAAAGTACTTTGCATCATTCATGAGCTTCCTTTTTTGATGTTTATTAATCTCCGAAGGCAATGCCCCAGTTGCCTTAAAGTTGGCAATGTCTGCGAACCATGGTACTTTGTGGACTATCATCAACTGCTCATCCGGGAAGAACTCGTTCACACTTGTATCAGGTGTTCCACCTTTATCATGAGGAATCCTAGATAGGTGATCTGCTACCTTGTTCTCCACTCCTTTCTTGTCTCTGATTTCAATATTGAATTCCTGCAGCAATAAGATCCATCTTATTAGTCTTGGTTTTAATTCTTGCTTGGCAAACAAATATTTAAGTGCTGTGTGATCTGTAAAAACAATCACTTTAGCACCAATGAGGTATGATCTAAACTTGTCAAATGAAAAAACTATTGCTAGTAACTCCTTTTCAGTAGTGGTATAATTTCTTTGAGTATCATTAAGGACATTGCTAGCATAGTATATCACATGGACTAAGTTGTCTTTCCTCTGTCCCAACACTGCCCCAACTGCAAAATCAGATGCATCACACATCAATTCAAACGGTAAATTCCAATCAGGTGGGGAAATGATAGGAGCAGAGGACAACCTCATTTTCAAATTTTCAAAGGTTAACATGCATGTTTCATCAAAGATAAATGATGTATCAGATACAAGGAGATTGCTTAAGGGCTTGGCTATCTTTGAAAAATCTTTAATAAACCTTCTATAAAAACCAGCATGCCCTAAAAAGCTCCTAATTGCCCTGACATCACTGGGTGGAGGCAGTTTTTCAATAAGTTCTACTTTAGCTCTGTCAACCTCAATGCTTTGGTTGGAAACTTTGTGACCAAGGACTATTCCTCCTGTCACCATAAAGTGACATTTCTCCCAGTTCAAGACCAAATTGGTCTCTTGGCATCTTTTCAATACCAAGGCGAGGTGATGTAGGCAACTAGGGAAGGAATCTCCGAATACCGAGAAATCATCCATAAAAACTTCAATGAATTTTTCTATCATATCTGAAAAGATAGAAAGCATGCAGCGTTGGAAAGTCGCAGGCGCATTACATAGCCCAAATGGCATGCGCCTGTAGGCAAAAACTCCATATGGGCAAGTGAATGAGGTTTTCTCTTGATCTCTGGGATCAACCACTATTTGGTTATATCCTGAATAACCGTCGAGAAAACAATAATATGCGTGCCCTGCAAGTCTTTCCAACATCTGATCCATGAATGGAAGGGGGAAATGATCTTTTCGTGTAGCTTTGTTGAGCTTCCTGTAGTCTATGCACATCCGCCATCCTGTGACTGTCCTTGTAGAAATTAGTTCGTTCTTCTCATTGGGAACCACGGTAATTCCTCCCTTTTTTGGGACGACATGTACTGGGCTAACCCAGGGGTTGTCTGAGATTGGGTAAATTACCCCCCTTGCCATAACTTCATAACTTTCTTCTGTACCACTTCCTTCATGATTGGGTTCAACCTCCTTTGAGATTGAATGGATGGTTTGGCATCATCTTCCAGCAGTATCTTGTGCATGCATATGGCCGAACTTATCCCCTTCAGGTCAGCAAGTGTCCAACCAATGGCATCCTTGTGCTGTCGCAGTACTTTGATCAGTTCATCCTCTTGATCTTTGCTGAGGCATGAGCTTATGATCACTGGGTAATTTTCATTTTCTCTTAAGTATGCATATTTGAGAGTGGGTGGCAGTGCTTTGAGTTCAAGTTTAGGTGCTTCTGACTTTTCGTTCTTTTCCTTTGGTGCACCTGGTATGCCAATTTCTGTTGTTGCAACCTCTTCACTTGATGTACACTCTTCTTCTATTATTCCTTTGGGTTCTTCAGACTCTTCTTCTTCAAAACTCTCCTGCACCTCCTCTTCAAGTGAGTCCAACCTCATACATTCCCCCAGTTGTTCTTGTGGGTAACTCATGGCCTTGAACACATTGATTGTCATATTTTCATTGTGTAATCTCAGGGTGAGATCACCTTTTTGGACATCAATGACAGCTCCAGCAGTGGCCAAGAACGGCCTTCCCAAGATAATGGAGGTCTTGGCTTCCTCCTGCATGTCCAGCACTACGAAGTCTGCCGGGAATATGAAGTCTCCCACTTTCACCAGCAAATCCTCTACTACACCATGAGGGAACTTGAACGATTTGTCTGCCAACTGTAAGGCCATTTTTGTTGGTTTAGCCTCCTCTATCTTCATCTTCCTCATCATAGCTACTGACATCAAGTTGATGCTAGCTCCTAAGTCACAAAGAGCTTTCTCTACTGTGATTTCCCCTATAATGCAAGGTATCTGAAAACTCCCAGGATCCTTCAATTTCTGGGGCAGTTTGTACTGAATGATAGCACTACATTCTTCGGTTAGTATCACAGTCTCGTTGTTCTTCCAGCTTCTCTTCTTAGTCATAAGCTCCTTCAAGAACTTGGCGTAGAGTGGCATTTGCTCTATTGCTTCAGCAAAGGGTATGTTGATTTGCAGTTTCTTGAAGATTTCCAAAAATCTCGAGAACTGATTGTCATCCCCCTTCTTCTTTAATTGCTGAGGGTATGGGACTCTTGGGACGTCTGGCTTCAGCACTCCTTCCCCTTTTTGTGAACTCAAAGTCGGAACTCGAGCTTCGTCCTGCTCTTCTTCCTCTTTATTTGAGTCCTCTTCTTATGGTTTCTGGGCGGTTTCCTTCAGTTCCTTCCCACTCCGAAGGGTGATAGCCTGACACTCCTCCCTTTTGGTTGAGTTAGTATTACTGCAAAGGTTGTGGCTGGGAATTAGCTTGAATAAGTAGCCAATTTGTGTCTCAAGTTTCTTGATGGCAGCATCCTGATTCTGCATATTGGACATCACTTCTTCTCGGAATGCTTTACTGTCTTGAATCTCTTTGCCTATGCCTTCAAGTAGATACTCAATCCTTGAGAGTCTGTCCTTCAAGTAGATACTCAATCCTTGAGAGTCTGTCATCAAATGCTTGTAGATCGTGATTAGAGGTTGAAGGATGAGGAAAGTTATTTTGGTTTTGATGTGAATGTGGAGAGGTGTTGTTATGGGAGTGTTGATATGGCCTAGATGTGAAATGTTGGTGAGCTGCATTGTTGGGATTTGGGCGTCTTTGATCAAGGCTTTGGTCTAGTTGATTTCCCCACCCAAAGTTTGAGTGATTCCTCCATCCAGGGTTGTAGGTCTTAGAGTATGGATCATGATTTTGCCTAGGTGAATTCCCAATGTAGTTGGCTTGCTCCTGGCTACCCTCTGCTTCTTCATTCACTCCTTCTTGGGTTGTTGATGAAGTGGCGATTGCTGCTACTTGGTTCCTCTCCATCTTCTTGGTGAGGTCAGCCAGCTGCTGGGTAATGAGCTTGTTTTGGGCCAGCAGAGCATCTACATTGTTTAGCTCCATTACTCCTCTTGTGTTCCCTCTTTCGGAAGCATAGAAGTAGTCATTCTCTGCTACAGTTTCAATGACATCTATGGCCTCCTCAATGGTCTTCTTCTTGTTCAAAGATCCTCCGGATGAATGGTCTACTGCCTTTTTTGATTCATATGACAGGCCTTCATAGAAAATGTGCAGCTGCACCCATTCGTTGAACATATCTGGTGGGCACCTCCTTGTTAGGTCTTTAAACCTCTCCCATGCTACATAAAGAGTCTCACCATCTTGTTGCCTGAAAGTTTGGACCTCAGCTCTCAGCCTATTGATTCGTTGAGGGGGGTAAAATCTTGCTAAGAATTTGTTCACCACATCTTCCCAAGTTGTCAAGCTCTCCTTTAGGAAAGACTCCAGCCACTTGGCTGCCTTATCCTTGAGTGAGAATGGAAATAAGAGCAGTCTATAGGCATCAGGATGAATACCATTAGACTTCACTGTGTCACATATTCTTAGGAAGGTGGTTAAATGTTGATTGGGGTCTTCTTGGACACTCCCTCCGAACGAACAGTTGTTCTGAACAAGGGCGATGAGCTGTGGTTTTAGTTCAAAGTTGTTGGCATGGATGGTTGGCTTTTGAATGCTACTTCCACAGTTCCCTGGGTTTGGATTCATGTAAGAGCCTAAAACTCTTCTATCCTCCCCAGCATGATTTGCTCGTCCTCCTCCGCCATGGTTGTGAGCTTCTTCTTCATGATGGTTTTCCATATTTTCTTCCATGTTTGGTTCAAAGTATTCCTCCTCTTCCTCAGCACCAACTACTCTTTTTCCTCTTGCTTCCCTTCTTAATCTCAAGAAGGTCCTCTCAGGTTCAGAATCAAAGGAATTTGAAGCCCCGCTTCTTCTCCCTGTCATACAACCAACAAGTACAAGCAAGGAAAATAGATGCAGAAAGTATTTCTGTCAGAATTACTATTAGTGTGAGTGATGCAATATATCAAACAGTTAGTGGGTTAGTGAAATGAATGGTAAATATCAAAGAAAAAGTAGGGGAAAGGGAAGAAATTAACTAAAACAGAAAGTAAATGACTCAAACAGAAAATTAAATCAAACAAAAATAAAATGCTCAATCTAGTTATCCTCCAATTTAATCATTGTTGATGCACAATCAATCCCCGGCAACAGCGCCATAAACTTGATGCACGGAAAACTTGTCTCTCAACAAATTTCCTTCGGCAAGTGTACCAAATTTGTCGTCAAGTAAAAACTCACAATAGAGTGAGGTCGAATCCCACAGGGATTGATTGATCAAGCAACTTTAACAAGAGGAATGTTCTAGTTGAGCGAATCCAGAATTTGAGTTGAGAATTGCAGAAAATTAAATGGCAGGAAAGTAAATAACAGAAAAGTAAATGCTGAAAATGAAGAGCTGAATGTAAATGACGGAAAGTAAATTGCAGAATTGTAAATGGGAATGGGGAATTGCTCATAAGAGTAAATAACAGAAATTAAAGAGAATGGGTAAGATCAGAAATGGGGAGTTCATTGGGCTCAGGAGATGTTGCATTCTCCGGATCAATTTCATTTTCATCTCTTCCTCAATCAATGCACTCATTGATCTCCTTGGCAATCTTAAGTGATCGAATTACAATTCCTTGTAATTCAATCTCTCAAATCTTGATCAATAGCTAATTCCTTGGTCAATTGCTCATGAGAAGAGATGAAGTATGGTCACTGATTATACCACATGCATTTCCCAAATCAAGTGTTGAGAGGATTATAGTCACATATCCATCCAAACCCAATTTGGTCCAGCATGAGAAAGTATTTCTAGCATGATCTCTTCATTCCTCTTTCAAGGTTCAGAAGAGATCCAAGTTTGAATAGCTTCTTTTCCAAGATAACTACCCAATTGGATGAAGATCGAAAGCTTTCAAGTAAAATCAAGAGAAAAGATTGAAGAAGAATAATGAAAACTAGTATTGATCCATCAAATTACAACAGAGCTCTCTAAAGGGGTTTAGTTGTTCATAGCTCTGGAAAATGAAAACAAAGATGGAGAATACATGATGAAACTAGAAGTGTAGAGAAAGTAAAATACAGAGAGTAATTCTATGCCAAGAGGCTCCCTATAATTTCCAACTCCCAATTTAATTCAAAGCTACTCCTATATATACTACTTTTCTGATCTTCTAGTTGGTTCTTCAAGTCTTGGGTATGGGCCTTTGGATCTTGAGTTTGAAGCAGCTATCTTCTTCATTGGGCTGAGTTTTACTTGCAGAGAGAAAGTGTGAAGTGGGCAGAGACTTTGGCTCAGGACGTTAGTGGTGTTAACGTTTAGTAAAAATATGGGTTCGAGAACGTTAGTGACAATCACTTTTTCACTAACGTTTCTTACCAAAGTAAGAGCCACGTTAACTTCAACGTTAGTGGCACAAACGTTGCCACTAACGTTGCCTCTATGCCCTTCGCACACGTTACTGGGACTCAACTTTTCCAGTAACGTTGAGAAGTCTTCCCCTTCCCTACATTAGAGTCCACGTTAACTTAGTTAACGTGGCTCTTTTAACGTAGGCTTGCCAACCATCGAGAACGTTAGTGACACTTAACATTGTCACTAACGTTCCAATGTGCCCCTTAGCTCCCACGTTAGAGTCCACGTTAACTAGGTTAACGTGGCTTCTAACGTGGCTGTGCTAGCCATCTCCAACGTTAGTGACAATGTTGAATGTCACTAACGTTGGCTTATCATCCTTCTCCTCACGTTAACTTCCACGTTAACTAATTTAACATGGGAGTTAACGTGGCTCATGGTGGCAAGTGTGGGCTCCTTCCAACGTTAGTGACAATGTTGGGTGTCACTAACCTTGGCGATCACCTTCCTTCTTCACGTTAGCTTCCACGTTAACTAGGTTAACGTGGGAGTTAACGTGGCTTATTGGGGCTTGTGTGGGTTCCTTCCAACGTTAGTGACAATGTTTGGTGTCACTAACGTTGTCGACCACTTTGTTTCCTCACGTTAGCTTCCACGTTAACTAGGTTAACGTGGAAGTTAACGTGGCTTAATGTGACTTGGCCAACGTTAGGGATAATGTTGAATGTCACTAACATTGGCCTCCCCCCTTTCTTCTTAACGTTAGAGGCCATGTTAACTAAGTTAACGTGGCCACTTATGAGCTTGGTCCAACGTTAGTGATAATGTTAAGTGTCACTAACGTTGACTCATTTCCTTTCTTCCATGTTAGAGTTCAAGTTAACTTAGTTAACGTGACTCTTAACGTGGGAAATGATGGCTTCGAGAGCGTTATTGGCAATTACTTTTCTCATTAATTTTGCAAGTTACTCCCATTCCACGTTAGTGTTAACGTTAGTGTAACTAACGTAGCCACTAATGTGGTTCTTCTTTGCTTCCTTTTTCCTGAAATCTAGCAATAAAGTGCATCAAAGTTCTAGTCCAAGTCATGGGAGATGCAACATCCAATTTGTCCTTAAATTTATGCAAAATCCTTATGAAATCATGTAAAGTGCACAATGTATACTGGAATCAAGATGTAAGTGAATATCTACCCAAAACTATCTTATTTCCTAAGGAAATGCATGGAACTACCCTAAAAACAGTAATGAAAAGGTCAGTGAAACTGGCCAAAATGCCCTGGCATCACAAACCGGCGTTCGAAGTCAGCATAAAAATTCTGGCGTCAAAACGCCAAAACTGGCAGAAAAGCTGGAGTTAAACGCCCAAACTGGCACAAAAGCTGGCGTTTAACTCCAAGAAAAGTTTCTACACATGAAAGTTCAATGATAAGCCCAAGCACACACCAAGTGGGTCCGGAAGAAGATTTCTGCATTAATTACTTATTTCTGTAAATCCTAGGCTACTAGTTATTTATAAATAGGACCTTTTGCTATTGTATTTTCATCTTCGGATCATCTTGGTTCTTATGGTTCCCTCTCTGGGGCCGAAGCCAATGATCACCATTATCACTTTTGTATTTTCAATGGTGGAGTTTCTACACACCATAGATTAAGGTGTGGAGCTCTACTGTTCCTCATGAATTAATGCAAAGTACTATTGTTTTTCTATTCAACTCAAGCCTATTTCTTCTCCAAGATATTCATTCGCACTCAAGAACATGATGAATGTGTTGATTATGTGACACTCATCACCATTTCCACCTATGAATGCGTGCCTGACAACCACTTCCATTCTTCATGCAAACAAGCTTGAATGTGTATCTCTTGGGTTTCTAATCTAAGATTGGAACCTTCGTGGTATAGGCTAGAATTATTGGTGGCCATTCTTGAGATCCAGAAAGTCTAAACCTTGTCTGTGGTATTCCGAGTAGGATCTAGGAAGGGATGACTGTGACGAGCTTCAAAATCACGAGTGTTGGGCGTAGTGACAGACGCAAAAGGATCAATGGATCATATTCCAACATGATCGAGAACCGACATATGATTAGCCGTGCGGTGACAGCGCATTTGGACCATTTTCATTGAGAGGACGGGAGGTAGCCATTGACAACGGTGAAACCCAACATACAGCTTGCCATGGAAAGGAGTATGAATGATTGAATGAAGATAATAGGAAAGCAGAAGTTCAGGAGGAACAAAGTATCTTCATGCGCTTATCTGAAATTCTCACCAATGAATTACATAAGTACCTCTATCTTATTTTATATTTTATTCATCTTTTAATTATCAATTCTCCATAACCATTTAAATCTGCCTGACTGAGATTTACAAGATGACCATAGCTTGCTTCAAGCCAACAATCTCCGTGGGATCGACACTTACTCACGTAAGGTTTATTACTTGGACGACCCAGTGCACTTGCTGGTTAGTTGTGCGGAGTTGTGAAAAAGAGTTGAGATTACAATTGTGCGTACCAAGTTGTTGGCTCCATTGATGATTATAATTTTGTGCACCAAGATTTTGGCGCCGTTGCCGGGGATTGTTCGAGTTTGGACAACTGACGGTTCATCTTGTTGCTCAGATTAGGTAATTTTATTTTATGTTTAAGCTTTTAACTCTTTATTTTCAAAAAATATTTAAAAAAAATAAAAATATTTCTATTCTGTTCTTCAGAGTTTTTAAGAATGAATTCTAGAGTTTCATGATGATTTGTTGAAGTCTGGCTGGTTGTGAAACCATGTCTAAACGTTTGGACCGAGGTTTCAACTTATCATCACAAGGGCTTGTTGATTTCTATCAATCTTGCTGTTGAACGTAATGATCTGCTAAAGCTTGGCTGGCCATTGGCCATGTCTAGTGTTTTGGACCGAAGCTTTCACTGAAAGCTTGGCTGGCTAATAAGCCATGTCTAATTCCTGGAATTATTATTAAAAATTTTGAAAACCTTATTTTTCTTTTCCAAATAATTTTCGAAAAAAATACAAAAAAAATTTATAAAATCATAAAAACCAAAAAAATTTTGTGTTTCTTGTTTGAGTCTAGTGTTTATTTTTAAGTTTGGTGTCCTACATGTTTTATTTATTCCTGCATCTTTCGAATGTATGAATTTTGTTCTTCATTAATCTTCAAGTTGTTCTTGATGATTTCCTTGCTCTGATCTTTAAATTCTCTTGTTTTGTGTGTTTTGTTGTTTCTCATATGCATTCTCAATTTGTTAGTGTCTCTAATATGAAAATTTCTAAGTTTGGTGTCTTGCATGCATTGTTTGTTTGATCTTAGTTTTCATGATTAGTTGCATTTTGATTATTTCTCATCATTAAAAATTCAAAAAAGTTTTCAAAATTATGTCTTTTTAAGTTAATAATACAGAGAATTGAAGATTCAGAACATACAGCAGAGGAACTACAAAGAAAAAAATTGGGCGTTCAAAAGGCCCAGTGAGGAAGGAAAACTGGCGTTTAAACGCCAGCCAGGGTACCTGGCTGGGCGTTAAACGCCTAAAAAGGTAGTATTTTGGGCGTTAAACGCCAGAATAGATACCATTATGGGCGTTTAACGCCAGGATGGCACGAGAGAGAAGATTTTGTTTTTAATTCAAATCTTTTTCAAATTTTCATAATTTTTCAAAATCAAATCTTTTTCAATTCATATCTTTTCAATCATATCTTTTCAAAATCAATTTCTTTCCATTTTCTATTTTTTTTACTATTTTCAAAAATCCTTGCTACAATTAATGATTTAATTCAAAAATTCTAAGTTGTTACTTGCATATTAAGAAAGGATGAAATTTTAAATTCTAGAATTATATCTTTTAAATTTCTTGTTAGTCAAGTAATCAACTTTAATTTTAAAACTTTCTTTTTTAAATTTGATTCTCAATCATATCTTCTCAATCATATCTTCTCAATGACATCTTTTTCAAAATAATTTTCAATCATATCTTTTTGATTTCTAATTTCAAAACCTTTTTCAAAAATCACTTAACTACTTTCTCAATTCTAATTTTCAAAAATCATCAATCAATTTTTCAAATTTCTTTTAATTATTTCAAAATCTTTTTAATTTATTTTCAAAAATTCTTCCCCTCTTCTCACATCCTTCTATTTAAGGAGTAACACTCCTCCACTATCAGCAATTCGGACTCTCTCTCTCTATAAGTTTGAATTCTCTTCTCTCTACCTCCTCCTTCTATTCTTCTTTTCCTTTGACATCTCAAGGAATCTCTATACTGTGACATAGAGGGTTCTATACTTTCTTCTTCTCTCTTTCATATGAGCAGGAGCAAGGACAAGGGCATTCTTGTTGAAGTTGATCCTGAACCTGAAAGGACCTTGAAGAGAAAGCTCAGAAAGGCTAAAGTACAACTCTCTGTAGAGGACCTAACAGAAATTTTCAAATAAGAAGAAGCCATGGCAGACGAAAACAACAATAATGCTAACAATGCAAGGAAGGGGCTTGGTGACTTTACTGCACCTACTCCTGACTTCTATGGGAGAAACAACTTTGAGCTTAAGCCTCAATTAGTTTCTCTAATGCAACAGAATTGCAAGTTTCATGGACTTTCATTAGAAGATCCTCACCAGTTCTTAGCTGAATTCTTGCAAATCTGTGATACTATTAAGACCAATAGGGTTGATGATGAGCGGATAATTTATACGCTTTTTGGCATTGTTTTTAGTATTTTTTTAGTATATTTTAGTTAGTTTTTATTATATTTTTATTAGTTTTTATTTAAAATTCACTTTTCTGGACTTGACTATGAGTTTTTGTGTTTTTCTGTGATTTCAGGTATTTTTTGGCTAAAATTGAGAGACCTGAGCAAAAATCTGATTCAGAGGCTGAAAAAGGACTGCAGATGCTGTTGGATTCTGACCTCCCTACACTCGAAGTGGATTTTCTGGAGCTATAGAAGCCCAATTGGCACGCTCTTAACTGTGTTGGAAAGTAGACATCCTGGGCTTTCCAGCAATATACAATAGTCTATACTTTGCTCGAGATTTGATGGCCCAAACCGGCGTTCCAAGTCAGCACAAAAATTCTGGCGTCAAAACACCAGAACTGGCATAAAAGCTGGAGTTAAACGCCCAAACTGGCACAAAAGCTGGCGTTTAACTCCAAGAAAAGTCTCTACACATGAAATCTTCAATGCTCAGCCCAAGCACACACCAAGTGGGTCCGGAAGAAGATTTCTGCATTAATTACTTATTTCTGTAACCCTAGGCTACTAGTCTCTATAAATAGGACCTTTTGCTATTGTATTTGACACACTTTTTATATACTTTTCATACATTTGATCACGTTTTGGGAGGCTGGCCTCACGGCCATACCTGAACCTTGTTCTTATATATTTTCAACGGTGGAGTTTCTACACACCATAGATTAAGGTGTGGAGCTCTGCTGTTCTTCATGAATTAATACAAGTACTATTGTTTTTCTATTCAACTCAAGTCTATTTCTTCTCCAAGATATTCATTCGCACCCAAGAACATGATGAATGTGATGATTATGTGACACTCATCACCATTCTCACCTATGAACGCGTGACTGACAACCATTTCCGTTCTACATGCAAACAAGCTTGAATGTGTATCTCTTGGGTTTCTAATCTAAGATTAGAACCTTCGTGGTATAGGCTAGAATTATTGGCGGTCATTCTTGAGATCCGAAAAGTCTAAACCTTATCTGTGGTATTCTGAGTAGGATCTGGGAAGGGATGACTGTGACGAGCTTCAAACTCGCGATTGTTGGGCATGTGACAGACGCAAAAGGATCAATGGATCCTATTCCAACATGATCGAGAACCGACAGATGATTAGCCGTGCGGTGACAGCGTGCGTAGAACATTTTCACTGAGAGGACGGGAAGTAGCCATTGACAACGGTGATGCCCAACATAAAGCTTGCCATAGAAAGGAGTATGAATGATTGGAAGAAGGCAATAGGAAAGCAGAGGTTCGAGAGGAACAAAGCATCTTCATATGCTTATCTGAAATTCCTACCAATGAATTACATAAGTATCTCTATCTCTATCTTTATTTTATGTTTTATTCATATTTTAATTATCAATCCTCCATAACTATTTGAATCTGCCTGACTGAGATTTACAAGATGACCATAGCTTGCTTTAAGCCGACAATCTCCGTGGGATCGACCCTTACTCACGTAAGGTATTACTTGGACGACCCAGTGCACTTGCTGGTTAGTTGTGCGGAATTGTGACAAAGTGTGATTCACGTTTGAGAGCTCCAAGTCTTTGGCGCCATTGTTGATGATCACAATTTCGTACACCAAGTTTTTGGCGCCGTTGCCGGGGATTGTTCAAGTTTGGACAACTGACGGTTTATCTTGTTGCTTAGATTAGGTACTTTTCTTTTTATTTTTCAGAATTTTTAAGAATGAATTCTAGAGTTTCAAGGTGATGTTCTTATCATCACAAAAGCTGATTGATTCTCATCAATTTAGCTGCTGAATGTAATGTCCTGCTGAAGCTTGGCTAGCTATGTCTAATCTTTTTAGACTGAAGCTTTAGACTAACATTGCATGATTCCTGGAATTCTTATTAAAAGTTTTGAATCTCTTTATTCTCTTTTCCATATGATTTTCGAAAAATCACAAAAAAATTTATAAAATCATAAAAATCAAAAATATTTTATCTATCTTAGTGTCAATTTCTAAGTTTAGTGTCCTGCATGCATTGCTTATTTGATCTTAGTTTTTCATGAATTAGTTACATTTTATTTGTTTCTCATTATTAAAAATTCAAAAAAAAATTTTCAAAACTGTCTTTTCAATTCAATAATAAAGAGAATTGAAGATTCAGAACATTCAGCAGAGAAATCAAACAGAAAAAGCTGGGCATTCAAAACACCCAGTGAAGAAGGAAAACTGGCGTTTAAACGCCAGCAGGGTGCCTGGCTGGGCGTTAAACGCCCAAAAAGGTAGGATTTTGGGCGTTTAACGCCAAGAGGACACTAGAAGGAAGATTTTGTTTTTAATTCAAATCTTTTTCAAATTTTCATAATTTTTCAAAATCAAATCTTTTTCAAATCATATCTTTTCAATCATATCTCTTCAAAATTAATTTCTTTCCATTTTTTTATTATTTTCGAAAATCCTTGCTTCAATTAATGTTTTACTTCAAAATTTTTAAGTTGTTACTTGCCTATTAAGAAAGGATCAAAATTTTAAATTCTAAGAATCATATCTTTTAATTTCTTATTAGTCAAGTAATCAACTTTAATTTTAAAACTTTCTTTTTATTTGATTTTCAATCATATCTTCTCAATCATATCTTTTCAATCATATCTTTTTCAAAATTAATTTTCAAGCATATCTTTTTTATTTCTAATTTCAAAAATCTTTTTCAAAATCACTTAATTTCTTTCCCAATCTTAATTTTCGAAAATCTCAATCAAATTTTCAAATTTCTTTTTATTATTTTAAAAATTTTTTACTTTAATTTCGAAAATTCTTCCCCTCTTCTCACATCCTTCTATTTAAGGGACTAACACTCCTCCTTAAGGTGCAATTCGAACTTTATCCCTCTTGATAAGTTCGAATTCTCTTCTATCTATCTCCTCCTTCTATTCTTCTTTTCCTCTGACACCTCAAGGAATCTCTATATTGTGACATAGAGGATTTCATACTTTCTTGTTCTCTTCTCTTTCATATGAGCAGGAGCAAAGACAAAGGCATTCTTGTTGAAGCTGATCCTGAACCTGAAAGGACCTTGAAGAGAAAGCTAAGAGAAGCTAAAGCACAACTCTCTGTAGAGGGGCTAACAGAGCTTTTCAAAGAAGAAGAAGCCATGGCAGCCAAAAACAACAATGCCAACAATGCAAGGAAGGTGCTGGGTGACTTTACTGCACCTACTCCCGACTTCTATGGGAGAAGCATCTCAATCCCTGCCATTGGAGCAAACAACTTTGAGCTTAAGCCTCAATTAGTTTCTCTAATGCAACAGAATTGCAAGTTTCATGGACTTCCAATGGAAGATCCTCATCAGTTCTTAGCTGAATTCCTACAAATCGGTGACACTGTCAAGACCAATGGGGTTGATCCCGAGGTCTACAAGCTTATGCTCTTTCCTTTTGCTGTAAGAGACAGAGCTAGAACATGGTTGGATTCACAACCTAAAGAAAGCCTGAACTCTTGAGAAAAGCTAGTCAATGCCTTCTTGGCAAAGTTCTTTCCACCTCAAAAATTGAGTAAGCTTAGAGTGGAAGTCCAAACCTTCAGACAGAAGGAAGGTGAATCCCTCTATGAAGCTTGGGAAAGATACAAGCAATTAATCAGAAGGTGCCCTTCTGACATGCTTTCAGAATGGAGCATCATAGGTATCTTCTATGATGGTCTGTCTTAACTGTCCAAGATGTCATTGGACAGCTCTGCTGGAGGATCTCTTCATCTGAAGAAGACGCCTGCAGAAGCTCAGGAACTCATTGAGATGGTTGCAAATAACCAATTCATGTACACTTCTGAAAGGAATCCGGTGAATAATGCGACAAATCAGAAGAAAGGAGTTCTTGAGATTGATACTCTGAATGCCATATTTGCTCAGAATAAAATATTGACTCAACAAGTCAATATGATCTCTCAGAGTCTGTCTGAAATGCAAGCAGCAATAGGCAGTACCAAAGAAGCATCTTCTGAAGAAGAAGCTTATGACCCTGAGAACCCAGCAATGGAAGAGGTGAATTACATAGGAGAATCCCATGGAAACACCTATAATCCTTCATGGACAAATCATCCAAATCTCTTATGGAAGGACCAACAGAGACCTCAACAAGGTTTCAACAACAGTAATGGTGGAAGAAACAGGTTTAGTAATAGTAAACCTTTTCCGTCATCTTCTCAGCAACAGACAAAGAATTCTAAGCAGAGCCACTCTGACTTAGCAACCATAGTCTCTGATCTAATTAAAACCACTCAAAGTTTTATGAATGAAACAAGATCCTCCATTAGAAATTTGGAGGCACAAGTTGGTCAGCTAAGTAAAAAAGTTACTGAACTCCCTCCTAGCACTCTCCCAAGCAATACAGAAGAGAATCCAAAAAGAGAGTGCAAGGCCATAACTATAACTCACACGGCCGAACCTGGAGAGGAGGATGAGGCAGTGATCTCCACTGAGGAAGACCTCAAAGGACGTCCACTGGCCTCCATGAAGTTCCCTGATGAGGAACCATGGGAATCTAAGGCTCACACTAAGATCATAGAGATTCCATTGAATTTACTCCTGCCATTCATGAGCTCTGATGAGTATTCTTCCTCTAAAGAGGATGAAGATGTTACTGAAGAGCAAGTTGCTAAGTACCTTGGAGCAATCATGAAGCTAAATGCCAAGTTATTTGGTAATGAGACTTGGGAGGATGAACCTCTATTGCTCATCAAAGAACTGGATGACTTGACTCGGCAGAGATTTCCTCAAAAGAGACAGGATCCTGAAAAATTCTCAATACCTTGCACCATAGGCACCATGACCTTTCCGAAAGCTCTGTGTGACCTAGGGTCAAGCATAAACCTCATGCCTCTCTCTGTAATGGAGAAGCTAGGGATCCTTGAGGTACAAGCTGCAAGAATCTCACTAGAGATGGCAGACAATTCAAGGAAACAGGCTTATGGACTTGTAGAGGATTTCTTGGTAAAGGTTGAATACCATTACATCCCTGCTGATTTCATAATCCTAGAGACTGGGAAGTGTATGGATGAATCCATCATCCTTGGCAGACCCTTCCTAGCCACAACAAAAACTGTGATTGATGTTGACAGAGGAGAATTACTCCTTCAAGTGAATGAGGACTACCTTGTGTTTAAAGATCAAGGATATCCCTCTGTAGCCATGGAGAAGAAACATGAAAAGCTTCTCTCAATACAGAGTCAAACAGAGTCCCCACAGTCAAACTCTAAGTTTGGTGTTGGGAGGCCATAACCAAGCTTTAAGTTTGGTATTGAACCCCCACATTCAAACTCTAAGTTTGGTGTTGGGAGGTTCCAACATTGCTCTGAACATCTGTGAGGCTCCATGAGAGCCCACTGTTAAGCTATTGACATTAAAGAAGCGCTTGTTGGGAGGCAACCCAATCTTTAATTATCTATGTTAAATCTCTATTTTTTATTGTTATTTTATGTTTTCTGTAGGTTGACGATCATGTGAAGTCACAAAAACAATTGAAAAAGCAAAAACAAACTGAGGAACCATGGGAATCTGAGGCTCACACTGAGACCATGGAGTTCCCTAATGAGGAACCATGGGAATCTGAGGCTCACACTGAGACCATAGATATTCCATTGAATTTACCTCTGCCATTCATGAGCTATGATGAGTATTCTTCCTCTGAAGAGGATGAAGATGTTATTGAAGAGCAAGTTGCTAAGTACCTTGGAGCAATCATGAAGTTGAATGTTAAGCTATTTGGTAATGAGACTTGGGAGGATGAACCCCCCTTGCTCACCAAAGAATTGGATGACTTGACTAGGCAGAGATTACCTCAGAAGAGACAGGATCCTGGAAAGTTCTCAATACCTTGTATCATAGGCACCATGACCTTTGAGAAGGCTCTGTGTGACCTAGTGTCATGCATAAACCTCATGCCTCTCTCTGTAATGGAGAAGCTAGGGATCCTTGAGGTACAAGCTGCAAGAATCTCATTAGAGATGGCAGACAATTCAAGGAAACAGGCTTATGGACTTCTAGAGGATGTCTTGGTAAAGGTTGAAGACCATTACATCCTTGTTGATTTCATAATCCTAGACACTGGGAAGTGTATGAATGAATCCATCATCCTTGGCAGACCCTTCCTAGCCACAGCAAAAGCTGTGATTGATGTTGACAGAGGAGAATTGGTCCTTCAAGTGAATGAGGACTCCCTTGTGTTTAAGGCTCAAGGATCTCCCTCTGTAACCATGGAGAGGAAGCATGAGAAGCTTCTCTCAATGCAGAGTCAAATAGAGCCCCCACATTCAAACTCTAAGTTTGGTGTTGGGAGGCCATCATCACGCTCTGAGTATCTGTGAGGCTCTATGAGAGCCCACTGTCAAGCTATTGACATTAAAGAAGCACTTGTTGGGAGGCAACCCAATTTTATTTAATCATATCTATTTATTTTCCATTGTTATTTTATGTTTTCTGTAGGTTGATGATCATATGAAGTCACAAAAATAACTGAAAAAGCAAAAACAAAATAAAAAACAGTATTAAAAACAGCACACCCTAGAGGAGAAACTTGTTGGCATTTAAACGCCAGTAAGGGTAGCAGAATGGGCGTTTAACGCCATAAATGGGCACCAGACTAGCGTTTAATGCCAGAAATAGGCACAGAGCTGGCGTTAAACGCCAGAAATGGGCACAGAGTTGGCGTTAAACGCCAGAAATGGGCACAGAGCTGGCGTTAAACGCCAGAAATGGGTACAGAGCTGGCGTTAAATGCCAGAAATGGGCAACAACCTAGCGTTTAACGCCAGGATTGGCAAGCAAGGGGCGTTTACACGCCAATATGGTGCAGGGATGAGAAATCCTTGACACCTCAAGATCTGTGGACCCCATAGGATCCCCACCTACCTCATCTCTCTCTCTCTTCTTCTCACCTTTCCATAACACTCTCCCCCAAATACCCTTCACCAATCACCTCAATACATCTTCCCCAAAACCTCCTCACCTATCAAATCCTACCCTCTTCTCCATAATTTCTTCACCAATCCACATCCATCCATCATAAAACCCCATCTACCTCACCATTAAAATTTAAACTAATTAACCTCCCAAACCCACCCATATATGACCGAACCCTACTCCTCTATCCACTCCTATATAAACCAATCTTCACTCCTTCATTTTCACACACCATAAACATTCTATGCTAATGCATGGATCACCAAGAACCATGATCAAAGTGTGAACCCGGACCCAAGGAATTGGCTCACAATGGTTCGGGGGACATACTTAGATTTCAGTCCGAAAAATGTAAAGTTGGCTCATAAACCCATATTTCATATCCTAAGAGAGAGAGGAGAGAACCTCTCTCAAGACTAAATCTAAATCATGGGAAGTAAAAATTGGCGAGCTCCTTCCTTTGAATGGATGCATTCCCCCACTTTATAGCCTCTAATATGTGTTTTCTGGGCCGCAAACTGGGTCAAAAATAGCCCAGAAATCACCCCCAGCGTATTTTGGTACGTTCAGGTCGCGGGCAAGTGACGCGGAGGCGTCGCTCACGCGGCCCCGCGGATTGAAGTTCGTAGATGCGACGCGTCCGCGTGGATCACGCGTTCGCATCGCTTAGCATCATGGCAACTATGGAATATTATATATCAAATCGAAGCCCTGGACGTTAGCTTTCCAACAAAACTAGAACCGCGTTGTTTGGACCTCTGTAGCTAAAGTTATAGTCGTTTGAGTGCGAAGAGGTCAGGCTGGACAGCTTAGCAATTTCTCCAACTTCTTGTATTCCTTCCACTTTTGCATGCTTCCTTTCCATCCACTGAGCCATTCCTGTACTGTAATCTCTGAAATCACTTGACACACATATCAAGGCATCTAATGGTGATAAGAGAGGATTAATATTAGCAATATAAGATCAAAGAAGCATGTTTTCAATCATAGTACAAAATCAGGAAGGAAATATAAAACCACGCAAATATTATGAATAAGTGGGTAAAGAGTTGATAAAATCCACTCAATTGAGCACAAGATAAATCATGAAAAAGTGGTTTATCAACCTACCCACACTTAAACATTAGCATGTCCTCATGCTAAGCTCAAGAGAAGCTATAAAGGAGTGAAGAGGAATGGTAGAATGTATGAAATGCAACCTATGAATGCAACTACATGCAAAATGTTTCTACCTACTTAGTTAAAAGTAAACAAATCCTTCAAGAAGAAATATGAACTGGATTTCACTAATTCAAATCCTGAAAATGAAGTACAAATAGACTTGCAAGAAGTGTATACACTCTAATCACTCAAGTGTTTAAGGTTTGATTCTCTCAATTCTCTACTAACCTTACTTTCTAAGGCTTGCTCTTCATCTAACATTCAACATAAATTTAATACACAAATACACAAATCAAGAGGTCTTTTAAGGGTTGTAATGGGGTTATGGTCAAGGTAGGATTGTATTTGGCCAAGTGGACTAAAATCTGAATCCTTAATTAACTTAAACTTGCCACCTAACTTTAGACAATCCATGTAATCATAATATAATATCTAACTATCCATTAACCATGTTTTCTACATATTCATGCATTCTAATTTCAAGTACAACTCATATGCATTGCTTTCACCACATTTTTTGGGGCATTTTGTCCCCTTTTTCTTATTTGTTCTTTTTCTTTTCTTTTTCTCTCTCTCTCTCTCTCTTTATATATATATATATATATATATATATATATATATATATATATATATATTTTTTTTTTCTTTTATTTTTCTCAATGCATATGATTAAGATATTGAATGCATGAATCATGTTCTAAACATTTCTTTCACAGTTTCATAAAGATATATAATACCCAGTTCTTAAACCAATTGTTTCCAAACCCACTTTTCCCCACACTTAATTCATGAGCACTTTCACTAGTCTAAGCTAACCAAGGATTCAAATTAAGAACATTATTGTTTTCCGCTTAGAGTTAATGATGTGCTAAAGTAAAAAACAAAGGGGTAAAATAGGCTCAAATTGGTTTGCAAGGGATAATGAAAGGTAAGGCCATATGGGTATGTAAGCTCAGTGAAACAAAGGCCTCATTCATGTAAGTGTATGCATACATCAAATAATGGAAATATAGAATTAAGCAAGACAAAGATCACAATTTTAGAGAGAAAAATACACACTAAAACAGAATTTTGGTTGATAAAATGCAACCAATTCAAATAGGCTCAAAAATCTCACAGGTTTTGTGTGTTCGAGCTCTAAACCATGTTCCAGTATAATATTTCTTCAAACAAGTGTAACATTAAATTTTATTCAAATTAGTGAAATACTCTAAAAGGTTTCTTGAAAAAGAAAATATTATTTTTAACCAAGTGGTAAAATATGCATAAAATCAAACAAACATGCAAATGCAGCAACTAACTACAAAGAAAATTTAAACATTGGTGTTGAGACAGGAAAGTACTAACCTATAGAGATCAGTATCGACCTCCCCACACTTAAAGATTGCACCGTCCTCGGTGCATGCTAAGATGTGCAAGTGGACGGGTTACTTCAACTGATGCTCTTCTCATCAAGGAATGTGCGTAGGGACTTGTTTGTCTCTCCCATTAAGAAGCTTTTCCTCTCCCTTTGTGGTGGCCATCCTGAAAGAAGAGGGAAAAGAAGAAATTAACCCAAAATAAAGATAGAAAGTAAAGAAAATATGGGTGTTAATGCCAGATAATAAGGGTCTCAATTACATGGTAGCTACAACATGCAAGTGAAAAAACAGTAGAAGTACATGGCAGATCAAGAGTGCAAAAATTTGCAACAATGGGAGGAGAGAGTGGGTAATGAAAGACAATGTAAGTTCATGTCAATGCAAATGAAGTGCAAGTATCATAAAATATTGGCATTGGCAGATAATTAATATCATCCCACAGTGTAAAACAAGTTACTAAGCACCAAAGTAATTCAAGAAAAGATGTAACAGTTGAATAAGAAAATTTGTAACACCAATGAAAAAAATAAAAAAAACATGCACAAAATTAAAATGCAATGAATAAATTAAAATAAAATAAAATAAAAGATAATAAGAATGAGAAGGGAAAGAAGGGAAGAAGAAGTAAGTAAGAAAGGAGGTAGGAAAAATTAGGATTGGGGAAGATAATATGAGATATTTGGCAAATTAGGATAAGCTGTGCGGCGCAAGCAATGCGGTCGCGTGGGGCACACAGTCACGCGGCTTGCGCTTAAACTGATTGACGCGGTCGCGTCGGTCACGCGGTTGCGTGACCCGTTTTATGCTACTGGCGCGAGGGCAGCCTCGCACTTGTACAACTCTCTGTTCAAAATCATTAGTTGCCAAATATTGGGTGACGCGATCGCGTGGGGCATGCGATCACGTGAGTGGGCTTTCAGAAGGATATGACGTGGCCGCGTGGGGCACGCGGTCGCGTGAGATGGACTGCACGACTAGCGCCAGTCCAGCACAACTCTAGCACAACTTTCGGCTGTGCACCATTATTACGTCGAAATCTTGGTCACGCGGCCGCGTGGGGCACGTGGTCGCGTCAGCGACACGGTCGCATGGGGTGAATTGTGCCATTGGCACGCCTCCAGCCCTGCTCCTGCGTAACTCTCTGTTCAATTCTTTTCTTCTAAAACGCACTGGTGACGCGGACACGTCGCGTGGGTTTTTTTTTTTTAATGCAGTATGCAGAATGTAATGGTTAATGTGAATGCTATGCATAATTCCAGGTTCAATAAAATAAAATAAAATTTGAAAACAAATAAAACTGAATAAAAATGAAAAAAGGAACGATCATACCATGGTGGGTTGTCTCCCACCTAGCACTTTTAGTTAAAGTCCTTAAGTTGGACATTGGAAGAGCTTCCTGCTATGGTGGCTTATGTTTAAATTCGTCCAAAAATCTCCACCAATGCTTGGAATGCCAATAGCCTCCGGGGTCCCAAACTAGGCATGTAAAGCTTCTGAGCAGCTTCAAACAGATTGTCAGGCTCCCGGGGTGACGAATGTCAGAATAGAATCCATGATCCCAAGCCTTGTTTTTAAATCCGCCTCTGTCTTGATCTACATGTTTCCATTCGGACGGTTTAAAAAGTAGATTCTCACCATGGTGACCAAACATTTTCCCTGATCCATTCAATTGAGCTTGATACCAATCCGTACACTTCAAGTTGAAGCGTGGAACCTTATCGAACCTTGTGCACCAGCTCTGAGCACGAGCCATTTCCCGCTTACTCTTAAAGCCGCAGAGAGCTCTAAGCTGGCCATCTGTTTCAAGTAAACCATATTCAAGTGAATAAGTAAAGTTAAAGGTTAAGGATTGTACCCACTTGAAGCTTGCATTGGGTGGCAATGGCCTTGGGGTAGGTGTTTCTGGTGGTTCTGTAAGTTCTTCTCCCTTGGGTTCTTCTGTGAATTTCTCCACTTCCTTGCAAGAGTCTTCAAATGTAGTATCACCCTGGTCAAAGTCTTCTATGTCTTCCTCATCACTCGAGTCATAGATTGGAGGTTGAGAGAAATCTACCTCTGCATCATCTTCGTATTCATCTGGGAAAGATTCTTCGATCTCAGAGAATTCACTTGCGGATGCAAGTTCATTACTAAGAGAGCTAGACTTGTGACTATCACTATCAAGGGAATTTGCTTCTTGGATTATTCCGTCTGATTCTTCATAAACGACGTGCCTTGGGGGTTGTGCACTATCCTCCTTAGCATCAACTGTAACGTCCTTGACGGGGTTCTCTTCAGCTCTGCATTCCCATGGAGGTTCAGCATCTCCTAGATCTTCAACCAACTCTTCTTCTTGAACAATGACAGCTTCTTCTACTTGTTCTAGTATGAATTCATGCTCTGTCTTGTCCACTGGAGTCTCTAGTATCTCCTTCATGCTATGCTCTTCATGAAATTGTCCACATGGGGCTGTGGTTGGTCCTTGAATGTTTGAGAATCTAGAAACCCATTGGATTACTGCTTGCTCCAGTTGTCGAATGGTTGTTTGAAGTTTATTTACTGTTTCCTTTAGGCGAACCTCTGCTTCTCGGGGTGCCGGATTTGGACATGATACATAGGAAAGTGGTGGTGGTTGGGAGTGATTGGATTGGAATCGGGGTAAGGAAGGATCATATGGTGGTGAATGGTGAAGAGAAGCTTGTGAGTGTGGTGGTTCGAGGTTATGTTGAAAGGATGATCTATAGGCACGGGGTGGGGCTTGTTGGTAGTTACAAGGTTGTCCACCATATCTTTCAGCTGGGTATGCATTGTAGAATGGTCCTTGTCCATGATATCTCGGAGGGTGTTGTTGCCTAAAGGGTTGATTAGATCCTCTTGGCTCCATCCATCCTTGATTGGTCTGACCTTAATGCACATTCCTGCTGTAACTTCTATTTCCTTCAACAAAATTAGAACCAAACTCAAAGCGAGAGGGGTGAGAGTTCATAGTAGCAAATAAAAATTAAAAACAAAAATAAAAACAAATTTAAATTAAAAGGTTATTTAAATTTTGAATTTGAAAATTAAATTTTGAAATTTGAATTTTGAAATTTGAAATTTGATTTTTGAAATAAGATAAGATCAGAAAAAAAAATTTTAAAATAAAAACCAATAACCTCTTAATTTACGAAAAAGCAAAAAAATAAAAATAAAAATAAAAATAAAAACAAATCAAAAAGCAAATATTTACAATAACTAATAATAAGGCACACGCCACTATTTCATGGTTTATCTTGTGCTCAATTGAGTGGATTTTATCAACTTTTTACCCACTTATTCATAATATTTGCGTGGTTTTATATTTCCTTCCTGATTTTGTGCTATGATTGAAAATATGCTTCTTTGATCTTATATTGCTAATATTAATCCTTTCTTATCACCATTAGATGCCTTGATATGTGTGTCAAGTGATTTTAGAGATTACAGGGCAGGAATGGCTCAGAGAATGGAAAGGAAGCATGCAAAAGTGGAAGGAATACAAGAAGTTGGAGAAATTGCTAAGCTGTCCAGCCTGACCTCTTTGCACTCAAACGGCTATAACTTTAGCTACAGAGGTCCAAATAATGCGGTTCCAGTTGCGTTGTAAAGCTAACGTCCGGGGCTTCGATTTGATATATAATATGCCATAGTTGCCCTGATGCTAGGTGACGCCAACGCGTGATCCACGCGGACGCGTTGCATCTGCGAACTTCAATCCGTGCGGCCGCGTGAGCGACGCCTCCGCATCACTTGCTCGCGACCTGAACGTACCAAAATACGCTGGGGGCGATTTCTGGGCTGTTTTTGACACAGTTTGCGGCCCAGAAAACACAGATTAGAGGCTATAAAGTGGGGGAATGCATCCATTCAAAGGAAAGAGCTCGCATTTTTGTTACTTCCCGGGATTTAGATTTAGTCTTGAGAGAGGTTCTCTCCTCTCTCTCTTAGGATTTAGGACTTCTCTTAGTCTGTAAGAGTGACTCTCGATCTAGGTTTTATGTTTCTTTGTTTTAAGCTTCCCTTTTCACTTTTATTTATTTATTCCAGCACTTGAGTTGATTATTTACTTTTATAATTTAATTTATGAATTATTCCATGTTATAGATTCTTATTTGAATTAATGATATTTGAGGTATTCCAGTTTATGATTGCTCTCTTTAATTCATTGGCTTCCATCTAAGGACATTTTTATTCCACCAATTTTACTTTTTCCCCTTTTGGTCTTGGTTAAGAAATCAGTAACTCAACATTATCAAACTCAACATAACTGATAATCGCTATCTTGCTAATTGAACTGAGCTTCCATAATCCCAACTTTTTCTTAGGAAATAAATAGGATTCGAAGGTCAAACTAATTAGTCCCTTGACATTCCTTTGCTTTAGTAAAGGTTAACTAAGTGGAATTTAGATTCAACTTTCATTATTGTTGAGAGGGATAACTAAGTTGGACTTCCAATTTCTCTTACCTTGCCAAAAGTTTGCTTTACAGTATTTATTTATTTTAATTGCCATTTAAATTATTTGTCATATAACATATTCTCACCTTACTTCCAAAACTCCAATTTACAAACTCATAACCAATAATAAGGACAAACCTCCCTGCAATTCCTTGAGAAGACGACCCGAGGTTTAAATACTCGGTTATCAATTTTAAAGGGGTTTGTTACTTGTGACAACCAAAACGTTTATACGAAAGGATTTCTGTCGGTTTAGAGACTATATCTACAACGCGACTGTTTTTATGAAATTCTTTACTGGCAAAAATTCCAACGTCAAAATGGCGCCGTTGCCGGGGAATTGCAAACGTGTGCCTTATTATTGGTTATTGTAAATATTTGCTTTTTGATTTGTTTTTATTTTTATTTTTATTTTTATTTTTTTGCTTTTTCGTAAATTAAGAGGTTATTGGTTTTTATTTTAAAATTTTTTTTCTTATCTTATCTTATTTTAAAAATCAAATTTAAAAATTTTCAAATTTCAAATTTAAAAATTTTCAAATTTCAAATTTCAAAATTCAAATTTCAAAATTTTAAAATTCAAAATTTCAAAACTTCAAATTTCAAAATTTAAAAATTCAAATTTCAAAATTTAATTTTCAAATTCAAAATTTAAATAACCTTTTAATTTAAATTTGTTTTTATTTTTGTTTTTAATTTTTATTTGCTACTATGAACTCTCACCCCTCTCGCTTTGAGTTTGGTTCTAATTTTGTTGAAGGAAATAGAAGTTACAGCAGGAATGTGCATTAAGGTCAGACCAATCAAGGATGGATGGAGCCAAGAGGATCTAATCAACCCTTTAGGCAACAACACCCTCCGAGATATCATGGACAAGGACCATTCTACAATGCATACCCAGCTGAAAGATATGGTGGACAACCTTGTAACTACCAACAAGCCCCACCCCGTCCCTATAGACCATCCTTTCAACATAATCTCGAACCACCACACTCACAAGCTTCTCTTCACCATTCGCCACCATATAATCCTTCCTTACCCCGATTCCAATCCAATCACTCCCAACCACCACCACTTTCCTATGTATCATGTCCAAATCCGGCACCCCGAGAAGCAGAGGTTCGCCTAAAGGAAACAGTAAATAAACTTCAAACAACCATTCGACAACTGGAGCAAGCAGTAATCCAATGGGTTTCTAGACGCTCAAACATTCAAGGACCAACCACAGCCCCATGTGGACAATTTCATGAAGAGCGTAGCATGAAGGAGATACTAGAGACTCCAGTGGACAAGACAGAGCATGAATTCATACTAGAACAAGTAGAAGAAGCTGTCATTGTTCAAGAAGAAGAGTTGGTTGAAGATCTAGGAGATGCTGAACCTCCATGGGAATGCAGAGCTGAAGAGAACTCCGTCAAGGACGTTACAGTTGATGCTAAGGAGGATAGTGGACAACCCCCAAGGCAAGTCATTTATGAAGAATCAGACGGAATAATCCAAGAAGCAAATTCCCTTGATAGTGATAGTCACAAGTCTAGCTCTCTTAGTAATGAACTTGCATCCGCAAGTGAATTCTCTGAGATCGAAGAATCTTCCCCAGATGAATACGAAGATGATGCAGAGGTAGATTTCTCTCAACCTCCAATCTATGACTCGAGTGATGAGGAAAACATAGAAGACTTTGACCAGGGTGATGCTACATTTGAAGACTCTTGCAAGGAAGTGGAGAAATTCACAGAAGAACCCAAGGGAGAAGAACTTACAGAACCACCAGAAACACCTACACCAAGGCCATTGCCATCCAATGCAAGCTTCAAGTGGGTACAATCCTTATCCTTTAACTTTACTTATTCATTTGAATATGGTTTACTTGAAACAGATGGCCAGCTTAGAGCTCTCTGTGGCTTTAAGAGTAAGCGGGAAATGGCTCGTGCTCAGGGATGGTGCACAAGGTTCGATAAGGTTCCACGCTTCAACTTGAAGTGTACGGATTGGTATCAAACTCAATTGAATGGATCACGGAAAACGTTTGGTCACCATGATGAGAATCTACTTTTTAAACCGCCCGAATGGAAACATGTAGATCAAGACAGAGGCGGATTTAAAAACAAGGCTTGGGATCATGGATTCTATTCTGACATTCGTCACCCCAGGAGCCTGACAATCTGTTTGAAGCTGCTAAGAAGCTTTACATGCCTAGTTTGGGACCCCAGAGGCTATTGGCATTCCAAGCATTGGTGGAGATTTTGGGACGAATTTAAACATAAGCCACCATAGCAGGAAGCTCTTCCAATGTCCAACTTAAGGACTTTAACTAAAAGTGCTAGGTGGGAGACAACCCACCATGGTATGATCGTTCCTTTTTTCATTTTTATTCAGTTTTATTTGTTTTCAAATTTTATTTTATTTTATTGAACCTGGAATTATGCATAGCATTCACATTAACCATTGCATTCTACATACTGCATTTAAAAAAAAAAAAACACACGCGACGCGGCAGCATCGCTGACGCGTCCGCGTCACCAGTGCGTTTTGGAAGAAAAGAATTGAACAGAGAGTTACGCAAGAGCAGGGCTGGAGGCGTGCCAATGGCACAATTCACCCCATACGACCGCGTCGCTGACGCGACCGCGTCATATGGGAATAATGGCCTCCCACGCGACTGCGTGCCCCACGCGGTCGCGTGACCAAGATTTCGACGTAATAATGGTGCACAGTCAAAAGTTGTGCTAGAGTGGTGCTGGACTGGCGCTGGACGCGCAGTCCATCTCACCCGACCGCGTGCCCCACGCGGCCGCGTCATATCCTTCTGAAAGCCCACTCACGCGATCGCATGCCCCATGCGATTGCGTCACCCAATATTTGGCAACTAATGATTTTGAACAGAGAGTTGTGCGAGTGCGAGGCTGCCCTCGCGCCAGTAGCATAAAATGGGTCACGCGACCGCGTCACCGACGCGACCGCGTCAATCAGTTTAAGCGCAAGCCGCGCGACCGCGTACCCCACGCGACCGCGTCGCTTGCGCCGCACAGCTTATCCTAATTTGCCAAATATCTCATCTTTTCTTCCCCAATCCTAATTTTTCCTACCTCCTTTCTTACTTACTTCTTCTTCCCTTCTTTTCCTTCTCATTCTTATTATCTTTTATTTTATTTTATTTTAATTTATTCATTGCATTTTAATTTTGTGCATGTTTTTTTTTATTTTTTTCATTGGTGTTAAAAATTTTCTTATTCAACTGTTACATCTTTTCTTGAATTACTTTGGTGCTTAGTAACTTATTTTACACTGTGGGATGATATTAATTATCTGCCAATGCCAATCTTTTATGATACTTGCACTTCATTTGCATTGACATAAACTTACATTGTCTTTCATTACCCATTCTCTCCTCCCATTGTTGCAAATTTTTGCACTCTTGATCTGCCATGTACTTCTACTGTTTTCTCACTTGCATGTTGTAGCTACCATGTAATTTAGACCCTTATTATCTGGCATTAACACCCATATTTTATTTACTTTCTATCTTTATTTTGGGTTAATTTTCTTCTTTTCCCTCTTCTTTTAGGATGGCCACCACAAAGGGAGAGGAAAAGCTTCTTAATGGGAGAGACAAACAAGTCCCTACGCACATTTCTTGATGAGAAGAGCATCAGTTGAAGCAACCCGTCCACTTGCACATCTTAGCATGCACCGAGGACGGTGCAATCTTTAAGTGTGGGGAGGTCGATACCGATCTCCATGGGTTAGTACTTTCCTGTCTCAACACCAATGTTTAAATTTTCTTTGTAGTTAGTTGCTGCATTTGCATGTTTGTTTGATTTTGTGCATATTTTACCACTTGGTTGAAAATAATATTTTCTTTTTCAAGAAACCTTTTAGAGTATTTCACTAATTTGAATAAAATTTAATGTTACACTTGTTTGAAGAAATATTATACTGGAACATGGTTTAGAGCTCGAACACACAAAACCTGTGAGATTTTTGAGCCTATTTGAATTGGTTGCATTTTATCAACCAAAATTCTATTTTAGTGTGTATTTTTCTCTCTAAAATTGTGATCTTTGTCTTGCTTAATTCTATATTTTCATTATTTGATGTATGCATACACTTACATGATTGAGGCCTTTGTTTCACTGAGCTTACATACCCATATGGCCTTACCTTTCATTATCCCTTGCAAACCAATTTGAGCCTATTTTACCCCTTTGTTCTTTACTTTAGCACATCATTAACTCTAAGCGAAAAACAATAATGTCCTTAATTTGAATCCTTGGTTAGCTTAGACTAGTGAAAGTGCTCATGAATTAAGTGTGGGGAAAAGTGGGTTTGGAAACAATTGGTTTAAGAACTGGGTATTATATATCTTTATGAAACTATGAAAGAAATATTTAGAACATGATTCATGCATTCAATATCTTAATCATATGCATTGAGAAAAATAAAAGAAAAAAAAAAAAAATATATATATATATATATATATATATATATATATATATATATATATATATATATATATATAAAAGAGAGAAAGAAAAAGAAAAGAAAAAGAACAAATAAGAAAAAGGGGACAAAATGCCCTAAAATATGTGGTGAAAGCAATGCATATGAGTTGTACTTGAAATTAGAATGCATGAATATGTGGAAAACATGGTTAATGGATAGTTAGATATTATATTATGATTACATGGATTGTCTAAAGTTAGGTGGCAAGTTTAAGTTAATTAAGGATTCAGATTTTAGTCTACTTGGCCAAATACAATCCTACCTTGACCCTAACCCCATTATAACCCTTAAAAGACCTCTTGATTTGAGTATTTGTGCATTAAATTTATGTTGATTGTTAGATGAAGAGCAAGCCTTAGAAAGCAAGGTTAGTAGAGAATTGAGAGAATCGAACCTTAAACACTTGAGTGATTAGAGTGTATACACTACCAGTGAGGGTTCGATGCTCAATTCCTTATTCCCTGCTTTCATGAGCTATTTTCTTCTTGCAAGTCTATTTGTACTTCATTTTTAGGATTTGAATTAATGAAATCCAATTCATATTTCTTCTTAAAGGATTTGTTTACTTTTAACTAAGTAGGTAGAAACATTTTGCATGTAGTTGCATTCATAGGTTGCATTTCTTACATTCTACCATTCCTCTTCACTCCTTTATAGCTTCTCTTGAGCTTAGCATGAGGACATGCTAATGTTTAAGTGTGGGAAGGTTGATAAACCACTATTTCATGGTTTATCTTGTGCTCAATTGAGTGGATTTTATCAACTCTTTACCCACTTATTCATAATATTTGCATGGTTTTATATTTTCCTTCCTGATTTTGTGCTATGATTGAAAACATGCTTCTTTGATCTTATATTGATAATATTAATCCTCTTTTATCATCATTAGATGCCTTGATATGTGTGTCAAGTGATTTCAGAGATTACAGGGCAGGAATGGCTCAGAGGATGGAAAGGAAGCATGCAAAAGTGGAAGGAATACAAGAAGTTGGAGAAATTGCTAAGCTATCCAGCCTGACCTCTTCGCACTCAAACGGCTATAACTTTAGCTACAGAGGTCCAAACAACGCGGTTTCAGTTGCGCTGGAAAGCTAACGTTCGGGGCTTCGATTTGATATATATTATGCCATAGTTTCCTTGACGCTAGGCGACGCGAACGCGTGATCAACGCGGACGCGTCGCATCTGCGAACTTCAATCCGCGCGGCCGCGTGAGCGACGCCTCCGCGTCACTTGCCCGCGACCTGAACGTAGCAAAATACTCTGGGAGCGATTTCTGGGCTGTTTTTGACCCAGTTTGCAGCCCAGAAAATACAGATTAGAGGCTATAAAGTGGGGGAATGCATCCATTCAAAGGAAAGAGCTCGCATTTTTGTTACTTCCCATGATTTAGATTTAGTCTTGAAAGAGGTTATCTCCTCTCTCTCTTAGGATTTAAGACTTCTCTTAGTCTGTAAGAGTGACTCTCGATCCAGGATTTATATTTCTTTGTTTTAAGCTTCCCTTTTCACTTTTATTTATTTATTCCAGCATTTGAGTTGATTATTTACTTTTATAATTTAATTTATAAATTATTCCATGTTACAGATTGTTATTTGAATTAATGATATTTGAGGTATTCCAGTTTATGATTGCTCTCTTTAATTCATTGGCTTCCATCTAAGGACATTTTTATTCCAGCAATTTTACTTTTTCCCCTTTTGGTCTTGGTTAAGAAATCAGTAACTCAACATTATCAAACTCAACATAACTGATAATCGCTATCTTGTTAATTGAACTGAACTTCAATAATCCTAACTTTTTCTTAGGAAATAAATAGGATTCGAAGGTCAAACTAATTAGTCCCTTGACTTTCCTTTGCTTTAGTAAAGGTTAACTAAGTGGAATTTAGATTCAACTTTCATTATTGTTGAGAGGGATAACTAAGTTGGACTTCCAATTTCTCTTACCTTGCCAAAAGTTTGCTTTACAGTATTTATTTATTTTAATTGCCATTTAAATTATTTGTCATATAACATATTCCCACCT
Organism: Arachis ipaensis; assembly: GCF_059453495.1. Lineage (NCBI taxonomy): Eukaryota > Viridiplantae > Streptophyta > Magnoliopsida > Fabales > Fabaceae > Arachis > Arachis ipaensis. The sequence continues at coordinate 61,075,115 of NC_142437.1, read as the reverse complement.
TACTTCCAAAATCCCAATTTACAAACTCATAACCAATAATAAGAACATACCTCCCTGCAATTCCTTGAGAAGACGACCCGAGGTTTAAATACTCGGTTATCAATTTTAAAGGGTTTGTTACTTGTGACAACCAAAGCGTTTGTACGAAGGGATTTCTGTCGGTTTAGAGATTATATCTACAACCCGACTGTTTTTATGAAATTCTTTACTGGAAAAAATATCTTCATTTGAAAAATATCTACAACATGTTTGATGCGGCCGCGTCATTTGCAAAATAGCTTCCCCACGCGTCCGCGTCACCCACGCGACCGCGTGGCCCTGTAAATCGACGTAACTAGGGTATATGGCCGAAAGTTGAGCTGGAATTGGGCTGGACCCGTGCTAGCAGCACAAGCCCTGCCACACGAATGCGTCATCCACGCGTTCGCGTCATATTGGAAATAAGGCCACCTGCGCGATCACGTCGACCACGCGACCGCGTCACCCTGGATTTTGGCAATAGTAAGTTTTGAACAGAGAGTTGTGCAACTGCGAGGCTGCACTCGTGCCACTAGCACAAATCGAGTCACCCGATCGCGTGCCCCACGCGTCCGCGTCACCCAACCTTATCGCGCACCACGCGACCGCGTCACCCACGCGACCGCGTCGCCAGCGTCGCACAACCTATCCAGATTAACGCCAATTATCTTATTTTTCTTTTCTAATCCTAATTTCTTCTATCTTTTCTTTTTTCTTTCTTACTTTATTTCTTTCCCTTCTCATTCTTCTTATCTTTATTTTTATTTTATTTAATTTATTTACATATTTTCATTCATTGCATTTTAAATTTGTGCATATTTTTATTTTCTTTTCTGAATTTTTTTTATTTTTCTATTGGTGTTAAAATTTTTTTTTTTATTCAACTGTTGCATCTTTTCTTGAATTTATTTTGGTAACTTGGTTTACACTGTGGGATGATATTAATTATCTGCCAATGCCAATCTTTTATGATACTTGCACTCCATTTGCATTGACATGAGCTTGTATTGATACTTCCATTACCCACACTCCTCCCCTATGTTACAAATTTTATACCACTGGCATGCCATGGCTTCTATTGTTTTCTCACTTACATGTTGAAGCTTCCATGTAAATGAGACCCTTATCATTTGGCATTAACCCACCCATACTTCTTTTATTTTCTTATCTCTATTTCTGGGTTACTCTTCTTCCCTCTCTCTTTCAGGATGGCCACCCGGAAGGGAAGCGGAAGACGTTTTACATGGGGAGACAGACAAGTCCATCTGCACAATCCTTAGAGAAAAGCAACAGTTGAAACAACCCGTCCACCTACAAATCTCAGCATGCACCGAGGACGGTGCAATCTTTAAGTGTGGGGAGGTCGATACCGATCTTCATGGGTTAGTTATTCTCTTCTCAACACCAATGTCTTATTTTCTTCATTAGTTCATTGTTGCATTACATAATAGATTGCATGTGTAGTTGATTGTTTGCATTTAAATACTACTTGGTTGAAAAATAATAAATTTCTTCTAAAGACCCTATTTTTGAAAAATTTCACTAATTTAAATTGAAAATTTTTATGGTAAAACTTGTTTGAGGTTGTAATTGGAACATGGTTTTTGAGCCAAAGAACACACAACCTGTGAGATTTTGAGCTTATTTATATGGTTACATTATTTAACCATAAATTTTTATTCTTGTGTGTTTACTTCTCTATGATTGCAATCTTAGCTTTGTTCCATTCTATATGTCCATTATTTAGTATATTTACATGCTTGCATAGGATTGAGGCCATTGTTTGATTTTAGCTCACTTATCCCAAAAAAGCCTACCCTTTAAATCACCCTTGTCAGCCACTTTGAGCCTTTTAATACCCATTTATTCTATATTTTACCACATCACTAGCCTTAAGCAGAAAAACAAATTAAAAAACCCCAATTGAATCTTTGATTAGCTTAAGATAGAGATTGTGTATCAACTAAGTGTGGGGAAATTGTGGGAACATGGGTTAATAAGGAAATGTAACATGTTTCTAATTTATTTGAATATTAGGAATTTGGAAACCTACTCATGAAAAACCAAAATAGAAAAATAATAGGAAATCCATGTGCATAGATAAGATATGTTTATTTCTCTACAAAAAAAAAAGGTTATTTTTCAGCATTTAATAAAAGGGGATACAAAAGAATTCCTCAATGCAAAATAAAAGCAATGCACATGGGATAAAAATAAAATTGAAACATGAGCATGTAACAACAAGTGGGATAATATGGAAAAATTGGTAAAGAAGTTTTGTTCTAATAAATATGTATGTTAGGTGAGATCTTAGTCTAATTAAGGATTCACTTATTAGCTCACTTAGCCTTATACATATATCCTTACCTTTACCTTGGCCCCATTACAACCTTAATTAAAGACCTCATGACTTTTGGTATGACTGTACTCTATAATTGTTGATTGGTTAGATGAAGAACAAAGTTATAGAAAGTAAGAATAAAAAGAAAAGTAGAGTGAATAAACCCAATAAACACTAAGTGACTAGAGGGTAAACACAAATTCCAGTGAGGGTTCAATAGCTCATCAACATATATCTGTGCTTAAATTACTAATTGTTTTGCAAGTTTGTACAATATTTTTCTTTCCCATTTCATTTGCAGAAGTGCTTTATTATTTAAGGGTTGGCTATATATATATATGACTCCTTGAGAATGTGAATTAATTTGACTATGTGTAAGCTTTATATATGAGTGGATAAATTGGAATTGCATGACTCATTTAGGTAGATGCATTTAGAATAGGATGCATTGCATAACATTCCACCATTTTAACCTTACCTTATTCTTTACCTTGGATTTAGCATGAGGACATGCTATTATTTAAGTGTGGGGAGGTTGATAAACCCATATTTCATGAGTTATTTTGTGCTTAGTTTGAGTGATTTATTCAATCCTTCACTTACTTATTCATATTAATTGCATGGTTTTACTTTCCCTTCCTTATTAGGTGATGTACGTGAAAAATATGTTTCCTAAGCTTTAAAATTAATTATTTTAATTACCTTTATTTCCATTCGATGCCGTGATTAGTGTGTTGAGTAGTTTCAGATTTTCTAAGACAGAATGACTTAAAGGATGGAAAAGGAAATGTACAAAATGGAAGGAAAGTGCAAAACGGAGTTTTGAAGAAACTGGCATCCACGCGATCGCATGGACGACGCGATTGCGTGCCAGGAGCGAAGGAGCAGCGATGCGGCTGCATGACTGACGCGGCCGCGCGACTTGAGCATAGCGCATTTGATGCGGACGCGTGACCGACGTGACCGCGCCACAAGGAAAACTCCAGATGACGCGACCGCGTGACCCACGCGGACGCGTGACAGAGGCCACGTATCAGAATTTACAGAATACGCCCCCAACGATTTCTGAAGCCCTTTTGGCCCAGATCCAGGTACAGAACACACAGACTAGAGGCTATAAAGTGGGGAAATGCATCCATTCAAAAGAGAGCTCGCCAATTTTTACTTCTCATAATTTAGATTTAGTCTTGAGAGAGGTTCTCTCCTCTCTCTCTTAGGATTTAGGACTTCTCTTAGTTTGTAAGAGTGACTCTCGATCCAGGTTTTATGTTTCTTTGTTTTAGCTTCCCTTTCACTTTTATTTATTCCAGCACTTGAGTTGATTATTTACTTTTATAATTGAATTTATGAATTATTCCATGTTACAGATTATTATTTGAATGAATGATATTTGAGGTATTTTCAGTTTATGATTGCTCTTTTTAATTTATCTTATCATTGTTTCCGATCTGAAGATATTTTATTCCAGCAATTTACTTTATCCGCTTTTGGTCTTGGTTAAGAAATCAGTAACTCAACAGTTACCAACTCAGCATAATTGATAATCGTTATCTTGCTAATTGAACTGAACTTCAATAATCCCAACTTTTTCTTAGGAAATAAATAGGATTCGAAGGTCAAACTAATTAGTCCCTTGACTTTCCTTTGCTTTAGTAAAGGTCAACTAAGTGGAATTTAGATTCAACTTTCATCATTGTTGAGAGAGATAACTAAGTTGGACTTCCAATTTCTCTTACCTTGCCAAAAGTTTGCTTTACAGTATTTATTTATTTTAATTGCCATTTACTTTACTTGTCATTCAAATCACTTGCTTCTCACCTTCTAAACCCCGATTACGACCTTTATAGCCAATAATTAGAACATACTTCCTTGCAGTTCCTTGAGAAGACGACCCGAGGTTTGAATACTCAGTTAACAATTTTTAAGGGGTTTGTTACTTGTGACAACCAAAATGTTTGTACGAAGGGATTTTTATTGGTTAAAAGACTATATCTACAACGCAACTATTTTTATGAAATTCTTTACTGGCAAAAATCCCAACGTCATTGGCATTCAACTTGCCCATGATGCAAGGAGATGCACAACCCTACACTAGAAGGGTCAACTTCGATCAAAGGTTGGACAAATTCCTCATAGACATTTGTAAAGAGGGCGCTCAATGGAAGAGAGATTCAAGAGGGAAGCCGGTTCAACTAAGAAGGCATGACCTCAAGCCCGTGGCTAGAGGATGGCTGGAGTTCATGCAACGCTCAATCATTTCCACTAGCAACCGGTCTGAAGTTACTATAGACCGGGCTATCATGATCCATAGCATCATGATTGGAGAGGAAGTAGAAGTTCATGAGGTTGTATCCCTAGAACTCTACAAGGTGGCGGACAAGTCTTCTACTTTGGCAAGGTTAGCCTTCCCTCATATCATTTGTCACCTCTGCAATTCAGCTAGAATTGACATAGAGGAAGACATCCTCATTGATGAGGACAAGCCCATCACCAAGAAAAGGATGGAGCAAACAAGAGATCCCACTCTTGGACAAGAGCATGAGGAAACTCCTCATCATGAAATTCCTGAGATGCCTCAAGGGATGCATTTTCCTCCACAAAACTATTGGGAGAAAATCAACACCTCCCTAGGAGAATTAAGTTCCAATATGGGACAACTAATGGTGGAGCACCAAGAGCATTCCATCCTCCTCCATGAAATTAGAGAAGACCAAAGAGTCATGAGGGAGGAGCAACAAAGGCAAGGAAGAGACATTGAGGAGCTCAAACACTCCATAAGATCTTCAAGAGGAAGAACAAGCCGCCATCACTAAGGTGGACCTGTTCTTTAATCTCCTTGTTCTTATTTTTCTGTTTTTCTAAAATTATGCTTTATGTCTATCTATGTTTGTGTCTTTATTATATGATCATTAGTGTCTATTCCTTAAAGCTATGAATGTCCTATGAATCCATCACCTTTCTTAAAAGAAAAATGTTTTTAATTGAAAAAGAAAAAGAAGCACATGAATTTCGAATTTTAAAACAGATTAATTATTTTGATGTGGTGGCAATACTTTTTATTTTTCTGAATGAATGCTTGAACAATGCATATTTTTAAATTTTTTGTTCATGAATGTTAAAATTGGTGGCTCTTGAAAGAATAATGAAAAAGGATAAATGTTATTGATAATCTGAAAAATCATAAAAATGATTCTTGAAGCAAGAAAAAGCAGTGAAAAGCTTGCAGAAAAAAATATATATGCGAAAAAAAGGGAAAGAAAGAGAAAGAAAAAGCAAGCAGAAAAAGCCAATAGCCCTTTAAACCAAAAGACAAGGGTAAAATAAAAAGGATCCAAGGCTTTGAGCATCAGTGGATAGGAGGGCCCACAGGAATAAAATCCTGGCCTAAGCGGCTAAACCAAGCTGTCCCTAACCATGTCCTTGTGGCATGAAGGTGTCAAGTGAAAAGCTTGAGACTGAGCGGTTAAAGTCATGGTCCAAAGCAAAAAGAGTGTGCTTAAGAGCTCTGGACACCTCTAATTGGGGACTCTAGCAAAGCTGAGTCACAATCTGAAAAGGTTCACCCAGTTATGTGTCTGTGGCATTTATGTATCCGGTCGTAATACTGGAAAACAAAATGCTTAGGGTCACGGCCAAGACTCATAAAGTAACTGTGTCCAAGAATCAACATACTGAACAAGGAAAATCAATAACACTAGCTAAATTCTAAGTTCCTATAGATGCCAATCATTCTAAACTGTTCTGAATTTCAAAGGATAAAGTGAGATGCCAAAACTGTTCAGAAGCAAAAAGCTAAAAGCCCGCTCATCTAATTAAAACTGATCTTCATAGATGTTTTTGGAATTCATTGTATATTCTCTTCTTTTTATCCTATTTTATTTTCAGTTGCTTGGGGCAAGCAACAATTTAAGTATGGTGTTGTGATGAGCGGATAATTTATACGCTTTTTGGCATTGTTTTTAGTATGTTTTTAGTATATTTTAATTAGTTTTTATTATATTTTTATTAGTTTTTAAATAAAATTCAAATTTCTGGACTTTACTATGAGTTTGTGTGTTTTTCTATAATTTCAGGTATTTTCTGGCTGAAATTGAAGGACCTGAGCAAAAATCTGATACAGAGGCTGAAAAAGGACTGCAGATGCTGTTGGATTCTGACCTCCCTGCACTCGAAGTGGATTTTCTGGAGCTACAAAAGCCCAATTTGTGCGCTCTCAATTGCTTTGGAAAGTAGACATCCTGGGCTTTCCCCCAATATATAATAGTCCATACTTTACCCAAGATTTGATGGCCCAAACCGGCGTTCCAAGTCAGCATAAAAATTTTGGCGTCAAAATGCCAGAACTGGCAGAAAAGCTGGAGTTAAACGCCCAAACTGGCACAAAAGCTGGCGTTTAACTCCAAGAAAAGTCTCTACACATGAAAGCTTCAATGCTCAGTCCAAGCACACACCAAGTGGGTCCGGAAGAAGATTTCTGCATTAATTACTTATTTCTGTAAACCCTAGGCTACTAGTTCCCTATAAATAGGACCTTTTGCTATTGTATTTTCATCTTCGGATCAACTTGGTTCTTCTGGTTCACTCTCTAGGGCCGAAGCCAATGATCACCATTATCAGTTTTGTATTTTTAACGGTGGAGTTTCTACACACTATAGATTAAGGTGTGGAGCTCTGCTGTTCCTCATGAATTAATGCAAAGTACTATTGTTTTTCTATTCAACTCAAGCCTATTTCTTCTCCAAGATATTCATTCACATTCAAGAACATGATGAATGTGATGATTATGTGACACTCATTACCATTCTCACCTATGAACGCGTGCCTGACAACCACTTCCGTTCTACATGCAAACAAGCTTGAATGTGTATCTCTTGGGTTTCTAATCTAAGATTGGAACCTTCGTGGTATAGGCTAGAATTATTGGCGGCCATTCCTGAGATCCGAAAAGTCTAAACCTTGTCTGTGGTATTCCAAGTAGGATCTGGGAAGGGATGACTGTGACGAGCTTTAAACTCGCGAGTGCTGGGCGTAGTGACAGACGCAAAAGGATCAATGGATCCTATTCTAACATGATCGAGAACCGACAGATGATTAGCCGTGCGGTGACAGCGCATTTGGACCATTTTCACTGAAAGGACGGGAGGTAGCCATTGACAACGGTGAAACCCAACATACAGCTTGTCATGGAAAGGAGTATGAATGATTGAATGAAGACAATAGGAAAGTAGAAGTTCAGGAGGAACAAAGCATCTTCATGCGCTTATCTGAAATTCTCACCAATGAATTACATAAGTACCTCTATCTTATTTTATAATTTATTCATCTTTTAATTATCAATTCTCCATAACCATTTGAATCTACCTGACTGAGATTTACAAGATGACCATAGCTTGCTTCAAGCCGATAATCTCCGTGGGATTGACCCTTACTCACGTAAGGTTTATTACTTGGACGACCCAGTGCACTTGCTGGTTAGTTGTGCGAAGTTGTGAGAAAGAGTTGAGATTACAATTGTGCGTACCAAGTTGTTGGCGCCATTGATGATCACAATTTTGTGCACTAATAGCATTCACATGTCCATTGATAAACCCCATGTTTAGGGTTTATCTTGTGCTAAATTTAGTGAATTTTGTCAACTATTCTCACACTTATTCATACAATTCGCATGGTTTTAAGATTTCTTCCTAATTTTGTGCTATGAATGAAAACATGCTTCCAAGGCCTTAAAATCACTAATTTTTAATCCTCTCTTTTTACGATTCGATGCCATGATGTGTTTGTTAAGTGATTTCAGATATTATAGAGTAGGAATAGCTTAGAGGATAGAAAGGAAGCATGCAAAGGTGGAAGGAACACAAGAAAATGAGGATTTGAGAAGCTAATGCCGATGCACACACATGGATGACGCGTGCGCATGATCGCGCCATACTCTGAGCGACGCGTACACGTGACTCAACGCATATGCGTGACCAGTGCATCTTCCAAGTGACGCGTACACGTGGGTGACGCGTACGCGTGACGAGCGGCACGTGCCTCATTAAAGAGAAATCGCTGGGGGCGATTTCTGGGCAGACTTTTGGCCTAGTTTTGAGCCCAGTATGTAGATAAGAGGCTGGGAGTGAAGGAGGATAGGGGGATCACCATTCATATACACTTTTAGTTTAGATGTTGTTTTCTAGAGAGAGAAGCTCTCCTCTCTCTAGATTAGGGTTCTTAGTTTTACTCCTCTTTAGATCTAGATCTCTTTCTCCTTCAATTTAGTTTTCCTTTACTTTTACTTGTTCTAGTACTTTACTTCTCTGGTTAATTCTTTTATTTTGTTAATTTTAATTCATGCACTCTTTTGTTGATTTCCATTTTCTTTTAATGCAATTTATGTTTTCATGTGTTTTAATGTTGGCCTTGGTTTCTATTGTTGATTTCTTGCTTTTGATAGTTATAGCTTTTATTATTTCTTGCAATTTACCATGCTCTATGTTTATGCCCACTAGGTGTTTGATGAAATATTTTTTTTAGTTATGAGTTAGATTTTTCTCCTCTTGGCTTGGGTTGAGTAATTGGAGACTCTTGAGTTATCAAACTCTTTTGTTAATTGATAATTGAAAGTTGCTAGCTGATTTGAATGCCACTAAAGCTAGTCTTTCCTTAGGAGTTGACTAGGACTTGTGGACTCAAGTTAATTGTATCCATTTGACTTTTCTTCATAGTTAGAGGTTAACTATGTGGGAGCAATGGACAATTCTTGTCACAATTGATGATGATAATGAGGATAGGACTTCTAGTTCTCATTCCTTGCCAAGAGCTTTCTTAGTTGTTAGCTTATTTCTTTTGTTATTTACATTTCTTGTCTCTTACTACAAAATCCCCAAAACATTCCTTCATAGCCAATAATAAAGCACTTCATTGTAATTCCTAGGGAGAACGACCCGGGATTAATACTCTCGGTTATTTTATTGGGGTTGAACTAGTGACAACCATATTAAAATTTGATTTGAGGATTCATTGTGGGTTTAGAACTATACTTGCAACATAACCATTTTTGTGAAATTCTTTACCGACAATTTTCCCACATCATCCATCTGGCGTATTTGCCTACAGGCGAATGCCATTTGGCTTGTGCAATGCACCTGCCACCTTTCAGAGATGTATGCTATCCATCTTCTCTGATATGGTAGATAAGTTCCTTGAAGTGTTCATAGATGACTTTTCTGTCTTTGGGGACTCATTTGACTCCTGTCTTAATCATCTGACCCGAGTTCTAAAAAGATGCCAAGAAACAAACCTAGTTCTAAACTGGGAGAAATGCCACTTCATGGTAACTGAAGGCATTATTCTTGGACATTGGATCTCAAATAAGGGGATAGAAGTGGATCAAGCTAAGGTGGAAGTGATAGAATGCTTGCCTTCACCTACTAATGTCAAGGTAATCAGAAGTTTTCTAGGACATGCAGGATTTTACAGACAGTTCGTAAAAGATTTCTCTAAAATCGCAAAACCCATGTGTAATCTCTTGGCCATTGATGTTCCATTCGTCTTTGACCAAGAATGTCTGCATGCCTTTGAAGCTCTGAAAGGCAAGCTTATCACTGCTCCCATCATCTCTGCACCCAACTGGGACTTACCATTTGAGCTAATGTGTGATGCCAGTGATCATGCAATTGGCATAGTCCTAGGGCAGAGACATGAGAAGCTCCTGCATGTCATTTACTATCCTAGTCATATACTAAATGATACGCAGAAAAACTACACTACTACAGAAAAGAGACTACTTGCAGTTGTTTATGCCATTGATAAATTTATATCCTACCTAGTAGGATCTAAGGAGGTCATTATTTATACTGACAATGCCACTCTAAAGTATCTACTCACTAAGCAGGACTCCAAGCCCAGACTTATAAGATGGGTATTACTCATGCAAGAGTTTGATATAGAAATTAGAGATAGAAATGGCACAGAAAATCAAGTGGCTGACCACTTGTCTAGGATTGAGCCAGTAGCAGGGACTTCTTCTCCCTCCACTGATATATCCGAATTCTTTCCAGATGAGCAACTCTATGCCATCTGGACAGTACCTTGCTTTGTAGACATTGCAAATTACAAGACTATAAGGTTCATTCCCAAGAAATGTACCAGGCAGCAAGCCCGGAGACTCATGCATGATACCAAATATTACCTATGGGATGAGTGATAAACTCCTATTTTATGATTTATCTTGTGCTCAATTGAGTTTTTTAGCAATTCTTCACCCACTTATTCATATAAATTGCATGGTTTTACAATTCCTCCCTTATTCTATGATAAATATAAAAACATGTTTTCTATGCCTTAAAAATATTAATTTTAATTATCCTTTATTACCATTCGATGCCGTGATCTGTGTGTTAAGTATTTTCAGGCTTCATAGGGCAGGAATGACTTAGAGGACAGAAAGGAAACATGCAAAAATGGAAGGAACGCACAAAATGGAGTTTTGAAGAAAATGGCAGCGACGCATACGCATGGACGATGCGGACGCGTGCCTAGCGCAAAATGCAAGCGACGCACACGCATGGACGACGCGAACGCGTGCCTGGTGCAGAGCACAAACGACGCGTACACGTAACTGACACATACGTGTGGCAAGGAAAATCTCCAATGACGCGCACGCGTGACCCACGCGCACGCGTGACAGACGCCACATGCAAAAAACTGCAGAAGTCGCCCCCAGCAATTTCTAGGCCCTTTTTCGGCCCAAATCCAAGCCCATAAACACATAATAGAGGTTGGAGAATGAGGGAATCAAGGAGAACATTCATTATTCACAATTTTAGGTTTTAGATGTAGTTTTCTAGAGAGAGAGGTTCTCTCCTCTCTCTTAGGTTTTAGAATTAGGGTTTCTTTTAGTTTATGGTTATTTCTTCATTCCAGGTTCAATGTTCCTTTAATTTTTGTTTCTCTTCTACTTTTATTTACTCTATTACTTTAGTTGCTCTATTTCACTTGCTAATTACTTATGTTGCCAAATTGGCTTATGAACTTCCCATGTTAGATTTGAATTTATGTTTAATACAAATTGAGGTATTTCAGATTTATGATTGCTTTCTTCTATTTATGATATAAATAATTTAGATTTTTCCCCCTTTGCTTTGGTTGAGTAATTGGTGACACTTGAGTTATCAAACTCAGCTATTGATTGAAAATTAGAATTTGTTGATTGATTTGGATCCCTCTAAAGCTAGTCTTTCCACAGGAGTTAACTAGGACTTGAGGAATCATATTAATTAGTCCACTTGAGTTTCCTTTATTTAGTAAGGGTTAACTAAGTGGGAGCAATAAACAATTCTCATCACACCTGATAAGGATAACTAGGATGGAATTTCCAGTTCTTATACCTTGCAATGGTTTTCATGATAATTAATTTACTTTCTTGCCAATTTATTTTGTTGTTTCATATTCAAAAACCCAAAAATATATCTTTTTCCATAACCAATAATAAATCATACTTCCCTGCAATTCCTTGAGAGACGACCCGAGGTTTAAATACTTCGGTTATAAATTTTACTAGGTTTTGTTACTTGTGACAACCAAACTTTTGTATGAGAGGATTCTTTGCTAGTTTAGAAACTATACTTACAACGTGATTACTTTTGTGAATTCTTTACCAGCAAAAATCCGTTTGTCAATGAGCCATATCTCTTTAAGAGATGCTCGGATGGAATAATCTGACGCTGTCTGTCTGAAAAAGAGGCACAGAGAATTCTATGGCATTGCCATGGCTCTGACTATGGAGGACACTTTGGAGGTGAGCGAACAGTCACCAAGGTACTCCAAAGTGGCTTTTACTGGCCTACTTTCTTTAAGGATTCTAGAGAGTTCATCCGTTACTGTGATAGTTGCCAAAGGGCTGGCAATCTCCCTCATGGTCACAGCATGCCTCAGCAAGGAATCCTAGAGATTTAGTTGTTTGACGTATGGGGCATAGATTTCATGGGACCCTTCCCGCCTTCATACTCAAACATCTATATCCTTGTGGCAGTAGATTATGTGTCTAAATAGGTTTAAGCAATAGCAACACCCACTAATGACACCAGAGTAGTAATTAAGTTCCTCCAAAAGAACATCTTCAGTAGATTTGGTCTCCCTAGGACACTAATTAGTGATGGAAGTACTCATTTTTGCAACAGACAATTTGATTCTGTCTTAAGCCGTTACGAAGTTCTCCACAAAGTAGTAACACCGTATCATCTCCAAACAAATGGGCAAGCTGAAATCTCAAA